>NC_138780.1:174450919-175050919 GCF_965119305.1 Pelophylax lessonae
GAAGATTAAATGTAAACTGGAAGAAGAGCAACTAGAATAAACACAAAGTAACAGCTAAAAAAGCAGTGCAAAGCAGTTTACCTTTAGGCAGACAGTGTATGCCATTGCCGTAGTAGCTGTCCTGGCAGTGGCAGCAGAACCCAGTGGCGTAGTCCGTACAGAAGGCATATTGAGAACAGTGGCCTGGCCTCCTGTCACACGTCTCTCTGCTTATCGGGTTAAACGTGAGAACTGCAAGGAGGAAACAAACGGGAGTCAAATGTTATTACAACAGTTTGTAGTGTTAAAATATAGGAATACACAATGATATATGATGGCCCTGGCGGTAAAGTCTCCCGGTGATCTCAGGTACTGTTGTCCTGGCTTCCTTCTCTACATATGACTATACAAAATATTGCTATGCCTGGCTTTACCACAAACACTATTACCGGGCTGAATCTACAATGCAGATTATCCTTCTCTGTTCTGGTGTCTGTAGCTGAAGGCAGAAACTTAACGGGAAGTTAGAATGGTTTGGTGCCAAATTTAGTTTTTTGGGCTTTTCTTTAAGTGTAACATGTGAGGGAGAAGGATACATACATAAAAAATTAACACAAAGGATTCTTAGAGCACTATGGGTTAGATAAACAGGACACAGCGTAACGATCTCCTTTCAGGCGCCTTGGTTTTTATCGAAACTTCAGAGCCAGTGATCTATTAGGGGAAAAGTCGCTGTTCTAGATATGAATACAAACTCTATCCAAGGTGCACCTAAATTTTTAACTAGCCTCCGCAGTCCAACCTGTACAGAGCAGACTAACCGCTTGCCGACCACCGCACGACTATTTACTGCGGCAGTCAGCCCCTCACAGGCAAAGCGACGTAGGTCTACGTAGCTAGACTGTGAGGCTCTAGGAAACAAGCGCACGCCCCCGAAGGCGCGCTCCCGCTCGGTCACGGACCCCCCCCCCCCCCCGCGCATGTGCCCGGCAGACCCGATTTCCGCAGGTCACTCGCGATCGTCCGTTACACCGGGAGAAAGGCAGGCGGCTAATGGAAACAAAGCCGCCTGTCAATCTCCCCTGTGTAAGAATGAAGATCATACGGTTCTGCTATGTAGGACCGTTGATCTCTGTTCTTACACAGCAAGCCACATCCAATCACAGTTAGAATCACGCCCCTAGGGACACACTTAACCCCTCCCTCTCAAAAAAAGTTAACCCCTTCACTGCCAGTGTCAATGTCATATGTATAGCACTGATTACTGTAGTAATGTCACTGGTAACCCCAAAAGTGTCAAAAATGTCAGTCAAGGGTCCGATCTGTCCGCCGCAATCCCGAAAAAAAAAAGAAAAAAAAAAAAAAAAAATCGCAGATAGCCGCCATTACTCGTTAAAAAAAACAACAAAAATTACAAAAATCTTTCCCTTAGTTAGTAAACGCAATACATTTTGTGCAAACCAATCAAAATACGCTTTTTGCGATTTTTTTTACCAAACATATGTAGCATAAAACAAATTGGCCTAAAATATAAAAAAATTTTGATTTTTACATTTTTTTGGGGGGAAATTTCATATAAAAAAATGTGAAAAATATTGTTATTTTTGCAAAATTGACGCTCTTTTTTTGTTTATAGCGCATGATCAAAAAATTGCACAGGTGATCAAATACCACCAAAAGAAAGCTCTGTTTGTGGGGAAAAAAAGGACGTCAAATTTGTTTAGGTACAGCGTCGCACGACTGCGCAATTGTCTGTTAAAGTCACGCAGTGCCGAATCGCAAAATAGGCCCTGGTCAGAAAGGGGGTAAAATCTTCCGGGGCTTAGTCCATCTCCGAGGAAAGGAAAAACAGGAGGACTGTCCTACATTGCAATGGTTAAATGCTCATTTGGTTCCAGGGGACCCCAAGAAAGCATGATGCTCCCTTCTACCTCCTTATGTTCTGACAGTGGACTGTCCCTCAGCATCCTCATGCTCAATGCAGGCCTATGGGCTCATCATTGGATTTAATGACATCAGAGGACCTGCGACTGCCGAAAGTAGGGGAGAAGAGTCTGCGGGAATCGGTCTTAGAGCACGAGTGGAGGGTTTTGCGTTCTCCCTAGACCTAAACAAGCATTTAATCCTTGCAGTGTGGGACAGCCCCACTGCAAGGGAGAATTTTACCTTTCCCTGGAGCTCAGCTTAAAATGTGACCAAATATGACAGAAATATAAGAGCTGCTATGACGGATCAGTTGTTCTTGGTGCTGCCGGGACATCATCCTCATCTTTGTTTGTTCTATGTCAGTGACATTTTAGGTTCTGCAGTAGAAATATGGATGACCTCTCTGGAGACTGCACCTTAACCACTTCTGGACCGGAAGGTTTTCCCCCCCTAATGACCAGGCCATTTTTTGCGCACTGCCTTAATTTAACATAAAATTGCACGGTCGTGCGTCTCTGTACCCAAATAAATTTGATTTCCTTTTTTTCCCCACAAATAGAGCTTTCTTTTGGTGGTAGTTGATCACCTCTGCGATTTTTATTTTTTGCGTTGTAAACAAAAAAAGAGCGACAATTCTGAAAAAAAAAAAAAAATATATTTTTTACTTTCTGCCGTATAACATTCCCAAAAAAAAAATGTAAAAATCTAATTTTTTCATCATTTTAGGCCAATTTGTTTTCCGCTACATATTTTTGGTAAAAAAAAAAAAAAAAAAAAAGAAAAAAAACGCAATAAGCATATTTTGATTGGTTTGCGCAAGAGTTATTGCGTCTACAATCGAGGGGAAAGATTTATGTCATTTTTATTGTTCTTTTTTTTTTACTAGTAATGGCGGCGATCAGCGATTTTTAGCGGAACTGCGACATTGCGGCGGACAGATCGGACCCCTAACTGACATTTTTGACCCTTTTGGGGGGACCAGTGACATTAATACAGTAATCAGTGCTAAAAATGTGCATGGTTACTGTAATAATGCCATTGGCAGGGAAGGGGTTAACACAGTGGGTGATCAAGGGGTTAAATGTAAGCCTAGGGGAGTGATTCTAACTGTGGAGGGGAGGGGCTTGTGAAATGACCACAGAGACCTGTGATCCTATATAGAAGGATAACAGACGCTCTGTGATTATTCTGGGGAGAACGGTCAGCAGTGTTTACAACAGCTTCCCGTCCTCTCTCAGCAGGGAGCGATCGTGGATGGCCGGTGGCAATTGGAGCCGCCAGCCCCGTGCATCGGAGTCCCCGCTGCCAGGGGCACGCGCTCGCCCCCTAGCAGCAGGTGCGCGACCGACGTAGGGCTACGTCGGTTTGCGCATGAGGGGCTACATGCCGCAGTAAAACTGCGGCGGGCGGTCCTTAAGTAGTTAAGGAAGAACTGAACATTAAAAGCTATGCCCAAAAAAAATACCATTGCAAATATTTGAGTTCAGTTGCACTTTAAAAAAGCAAGGCAGCATGACAGCTCCAATACTACTATATAGACAAGTTTCCTGCTCTGTCCAATCAGATCTATGAAAAACTAAACCATGCATGGACATGATTCCATCACTTTCAGGTCAAATCAAATTGGAAGCGAAAACACGGGTCAGAACAATTTTAATAGTTTTCAGTGTGGGTAAAGGGTGAGAAAAGTATGAAAATTTTGGTTTTAAAAAAAGAACTCTTTTTAGAGTATGCAAAAAAAATAAATAAATCAAACGAAGCTCAAAGCAACCTATGCAGGGCAATCAGATCGATCACCAGCAGTTTTGCAGCAGTGCATTCAGCGCAGTACTGGTAGCATGTGGTAAACTTCCTGGATTCATTGGTCCAGCATTTTAGGGTTAACCCCTTCATGCCAAAGCCTTTTTCTGACACTTGTTGCTTATTGCTACAAGAAAATTACTTAGAAACCCCAAATATTTTATATATATTATATAGATAGATAGATAGATAGATAGATAGATAGATAGATAGATAGATAGATAGATAGAGAGATAGAGAGATAGAGAGATAGAGAGATAGAGAGATTTTTTTTTTCAGAGACCTCCCGATGGGACAGGAGAGCCCAGGCGAGCCGCGGGAGGGGGTGGTCCCCTCCCGCTGCTTGTAATAACAGCTGAGCAGCTGATTAGCCACATTGGTTGTTATTACAAGAAAGCCGACCATCCGCTGGTATAACCCCTTGAAGCCAAAGGGCGCATGTTTGCGTTATGTCAGCGTCAAGGGGTTAAAATGGAACTAAAATCTAATATTTAAAAACCGCAAGCAGGCAGGCTCTTTATTGCAGAAGAGACTTGCAATGTTTCTTCTGCAATAAAATAAATCTACCTGTCTGCTTCAAGTCTTCTGAAGAATGTACCCTGAACAGAGCATGCGCAGTTCACTTTACACTCTGGCCCGATGCCTGTGTGCCAGGAGGACTGCACTTTATTCACATGAGGGGAAGTGACATTATTCTGCACCAGCAAATCAAGATGGCTGAAAATTGGCACCCAGAAGCTGGGGAAAAGATGGTGGCGTCGTTAAGAGGCTTTGGAGGTATCGAAATGCGGAGGCCAAGGCAAGTATCGCTGAGTTTAGTTCTGCTTTAAAATTGGGGTTGAGAGTCTGGATGTAAGTTTAGCATTTAGGAGGTCAAGTAAATGATATCGAAAGCCAAAACGTTGTTCTTATTTTGGATAGCGTAAGGAATGGTGAAGATTTCTGTCATTTTTTTTTTTATCCGCCTTCCATCTTTTTTGTCCTGTGATGGAGAAGAGGAGAAGAGAGGGAGGGGTTTGTAGTCCTAAAACACATTCTGCCCTAGGGTGATGTTGCTAGTCCTCTAGAGTAGGGATTGACCAATATCATTTTTTTCATTGCCGATACCGATATTTTGGTCATCGCTTATCGGCCGATATTTTCATATATTTAAACATTTTTTTTTACTTGACAGGTACTCTTGTGGAGGGATCTGGGGGTCTAAAAGACCCCAAACCCCTCCTCTGCACTTAAAAGCATTCAAAATGCCAAGTTTGGCTGTTTTGAATGCTGTCTTTTTTTAATCTGGTGCCGAGTACCCGGAAGTGATGTCATGACATCACTTCCGGGTTCTTGCATGGAGACCCGATCAGAGCCGAAATGCGGCTTGGTTCACATCTTCGGCGGCCGTGCAGGCTGGTTGCCTGGGTCTCCCGGTGGGACGGGAGACCCCCGGACAAGGCGGGAGGGGGGGGGGGGACGACGTCCCCTCCTGCTCCTTGTAATGACAGCCGAGCAGCTTCTCAGCCACATCGGTTGTCATTACAAGACAGCCGATCGTCGGCTATAGACGCCGGTACCGGGGTGATGCCTCTAGCTGCAGACATCACTCTGGTACAAGCACTTTCCCTAACTTTCGGTAATATTGGCCACCTTGGTGGCCGATTCGGATATATTGGTGAAAGTGCATATCAGCCCTCGATATAACGGCTTTGCCGATAATCGGTCGATCCCTACTCGAGAGACACAGCACAGTGAGGAAGCATCGTCACCCTAGGATAGGAGGTGAGTTACTGGCGCCAGGTGCAAACAAAGGGAAAAGAGAAAACGAATGCAGCCACCACGTCCAAGGAATGATAAGTTAGAATATATTACATTTTTCTGGGGTATAGATGTGCTTCATTTCATCACATGATCCACCAATGAAGCAGCAATGGGGGTGGACCCTACAATGTTAATGTGGATAAGTGCAAGATAATGCACCTGGGGCCTAAAAACCCAAGGGCAGAATATAGAATATTTGACACAGTCCTGACCTCAGTATCGGAGGAAAGGGATTTAGGAGTAATTATTTCAGAAGACTTAAAGGTGGGAAGACAATGTAATAGAGCAGCACGAAATGCCAGCAGAATGCTTGGATGTATAGGGAGAGGTATAAGCAGTAGAAAGAGAGAAGTGCTTATGCCGCTGTACAGAACACTGGTGAGACCTCACTTGGAGTATTGTGCGCAGTACTGGAGGCCATATCTCCAGAAGGATATAGATACTCTAGAGAGAGTTCAGAGAAGAGCTACTAAACTAGTACATGGATTGCAGCAAAAAACTTACCAGGAAAGGTTAAAGGACCTTAACATGTATAGCTTGGAAGAAAGAAGAGACAGAGGGGATATGATAGAAACTTTTAAATACATAAAGGGAATCAACTCGGTAAAGGAGGAGAGCATATTTAAAAGAAGAAAAACTACCACAAGAGGACACCATTTTAAATTAGAGGGGCAAAGGTTTAAAAGTAATATGAGGAAGTATTACTTTACTGAGAGAGTAGTGGATGCACGGAATAACCTTCCTGCAGAAGTGGTAGCTGCAAATACAGTGAAGGAGTTTAAGCATGCATGGGATAGGCATAAGGCTATCCTTCATATAAGATAGGGCCAGGGACTATTCATAGGATTCAGATATATTGGGCAGACTAGATGGGCCAAATGGTTCTTATCTGCCAACACATTCTATGTTTCTATGTTACAAAAGCATGACGGATGTACCCCTATGTATCATTCCCAGGGAAACCTCTCTCTGTCCTTGGCTACTCTAACACCACAAATCTTACAATCACTTTCATATCGCTCTTACCATCAGTGTCCAGTCCTCCCACTTCTTCATTCCCATAAAACCGGTTACTCCTATAGACGACGTCCGACCTCTGTGGATCCACTGGATTTGGGGTGACATTGGAGAAATCCTCGGACAATGGCTCAGACAGCTCTTCTTGGGTTTCATAAGATGGGATGTTGCCAAGAACTCTACTCTCCGATGGCTGAATCTCAGGCTCACCTAAAGGCTCGTCCCGGTCATAGGGAGTCCAGCTGGGCTCTTCCTGAGATGGCGGTAAGGGATTGTTTGGTGTATATAACGTAGCATGATCCTCAGCCTCTATGAAATCATGAGATCCTTTAGGGTACAAGATTGCACTGTCCGTGGTGGGTGGCTCAGTGGTTGGGCCGGTTGGGTATTCTTCATCCTCATAGTTGTCTTCATAGTTGTTGTCCCCATTGAATTGGTTTTCCTGTTGTTGTTGTTCGGGGAAGTCGTTGTGCGAGTTTATCAGCGGAACGTACCGTTGCTGTGGATGGGGGTGAGGAACTTTTGCTGGAATGACATTGTCAATCTCTGAAAGGCTACCAATATGGAAGACCCACACTCCAGGAACGCCAACGTTGCTTGTCCTAAGGGGCGAGATCAAAGAAAATAAAAAGGCTTTACAACTAAGCTTCTACCCATTACAATGAACTTATACAAAGGTCCAAAAACATTTCATCATTAGCAACTAAATAAAACTATCAGTAATTTTACAGTGCTGACGCTTTTTACTGAAATGCTTTACAGAATGCCTTGATGAATACACATCAGGAACTCAGAATTTAAAGCCCAACAATTCATGTTCCTGATATGTGCCTGCTGTACCATGTTCTTGCGTGATAAAAGTATCCTGTTCTCTTTGTATTGTATCCGTTGTGTGAAATCCCTGGTGTGAAGTCCCCTTGCTTTCCTGTTAAAAACTGACCACACTAAGCAGGAGAACGCAGAGTGGTTAGTTCTCTAGCTATGCAGGGAAATCAGTGTGCTCTCCTTCAGTGATCAGACTTGTCCTGACATGCCCTCCCCCCTCGCTGCACAACCAATCACTGGGAAGCTCAGTGTGCTGCTATTTCTCCTTCCTTAGCTCTTATGCAGCTGAGAACAGAGGGATCATTCTTAAAAATGGGGGAAAAGGGTATTTATAATGTTTTTTTTTATAGCTATACAAAAATGTTTTGCATTTAATTTCCATTTCAAACTAAGTGTCGGTTCACACTATGGCGATCCGACTTAGGGGGCGACCTGTGAAGTCGCGTGCACTGGGACTTCGGCGTGACTTGCACGGACTTCATAAAATTAAAGTCTATGCAAGTCGCTCCAGGTCGCCCCGAAGTAGTACAGGACCCTTTTTCTAAGTCGGAGCGACTTGTGTCACTCCTATTAGAACGGGTCCTGTACTACACAATGGACCGTGGCGGTGCGCGACTTGTCAGGCTGACCAAGTTGTGTGAACTGGCACTTAATGGGTTGTTTTACAAGGTGATCATTTTAGGGTTACACCGATACCAATACCGGTATCAGTGCCGATATTAAGCATTTGCACAAATATCAATACTCGTGCAAATGCACCGATACCTGAAACCGATACTTTTCAGCTCAGTTCTTTCAGCTGTCAGTGGGATTCCCCCCACTGACAGCGGACATGTAAAAAAAAAAAAAAAAAAAAAAAAAAAGCTGGCAATTATCGGTTGTTAAAGTGATTGTAAAGTCTTGTGTTTTTTTTTTTTTTTTTTTATAATTATACTTATCTGCTGTATGCAGTTGGTTTTGCACAGAGCAGCCCGGATCCGCCTCTTCTCAGGTCCCTCTTCGGCTCTCCTGGCCCCTCCCTCCTATCGAGTGCCCCCACAGCAGGCGGCTTGCTATAGGGGCACCCGAGCCGAGCTGCAGCTCCGTGTGTCTATTTACACACGGAGCTGTGGTTCGGTCCGCCCTCTCTCTCTCCTAATTGGCTGATTTGATTGACAGCAGCAGGCGCCAATAGCACCGCTGCTGTGTTTCACCCAATCAGGAGGGAGAGTCCCAGGCGGCCGAGGGACTGGTGGCTATCGCCGGATAGATACGAGGCTCAGGTAAGTATTAGGGGGTGCTGGGGTGGCTGCTACACACAGAAGGCTTTTTATCCTAATGCATGGAATGTGCATAAATAGCACATAAATATGAAGGATACAACTACACCTGTGTACAGATCAATGAAAACATATGGCAAGTGAGATGTTTTACTCCAATAACTGAACAGAGGACAGAGGAGCTTCAGTGGAAGAATTTAAAATCTATGCTTTTTCAGAAGTTATTTAACCACTTGACCTCCAGAAGGTTTTACGCCCTTCATGAGCGGGGCATTTTTTTTTGCTATTCAGCACTGTGCTACTTTAAAACACAAGATGATGACCGCACTCAGGCATAGATGAAAGCATAGAAGTGTTTTATTCTTCACCACGAGTAACATACATGACGAGTACATCACAGAACAGGTATATAGGTTGACGCGTTTCACGACACTATTGATCGCTTACTCATAACCATAATGGTATGGTTATGAGTAGGCGATCAATAGTCATGAAACGCGTCAACCTATATACCTGTTCTGTGATGTACTCGTCATGTTTGTTACTCGTGGTGAAGAATGAAACACTTCTATGCTTTAATCTATGCCTGAGTGCGGTCATCATCTTGTGTTTTTGATTGCTACTTGGACTACGGACCTGGTCTTCATCTCACTTTGGGCGGCTTTGTCTGTGTAAGGGCTCTTTCACACGGGCGGTCCAATCAGATCCGCCTGTCAGTTTTTTAGGCGGATCTGATCGGATGCCCCATTCAGCCCTATGGAGCAGCGGATGTCAGCGGTGACATGTCCGCTGACACCCGCTGCCATCCGCATCCGATCCTGTCCGTGAAATCCGGACGGATGGAAACCCTATTTTCCATCCGTCCTGGGGATCGGATGAGAGCGGACAGGCGGTCCGCTCTCATCCGATTCCCCATAGAGAGCAGCGGGGGCTGTGACACCTCCCTCTCTCTCTCCGCACTGCAAGCGGAGACGGAGCTGTCATCCGCCGGCTCAGCGGGATCGCGGATCGATCCCCACTGAGCAGCACAGATCCGCCTATGGAGGCGGACCGTGTGAAAGAGCCCTAAGGAATTTACTGTGCTACTTTAACTGGCAATTGCTCGGTCATGCAACACTCTAATGTGCAATATAAATTACATTTATATCATTTTTTTTTCTTTCACACAAATAGAGCTTTCTTTTGGCAGTATTGAATGCAAAAATGAATATTTTCTGCTTTCAGGTATAAAACCTATCCAATAAAAAAAAATCCCCCCAAAAAATCTAAAAGTTTAATTTCTTCATTAATTTAAGCCAAACTGTATTCTGCTACATGCCTTTGGGGGGGGGATCCCAATAAGTATATATTTATTTGTTACAGTGTCTACAAACTATGGTATATATTCTAGAATTTAGGCAGCTGTAGATGCTATACTGTAATGGTGGTGACCAGTGACTTATAGTGGAACTGTGATAGGGTGGCGGACAATCTGGCACTAACAGACACTGGCAGGGAAGGTCACGAACTGACATTGACATCACTAGTGACACTAATACAGTGATCAGTGCTATCACTGTACACTGACACTGTACAAATGACACTGGCTGGGAAGGGGTTAACATCTATAGGCAATGAAGGGGTTAACTGTGTGCCTAACAAGTGTATGGTGTTCTGCTTTTACTTCTTAATTAATTTTTCTCATTGCTTTTTAGGGAGCGGAAATAGCCAGATCGCTGTTCTGTGTACACAGAGTTGTGTGTGTGTGCAGTGATTGGACACAGCCGATCAGCAGGTTTCAGACTAAATCACTGGCTGAAATCTGCTGCCAAACTCGTGCTGTGTCCAATCACAGCATGGGTCAGAAGGGGGCGCACACATGCCCACCGCAAACTTAGAAGCAAGCCAATAACGTAGATGTACATTGCCGTTATAATGTAGATATACATTCCAGTATAATTTACCTTCAGGGCAGCTGCTCAGCATGGGACCCAGAAGCTAGAAGAGATCCCTGCAGTAGCCTTGCCTCCTAGAGTGATCTAAATTTTCTACAGGCATCCCACAGCTATGGTATACACAGTGCATCTGGAAAGTATTCACAGCGCTTCACTTTTTCCACATTTTATGTTACAGCCTTATTCCAAAATGGATTAAATTCATTTTTTTTCCCCTCAAAATTCTACAAACAATTCCCCATAATGACAACGTGAAAGATGTTTGTTTGAAATCTTTGCAGATTAAAAAAAAAAAAAAAAAAATCACATGTACATAAGTATTCACAGCCTTTGCCATGACACTCAAAATTGAGCTCAGGTGCATCCTGTTTCCACTGATCATTCTTGAGATGTTTCTACAACTTGATTGGAGTCCACCTAAGGTAATCTCAGTTGATTGGACATGATATGGAAAGGCACACACCTATCTATACAACATCCCACTGTTAACAGTGCGTGTCAGAGCACAAATCAAGCCGTGAAGTCCAAGGAATTGTCTGTAGACCTCCAAGACTGGATTATATGGACGCACAGATCTGGGGAAGGGTACAGAAACATTTCTGCAGCATTGAAGGTCCCAATGAGCACAGTGGCCGCCATCATCTGTAAATGGAAGAAGTTTGGAACCACCAGGACTCTTCCTAGAGCGGGTCGCTCCCAGCCAAACTGAGCGATCAGGGGAGAAGAGCCTTAGTCAGGGAGGTGACCAAGAACCTGATGGTCACTCTGACAGAGCTCCAGCGTTTCTCTGTGGAGAGAGGAGAACCTTCCAGAAGAATAACCATCTCTGCAGCAATTTAGGTCTGTATGGTAGAGTGGCCAGATGGAAGCCACTCCTCAGTAAAAGGCACATGACAGCCCGCCTGGAGTTTGCCAAAACGCACCTGAAGGACTCTCAGACCATGAGAAACAAAATTCTCTGGTCTGATGAAACAAAGATTGAACCTTTAAGCCTAAGAGTCGGTTCACACTAAGGCGACGCGACTCCTTACTACTTCGGGGGCGACTTATGCATTACCACGCACCATGACTTCGGAGCGACTTGCAGGGACTTCACATAATGGAAGTCTATGCAAGTCGCTCCGAGGTCGCCTCGAAGTAGTACAGGACCCTTTTTCTAAGTCGGAGCGACTTGTGTCGCTCCTATTAGAACAGGTCCTGTAGCGGTCAATGGACCATGAAGGAGTGCGACTTGTCAGGCTGACAAGTCGTCTGACAAGTCGCGCTAGTGTGGACCGGCTCTTAGTGTCATGCGTCATGTCTGGAGGAAACCAGGCACCGCTCATCACCTGACCAATACCTTTCCTACAGTGAAGCATGGTGGTGGCAGCATCATGCTGTGGGGATGTTTTTCAGTGGCAGGAACTGGGAGACTAGTCAGGATTGAGGGAAAGATGAATGCAGTAATGTACAGAGACATCCTTGTTGAAAACCTCCTCCAGAGCGCTCTGGACCTCAGACTGGGGTGAAGGTTCATTCATCTTCCAACAGGACAACAACCCTAACCACACAACCAAGATGACAAAGGAGTGGCTATGGGGACAACTCTGTGAATGTCCTTGAGTGGCCCAGCCAGAATCCCGACTTGAACCCAATTGAACATCTCTGGAGAGACCTGAAAATGGCTGTGCACCGACGCTCCCTATCCAACCTGATGGAGCATGAGAGGTCCTGCAAAGCAGAATGGGAGAAACTGCCCGAAAATAGGTGTGCCAAGCTTGTAGTATCATACTCAAAAATACTTGAGGCTGTAATTGGTGCCAAAGGTGCTTCAACAAAGTATTGAGCAAAGGCTGCCTGTGATACTTATGTACATGGGATTTTTTTAATTTTTTTGCAAAGATTTCAAACAAATTTCTTTCATGTTGTCATTATGGGGTGTTGTTTGTGGAATTTTTAGGAAAATAATGAATTTAATCAGTTTTGGAAAAAGGCTGCAACATAAAATGTGGAAAAAAGTGAAGCGCTGTGAATACTTTCCGGATGCATTGTACATACTTACATCGGCCCAAGCTGGACCAGCAGTTATGTATAAAATGCCCATACATGGAATTCTTCTATAAACTCCATGGACGAGTTTCTTATAAGGGTGGAAGTTTCCCTCCTCCCTTCCTTTGCTGCACCACCTTTTAAACAAAGTAACAGTTAGACTTTAATACAAGAATGATGTCAGACTTACTGATAAAGATTTTTCACAGACTGTTCGCTGCTTGTGACGCTGTAAAACGGCGCTTCCTTCTTCAACTGCTCTGATTCGCCCCGGCTGAACCCCACTCTGGCGGGGAGGTCGAGGTGCACATTGTACGATTCCTTTGGCCTTGTCCCGAAAAACTGAAGCCCGTGTTCAGGATACAGGAAAATGGCGTAGGTGTCCGATTCGTCGTACGCGAGCACCGCCTGGAATGTGTTCAGCTAGGAACAGAAATAAATAGCGAGATGTCACATTGTTCTGAAACCATAAACACAATAATAACCAAGAAATTCACATATGGAAATGACCAGAAATAGCCTGGAGAGCCCTACTTTGTATTTTCAACACTCATTTACATACAGTGCCTTGAAAAAGTATTCATACCCCTCAAGATTTTCCACATGTTGTCATGTTACAACCAAAGACGTACATTTTTATGTATTTTTTTTTTTTGGGGGGGGGGGGGGGGTTATGTGATAGACCGACACAAAGTAACTCATAATTGTGAAGCCAACACAAAGTAGCTCATTATTGTGAAATTGAAGGAAAATGATAAATGGTTTTCACATTTTTTTACAAATAAATATTTGAAAAGTGTGTTGTGCATTTGTATTCAGCCCCCTTTACTCTGATATCCCTAACTAAAATCTAAATGGAGCCAATTGCCTTCAGAAGTCACCCAATTTGTAAATAGAGTCCCCCGTGTGTAGTTTAATCTCAGTATAAATACAGCTGTTCTGTGAAGTCCTCAGAGGTTTGTTAGAGAACCTTAGTGAACACACAGTATCATAAAGGCCAAGGAACACACCAGACAGGTCAGGGATAAAGTTGTGGAGAAGTTTAAAGCAGGATTAGGTTATAAAAATATATCCCAAGCTTTGAACATCTCACGGAGCGCTGTTCACTCCATCATTCGAAAATGGAAAGAGTATGGCACAACTGCAAACCTACCAAGACATGGCCGTCCATCTAAACTGACCGGCCGGGCAAGGAGAGCATTCATTAGAGAAGCAGCCAAGAGGCCCAATGGTAACTCTGGGGGAGCTGCAGAGATCCACAGCTCAGGTGGAAGAATCTGTCCACTAGACAACTATTAGTCGTGCACTCCACAAATCTGCCCTTTATGGAAGAGTGACAAAAGCCCCTATTGAAAGAAAGCCATAAGAAGCCCCATTTAGAGTTTGAGAAGCCATGTGGGGGACACAGCAAACATGTGGAAGAAGGTGTTCTGGTCACATGAGACCAAAATGTAACTTTTTAGAAAAAACGCTGTGTGTTGGAAAGGTGGTGGAAAGCACTCAAAACTCCCAGGTCGGGATCTACGGCATGGTACATCCAAAACATACAAGAAGCTGGAGGCTTGACACAGCCCACCAAATTTTTTTTTGGTGGACGGACTCTTTAGCTGTGGTTGTATGAATTAAACTCTTGGGTAAAGGTCGGCAGAAATGTCTCTGGGGAATTTGGATAACGCCAGCACTACCACCTTCGTATTTAAAGTTTAATTTTTAGTAAGGCGCTTCCAAAGAATCCTAAGACTAAAGGAATGCCACAACTGTTGCTCCTCATATTGCTCAGACTGCGAGCCAGGCCTTCTCTCCAACATCAGCGCCTGACCTCACAAATGTGCTTCTGGAAGAATGGTTAAACATTCCCATAGACACTCCTAAACCTTGTGGACAGCCTTCCCAGAAGAGTTGAAGCTGTTATAGCTGCAAAGGGTGGGCCAACTCAATATTGAACCCTACGGACTAAGACTGGGATGCCATTAAATAAATACTTTTGGTAATATAGTGTATCTCGCCCCTGAATTCAATAGGCCGCAGCAACGACGCATAGGTTCCATTCATGCTCTACACCAGCCTTTTTCAACCAGGGTGCCCAGGCACCAGAGGTGGGGGACTTGAGTCACATGACTTGACTTAAGTCACCAGTTTGAGGACTTGAGACTTGCTTGACTAAAATGAATAAAAAGACTCGACTTGACTGACTTGGTATTCATGACTTGAGACTTGACTTTGACTTGAGACATATGTCTCGAAATGACTTTACTTTTTTAAGTTATTAAATATTTTCATTTTCTCAAGATGTGTTAAAGCGAAATGAATGTGCCTGTTATGTTTCTGACACCACAGTCACTTAAAACACCTCAGTGTGTTCTGATTTTTAGGACACTGGCTGTTTAACAATGGAAATACTTAACATGTTTTTAGTGACTGTGGTGTTGAAACATGACCGGATGAAGGATTTCGAGCTGTTTGGGCATTCAAAGTGTTTCTTTAATATGTCAAGAAAAAAGCACTAAGCAGTTTTGTTTAATGTTGAAAATAAAACAAAACCTTTCCTGACCACTGACTTTTAATTGATTTAAAGGTGAAAATTGGGGTATATCAGTATTTTGACTTGATTTGTGACTTGACCAAAATAAATGACTTGACTTGACTTGACTTCTAGCAGGGACTCGACTTGGCTTGCTTGCTTTTCGCCACAGTAACTTGGGACTTGCTTGAGACTTGAAGGTTAAGACTTGAGACTTTCTTGTGACTTGCACATGTGTGACTTACTCCCTGTGGTGCAGTGAGGTTTCTTCAAGGGTGCCTTGGCAAAATGCCTAAACATTGTCCAAAAACGTAAACAAGCCGGCAGATGGACCAAGGCTGCCTTTTAGTTACCCAAAGCCACAGGTTTTTATTGTGCACCATTTCGACCTTCCAACCACCGGCATCCTAACAACCAGTGATGTCATCAGCGTTGATAAGGGTGTTCCTTGTTTGACCCTCCCCCTCAGCACTGGGGTCATGTTAGCTGAGTGATGGAGAGAAACTGAGGGACAGGAGAAACACTGGAATACTAGTCGGTACAAGTGTGCAAAAGTGTATTTGCTTTGGAAGAATCAATCACCTCTAACGTTGGGTGTCCTACGTGTGTCGACGCTGCCGCATTATGTAAAACTATTACAATAGTTTTTTACGTTTTAGAATGGGGTGCCTTGAGACTGTCTAGAATTTTAAAGTGTGCCTTGACTGAAAAAAGTTTGAGAAACCCTGCTCTACACATGTAGACATTTGCAAAAATGTTTCCATACTTACAGCATAAAATACTGTCCTAGATTACGCATCTCTACCAACCAAAATTGAGCAGTGTGAATGGGCCCATAGCTGGCATAGCACACAATACTGATTTGCATATTAGGTAGCGTAAAAGAGAAGTATGGGATTTTTATTTTATTTTTTTATATCATACTTACCTAGCTGAATGCTGCATCGGTCCCCCGCCGCCTCCAACACTGAGACCCGAACGATCAAACCTCGTCGATTGCTTGGTTCTCACAGCTCCATGAGCAGAGAGCTGACGACTGCCAGTCACCGCTGTCTGCTCTGGCTCTACCTCGCGATCACTGGAGCGCTGGACTGTGGAGAGGGCGAAGCAGCCAGCTCAGGCTCTCAGCGCCTCACAGAGGCTGAGCCGGGTGCCGGTCCGTCTGGGCATGTGGGCGGATCCCGACCAGATGGTCACAATCTTTCTCGAGCCTGGACCAGCTCTGTGACAGCAACCGACACCGCTGTCTGCTGAAAACAGTTCACAGGAGTGCAGAACGAACTGCACTCCTGTCATCCACAGGAGAAGTCCAGCCAAATGAGGTTTTCCCGTACTTCTCCTTTAGAGTCGGTTCACACTAGTGCGACTTGTCAGGCGACTTGTCAGCCTGACAAGTCACGCTCCCTCGCGGTCCATTGACCACTACAGGACCCGTTCTAATAGGAGCGACACAAGTCGCTCCGACTTAGAAAAAGGGGTTTGTACTACTTCGGGGCGACCTCGGAGCGACTTGCATAGACTTCCATTATGTGAAGTCCATGCAAGTCGCTCCGAAGTCATGGCGCATGGGAATGCACAAGTCGCCCCCGAAGTAGTACAGAGTCGTGTCACCCCAGTGTGAACCGACTCTAAATGTGTGCCTGTATGCACAAGCCCTAAATATAACATATAAACTGGGACTTTGCTTTAGCAAAAATGTTGCTTATGCAAGCGACTCATATAGCGGCTTAATAAATATAAAAACATATAGACACAAAATGTTGAAGATGATTAAAAGGTAAAAAGTGAGGTTTGTTCTCCTTTAAAAAGGCAGTAACCAGCCCAGCGCACCTCTATTACAGATCTGTATACACCGTATTATAGGATTGTTCACTCATGTGACACACTGCAGGTCAGACTCTGTAATTATCTAGTCAATAAATAATAGGGAGGAGGTGGATTCCCGGCACTGCTACCCCTTGATCCCTTTAAGTGCAACAGTATGTCAATCTGTCATGCGTGGAAGGGTGGAGGAGGGGGGGGGGGGGTACATGGGAATGCATTAACTACACTCATCTGTCTCTCAACCAATCCAATTCATCATGTCCGCTGACAGCACAGCCTACATATGGCAACACATCATTGGGGAAGGGGCTTTCTTTTCTGTTTTACACTGAAACTTGTGATAAACGTAGTTGACCGTACAGAGGAACAAAAATTCAAACTTCGGAGACATTTACACGAGTTGCAGCTTTCCAAACGTATAAATCCATGTTGGGGTGGTCTTAAAACATAACTCCAGGATAAGCAAATATCATCTAGAATACAGAAGAGTCATGTGTTTTCTTATTAAATCTTGGTGTGCTTTGTGTATTTCTTCCAGATGTGTGCAGTAATCCAGTGTGAGACTTTCCCTCTGTGCAGGAGCTTCCTGTAATAAAGACCGCTCACTGCTGCTGTCTCTACTTGTGTAGGAGACTGGTCTCGTCTCCGCCCCCTCCGGTAGTTTTCTGCTGGCATCATGTAGCAAGCGAAGCCTGCTGAGCCCCTCCCACAGCCCTGCTCTTTATGCAGGCTAATAAGGGATACTGCATAGATTAAAGTTTTTGAGCCTTGAGTTCGGCTTTAAATCCAAACATTGCCAAGCAGGATTCCTCGTTAAAGCGCTTGTGTCCTGCAGTAACACAGAAGCCGGAAAATTGAACCTCAGATCGTAGCGAAGGACCAGAAAATTTGACACTCCCAGAAGTGTCGCATGCAGAAGATTTAGCAAAATAATGGACAGCAGGATAGGTTCATTCATTCTTCGGAAGAATGAATGAACCTATCCTGCCTATTACTATACATCCAGAGATGTATAGTAACTAAGTAGAACTACGTCACTACTGTACTTAAGTACCAAAAGGCGGTATCTGTACTTTCCTGGAGTAGAATTTTTTTCTCCTACTTCCACTTTTACTTCACTACATTTTTTCGTTGATTTCAATACTTCTACTCCGATACTTTTTTTTGTGCTGCATAGTTACTCGTTACGGTTATAAAAATTACCACTGCCAGAACAGTAGATGGCAGGTTTCATGAAGTTTAAAACATGTGTATTATCAGCGCATACGAAAATAAATGCTACTGTATGTATAAATAAAAGCTGCATTTGAAATAATAAAAAACAAATATGATGTTCAAACTTTTGACTTCTTTCTTTAATAACTACATAACACAGTACTTGAGTACTGGTACTTTTACTTTCAGTACTTGAGTAGCAACATTTTTAAAAAAAAAAACTACTTGCAATACTTAAGTACAAAAAAATGTTGAATACTTTAGTACTTCTACTCAAGTCACTTTTTGATCGAGCACTTGTACTTTTACTCAAGTATGGGTTTCGAGTACTTTATACAACTTCCCTTCGCAGTCATGGTGACAACTGTAAAATGTTGGATTGTCCCTCACTTAATGTTCTGTTTACAATGGTCACCAGCAGGGGTGGGCAGAGGAGAAGGAAGAAAAGGCAAGTGCCATGGGTGCTTCAGCAGGGTGAAGCAGCTGCAATCTATACTGCTGAGGTAGCTCACAGGCCCTGGGTGCTGATCATGGTCCTGGCACTGGTCAGCAGGACAAATAGGGAGAGGGAAATCTCCAAGGGGGCACCAAAAAAAAAAAAAAAAACACCTGATGGGGTTCAAACCTACTGTAGCCAAAATATAAAGAGGTTTGGCTTTGGATATACTTTTCTTGCACTACAAGCAAGGTCTACTTATTTACTTTGGGGGCTCATTGCCAAAATCCTGCCCTAAAATAATAAAAGTGGATAAAAAAGTGTTTATTTCTTTAAACGTGTGCGTTTTTTTTTTTTCTCTTTTATTCTGATGCAGCATTTTGGCATGGAAGAGGGGATCCTTGATAAGGAAGCGGCCCCTGCATTTTAATGCAAGTTTTACTGAAGGTCATACCCTCAAATTTCTGCAAGTCTTTGAGGGGCCAAATAATTTAGACAAAAGGATGCTCCTTGCCACACCCTGAGCAACCAATACATTTAAAGCCCAACTCCAGGAATAAGACAAAATGTATTCACTCAACCCTCCCCCCCCCCCTTCCTGCAAAGGTTGACTGCTCGTTCAGTCTTAAGGTACACAGATAAGGAGAAATACTTACCTTATTCCTTGCTTCACCAGGGTTCCTCCAGAGCTGTGACTGTTCCCATAAAACCTCCTCTCTATATTGCTTCTGGCCATGGTCACACTCCTGCCTTGCACACAATGACACCAGGAAACCAAAGCGTTGGGGGGGACGGGAGAGTGCTGGTGCCAGCTGGAGTCAGGGTAAGGCCCTCTCATCTCCCTCCAGTGGTGTATTTAGGTTTTGTGCTGCCCTAGGCCTGACTAAACTTGGGCACCGCTAATTTAAATATGACCCACCCCTTCCTGTAAAGGCCACAACCTTTCCTGTTTATGACCCGCCCTGTAATCTGTAAACCACAGACCACAATCACAGTCTATCAGTGCCCATCAGTGCAGCCTCATCAGTTCCCATAAGTTCAGCTTCCTCAGTGCCCATCAGGGCAACCTCATTACTGCCCATCAGTGCAGCTTATCAGTGCGGCCTCATCAGTGGCTATCATTACAGCCCCATCAGTGCAGCCTCTCAGTGCCCATTAGTGCAGCCTATGAGTTCATCATATCATTGCCCATCAGCGCTGCATCATCAGTGCAGCTTATCAGTCCTGCCTTGTCAGTGGCCATCAGTGCAGTCTATTAGTGCCCATCAGTGCAACATATCAGTGCCCATCAGGGCAGCATATCAGTGCAGCCCCATCAGCTTTTTTGCTGCCCCCCTGGAAAGTGCTGCCCTAGGCCTGGGCCTTGTTGGCCAAGGCCAAGATACAGCACTGTCTCCATCTAGACCTAACCATAGCTCCAAACTGTCCCAGATTTTGAGGGATTTGGCACAAAGTCCCTCTGTCCTTCTTTCCGCCTCATTTTGGTCTGGCCTATATAGTTGTATGTAAAATGCAATTTTTAGCTTTCCAAAAGTGTTTCCCAGTGCCAAATTGTTCATCCAATTTCTAAACTGATGTATTTGATAATGTCAAAAGCCGATATAAAGGAATAGTAATGGTAAAAAAAAAAAAAAAAACACTTGTGGATTTACCCAACCATTTTTTTGTATAATGCTCCTTTAAGGGGGGCATGGCAGGGGGCGTGTCCTATGCCTACATACTTTTACTAATAGGTATCCCTCATTCCCATTTCAAAAAGTTGGGAGGTGCGCCTAACAAGTATTTAACCCCTGCAGTTAAGGCTGGGGGTTTGACTGAAAGGGTAGATTTTGTCCAATTCCTGAAATTGGCTTTTAAGAAAAATAAATTGACCATATAGAAAAAATGTGACATTTTGGAGAAGGACAGAGGGATATAGGTAAAATCAGCACTTACCTTTGCAGTGATTAGATACAACATGAAATGCAGTGACAGTAACGGGCTGTGGGTACGGCGTGGGCTATCTGGGGTTTTCCTGAAACTTCAGCACAAACATATTGCACCGTTCACTTTATTGGCTCACCTCTAGTTTGGATAATTCGGGGGCCAGCAGTGGGCCCCACAGGAATTCCTCCCCGGAAACATTCATTTTAATCAAACAGAGCAGCGCGGGGAGCCTCCTGCCTCATTAGCGTTTAGCTGTACTATTTTCAGAACTACTCAGGGGCTGCAGCTTAAAGTTCCTCAAACAAAGGATCAAAGAGGGCCTCTCCAGGAGCTCTCCACTGGGAAAGACAGTGGCCCTTGGACACGAGGGAGCTAGAGGGGCTAGTTAAAGCCTCGGTGCCAAATTCTCCGTAAATGGACATTTCACACAGCCTCCCTTGGCTCCAGCCGCAAGAGTAAATAGCTTGCTTCCTGTTGAACGGCACAGAGGCTGCTAAAGTCATCTGAGTTTTATACTGTAATTTAATCAGTGACGCCATGCACAGCTGGAATTCTATATCCTAAACATTGCACATCAGCCAATCAGAAGTCGTCCGGCAGTCATTTTGTTGGAAAAGCAAGCCCACGTTCACACTATTTCCTACACATAATCATGAGTTTTTTCTGTTTTGTTGTACATGCATGCATTTTTAATTTTTCTTTTTGGCCAAAGACAAGCAACATCTGCTGTGATGTCAGCTGTCATCTTCCTTTTATCGCCTTCCATTGTGTTGTGGTGTGTAGTTGTGCTATCTGATCAGTCATGTCCTATATGCCGGGTTTTTTTTGCAGGGTAGGCAACCCAATGAACAAACTACATGGGTAAGGTAATCCTATGCCCTCTACCGATCCTTGTGATTATTGTCCTACTGTGGCCTTTGTCACCAAGACCGAAAGTGAGACTGAAAATACCAAACATTTTAAGACATCACAGGAAGAGGCTCGTTGGGATTTTGTCCGCAGTCTGGTTAGAAAAGATGTTGCTGGAAGGAGGAGGCTGGTTGTTATTCCAAAAAATGCGCTTAAAAGCAGAGATGTATAGTAACTAAGTAGAACTACTTCACTACTGTACTTAAAGCGGAGTTCCACCCAAAAGTGGAACTTCCGCTTTAGGGAGTCCTGGCCCCCTGACATGCCACATTTGGCATGTCATTTTTTTGGGGGGGGGGGGAGCGGGTACCTAGTTTTGACAGGTACCCGCTCCCACTTCCGCTCGGAGCACCGCGGCGCCCTGAACGGAAGTTCTCCTCTCCCCCTTCCTCCCTGCAATCTTCTGGGACACGTCAGAGGTCCCGGAAGATTGCCGGCCAATCACGGCGCGCAGCGCGACTCGCGCATGCGCAGTGGGTACCCGGCTGTGAAGCTGCAAACTGTCACAGCCGGGTGCCCACATCAGTGATGCCGGCGCCGAGGGAGAGGATCGAGGCTTCGGGCGGCCGCATCGCTGGACCGTTGGACAGGTGAGTGAATGGCTGGAACTCCGCTTTAAGTACTGAAAGGCGGTATCTGTACTTTCCTAGAGTAGAATTTTTTTCTCCTACTTCCACTTTTACTTCAATACATTTTTCTGATGATTTCAATACTTCTAATCCGATATTTTCTTTTTGTGCTGCATAGTTACTCGTTACTATTATAAAAATTACCACTGCCAGAACAGTAGATGGCAGGTTTCATGAAGCTCAAAACATGCGTATTATCAGCGCATACGAAAATAAATGCTACTGTATGTATAAATAAAAGCTGCATTCAAAATAATAAAAAACAATATGATGTTCAAACTTTTGACTTCTTTCTTTAATAACTATATAACACAGTACTTGTACTTTTACTTTCAGTACTTAAGTATTGCAAGTAGTTTTTTTTTAAATTTTGCTACTCAAGTACAAAAAATGTTGAATACTTTAGCACTTCTACTCAAGTCACTTTTTGATTGAGCACTTCCACTTCTACTCAAGTATGGGTTTCGAATACTTTATACAACTCTGCTAAAAAGGCACATACGTGTATTTTCAATTATTTCGATTGAAGTCTTTGGGGGCCAAACACACCAAAAGAAGGACCTGGAGCATTTCTTGTTCAATAGGTTTTCAGTGCTAAGGAGAAAGAGAGGAAAGCCCCAACGAGGTACATCCAGGGACAATTGTACATTTAATCCATATCACATGTGGGTGCCATTATCAAGTCTGTTAGAATTACAGATGTTGCACATACACCACTGAACTATAAAACAATACAGAAGTATCTTGGAAATATGCAATTTTAAGGGTAAAGGAAGGGTTCATTATGGGATCACCTGGATCCTATCTAGCTTACGTGTTTTAAGGGTAGCACCCTCAGTGCTATGTGCATAGTCTGGCTCTGAGGAAGAAGCTGCTACCCTCGAAATGCGTATGCCAGCTAGGATTCAGGTGGTGTCCTTCCAAGCTGAGGAGCATATGCAGTGGATCAAGCAACTTTGATGCTGATGCTTACTCTGATGGGCTTTGATATCACAGGGTTTGTGAGTACAATTATGTAGGAGTATTAATAAATGTGATATTGGGATAATGCGCTAGGCTGGTGAACCCTCTCTTCTTTGTGTTTTCTATAGTATTCTACTGGGGCATTCCCAGTCCTGAGAGGGCAGAAAAGCGTGGTGTATCCTCATCTTCGGCTAAGAAGCCGAGAAGTGTGAAGTTTGACAATTAAACTCATGTGCAGGAGGTTTTGCTTCGTGGGAGTAAGAAGACCATGGAGACCAGATTTTGGGGAGTTTCTCAGAACCTGCACCTTTTTAAAAGATGCTTGCAGCATGCTGCATTGGTACAAATGGGCACCATAGAGAATATTGTGATTTCTCATGTCATGCATTGCAGTGCAACGGCAGAAGCATGATAAATCATTTGTGTGAGCAGGGAACTTTGAAATATGCAGAAAACTAGAGCAAAAACAAAGCAATTCAGATCTAGGGACGGTTGGGTACAGGGGGCATACAAAAAATGTATATTTCCTTATCCAATATGCTTTAAAAGCATCAAATTTATTTTTAAATTAATTTATTTCAAAAGCGCATTTTAGAATACATTTTTCTAAAGAGCATGTATCCTTGGGGACTTAAAGCATTTAACAGGTGTTGGGGAAGGTGGGGAGGCAGCCATCTTGGTTGCTCTTAGCAGAATATTATACTCATGGGCGTCCACAGGTAGGGGAAGGGGGGGGGGCAAGTGCCGCCCCCCCCTGGAATATCAACTTCCTCTTTCAAGTGGTTGTTAAGCCACTTTATACCATCCTGCCTGTTCTGTTTAATAATTTGCGTGTCTGTGTATGCGTTTTAAAAACAATAAACTGTTCTTTACCAGTTTTCAGAGGGCCGAGCGCCACTCACGTGACCCATCGGCTCTCTCCTCTCCCCGTCTGACAGCTGCCTGCAGCGGGCGGGGCCGAGGATTCCTCACTGATGTCAGTCAGGAGGAGGGGAGGAGGAGAGAGGAGGCGGGTCACGTGAGCTGCAAGTGGCACTCTGAAAACTTGTAAAGAATGGCTTATTTTTAAAAAACACAGACAGGGGCACACAGGATGATGGAGGCACGTAAACTGACCAGGGTCAGGGCTCAGCCGCCATGGTATACCGTGGTTAGATTACAGAGGGGATGACATAGCCAGGCAGGATCAGCCAAGTATTTTAGGTGATAGAAAGGGCCAAATTACACAGAAAAGCACTGTGTTGTATAACATGCTTTAGGGCAGTGGTCCTCAACCCTGGCCTACAGGGCCCACTAACAGGCCAGATTTTAGGTATTACCTTGGGGAGATGCAGACTAGAGTACTGCAATCACTGAGCAGCAAATGATATCACCTGGGATGTATTTCAGTTATCTTGAAAATCTGGCCTGTTAGTGGGCCCTGTAGGCCAGGGTTGAGGACCACTGCTTTAGGGGAACGGGATCTGTGTTTTTTTTTGTTTTTATTTTCTTAGGTTAACAAATGCTTTAAAAATAAATGCTGCCGTTTGCTCTTTAAAAATAAAAACTCAAAATAATGATAATGACATTGTTGAAAAGAGGTGGAAAAAGTTCTGCGGACGCCCATGATTATACTAGGATTCATTTTAGACAGGATACAATTAACCTACCAGTTTAACACTGGAGTATAGGAGAAAGCTGGAGTACTCAGGGGAAGCCCATGCAAGCACATGGAAGATGCAAACTCCATGCAGATAGCGTCCTGAATGGGACTCGAATCACGGACCCAACTGCTGCACAGAAAAACCACTACGTCGCTGTGAACTAAAATCAAACTTTTATTTTTTTTAGTTTTGGACAGAGCCAGGATAAATCCTGTCCGTTTTTAATGTTTGCTGTATGTAGGGAGATTCCCATTTACTCCCTGTTTGATTGTGAGTGGGAAATAATCTCTTCAGCGGTTTTCACCGCAACAAGTATTCCCATTGGAAAACCCCTCTATTTCTTTTTCCGTGACAAGTCAAAAATGTGGATTTTCCCTTTACTTTCAGTCTTGGGGACAATGGCCACAGTAGAAAAAAATAAAGATATTTAATCTCCTAAACGGAAACACAGACTACAAAAAAGAAATTGCTATAGAGGGGTTCTGAAACGTCCTTGCTTTTTTAGAAAGCTTAGAAAAAAAATGTTTGGCGTTCGATACACCTTAAAATATGTACCTAAACATATGGCCCTAATGTGCATCCCATTAAAAGATGCCTACTACCTAAATAACCTATTGAGTAACCTGAGCATGTGAGCTCATATCCATGTTCTAATTGGTGTATGGGGGGGGGGGGGCCTGGGGCACAGACTAGCAGAGCAGATAATCTGCGGCAGATCTCTTTTCTGAACATGGCAGAGCAATGGCTACCAAGTATTCCGGTGGCGATCCTGCCACTTAAAGGGGCTCGCTGTTTTAGTTTGGTTCCATACATTTGAATGGGGGGTAGCACCTCCTGCCAAACATGACTGGTGGCATGAACTTCATCACTCTTGCAACACCAGCAGTGTGCTAACATGTGCGCTATGTAATTTTGCTGCTGGCCATTTAGGAGGATCAGCTACCTATTTTTACTGCCCCTCGCCCACTCGTGTAAATGAGGTCTAAGCCTCCTAAATTCTGTCCAAACAAAAGATTTTACAAGCTAGACGGAAAGTCTGTTATACAATAGTCTGATTTCAGCTGGGCGGCAGCACTTCCCACCCCTTGACATTCTACAAACACAGATCTGTGACTAAAATCTGGAAAAGCCACCAGCAGCCATATACACACTACATTGTGTGCTCCATATGTGTCTGAAACCCACAAGAGGATTCCCGGATTTGGTCATTGTGCGTGCAGCTGTGTCTTCATCTCATGGTAACGCAGTTCTAAGCACTGCCATGTCTTCTTTTACAAGCCTGTTTTATTTAAACAACTGTCCGCAAACCATTTTCTCTTCAAGAACACATGCCACATTCCCGCAGCTAGAAAGACTTCTTTTAATTAGTTCGGAAAGGGGGAAAGAAAGTCTTGAACAAATAAACATTAAATCTGTTATTATCATTCACAGTTGCCCCCACTGGAGAATGCACACTTGATCCTAGTAGGGGGTACAATTACCCTTCCAGGAACAAAACACATGGAGGAAAACGTCTAATGAGCTAAACAAAAAAACCTTCAGAGTTCCTCAGCTCCAGTCTATTCCGTACATATGTGAACAAGATGGATGCTGCTAGCAGAGAAACAGGGCATGCTGGGAGTTAAGAGCCTCATTGAGATTCCAGGCCAGGAAAAGCATTAGAAAAACGGTAGTGTACGGCACTTAAGGTTTGTCAAGAGGATTGGCCTTCTAGGCAAATACATGTACTTAAGAGAGTAAAAAGATCTGAAGCTGGAGAAGAGCCATTAACAGCTGAGTCAACAAGAGGGTATTACCGTTTGCAAAGGGTCAGTGAAAACGAAGGATTCAATTCCCAAAGGTTGTTAAGAAAAAAAAAAAAATACCTCCCCTGTCCGCTAAATAACCTGCAATGGTTTATTGCATGGAAAGAGAAACGTCTTAGTGTCGCCAAACAGGAAAATCCCAGGAGCTAGATAGCCAAGGTTCCTCAAAAATTACCTAGGACTTCTAACTTTACATAGAAGCCAACAGTGGTCGTCAACGTACGAAGTATAAGGAGCCTCAACAGTGACATTGCCAAAGGCAGAGTTGTATAAAGTACTCGAAACCCTTATTCGAGTAAAAGTACAAGTGCTCGATCAAAAAGTGACTTGAGTAGAAGTACTAAAGTATTCAACATTTTTTGTACTTAAGTATTGCAAGTAGTTTTTTTAAAAAATTTTGCTACTCAAGTACTGAAAGTAAAAGTACAAGTACTGTGTTATGTAGTTATTAAAGAAAGAAGTCAAAAGTTTGAGAGCCCATTCACACTAGCACGACTTGTGAGGCGACTTGTGTAGCCCCAGGTCGCTTGACATAACAAAAGCAATGTTAATCAATCAGTGCCGTCTTAATTGGCACTACTGAAGTCGCTCCAACTTCAGAAAAGGGTCCTGTACTACTTTGAGGCGACCTGTGATCCGACTGTCCCATATACTTCAATGGGAGTCGCCTCCTTATCTTAATTGAAGCGACTTGTTATCAGACTTTCCAGGAAGAAGAAAGAGATTAGCCAGGTATTCCCCACAGACAAAGTCGCCTGTCTCTTCAAAGTAGTGCACAAGTCTCTAAACAAGTCTCTAAACAAGTCTCTAAACAAGTCTCTAAACAAGTCTCTAAACAAGTCTCTAAACAAGTCTCTAAACAAGTCTCTTCAAGTCACGGGGCGACTTTCTGGTCGTGGTAGTGTGAACCGGCTCTGAACATCATATTGTTTTTTATTATTTCAAATGCAGCTTTTATTTATACATACAGTAGCATTTATTTCCGTATGCGCTGATAATACACATGTTTTGAGCTTCATGAAACCTGCCATCTACTGTTCTGGCAGTGGTAATTTTTATAATTGTAACGAGTAACTATGCAGCACAAAGAAAAAATATCGGAGTCGAAGTATTGAAATCATCGAAAAAATGTAGTGAAGTAAAAGTGGAAGTAGGAGAAAAAAATTCTACTGTAGGAAAGTACAGATACCGCCTTTCGGTACTTAAGTACAGTAGTGAAGTAGTTCTAATTAGTTACTATACATCTCTGGCCAAAGGGCACACATAATGTTGAGTAGATGTAATGCTATAGAGGACTGTCAAAGACTGCAGACCTATTTGAGAAAATGATGGTCCGACACGAAGCACCTGCTAGAGATTTGGTTTGAGATATTGCTGCAGAAAACACCAAGAGATTGGGGCCAGTAGAGATAACGGATATTACTCCTTTACTAATCAATGCTACCACCACAATAATAAGTCGTGTTACAAGAATCCACCATGTATGAACTCGAACACATCCTATAAATCAGGACCACTAACGCGTTTTGTGGGTCAGTCTGAGGAAGGGGGCTTGACCCCCGAAACGCGTTAGCGGTCCTGATTTAAAGGACATGTTCCAGTTCATACAGTACATGGTGGATTCTTGTAACACGATTTTATTATCTTCATGTCTGTGAGTATGCATTTGGCATTTTATTAAAATTTTGCAAACAGTGACCACGGGTAATGCACTAGGTGTTTGCGCCTCCTTTCTCTCTTTTTTTTTTATATATGTACTGCCTGAGGAGAGCAGCACGCCAGTCTTCCCCTTCGGAGTGAGCGCTTGGCTGAAT
This sequence comes from Pelophylax lessonae, assembly GCF_965119305.1. NCBI lineage: Eukaryota > Metazoa > Chordata > Amphibia > Anura > Ranidae > Pelophylax > Pelophylax lessonae. The sequence continues at coordinate 174,479,176 of NC_138780.1, forward strand.
TTTGTATTTTGAACACCACAATAATAAACTCTTGGGGGGTCCAAGGGCCAAAATATAAGAACCAAAGGGCCACAGGTTGGGAAGCAGGTTTAAATAGCACTGCCTATGGAAGCCCATGTTTTAATCTCAGTATTTATTAGAAGTTATTTAAAGTAGTACAAAACAAAATGAATTACAGTGGTGGATGAGAGACCTATATCAGATTCAGGCTTACAAATGACGGTATCATCCAATAAATGTTGTAAGATGAACAGGGCTAAGGAGCCGTAATCACAAAGTAAGGGGTCTCCCAACCAAGGGAAAGGGGGGGTTAAAGGAGGTTATTAGGGGGGGAAAAGGGGAGTAGGAAAACACAGAAAGGAGGAGGGTAGAGGACAAGAACAACAACCAGAGTTGCAGGAGACGCTTCGGCACGTGAACTTTAAACTATAACAGTAATAGGAAGCCCACGTTTGAAGATCTTTAAACTTAATCAGTTTTTTTGCCCATTCAGGACAACCAACCGGTCCCTTTTACAGCACATTCTTTGATACCAATATTCCCCTCCCCCCCCCATTTGCCCCACCCACTAAAGAGGAGAGCATGTAACTTTGTCCTCTTCCTCCAACTATGCAGTGCACAGCAACCAAGAAGAAGGGCCAACTCCAGGGGAAGGGCCTTGTGTAAGGGAAGGCTCAAAGTTCAAATTTGCCGACATTACTTAGTATCTTACCATTTGACTCCTATATGGCCATTGTGCTGCACTGGAAGGCACCTGCAGCTTCTACGATAACTTCTTTAGTCAATAAAATCGTTCTATTTTACAAAGCAACCTATTTGATCAGAGAATGTCCCCGGAAGTTTGACAAAGTTTGCCAGTCATGGTTATCCTCTCCCTCCACCAATGCCTGGAGCCAATTCTGAATATGTGGGGCCTTCTTTTTGTTCGGTCAAATGTGTTTAAAGAAAAAATTGTGCTCGGTGCTAAAATGTGCTAAATAAATAAAAACAAAACTTCTCAAAATTGAACCATCTTGTAATTAGATTGTAAGCTCCATTAGCAGGGCCCTCCTATTCCTTCTGTATTGAACTCTTTTGTAATCATACTGTCCTCCTTTATATTGTAAAGTGCTGCGTAAACTGTTGGCGCTTTATAAATCCTGTATAATAGTACTATAATATTTCATATTTTGTATTGTTTTATTGCACCACGCTCTGCTAAGCAGTCAGGTGTATTGTTTTGTGCATTCTGTCGTTTTTGTAAATCAATAAATATAAAATAATAAAAAAATTAAAAAAAAATTAAATTTGCTGATCCTTTTCTCCAAAAGACAATAATTGTGCAAAGTTTGGGCACAAGTCAAGCCATGCAGCCAGATCTGTACATGTATGGTCAAGTAGGGAAAAAGCCAATCAGGGGCTATCTATGCAGGCCAATGTCTTTTTCGAGGAGTAGAACGTTACATTCTTTTTTACCTCTAATAAGCATCTGAAATTATTTTTATCCATATCCTATTTCTGAAACAAAGAAAACCTAAACAATGGAAAAATTATCTAAACAATGGAAAAATCATCATCACACAATGACTGGTTGTATAAAATCTGCAGGAAGTCTTCCATATTTGTTCTGCCAACAAACTGTACAGACATACTACAGTCTATACCTAATAACCATACATACATCATTATATAGAACAGGGGTCTCCAAACTTTCTGAACAAAAGGCCAGTTTACTGTCCTTCATACTTTCAGGGGGCTGGACTGTGGCCAGTGTGAGTAGAAAATACCCTGACATCAATGGGAGTAAAGAATGCCCGTTCATTGGTATTATTTGGAGTAATATTGCCCCACTGTTAGTATTAGGAGAAGAAATCGTGCCCCATGATTAGTGCCATTGGGAAGAATAGTGCCCCACTGTTGTTATCAGGGGAAGGATTAGCTCCCCATCGTTGGTGTCAGTGGTAGGAAAACTGCCATATTGTTGATATCAGGGCAAGGAATAGTTCCCCTTTATTGGCGTCAATGGGAGGAATAGTGCTCCATTGTTGATATCAGGGCAAGGAAAAGTGCCCATCATTGGTGTCAGTGGGAAGAATAGTGCCGCATTGCAGATATCAGGGCAAGGATTAGTGCCCCATCACTGGTGTCAGTGGGAAGAATAGGTCCCTGCAGTTGGTGCCAGTGCGGGAAATAGTGTCCCATCATTGGTGTAAGTGGGAAAAATAGTGGCCCATTGTTGCGGTTAGGGGTAGGAATAGTGCCCTATTGTTGGTATCAATGACAGGAATTATGGCCCATTGGTGAAGAAGGTATAATCAGTGGAAGGAAGTGTCCCAAGGGCCTGATAAAGGCAAGCATAGGGCCACATCTGGCCCCTGAGCCGCAGTTTGGAGACCCCTGATATAGAAATAAATTACATTTTATTAAAACAGAACATCAGTTTAATCTAATCTCACTAATTGTAGACACAGACCATTCTAGACACAAATTTGACATTTCAATTGCTGGCATAAGATTTTACGACATTGTAAAGTGTTATTTACTAAAGCTTCATGCACGCTAGCGCTTTGGCCTACGTGAATCCCTAGATTTTCTGGCAGTTACGGTGCAGCGTCCAGCCCAGCTCCCAGCAGCCTGTCAAAAACTATAACAGTCTAAAATACAGGGCTGGATGCTGTACCAGGTGGAACTCACATTTAATGTGTTCCAGGCATGCATCCCTGAATGCATTTGCCAAAATCACGAGTTGCAGTCGGTACAGTGTTCAGCCATCGCATATTTCAGCCGGTCATAGATTTTAACAGGTTGCTGGCTGCGGGCTGTACACTGCCCCTGTGCCTCTCAGTGCCAAAGCGCTAATGTACATGAGACCCAATTTAAGTAACTTCACTTATAAGAGGCGACTCCGAGCTCCATCACTCACCTTATTAGAAGATTCTGTATGGCGTGTCACCTCCTCGTATGCCCCCACATTCTCCCAGGTCACCAAGAAAACATTAGTAGGAGAAAACGCAGCTTGTGGGAATCCTCTTTCGACCTGCCTGGCCACAGCGCTAAGAATCTCCGGAGAATTGTCCTGCCGGTAGTATATCTTGCCTTTTCCGTTGCTTGTGTCTATATCGGACAAGAATGGGGCGATCACCGGGAAGTCGGTGGGAAAGCCGTCATCCACGTACTGTGTTTCCCGGGGAAAATCTTGGGTGGAGATAATGCCGTTGGTCCCTACCTGTAGAGAAGGCAGAATAGAGATTTAGTTAATCAGCAGAATTTTTTTTATTACAGATACTTATTTAGTGCCATCAATTTACGCAGCACTTTACGTAAATATTATACATCCACATTGGTAAATTGAGTAACATTTGATATTAGGTTAGTTGTGAACATTCTAGTGTCAACTCTGATAACTACAGACCACAGGTATAATCTATACCAGTGGTTCTCAACCAAGGTCCTGTGGAACTCTAGGGTTCCTCCAGAGGTTGTTGGGGTTCCTTGAGCAATAAGCAATTTCTGCCTCTCAGATAAGTTCCCCTGACACTATTGATCTTTTTCGCTATCTGGAAGAAGGTAATTCTTCCCAATGTCCACAAATGTAAGGAGCGTTCATCCCACTGACCATCCCACTAATGTATTATGAGATGTAGATATAGTCATTTTTAGCAGGGGTTCCCTGAGACCTGAAAATTATTTTAAGGGTTCCTCTGTGTTGAAAAGGTTGAGAAAGGCTGGTCTATACACTCTTCGTTGGCCACCATCGGAGGTTTATCTTCTTACAGGAATTGTATAATTGCATAGGTTACCCTTCATTGCGTTAAGGCAGTCCATTTTTTATGGATAGAATGCCAATTTACCCCAATGGACGAAAAACATGCATGACCCTTTAACAATGCATTGCACCAGTACAAAGGGTATATGTGTTGTGATGGGCTGTGGTGCATTGGGGTGCCATTCACAACAAATTACTTTAACGCAGCACAAATAGGAGAGGTGCCTTGCCATGCATTGCGACAATGTACATTAAAGCGTGTGTAGTACTCACTGCCACATACAAAAAAGTGTGCATGGGCCCTTCATCTAACCAAAGGCTTTGACTTGATATACACTTTAAAGGGCCCTTTCACATTGAGTTTTTCAAGCGCTGCTGCCTTTAACAAAAGCATCCTGAAAAGCTCAAGAAAAATGCTTCCCTTTAAAAATCAAGGAATGTGTTCACACTGGGGCAGTGCGCTTTCGTTACGGTGAAAAAAATCCTTCTTGCAGCATCTTTGGAGTATGTTTGGGGTGCTAACAAAAAAAAAAAAAACAACATGCACTAAAAACGCTCCTCTCTATTAAAATGAATGGGAACTGCCTTAAAAGTGCAAAAAAACGCCCCCACTAAACATTTGAGGTGCAGTTTTTGAGTCACATTCTTTAAAAAACACACCGAAAGCGCCGCAAAAATGCATAGGCGTTTTACTGGAAGTTTTGAAGCGAACCAGTATGAAAAATCCCTAATATCTGCATAGTGTTTCCAACACTTCTGTTTCTTTTCTAGAGTTCTCCGACATTCAGTATGAACACCACTGAAGAAATATAAAATATTCGACCAGTGGGTCTCAACCTAAGTCGGACCAGGGCCTGGTAAATCCTTACAAAACCTCCAATAAATCAACAGTCAAAAAAAAATAAAGTTCTGGATTGGGCTGGGCGTCACTGTGGGAAAAGACGGGGGTTCTGGAGAAGTTAGAAGATTCTCCAGCAGACTTGTTGGCCCTGTAGGAGATGGGGTTTTGGCGAGAGCTAGGAGGCAACTGTGGGGGGACGGAGTTTCTATAGGGAGCTGAAGATCTCTCCGGGAGGCTGGGGACTTTTCAAGGGCACTGTGGGAGATCAGAGTGCACTGCAGGGACTGATTGGCAGTGTGGGACACTGTAGAGCAGTGGTCCTCAACTCTGGTCCTCAGGGCCCACTAACAGGCCAGCTTTTAGGTATTACCTTGGGGAGATGCAGACTAGAGTACTGCAATCATTGAGCAGCAAATTATATCACCTGGGATGTATTTCAGTTATCTTGCAAACCTGGCCTGTTAGTGGGCCCTGAGGACCAGGGCTGTAGAGGGCTGGGGATACTAGATAGGGGGCTTTAGTCTCTGCAGCAATCTGGGGGGGCATTGTGAGGGGTTGAGGGGCACTGCAGACCACTATGGGAGGTTGGGTAGAATTGTAGATCAGGGGATCAGCCGTTGGCTTGAAGGCTCCAGAGGCAAGAGGCCTCAGCCCGGCAGTAGGCCTCAATCCAGTGGTTGAGAACCACTGCTCTACAACAAAGAAGCAAAGCAAGAAGAAATTGACCAACGTGCATACGTTTTATAAAATGTTCTTCAATTCCATTCAAGGATTAGTTGTGACTACTGGAAGTGTGCTGCTTCAGCCAAAAATCCTGTGTCTCCTTGGCATGACAGCAACAGGTACACTTTAATTCCTCACAGCTGGGACTGTCCACTGAGAGGCTTCAGACATGATGGATGATTTCCAGAGATTGTGCGCTATTCAGGTCAAACAGCTGTTCTGTGCATTACATGCATACCCAGGACAATGTGAACGTTGTACCAGATCACATCCTCAATGAGGAGTGGAACAAACGAGAATTGGAAGCAGCTTTTACATACTTCACAAAGCACACCAACTGTCAACTCCTAATACAGCATGACGAGGCGGTGCAGAAAGCAATAATCACGTGCAAAGTGCAGAAATTCAGCAAAACCAACAAGACTGCACATTTCCCAATGATTTGTTTAGCTATACAGAATATGAAGCATTGAGTGGTACCGGAAGTGATGTCACAGGAGATGCCATCTAGTCCTGGCAAGACCCTGCAGCATCGTAAGACCAAGGATGACCATTCAGCAGTATTGTAGACACCAATCCAATCCAATCTAACATGATCATCTGTTTCCTTTCTGCCTCCTGATAAGATCAGTCTACTCCTTCCTAGATTAAAAGTATCAGCTACCTAAAGTGTACCTAAGGCCAAACTTGTTTTTCCCATTCAGGATAGTGTAAAGACAACCAGGGACGATCTGAATCTCGGCCAGTTCAGCAGGAATCGGCCAAGATTTGAACCATGTATGGGCAGGCTGAATGTATCCAAGTTGATCAATCAACTTGGATACAACCAGCCTGTCAGATTTTTCATGCGATTATAGCTGCTAGCAATAATCACGGTGTTCTCCCGGGCCAGGAAGGCTCCTGTGGTTGCAGGAAAGAAAAATCGCTCCATCTATGGCTGGCTTAATGAAATCAGGTAGAGGGAATTTTGTCACAGCCAAGTGGTCTTGCTAGACCAAGAGATATAAAAACAGCAAATGACTCAGCCCACCACCGCCCACCCACTGAAATAATAGTTTGGAGTAGAGATGCTTTCGAAATTTCGGCCACTGAAACATATCGGCCGAAAATGGCGTGATCAGCATTTTGCAGATAAGAGAAAAATGTGCCGATAATGGCACCAAAAATGCACGCGATTTTGCCACGAATTCATAGCGATTTTGATGCCATTTTATGGCAATTTTGTCGTGAATTTGTGGCAATTTCTTCCACCCTTATGGTTTGTTCTTTATAGGTCATGTGACTCAAAAACCGCATAAAAAACATAACACGGGTGCGTTTTTGATGCATTCTTGCTGCGTTTTCAATGCAGTTCAACAGGAAAGTTGAGTTTGTGCATTTTTTTTTTTTTTAACTGAACAAAAATGCAGCAAGCAAGATTTTTAACAGTGAAGATATACATAGAATTTAAAGAGATAATTTTTCTTGAGATTTTCCTGCGCTAAGGGAGCTAATAATGGTCAACAATAAATTTATATTCATTTAAATTCATGATATAAAATTAAAAAGCCGAATATAGAACAATTATATATAAAATATATATAAAAATAGAAATATTTTTAAAAAAATGTCATTGCATCTTGCATTTTCGGTTTCGGCACCAAAATTTCCAGTCGGCGCACCTCTAGTTTGGAGTGGAGTTTTCCTTTAACTTTTTTGTTTCCAGGGGGGTTTTTTCACACAAAAAATGCACATTTTAGGCCTGAGGATTTGGGAAAACCTCCTAAACATTATATATTTTCTCAAAGCAAAAACCCCAGAGAATAGTTTTTTTAAGAATTTTTTTTAATTTTCTTCTAACTTTCTGTACAATTTTCTTTAGATTTACCTTCAACTATGTAGCGCAAGGGCCTGCCTGATTAAATACAATTGAAAGTGTTTCGTTTTGACCTTATATTACATGGCTTTTGGTAAATCGAAAGGAAAATTGTACAACAGAATTGAACATGTATGGCCAGCCTAAGACTCCCTCACATGCGCTTATCCATTATGATCTCCAAACATCACTTCAGGTCCAGGATGCCCTACGCGTTACGTCACGCCCACATGACTTCATCAGGCATGAAGCCGCACAGATGTCTTCCAAGTGCCATCCTAAGTCGCACTGACATGCGGCTTTGAAATTGTGAGATTTCAGGTGAAGTTGCAAGATTTCAAAGCCGCAGTCAATGTGAACGAGGGTTAAAGGCTGTAAAGACTGGAGGCATTTCCTGAGTTTAGTGATCATGTGATCACTGTGGTCGGGATCCCATCCTACCAGCTCCCAATCCTGGCCAGTAGCCATCAGTGACAGTGGGGTCACAGTGCTGGGGCCATGCAACTGAGCAAGTTCCCAGCACAAAACATCTGTGTGCAGGTATAAAGGCCTACCTCTGTGCTGCCACATACTGTATATGCATATGGCTGGCATGAAGGGGTAAAGAAGTGCAGGCAGAAGCAATAAACTGTCCTGGATGTCTACATGTATTTTGGCTTAGAAGATCACGACTTTTGCACACTTCGAGCTCGTTCACATATATGCAATGACAGACATTGCATGTGATTCGGAGCACTCTGCTTTGCAAATCACATGCGATGTCTGTGCGATGCCAATTCAGCCATACAGGACCTTTTTTTGGGTCCGCACCAGAATCGGATCACATGGGTGTTCACACCTATGTGATCCGATTCATGTCTGAACTGACAGTTCGCACTGCGATATGTGAACTGATCTTGGGTCATCGTTAACTTTATATTGACACCCCCAGCACTTCGCATATGGCAGTGTGAACTGCCTGCGAGTTGAATGCAGTGGATTTGCAGGGTTCCCGCATTGCATGTGTGTGAACCAGGACTAATAGCTCCCCGAGGTTTACATACTAAGATAACATTGTTAGAAAAATGAAATGTGCTCTGCTGTCAAACTACTAAACTGTTTTTGTTTTTTTCTTAAAACAGCAAAAAGTTCTTGTAAAAAAGTCATGAAGCAGAAAATCCCAGATGTTGTTGCAGTGATTAGCGAGGGCTCTGGAGCGCCGTGGCCCTGAGAGGACACACTGTACTCTTGTTACACGCCAAGAGGAACCGTCTGCAAGGCAGCTGGAGGGAGAGAGAGACGCGCTGAATTCAGCAAATCAGCACACACAGACTGAGGCCTGGGCACAATAGTGCGAACACAGACATCATATTTAATGCGAACTGCATTGCTGGGCTGATGACATGCGATGTCTGGGCAATGCGAATCCAGCCATACAGTCTGTATGCCTGAATTTGCATTGCATTTACACCAAAACGGTACAAGACCCTTTTTTTGATCTGCACTGGAATCAAATCGCATGGATGTTCAATCCCAAGCAATCTGATTCCTGTCCGATTTCAGTTCTGCAAACTGATTTGGGGGTGTCATTAACTTTATACTGACACCCGCAGCGGTTAGCAGAGCACAGTGTGAACTGCCCACAATTCTGATGCGATGCGGAATCCGCTGCGAATTGGCTCAGCATCTAGTGTGAACCGAGCCTTACAGCGTTACTAAACCCAGGATCCTGCACTCACTATCTCTGGTCTCCCACAGTACACAGAACATGGAAATGCAATTACATATTTAGATAGTTACCTAGTAGTTGAGGCTGAATAAAGTCAGTAGTCCATCCAGTTCAACCTGTGTAGGTGTGTGTGGATGTATTCATTTCTCAAACCCCTGAATGTTTTGATCTTGGAGATGTAGGTCTAAGAGTCTTTTAAAAGTAGCCATACTCCTCGCAGTTAACACCATTTGTGGAAGCGAGTTCCACAATCTTATTGCCCTTACTGTAAAGAACCCCCTGCATAGCCTGAGGTTAAATCGCTTCTCCTCTAATCGCATTGTATGGCCTCGTGTCCTCTTACAGTCCTTGCGACTGAATAGTTTTTTTCTATGCTGAGATCACTGTTGAGGTATTTGTAAATTGCTATCATGTCCCCTCTCAGGCTTCTCTTCTCTAGGGAGAATAAATTTGAGTGCTTGTAAACGCTCCTCATAATTTAGGTCCTCCAATCCCCTAATTAGCATAGTTGCCCTTTGGACTGTTTCCAGTTCCAGCACATCCTTTCTGAGGGTTGGCAACCAGAACTGGACAGAATACTCCAGGTGTGGCTGGACCAGAGTTTTATAAAGTGGAAGGATTATAGATTTATCTCTGAAATATATCCCCTTCCTTATGCATGCTAATATTGTGCCGGCTTTGGCAGCTGCAGCTTGACATTGCATGCTATTGCTTAGCCTATCTTCTACTAAGACTCCCAGATCTTTCTCCATTCTTGATTTCCCCCAGAGGTTCCCCCCCTAATGTGTATTTTGGGTTTATGTTTTTAGTCCCCAAGTGCAATACCTTACATTTCTCTACATTAAACCTCATTTGCCACAAAGTTGCCCAATCTGTTATTTTGTTCAGGTCATTCTGTAAGATTTCTGCATCATGATGTGAACTTATTGCCCTGCCCAATTTTGTGTCATCTGCAAAAACTGAGATTGAGCTACTGATCCTGTCCTCAATGCTATTTATGAATAAATTGAACACAATTGGTCCCAGGACTGAGCCTTTGGGGACCCCACTTACCACCCCAGACCAGTCTGAGTATGCATTATTTATTACCACCCTTTAGACACGCCCCTTTAACCAGTTTTCTATCCAAGAGCAAACCTTGTGGTCGATGCCTACGGACCTAATTTTGTAAATTAAGCATTTGTGGGGGACTGTATCGAATGCCTTAGCAAAATCCAGATACACCACATCCACAGGTCTCCCCCTATCTAGCTCACAGCTCCCCTCCTCATAGAATGTTAACAGATTGGTCTGACAAGAACGTCTTTTTGAAAACCCGTGCTGATTAGTGCTAATGATACTGTTGACTTTAGCAAATTCTTGAATATAGTCCCTTATCATCCCTTCCAGTAATTTACATACTATTAACGTCAGGCTGACCAGTCTATAATTTCCAGGGATATGCCTGTGCCCTTTTTTCAATATTGGTATCACGTTAGCTTTCCTCCAGTCACCTGGTACAGTTCCTGTCAAAATACTATCAGCCAAGATCAGAAACAGTGGTCTAGATATAACCTTACTGAGTTCTTTGAGTACTCTCGGATGTACGTCATCCGGGTCTGGTGATTTACTTGTGTTAATGTTATCCAGCCTTTCCATGATTTCACCCTCTGTTAGCCATAGCGGAAAGTCCAGTGAAGAACTGCTAACCATACAGTCATGGTCGGTGTACCCCTCCTTTTCCTGTGTAAAGACTGAGGAGAAGAAAGCATTCAGCACGGTTGCCTTCTCAGTGTCCTCTGTAACCATCCTCCCATCATCGTTAATTATGTGTGCAATATGCTCTGACCTCTTTTTTTGCTATTGATATATTTAAATTATTTTAGTAAATATAAACTGCTAAATACCATTTCTCATCAGCAGTATATAGAAGTCATGTGACTTCTATCAGTTTTCATTCTCCTCTGACTGTCCTGTGAGGCTGAAGGACCCCTGACCTTCTGTCTGGACAGTGCTGATTGGCCTTGTGCTGATCACATACACTCTCCCAAAAAAAAAAAAACGCTCTAGTATACGTATTACACACCATGTGCAGAGTGCCCCTAAGGCACTGTTCTATCAGGAGATGGATTGGGGACAGTGGAAGAAGGGACAGGATCAAACAGCCTTTTTACACAATGCAGAGGATTAACCCCATAGGTTTACAGTGAGTATACCAAGCATGCTTTACTACATAAACAGACTGATTTTACTGTTGTGGGTTTAGTAACACTTTAAAGAAAGAGCAATCACAAACAATTAAAGAGGTATTTTATATAGTGCAGCTCCATACTGTCCAACTTTCTGAGATGAAAACGAGGGACACCTATTAGCAAAAGTACGTGGGCATAGGACACACCCCCTGCCTCTCCCCCCTTGGTGCCTCCCAGCCAATTAAGAGGTTTATGACTCCGGGAGGTAGGACGTGGTTTAGGATCACATGACCGCCATGATTGTCGGTCACACGGTCAGAAAGCTTTCAGTTAGGCGGCAGTACCTGTGGTGGAAGAACGCGCGCTCTCAGCACAGGTGTATAGGGAGCAATTCACGCAAATTGCTGGATTGGTGTATAGGGAGCAATTCACGCAAAACGTGCGGCCCCTCGACCCTATCGACCAGGCGCCAAGGGGCCGCATATTTGCGTACAGCCGGCGCCAAGGGGTATAAGGAGAATTATACAAAAAATAGATTGGTTAATCACGTAGAACTACGTGATTGTGTGCAAGCGGTTTTGGCAGTGCACACGCCGCCGGAGCCGCGCTCCCGCTGTGATTAGACACAGCAGGAGCCAGATTGTGGAAGGACCGGGCTCGATCGCCACCGTCCTCCCGCGATCTTCGGCTAGAATGACAGAAGACCCACCTGCTTATGTAAACAAAGCAGGCGGCTCTTCTGTCAGAGAGGCAGGGGAAGATTGTGTGATTCAGCTATGCTGAATCACCGATCTCTCCCTGCCTCTGTCCAACCCTTTCCCCCACACAGTCAGTAAGCACTATTAGGCAACGTAGTGCCGAATCACAAAAAATGGCCTGGTCATTAAGAGGGTAAAACCTTCTGGTGTGGAAGTGGTTAAGGCAGCCCATTCATTTCAATGGGCTGTCTTAGGTGCAAAAAAATGCCTAAAAAGTGAATTATCTAACTTCCACTTTTATTGGACACTTTGGTCTGATAAAGAAAGTTAAAAAATAACAGACTTACTGGCCAGATCACCAGGTGAAAAAAAAAAAAAAAACATAGAAAAGAAAAAAAATGAATGCAGCCACTACATCTAATGATTGGTAAGCTGCAATATATTACATTTTTGGTTTTGTGAATATTACCGACAAAAAAAAAAATGCTGAACATCCTGAAAAATAGATTGAGGTTTTCCATACACGTTCTGGCCAGCATTAAAGGAGAAGATGAATCCACTCATCCAATTCAGAAGCGGGTTTTGGATTTCATGGAAACCTCAAGACAACCAAATAGAATGACAACAATCTGTCCACATTACAGGACAGCCATGCCTTGTGTCACTGCAGGCGTACCCCCGGTCAGCCATGTACACATATGCCCTTTTTCCATGACCAGAATTCCTTTCCCAGCCTGTAATGCGAATCCATTTTCTGCCCAGTTTAAAAAGCAAAGTAAAACCAGTAAGCAATTCAGTGACAACATAGAGTCTCTTTGTGTGCGCGGAGACGCAGAAGGCAGAGGCTGTCCCCGCTGGAATGGAATTCATATGGCTATAAGTACAGACACATGTAATTACTATACCCCCCTTCCCATCCCCCCCGTCATACTACCGCACTGGCTGGCTGATTACATGCATACATTTACATACCAGGCCTAGAGACACGGTCACCGGCATAAAAATTGTGGTTCAAGCACTGAACAATCATGTATTTTAAAATGTTAGCAGTGTTTTTCCTTTCCAAAATAATGTTGCAATGTGCTTGTGAACTTGCTACAAAGTTTAACTACCCCAGGAGAGTCAATTCCTCAGCACAGCTTCCTTCATCATTGCATGTCTGACCCCTCTTCTCTTAATTTGGGTACACACTAGTAGAAAATCTGCCGAAAATTCCCGTCCGAGGTAAAATCGTACGACTAGTGTGTACACAACTTTCAGCAGCCGATGCCGACATTTTCAATGAAAAAAAAACGGAGGGACAAACCAAAATTTTTATCGTCCGTCCCCAGCACGACCAATTTTCATTCAATGTGTATGCAGTAATCGGATACGAAAGACCGCACATGATCTTCCTTTTTTAAAGGGGACTTGCCAGGAGGGATGATAATGCCTCTATCCAGAACTTGAGCTGATTCCTAGAGCCCAGCTATGGCCACTTTGGAAGCAGTGAGTGTTTGGCAAAACATCTGCGCCAGTCACAAACTCGTCCCCTGCCTCAAAAAAAAAAACAAGCTCGTCTCTCCTGCCTCAAAGAACAAGCTCGTCTCTCCTGCCTCAAAGAACAAGCTCGTCTCTCCTGCCTCAAAGAACAAGCTCGTCTCTCCTGCCTCAAAGAACAAGCTCGTCTCTCCTGCCTCAAAGAACAAGCTCGTCTCTCCTGCCTCAAAGAACAAGCTCGTCTCTCCTGCCTCAAAGAACAAGCTCGTCTCTCCTGCCTCAAAGAACAAGCTCGTCTCTCCTGCCTCAAAGAACAAGCTCGTCTCTCCTGCCTCAAAGAACAAGCTCGTCTCTCCTGCCTCAAAGAACAAGCTCGTCTCTCCTGCCTCAAAGAACAGGCTCGTCTCTCCTGCCTCAAAGAACAGGCTCGTCTCTCCTGCCTCAAAGAACAGGCTCGTCTCTCCTGCCTCAAAGAACAGGCTCGTCTCTCCTGCCTCAAAGAACAGGCTCGTCTCTCCTGCCTCAAAGAACAGGCTCGTCTCTCCTGCCTCAAAGAACAAGCTCGTCTCTCCTGCCTCAAAGAACAAGCTCGTCTCTCCTGCCTCAAAGAACAGGCTCGTCTCTCCTGCCTCAAAGAACAGGCTCGTCTCTCCTGCCTCAAAGAACAGGCTCGTCTCTCCTGCCTCAAAAGTACAGGCTCGTCTCTCCTGCCTCAAAAGTACAGGCTCGTCTCTCCTGCCTCAAAGAACAAGCTCGTCTCTCCTGCCTCAAAGAACAAGCTCGTCTCTCCTGCCTCAAAGAACTAGCTCGTCTCTCCTGCCTCAAAGAACTAGCTCGTCTCTCCTGCCTCAAAGAACAAGCTCGTCTCTCCTGCCTCAAAGAACAAGCTCGTCTCTCCTGCCTCAAAGAACAAGCTCGTCTCTCCTGCCTCAAAGAACAAGCTCGTCTCTCCTGCCTCAAAGAACAAGCTCGTCTCTCCTGCCTCAAAGAACAAGCTCGTCTCTCCTGCCTCAAAGAACAAGCTCGTCTCTCCTGCCTCAAAGAACAAGCTCGTCTCTCCTGCCTCAAAGAACAAGCTCGTCTCTCCTGCCTCAAAGAACAAGCTCGTCTCTCCTGCCTCAAAGAACAAGCTCGTCTCTCCTGCCTCAAAGAACAAGCTCGTCTCTCCTGCCTCAAAGAACAAGCTCGTCTCTCCTGCCTCAAAGAACAAGCTCGTCTCTCCTGCCTCAAAGAACAAGCTCGTCTCTCCTGCCTCAAAGAACAAGCTCGTCTCTCCTGCCTCAAAGAACAGGCTCGTCTCTCCTGCCTCAAAGAACAGGCTCGTCTCTCCTGCCTCAAAGAACAGGCTCGTCTCTCCTGCCTCAAAGAACAGGCTCGTCTCTCCTGCCTCAAAGAACAGGCTCGTCTCTCCTGCCTCAAAGAACAGGCTCGTCTCTCCTGCCTCAAAGAACAGGCTCGTCTCTCCTGCCTCAAAGAACAAGCTCGTCTCTCCTGCCTCAAAGAACAAGCTCGTCTCTCCTGCCTCAAAGAACAAGCTCGTCTCTCCTGCCTCAAAGAACAAGCTCGTCTCTCCTGCCTCAAAGAACAAGCTCGTCTCTCCTGCCTCAAAGAACAAGCTCGTCTCTCCTGCCTCAAAAGTACAGGCTCGTCTCTCCTGCCTCAAAAGTACAGGCTCGTCTCTCCTGCCTCAAAAGTACAGGCTCGTCTCTCCTGCCTCAAAGAACAAGCTCGTCTCTCCTGCCTCAAAGAACAAGCTCGTCTCTCCTGCCTCAAAGAACTAGCTCGTCTCTCCTGCCTCAAAGAACTAGCTCGTCTCTCCTGCCTCAAAGAACAAGCTCGTCTCTCCTGCCTCAAAGAACAAGCTCGTCTCTCCTGCCTCAAAGAACAAGCTCGTCTCTCCTGCCTCAAAGAACAAGCTCGTCTCTCCTGCCTCAAAGAACAAGCTCGTCTCTCCTGCCTCAAAGAACAAGCTCGTCTCTCCTGCCTCAAAGAACAAGCTCGTCTCTCCTGCCTCAAAGAACAAGCTCGTCTCTCCTGCCTCAAAGAACAAGCTCGTCTCTCCTGCCTCAAAGAACAAGCTCGTCTCTCCTGCCTCAAAGAACAAGCTCGTCTCTCCTGCCTCAAAGAACAAGCTCGTCTCTCCTGACTCAAAGAACAAGCTCGTCTCTCCTGACTCAAAGAACAAGCTCATCCCCTTCCTCAAACAAGCTTGTCTCCTGCCTCAAACAGCAAGCTCATGGCAGGGACTGATGTGAATGTACAACATATATGTAAAAGCGCTGCATAAATTAACAGTGCTATACAAGTACCTGTAATAAATAAAAATAAATAAATCTTCGAAGTCAAACCACAAGTGCATCTCCTGCATCAAATCGCAAGCTCATCTAATATTGAATACATCATTACATTGTTCTATTTTAGACCCATAACTATGTATACACCATACCTGGCCGATGTTGAAAACGGGAAGTTACTAAAGTAGACACCGCTACTCCAGTAAACTCCACTAGCGTCCGGGTCCTATCCCCGAGTGGCTGGCCAGCTCCATTCTGAACACTGGTCAGCTGCTCAACACGGGCAACAATTAGAGAATGCTTTGTATTCTTCCAATGAATGCACAGTGTTCTCAGATAAGACAAGGTGGGGAGGCAGAGCAGAGACATGGCAAGCGTCCAACCTCCAGTATTCAGGATGCAGTATACCAGCCCCTCAGTATGGGACCCAGGAAGCAAGTGGAAATCACTGCAGCAGCCGGGTCTACTTCAGCCAGCTTCTAGAGACCCCCCTAGGTATGGTATACAGCCCTGCCCAAAAGTCTTGAGAATGACAAATATTAATTTTCACAAAGTCTGCTGCCTTTGTTTTTATGATGGCAATTTGCTTATATTCCAGAATGTTATGACGAGTGAACAGATGAATTGCAATGTCCCTCTTTGCCATGAAAATTAACTTAATCTCCAAAAATGTCACTGTATTTTAGCCCTGCCAGAAAAAGGACCAGCTGACATCATGATAGTTATTCTCTCATTAATACAGGTGTAGTGTTGACGAGGACAAGGCTGGAAGTCACTCTGTAATGCTGAGTTAGAATAACAGACTGGAAGCTTTAAAAAGGAGGGTGGTGGTGGTGGTGATGGTTACCTGCAAGGAAACGTGTGCAGTCATCATTGCTTTTCACAAAAAGGGATTCACAGGCAAGGATATTGCTGCTAAGATTGCACCTAAATCAACCATTTACCGGATCATCAAGAACTTCAAGGAGAGACATTCAATTGTTGTGAAGAAGGCTTCAGGGTGCCAAGGGAAAGTCCAGCAAGCACCAGGGCCATCTCCTGCAGTTGATTCAGCTGTGGGATCAGGGCAACACCAGTGCAGAGCTTGCTCAGGAATGGCAGCAGGCAGGTGTGGGTACATCTGCACGCACAGTGAGGAGAAGACTTTTGGAGGATGGCCTGGTGTCAAGAAAGGCCGCAAAGAAGCCACTTCTCTCCAGGAAAAACATCAGGGACAGACTGATATTCTGCAAAAAGGTACAGGGATTGCACTGCTAAGGACTGGGGTAAAGTCATTTCCTCTGATAAATCCCCTTTTCGATTATTTGAGGCATCCGGAAAAAACCTTGTCCAGGGAAGAAAAGGTGAGCGCTACCATCAGTCCTGTGTCATGCCAACAGTAAGGCATTCTGAGACTATTCATGTGTGGGGTTACTTCTCAGCCAAGGGAGTGGGCTCACTCACAATTTTGCCTAAGAACACAGCCATGAATAAAGAATGGTACAAAAACATTCTCCAAGAGCAACTTCTCCCAACCATCCAAGAACCGTTTGGTAACAAACAATGCCATTTCCAGCATGACGGAGCACCTTTCCATAAGGCAAAAGTGATAACTAAGTGGCTTGGGGAACAATACATTGAAATTTTGGGTCCATGGTCAGGAAACTTCCTAGACTTTAATCCCATTGAAAACGTGTGGTCAATCCTCAAGAGGCGGGTGAACAAAATAAAACCCCCACAAATTCTAACAAACTCCAAGCATTGGATTATGCAAGAATGGGCTGCCATCAGTCAGGATGTGGCCCAAAAGTTGTTTGACAGCATGCCAGGGAGAATTGCAGAGGTCTTGAAAAAGAAGGGTCAGCACTGCAAATATTGACTCTTTGCATAAACTTCATGTAATTGTCAATAAAAGTCTTTGACACTTATGAAATGCTTGTAATTATACTTAAGTATACCATAGTAGAACATCTGACAACAAGGTCTAAAAACAGGGCAGCAGACTTTATGAAAATCAATTTTCATGTCATTCTCAAAACTTTTGGCCAAGGCTGTATATTGGTCCAGGCTGTGTAAAATATCCATCCCTGGGAAAATAAACTAAATTCAAATTATCGAATACTTCTGTTTTCTAAGATCCCGTTAACCACTTGCCGACCGCCGCACGACTATCTACGTCGGCGGTCAGCCCCTCACAGGCAAACTAACGTAGGGCTACGTTGCTTGCTTGTGAGGGTCTAGGGAGCGAGCGCGCGCCGCCGGAGGCGCGCTCCCGCTCCCGCGTGGTCACAGACCCCCCCCGCGCGTGTGACCAGCGGACCCGATGTCCGCCGGCCACTCAGCGATCGGCGGGGGAGAGGGAGAATGTCAGGCAGCTTGTGTAAACAAGCCACCTGTCATTCTCCTCGCTGTAAAGACACTGATCACATGGATCTACTATGTAGATCCGTTGATCAGTGTCCTTACAGCTCAAGCCACAGCCAATCACAGTAGAAAGCACGCCCCTAGGGATACACACAGCCCCTCCCTCCCAAATAAAGTTAACCCCTTCACTACCAGTGTATTTTTACAGTAACCGTGCATATATATAGCACTGATTACTGTAGAAATGTCACTGGTAACCCCAAAAGTGTCAAAAATGTCAGTCAAGGGTCCGATCTGTCCGCCGCAATGTCGCAGTACCGCAAAAAAAAAAAAAAAAAAAAAAAAAATCGCAGATCGCCGCCATTACGCGTTAAAAAAAAAAAAACAACAAAAATGACAAAAATCTTTCCCTTTGTTAGTAAACGTGATAACTTTTGCGCAAACCAATCAAAATACGCTTTTTGCGATTTTTTTTACCAAACATAGGTAACATAAAACAAATTGGCCGAAAATGTTAAAAAATTTTGATTTTTACATTTTTTTGGGGGGGAATTTCATATAAAAAAATGTGAAAAATATTGCTATTTTTGCAAAATTGACGCTCTTTTTTTGTTTATAGCACGTGATCAAAAAAAAAAAAAAAAAAAAAAAAAAAAAAAAAAAAAAAAAAAAAAATCGCACAGGTGATCAAATACCACCAAAAGAAAGCTCTGTTTGTGGGAAAAAAAGGACGCCAAATTCGTTTAGGTACAGCGTCGCACGACCGCGCAATTGTCCGTTAAAGTCACGCAGTGCCGAATCGCAAAATACCCCCTGGTCGGAATGGGGGTAAAATCTTCCGGGGCTTAAATCAAAATGCAAAGTGTTACAAGCACACCTTTGAAGCAATAGAGAAAATCATTTACTACAAAAAAAAAAAACCGCAATGTTCCAGGACCACTAATTACCCCATTCTTTAGCAGTGACAGTTAATGGCAAACAGAAAGTTTGAATAGCCTGGGCCCAGGTATTGCTACAAAGGGGTGATACCTTGCGTTTTTTTTTTTTTTTTTTAACTGGTGCCAACTGTCATTTCACCTATGCATCCACCATTATTCAAGGTCTATGGTTATGGAGTTCATTGGGCTCTATAGATACACTGTATGACCCATTGGAGAGATTGCACAAGGTGATATTTCTTTCAATCTGTGCTCTGCAAATCTCTGCAAGGGGGGGCACAGTCCATAGTAAAAACCTGACCATGACTTCTATTCCACTCTGTTCAAAACTTTAAAAAAAAGAAACATAGTAGTCATTGTGAGTCGTCCCTTAATCTATCCCAGCCTGCTATGATTCCAATGCAGAGCCCACACCGGCCCATTGTTTCCATTATCAAGTAATGTTTCCTGGACTCCGCTCAGTGATCGCTTCTGTACAAGGAAACTGTGTCCAACCATCCACATAACTCCCCTCTGCTTTACAATAGGAGGGGGTTGGAGAGGCTGTGGGATGAGCCCGAGGCCACAATGAATGGATGGCTGCCAGCAAGGGGGGGGGGGGGGGGGGGGAGCAATGAAAATGCCACAGTGCACTTCCCTGCCCAGTGCTAGAATCTTCCCAGAACTTCTCTCCAGAACCATATTGGGTGCTTAGATATACAGTATCTCACAAAAGTGAGTACACCCCTGACATTTTAGTAAATTTTTCCTTCTATCTTTTCATGTGACAGCACTGAAGAAATTACACTTTGCTACAATGTAAAGTAGTGAGTGTACAGCTTGTATAAGGGTCCTTTCACACGGCCGCTCCGTGTGTCCGCAAATCATCCCATCCGTTTGCGGATGATTTGCGGACATAATGTAAGTGAATGGCACTGCGGGTGTCAGCGGAATACCATCCGCTGACACCCGATTTTCCTCCTTTCAGTTCTGTTCCGTTTTTACGAACGGAACAGAACCCCATTTTTTCTTCCGTGTAAAAAACGGAAAGGAAGGAAAATCGGATGTCAGCGGTGTCATCCGCTGACATCCGCAGTGCCATATACTTACATTATGTCCGCATATCATCCGCAAACGGATAGGATGATATGCGGACATAAGGAGCGGATGACAGAAATGTCATCCTCTCCGTGGAAAAAAAAAAAAAAGTCCCGCAGCGGACCTTTCACACGGAGCGGCCGTGTGAAAGGACCCTAACAGTGTAAATTTGCTGTCCCCTCAAAATAACACAACACACAGCCATTAAAATCTAAACCGCTGGCAACAAAAGTGAGTACACCCCCAAGTTAAAATGTCCAAATTGGACCCAAAGTGCCATTATTTTCCAGCACTGCCCTAACCCTCTTGGGCATGGAGATCACCAGAGCTTCACAGGTTGCTACTGGAGTCCTCTTCCACTCCTCCATGACAACATCACAGAGCTGGTAAATGTTAGAGATCTTGCGCTCCTCCACCTCCTGTTTGAAGATGCCCCACAAATGCTCAATAGGGTTTAGGTCTGGAGACATGCTTGGCCAGTCCATCACCTTTACCCTCAGCTTCTTTAACAAGGCAGTGGTCATCTTGGAGGTGTGTTTAGGATCATTATGTTGGAATACTGCCCTGTGGCCCAGTCTCTGAAGGGAGGGGATCATGCTCTGCTTCAGTATGTCACAGTACATGTTGGCATTCAAAGTACCCTCAATGAACTGTAGCTCCCAAGTGTCGGCAGCAATCATGCAGCCCCAGACCATGACACTCCCACCAACAGAGGACACATTTATCCAGTAGGGTGCACTCACCAGACCCTCTGACCACATAAGAAATAAATGGGGGTATGTGCTTAACTTACACTGCTAGGTTCAAGTGTCTTGTGCACCCTGTACCCGCTACAGGTAGAGATATGGCACCTTTTAATACCAACATATTCATACAGCAGGCTGCACCAAAGAGCCAGCTGTTTGCAGTGGGTGTTTTTGACAAACCATCCCCTGCGTCAACCGCAAGATCCTCTCCCGCGTCAACCGCAAGATCCTCTCCCGCGTCAACCGCAAGATCCTGTCCCGCGTCAACCGCAAGATCCTGTCCCGCGTCAACCGCAAGATCCTGTCCCGCGTCAACCGCAAGATCCTGTCCCGCGTCAACCGCAAGATCCTGTCCCGCGTCAACCGCAAGATCCTGTCCCGCGTCAACCGCAAGATCCTCTCCGGCGTGGATCGTGAGCTCATCTTGTGCGTGGATCATGACCTCATTTGATGTGTCAATCGGAAGCCCGTATCATGCACCAGTCCCAAGACCGTCTATTTTATATTTTTTCATTTATTCTTACTGTATTTTATATCAGAATGTAGCACTTGTGTGTTTATATCAACAGAAGTCCAATACTTATAACAAAGTAATTTCCACCACAATAAAAAGGTGCCACAATAATAGATGAATGTGTCCACTGCGCTGGAAATTGGGGACCATCCCCTCCTAGCTGTACAGCGAACCCACAAGACCCTCCGACTCCACAGGAAATAAGAGGATCAGAATATGCATAGATTACACACTGCCAGGTTGAAGCGTCTTGTTCCTGCTACAGGTATAGATGGATACTTTTGCTGGAAGCATTGTACATCCTTCACAAGTCAGAGCAGGCAACCAATGGATACAATGAGCTCAACCACATTGATGGGTAAAATCAGTTAAATTTGGTCAGAATAGTAGTGGCTCAAAAAGGCAGTTGGAACAATATCCTAGACCAGTGGTCTCCAAACTTTCTAAACAAATGGCCAATTTACTGTTCTTTAGGGGGGCCGGACTGTGGCCAGTAGAAGTAGAAAATGTCCTGGTGTCAGTGGGAGAAAACAATGCCAAATCTTTAGGGGGAGGAATAATTCCCCATCACTGGTATCAGTGGGAGGAACAGTGCCCCATCACTGGTGTCAGTGGGAGGAACAGTGCCCCATCACTGGTGTCACTGGGAGGAACAGTGCCCCATCACTGGTGCCAGTGGGAGGAATAATGCCCCATCACTGGTGTCAGTGGGAGGAATAATGCCCCATCACTGGTGTCAGTGGGAGGAACAGTGCCCCCATCACTGGTGTCAGTGGGAGGAACAGTGCCCCCATCACTGGTGTCAGTGGGAGGAACAGTGCCCCCATCACTGGTGTCAGTGAGAGGAACAGTGCCCCATCACTGGTGTCAGTGAGAGGAACAGTGCCCCATCACTGGTGTCAGTGAGAGGAACAGTGCCCCATCACTGGTGTCAGTGAGAGGAACAGTGCCCCATCACTGGTGTCAGTGAGTGGAACAGTGCCCCATCACTGGTGTCAGTGAGTGGAACAGTGCCCCATCACTGGTGTCAGTGAGAGGAACAGTGCCCCATCACTGATGTCAGTGAGAGGAACAGTGCCCCATCACTGGTGTCAGTGGGAGGAACAGTGCCCCATCACTGGTGTCAGTGGGAGGAACAGTGCCCCATCACTGGTGTCAGTGGGAGGAACAGTACCCCATCACTGGTGTCAGTGGGAGGAACAGTACCCCATCACTGGTGTCAGTGGGAGGAACAGTGCCCCATCACTGGTGTCAGTGGGAGGAACAGTGCCCCATCACTGGTGTCAGTGGGAGGAACAGTGCCCCATCACTGGTGTCAGTGGGAGGAATAGTGCCCCATCACTGGTGTCAGTGGGAGGAACAGTGCCCCATCACTGATGTCAGTGAGAGGAACAGTGCCCCATCACTGGTGTCAGTGGGAGGAACAGTGCCCCATCACTGGTGTCAGTGGGAGGAACAGTGCCCCATCACTGGTGTCAGTGGGAGGAACAGTACCCCATCACTGGTGTCAGTGGGAGGAATAGTGCCCCTTAACACTGGTGTCAGTGGGTGGAAGGGTGCCCATCATTGGTATCAATGGGAGGTATAGTTCTTGTTTGTGTCAGTGGCAAGAATTATGCCCCCAATAATGGTGTTAGTAGGAGGAATAGTGCCCCAAGGGCCAGATAAAGGCAAGCAAAGGGCCACAACCAGCCGTTATGTGTCCTTCTCAGGATAATTTAACCTCTCTTTTTGCCCCAGTGACCACTGCCATGGAGACAAATGGTGATCAAAACTTAAAAGTTGTTACTGGAACAGGAAGTAAAGAGAAATCCCACCATTGGGTACACAGACAGGAAATAGAAAAGCTGACCAGGGATCCAACTATCCCATGGACTATCCAAAACTAGAAAAAAAGTTTTGGCTTTAGATATAGTATAAGCGGACATAAAACCTATATGTAATAGTAGTAATTCCCACATTGCCTATGCCTGGGAAGTAAAAGGGAGCCAAAGTGCGTCCATTTAGCCAATTGGCCAGAAGATTCCTCTGGTCATTCCGGCACTAAGTTAGCACTTTTATTGGACAGGATGGATAGAGATGGAGTGTGCACAATATAAAGTGTCCTCTATCTACAGGAAGGGTCACATAGAGGAGGTCTGTGCACAGTCATACAGTGATGTCTATACATTGTGGGTTATGATAGGTCCAGATACAGACTGTGCTGCCTACATCTAAACAAGGGCACCTCATGTCCCCCCCACACACAATGCCGGGCTCAGAGCTGTCACAGAGATCCTGCACAGATCCGCACAGTGAATGACAAGTCTGTGCACAGAGATGAACATACAGGGGGACCTGAAGCCGGTGTACAGCAGGTGATGGATATATACCAGTGTGTGCACAGAGATGCCCCCCCGTGTGTACTTATTTACCGATTACAAAATCTGCATACAATCAGTGCCGCCTCACTGCTCTCAGAGAAGTCGATTCTACACAATTACACACAGTACTAAACCCACTACATCAACACAGTGCCGCTCTCAGTGCTCACAGTTACACAATCAGTGGCGTATTCATTTTTCACACAGATGTCAAACACAATGAAGCTCTCAACGCTCAGATCAAAAGATATTCTCTTTGTTGCTCTCAGTGCTCAGACAGAGGTTGGGCACAGTGCCGCTCTCAGTGCTCAGACAGATGTTGGGCACAGTGCCGCTCTCAGTGCTCAGACAGATGTTGGGCACAGTGCCGCTCTCAGTGCCCAGACAGATGTTGGGCACAGTGCCGCTCTCAGTGCCCAGACAGATGTTGGGCACAGTGCCGCTCTCAGTCCTATTAGACAGATGTTGGGCACAGTGCCGCTCTCAGTGCTCAGACAGAGGTTGGGCACAGTGCCACTCTCAGTCTTATTAGACAGATGTTGGGCACAGTGCTATTCTCAGTGCTCACACAGACAGAAGCTGGATGGAGTAACACTCTTAGTGCTTACATAGACAGATGTTGGGCACAGTGCTGCGCTCAGTGCTGAGACAGACAGAAGCTGGATGCAGTAACACTCTCAGTGCTCACACCGACAGATGTTGGGCACAGTGCGGCTTTCAATGAACAAACATACACAGATACATACAGGACATGTGATATGGGGGCACAGGACAGCTTGCACAGTGCTGCCCTCAATACTCACAGACAATTGTGGGCACAGTGCTGCTCTCAGTGCTGACAAGATGTTCATCATAGTGCAGCTTGCAATGCTCACTGTCCAGGTCTCAGTGCTCACACAGGCAGATGTTGGGCACAGTGCTGCTCTCAGTGCTCACACAGATGAAGCATTCATACAGACAGATGTTGCACTCGGCGCACACAGACAGATGTTGCACTTGGTGCAGCACTCGGTGCACACACAGACAGATGTTGCACTCGGTGCAGCACTCGGTGCACACACAGACAGATGTTGCACTCGGTGCAGCACTCGGTGCACACACAGACAGATGTTGCACTCGGTGCAGCACTCGGTGCACACACAGACAGATGTTGCACTCGGTGCAGCACTCGGTGCACACACAGACAGATGTTGCACTCGGTGCAGCACTCGGTGCACACACAGACAGATGTTGGGCACAAAGAGGCTCTCTACACCCAAACTGATGTTGAGCCCAGAGATGCTCTCAGTGCCAACACAGACAGATGTTTGGCACAATGAGGGTCTCAGTAATCACACAGACAGCTCTCAGTGCTCACACAGATTTTGAGTACAGTTCAGCTCTCTGAGCTCACACAGCAATGTTGTCGTCAGTGCTGCTCTCACACAGATATTGGCCACAGTGACGATCTTAGTGCTCACATATACTCTGCGGTAATGTCAGTGTACTCACATATAGATATACTCAGTGTTGCTCTCAGAGTACTCTATTTCAGTTCTGATGTCAGTGTATCACAGACAGCACACTCTATGAGGGTGCTAATGTCGGTATCCTCTATCTCGGTGCTGATGTCACACACTCTCAGAGCTGATATCAGTGTCCTCTATCTCAATGCTGGTGTCCTCTCAGTGCTGGTGTCTGTGTACTCTCTCAGTCTCTCTCTCTCTATCAGTGTTGGTGTCAGTGCTCTCTCTCTCTCTATCGGTGATGTACTCATATAGAGCTCCACTCAGGGATGGTGTCAGTGTACTCTCAGTGTTAGTATTGGTGTACTCACATAGAGCTCCTCTCAGTGCTGGTGTCAGTGTCCTCTGTCGGTGCTGTACTCATATAGAACTCCTCTCAGTGTTGGTGTCAGTGTACCCTGTATCGGTGGTGTACTCACAGTATCTCACAAAAGTGAGTACACCCCTCACATTTTTGTAAATATTTTATGATATCTTTTCATGTGACAACACTGAAGAAATGACACTTTGCTACAATGTAAAGTAGTGAGTGTGCAGCTTGTATAACAGTGTAAATTTTCTGTCCCCTCAAAATAACTCAACACACAGCCATTAATGTCTAAAGCGCTGGCAACAAAAGTGAGTACACCCCTAAGTGAAAATGTCCAAATTGGGCCCAATTAGCCATTTTCCCTCCCCGGTGTCACGTGACTCATTAGTGTTACAAGGTCTCAGGTGTGAATGGGGAGCAGGTGTGTAAAATTTGGTGTTATCGCTCCAACTCTCTCATACTGGAAGTCCAACATGGCCCCTCATGGCAAAGAACTCTCTGAGGATCTAAAAAAAAAAAAAAATTGTTGCTCTACATAAAGATGGCCTAGGCTATAAGAAGATTGGGAAGACCCTGAAACTGAGTTGCAGCACGGTGGCCAAGACCATACAGTGATTAACAGGACAGGTTCCACTCAGAACAGGCCTCACCATGGTCAACTAAAGAAGTTGAGTGTGCGTGTTCAGCGTCATATCCAGAGGTTGTCTTTAGGAAATAGATGTATGAGTGCTGCCAGCATCGCTGCAGAAGTTGAAGGGGTGGGGGGTCAGCCTGTCAGTGCTCAGACCATACGCTGCACACTGCATCAAATTGGTCTGCATGGCTGTCATCCCAGAAGGAAGCCTCTTCTAAAGATGTTGCACAAGAAAGCCCACAAACAGTTTGCTGAAGACAAGCAGACTAAGGACATGGATTACTGGAACCATATCCATATCCTGTGGTCTGATGAGACCAAAATAAACTTATTCGGATCAGATGGTGTCAAGTGTGTGTGGCGGCAACCAGGTGAGGAATACAAAGACAAGTGTGTCTTGCATACAGTCAAGCATGGTGGTGGGAGTGTCATGGTCTGGGGCTGGATGAGTGCTGCCGGCACTGGGGAGCTACAGTTCATTGAGGGAACCATGAATGCCAACATGTACTGTGACATACTGAAGCAGAGCATGATCCCCTCCCTTCAGAGACTCTGCGCAGAGCAGTATTCCAACATAACGACCCCCAACACCCCTCCAAGACGACCACTGCCTTGTCAAAGAGGCTGAGGGTAAAGGTGATGGATTGGCCAAGCATGTCTCCAGACCTCAACCCTATTCAGCATCTGTGGGGAATCCTCAAACAGGAGGTGGAGGAGCGCAAGGTCTCTAACATCCACTAGCATTGTGATGTCATCATGGAGGAGTGGAAGAGGACTCCAGTGGTAACCTGTGAAGCTCTGGTGAACTCCATGCCCAAGAGGGTTAAGGCAGTGCTGGAAAATAATGGAGGCCACACAAAATATTGACACTTTGGGCCCAATTTGGACATTTCCACTTAGGGGTGTACTCACTTTTGTTGCCAGCGGTTTAGACATTAATGACTGTGCGTTGAGTTATTTTGAGGGGACAGCAAATTTACACTGTTATACAAGCTGTACACTCACTACTTTACATTGTAGCACAGTGTCATTCAGTGTTGTCACATGAAAAGATATAATAAAATATTTACAAAAATGTGAGGGGTGTACTCACTTTTGTGAGATACTGTAGGGCTCCTCTCAGTGTTGATGTCAGTGTACTCCATCACAGTGTTTCTCAACTCATGGAACACTAACAGGCCAGGTTTGCAAGATAACTGAAATACATCCCAGGTGATATAATTTGCTGCTCAGTGATTGCAGTATTCTAGTCTGCATCTCCCCAAGGTAATACTAATCTGGCCTGTTAGTGTGCCCTGAGGACCGGAGTTGAGAAACACTGATCTATCAGTGCTGTACTTACATAGAGCTCCTCTCAGTGTTGGTGTCAGTGTAGTCAGTGTTGGTGCTGTAATCAAATAGAGCTCCTCTAATGTTAGTGTCAGTGTCAGAGTACTCTCAGTGTCAGTGTACTCACATAAAGCTCCGCTCATGGTGTCAGTGTACTCAGTGCTGTACTCACATAAAGCTCCTCTCATTGTCGGTGTACTCAATGTTGGTGTCGGTGTACTCAGTGTTGGTGTCGGTGCACTCAGTGTTGGTGTCGGTGCACTCAGTGTTGGTGTCGGTGCACTCAGTGTTGGTGTCGGTGCACTCAGTGCTGTACTCACACAAAGCTCCTCTCAGTGTTGGTATCAGTGTACTCAGTGTCAGTGTACTCAATGTTGGAGTCAGTGTCGGTGTACTCAGTGTTGGAGTCAGTGTCGGTGTACTCAGTGTTGGAGTCAGTGTCGGTGTACTCAGTGTTGGAGTCAGTGTCGGTGCACTCAGTGCTGTACTCACACAAAGCTTCTCTCGGTGTTGGTATCAGTGTACTCTCTGTTGGTGTCAGTGTACTCAGTGTCAGTGTACTCAGTGCTGTACTCACATAGAGCTCCTTGAAGTGTTGATGTCAGTGTACTCAGTGTCAGTATCAGTGTACTCCGTGTTAGTGTCAGTGTACTCAGTGCTGTACTCACATAGAGCTCCTCTCAGTTCGGTATCAGTGTACTCAGTGCTGTACTCACATAGGACTAGTTCAGTGTCAGTGTACTGTACAGTGTCAGTGTACTGTACAGTGTCAGTGTCGGTGTACTCAGTGCTGTACTCACATAGAGCTCCTGTCAGTGTCGGTGTACTCAGTGTTAGTATACTCAGTGTCGGTGTACTCAGTGCTGTACTCACATAGAGCTCCTCTCAGTATCAGTGTACTCAGTGTTGGTGTATCAGTGTACTGTACAGTGTTAGTGTCAGTGTACTCAGTGTCGGTGTACTCAGTGTTGGTGTATCAGTGTACTGTACAGTGTCAGTGTCGGTGTACTCAGTGCTGTACTCACATAGAGCTCCTTGAAGTGTTGATGTGAGTGTACTCAGTGTCAGTATCAGTGTACTCCGTGTTAGTGTCAGTGTACTCAGTGCTGTACTCACATAGAGCTCCTCTCAGTTCGGTGTCAGTGTACTCAGTGCTGTACTCACATAGGACTAGTTCAGTGTACTACTCAGTGCTGTACTCACATAGAGCTCCTCTCAGTGTCTGTGTACTCAGTGTCAGTGTCGGTGTACTCAGTGCTGTACTCACATAGAGCTCCTCTCAGTTCGGTGTCAGTGTACTCAGTGCTGTACTCACATAGGACTAGTTCAGTGTCAGTGTACTGTACAGTGTCAGTGTACTGTACAGTGTCAGTGTCGGTGTACTCAGTGCTGTACTCACATAGAGCTCCTGTCAGTGTCGGTGTACTCAGTGTTGGTATATCAGTGTACTCAGTGTTAGTGTGGGTGTACTCAGTGCTGTACTCACATAGAGCTCCTCTCAGTATCAGTGTACTCAGTGTTGGTGTATCAGTGTACTGTACAGTGTTAGGGTCAGTGTACTCAGTGTCGGTGTACTCAGTGTTGGTGTATCAGTGTACTGTACAGTGTCAGTGTCAGTGTACTCAGTGCTGTACTCACATAGATCTCCTCTCAGTATCAGTGTACTCAGTGTTAGTGTCGGTGTACTCAGTGTTGGTGTGTCAGTGTACTGTACAGTGTCAGTGTCTGTGTACTCGGTGCTGTACTCACATAGAGCTCCTCTCAGTATCAGTGTACTCAGTGTTGGTGTATCAGTGTACTCAGTGTTAGTGTGGGTGTACTCAGTGCTGTACTCACATAGAGCTCCTCTCAGTATCAGTGTACTCAGTGTTGGTGTATCAGTGTACTGTACAGTGTTAGTGTCAGTGTACTCAGTGTCGGTGTACTCAGTGTTAGTGTGGGTGTACTCAGTGCTGTACTCACATAGAGCTCCTCTCAGTATCAGTGTACTCAGTGTTCGTGTATCAGTGTACTGTACAGTGTCAGTGTCTGTGTACTCAGTGCTGTACTCACATAGAGCTCCTTGAAGTGTTGATGTCAGTGTACTCAGTGTCAGTATCAGTGTACTCCGTGTTAGTGTCAGTGTACTCAGTGCTGTACTCACATAGAGCTCCTCTCAGTTCGGTGTCAGTGTACTCAGTGCTGTACTCACATAGGACTAGTTCAGTGTCAGTGTACTGTACAGTGTCAGTGTACTGTACAGTGTCAGTGTCGGTGTACTCAGTGCTGTACTCACATAGAGCTCCTGTCAGTGTCGGTGTACTCAGTGTTAGTATACTCAGTGTGGGTGTACTCAGTGCTGTACTCACATAGAGCTCCTCTCAGTATCAGTGTACTCAGTGTTGGTGTATCAGTGTACTGTACAGTGTCAGTGTCAGTGTACTCAGTGCTGTACTCACATAGAGCTCCTCTCAGTATCAGTGTACTCAGTGTTAGTGTCGGTGTACTCAGTGTTGGTGTGTCAGTGTACTGTACAGTGTCAGTGTACTCGGTGCTGTACTCACATAAAGCTCCTTGAAGTCGGCCTCATAGAAGAGAATGGGCTGTGAGAGTTTCACCACCTCGGAGGTCTCGTCGTCTCCTGCGGGCAGCAGTCGGTCCCCCCGGGACTCCCCGTATGGGAAGAGTTGTTGGAGGGGGAGAGCAGCGGAAGAGCCGATCAGCAGGCAGAGGCAGTTCAGGATGCGGAGCGCCCGGCTCACCATGGCTGAGGATCGGCACTGGACTGAGCCTGGGACCTCCCGACCCCCGCAGCGGAGCCCTGGGTGGGCGGGGATAAGGGCGGGGCAGAGGGAGGGGTCAGGGGACCAGGGCTGTCTATCACACAGGAGGAGGACTGGATTTTAGGAGGTTAGGTTCTCCGCACAGAGAGAAACAATTCTCTGCATCGATAACGGAGAGGAGCGTCCTGCCTGCATCTCATCTACTTCTGTCTGCATCCACAGTTACCTGTATGGGGGGGGGGGGGTTTAAAATTGCCAGATGTGGGTCAGATGCAATATAAATGGCCATGTCCACCAAATCCTACCTGGCCAATCACCTTCCATCAGCCGAAAACCAGTTCTGATCGGATCTAGGTTGGCCAAACGATCAATACTGGATGGAATATCAGTTGAATGGCATTCCAATACATTTTATATAGTGCTGAGGATTTACTGTACCTTCATCAGTCCCTGTCCCCAGGAGCTTACAATCTAAAGCCCTATCTAACCTATATACATACTGGGGTCAATCACCCTACCTGTGTTTGGGGTCCCAGTATAATATCCTGGCTGGGATTCCACCCAATGACTCCAGTGCTGTATGACAGAAGTCCCCTCTCAGCCACTTCCCCTGCACTTCTAATGATTTCTAGCTGAAAATCAGAAAAAGATTTAAAAAGTATAAAAAAAAAAAAAAAAGCTGACAGTGTTTTTTTATGGCAGAAGAGTCTCTATGGCTTCATGTACACAGGACGTTGTTAAAAGTCCCTTGAATGCTGGAATTGTATTATTTTTTAGGACGTTTAAAACGTCCGTTGTGTCCCGTTTGCACCCGTGTTTAGCGGGCGTTTGCGTTTAAAACCGTTCCTAGAGGTCAAAAAAATGATTCCCCTTTAAAATGGAAAAACACGAGCGCTAAACGCGGGTCATCACCTTCGGTCGCGTTTTTGCGTTTGAAACGCCGGGAAACACGCGTTTGAAAGCAAATAATTGCTTTTCAAAAAACGTCCCTGAACTCAACTGCCTGCAAATGACTGTAAACGACCCTGTGTACATGGACAGATAAGATAACATAGAGGAGGGTTCAGGGGTTTCTGAAAAAAACGCCCAACTGCTCCTAAACGGCCGTTTACAACGTCCTGTGTACATGGAGCCTTTAAGTTTTGAAAAGTAAAGACAATTTTTGACACAAATCTGGTACTGAACATGTTAATTTTTGTTTAATGCTTAATGGCTGGCTTGCTGGCACCCTGTAGTGGGTGGCTGGCATGCTGGCACCCTGTGGTGGGTGGGTGGCTGGCTGGCACCCTGTGTTGGGTGGCTGGCTTGCTGGCACTGTGTGGTGGATGGCTGGCACACTGTGGTGGGTGGCTGGTTGGCAGGCACCGTGTGGTGGCTGGGTGGATGGCTGGCTGGCACCCTGTGGTGGGTGGCTGGCTTGCTGGCACTGTGTGGTGGATGGCTGGCACACTGTGGTGGGTGGCTGGTTGGCAGGCACCGTGTGGTGGCTGGGTGGATGGCTGGCTGGCACCCTGTGGTGGGTGGCTGGCACCCTGTGGTAGGTGGGTGGCTGGCACAGGGGCTGTGGGTGGCTGGCTGGTACAGGGCCTGTGGGCAGCTGGCTGATACAGTGCCTGTGGCTGGCTGGTACAGGGCCTGTGGGTGGCTGGCAGTCTGGCACCCTGTCTGTGGGTGGGTGGCTGGCTGGCACCCTGTGGTGGGTGGGTGGCTGGCACAGGGGCTGTGGGTGACTGGCTGGTACAGGGCCTGTGGATGGCTGGTACAGGGCCTGTGGTTGGCTGGCTGGTACAGGGCCTGTGGGTGGCTAACTGGCTCGCTGGTACAGTGCCTGTGGCTGGCTGGCTGGTACAGGGCCTGTGGATGTAGGTGGCTGGCTGGCACCGGGCTGCTGTGGGTGGGCATATGGCTGTGATAAACTCCCGTGAGACTAGTCCCAACTCCAGATGAGGCTGTCCAAGGCAAGGGAGGCGGCCTAAGAAGGCAGAACGACATCACAAAAATATCGGCAATATCGGCCAGTTCCGGGGCCAATACCAATATATCGGGGAAAGTGCATATCGGCCACCGATCTATCGGCCTTGCCGATAATCGGTCTGTCCCTATAACATACACTGAGCCGCGCATGCAAAGCTCAGAATACATTAGGGCACCCATGCCATGGTGATGTAACATGCGCAGGAGTGACATCATTGCAGCCCGATCATTCAAATAGCCAGATGGAGCAATCCGGGAATGTGAAGATGGAAACGTTACTTTTTTCTATGTTCCAGGGCATTTTGCAGCCCAATTAAATAAATAGGTTGTCAAAACTGGTCAGAGCCGGGACAAGGGGTATGCAGGAGGGGAAGCTGCCCTGGGCACTGTGGTATCATGTGAGGTAGGAGGGTTCTGGAGGGAGATGGGGGGGGGGGGATTTGGGGTGGGGGGGCACGTGAGGGTAGTGTTCTAGGAGGGGAAATATGGGGGGTGATAAGAGTAGTGATTTAGGGGGATTTGTGTTCGGAGGGAGGATGATGGGGAGGAAGATTTCTGCTAGGAGGGGCATTTGTGCTGGAAGGGGAGAATTTAAGGTGGGATGGGATGGGGAGGGGGGGGGGGGCAGATGTGTACTAAGAGAGGACATTTTAGGGTTAGAGGATTTCTGCTAATGGGTTGTTGTTGTTTTTTTTTTTTTTTGAGAGGGTGGGCATTTGAGCTGGGGGGGGGGGCAAAGATTTGTGCTGAGAGGGGGGAGGGGCGGATTTGTACTAGAAGGAGGTGGAATTTATGCTTAGGGGATTAGCATGCTGATTAGTGCTCAGTGTTTTTGTGGGGAGAGCACCTAATGCTCATACATCTTGGGGGGCGCAGCGGTGCCGATACCCAATACTGCCCTGGCTTTACTGCAAGACTGATTTTACTGCTGAGGATTTAGTAACACTTTAATACTACCTGAAGCTTAAAGCGGTGTTCCAGCTGTGGAAAAAAATACATAGTGGTCAGGGAGCCTGCAAAGTCAGCACCCATGATGTCAGCTGCCGCAGCCATTCCCTCTAAGGGAAACTGGCAATGAAGTCTTCCGGCTTCACAGCCGGTTCCTTACTGCGCATGCACAAAGCATTCTCATTGGCTCGGGGCAGGGGAAGGGGAAAGGGGACAGAAATTCTGAGGGACGGTGCTGCGGCGCTGTCTCCCAGATGTGGGGAAGCATACCTGTCAAAAACAGGTACCCGTTCCCCCCTCCACCGCTAAAAGGGGCCAAATGTGGCACCGGAGGGGGGGGGGGAGCAGATGAGCGGAAGTTCCACTTTTGGGTGCAACTCCACTTTAGAAACTGCTTCAATTTATTTCTTAGGCTACGTTCACATGTGGGCGTAGCGGATCACGGGCAGAATCACCGCGATTCTGCCCGCGATCCGGAATCATTGCAAATCATGGGGCGCCTGTGTGATGCCCGTGATTTGTTTTGGATAATGTGTTGAGGGCTTGGAAAAAAGTTTGGCTTTATATTTTGAGGCTAAGTTCACATGTGGGCGTAGCGGATCACAGGCAGAATCACCGCAATTCTGCCCGCGATCCGGAATCATTGCAAATCGTGGGACACCTGTGCGATGCCCGTGATTTGCAATGGCACCCCAAATGCTGTGCGATGTTGCCGCGATTTCCGCCTGCCGAATCACGGTGAAATCACCGCAAACAGAATCGCGGGACACATGACGCCCAAAAAAGATACAAGAGCTTCTTTTGGGCGTGATGCGTCCCGCGATTCTGTTTGCGCAATGTTACCGCGATTCGGCAGGCGGAAATCGCGGCAACATCGCACAGCGTTTGGGGTGCCATTGCAAATCACGGGCATCGCACAGGCATCCCGCGATTTGCAATGATTCCGGATCCGCTACGCCCACATGTGAACTTAGCCTCAAAATATAAAGCCAAACTTTTTTCCAAGCCCTCAACACATTATCCAAAACAAAAAAAGTTTTGGCTTTAGATACACTATAATCTCTCCCGTTCTGTATCTTCCGCTTGCTATGGCATACTGTGCCACCAACCTCCTTCCATAATCTCTGGGATGGCTTTTCCGAGGGGCACATTACGGCACGGTGGAGGACAGTACACTTCTGTAAACCTCCATTGTTCCCGTCCTGAAGGGATATTTCCTCCGCTGTCTGGGCCCCATTCCAAGCAGTCAGCGTTCTCTGTGGGATAAGGCGCTCTGAACTAGCGGTGACACCGACCTCCAAGCTTGGAGCTTGCTGGAATGTGTCCAGACAAATGCTGCCTTCATTACTGTTTAATATACTGATTATATTTGTATCGGATTTATTTAGATGGCCAAAATGCGTAACAACAGCAAAACATGCAAATAAACAGCACTGGCGTGTTTAGACAATGTTACAGCTTTGGGCTGTTATAGAGAATCTGTGATTTATTTGGAATGATTTGTTTAGATCTCGAAGTGGTTGAAAGTCATGTTAAATATACAGAAATACGAGGAGACTCTGGGAGGGAGACGTTACCAATCAGTGCCGGAAGACCAGTAATGGCGGCTTTCAGTGCAAAGAGATTCCCTAACCTAAACAAAAAAAAAACCGACAATTCTAAGAAAAAAAAAAAAAATCACTTTCTGCTAGATAACATTCCCAAAAATAATTTTTTTCATCATTCTAGACCAATTTGTATTCTGCTACATATTTTTGGTAAACAAAATCTCAATAAACGTATTTTGATTGGTTTGCGCAAAAAATATCGCTTCTACAAACTAGGGGAAAGATTTATGTCATCTTTATTTATTTATTTTTACTAGTAAAGGCGATGATCTGCGATTTTTAGCGGGACTGCGACATTGCGGCGAGCAGATCGGACCCCTAAACAACGCTGTATCTTGGCCTAGGCCGACAAGGCCCAGGCCTAGGGTGGCACTTTCCAGGGGGGGGGGGGCGTCACCAAAAGATGCCCCTAGGCATCCCCTAAGGGTGGACTGGGTCGGGAGTAAAATCTGTCTGGCGCCTCCAAAAAGCCCCATATCATACATGGGAGGTCAGTGTATAAATAATATTTGAGGGTCATTGTGTATGTGTGTGTGTGTATGTATATATATATATATATATATATATAAAACACAATGGGGGTCAGTGTGTATATATATATAATATATGGGGTTAGTGTATATATAATACATGGGGTGATGGGGGGGATCAGTGTGTATGTGTATATACTGTATATATATATATAAAACACATAGGGTATCAATGTATATATAATATATGGGGGGGTCAGTGTATATATAATACATGGGGTGATGGGGGGGATCAGTGTGTATGTGTATATACTGTATATATATATATAAAACACATAGGGTATCAATGTATATATAATATATGGGGGGTCAGTGTATATATAATAGATGGGGTGATGGGGGGATCAGTGTGTATGTGTATATATATATATATATATATATATATATATATATATATAAAACACATAGGGTGTCAATGTATATATAATATATGGGGGGGTCAGTGTATATATAATACATGGGGTGATGGGGGGATCAGTGTGTATGTGTATATATATATATATAAACACATAGGGGGTCAATGTATATATAATATATGGGGGGGTCAGTGTATATATAATACATGGGGTGATGGAGAGGCAGTGAATAATAAATGGGGAGTCAGGGGGACGTCCACCAGTCTGCCTGCCTGCAAGGAGAGCTGGGGGCTTCAATAATAATAACAGTTAAAGGGGTGTATAATAAACAGGAAGGGGTGGGACAAATTTAGATGGGGGGGGGGGCGCCCAATTTTAGTCTTGCCTAGGGCAGCACAAAACCAAAATACACCACTGCCCCTAAATGACATTTTTGACACTTTTGGGGGGACCAGTGACAGCTGTACCCAAATAAAATTGATGTCCTTTCTTTCCCACAAACAGAGCTTTCTTTTGGTGGTATTTGATCACCTGTGCAATTTTTATTTTTTGCGCTATAAACAAAAAAAGAACGACAATTCTGAAAAAAAAAATATATATATATATTTTTCACTTTCTGCTATATAACATTCCCCAAAAAAAAAAAAAAAATACATTTAAAAATCAAATTTTTTTCATCATTTTAGGCCAATTTGTATTCTTCTACATATTTTTGCTAAAAAAAAAAAAAAAAAATCCCAATAAGTGTATATTGATTGGTTTGCGCAAAAGATATGTCTACAAACTAGGGGAAAGATTTATGTCATTTTTATTTACTTATTTTTACTAGTAATGACGGCGATCTGCAATTATTAGCGGGACTGCGACATTGCAGCGGACAGATCGGACCCCTAGCTGACATTTTTGACACTTTTGGGGGGACCAGTGACATTACTACAGTAATCAGTGCTAATATGCACTGTTACTGTAATAATGACACTGGCAGGGAAGGGGTTAAACCAGGGCAATCAAAGGGTTAAATGTGAGCCTAGGGGGTGTTTTATAACTGTGAAGGGGATGGGCTTATTGGATCAACACAGGGACCTGTGATCCTTAATAGGAGGAACACAGAAGCCCTCTGATAATAACTGACAGAACAACGGTCTGCTATGTTTACAAGGGCAGACCGGCATTCTGTCTTTCTGGGGAGTGATCGCAAGTGCCCGGCGGCAATCGCGGCTGCCGGCTCTGCAGATTGGCTTCCCCTCTCATGAATCGCGGTGTGAGTGCCCCCCATGCTCGCTTCCGAGGAGCGACGTATGGGTACAGTGATTTGTGCAATCAAGCCAGCCTGCCGCAGTATATCTGTAGTGGGCGGTCAGCAAGCAGTTAGGGCACCCCAATACACTAAAGCAGTGCACTGCAGTGAATTATGTTGCAGTACACTGTGTTAAAGTGGTACAAGCCTAATTTTTGAGCTGCTGTAGTTCATTGGCCAAATTAACGGGTCGCCTTATCACAATGGTTGGTAACACGTGTGCATTAAACATTTTTTCCTGAATTGGCTTAATGTAAATGCACCCTAAACCTTCCTTTGACCATCACACTATCATTTAAACCAGGGGTCTCCAAACTTTCCAGACAAAGGAACAGTTTACTGTCCTTCAGACTTTTAGGCCCTGTTCACACCTAAGCATTTTTCAGCTCGTAAAACGCTCATCTCTGAAGTTTCAAAACCGCCAACAAGCAAAATCCCATTAATTTCAATGGCCCCTGTTCACATATGAGCATTTTGTCGCCTGAAGCTCAAAAAAGTACATGAGCTTCTTTTTTGGCAGATTACAAGGGTATTTGGTCAGATGTCAATGCCTGCTTCCAAAGGTATGAAAAAAACGCCCGAAAAACACTCAAAAAACACCTGGAAAAAACGCCTGAAAACAATTGGCTCAGGTGTGAATGGAGCCTTAGGCTCTATGCATGTTGCTTTTGAGCATTTCTGTAGTGCTTTTTGCTGTGCTTTCCACGTTTTTTTACTGCAATTTTGCTGCCATTTCCCCACGATTTGCGTATTTTTTGTTTTTAAAAATTTGTTGTTGGGCAGATTTAAAAACGCAAATCGCTGCAAAATCGCTGTAAAAACGCACTGCATGTTTTCTGCAGCTTCTCCATTGAAGTCTATTCAATCAAAAAAGCAAAAAAAGCACCGTTTTGTGTTTAAAAAAGTACCTGACCCTTTCAAAAAATGCAGAACTACAAAAATGCATTGATGTGAACGTGTTCCATAGGAACCCATGTTAAAAAAATTTCTTGCGTTTTTGCAACAAGCATGAAAAAATGCACTGGTGTGAATGCCTGCCTCCAAAGGCCTGCAAAAAACCCGGAAAAAAAAAACGCCTGAAAAAGCACCCAAAAAAATGCCTGAAACTGATATGCCCAGGTGTGAATGGAGCCTTAGGCTCTATGCATATTGCTTTTGAGCATTTCTGCTTTTTGCTGTGCTTTCCATGTTCCTTTACCGTGATTTTGCTGCAATTTTCCCGCAATTTGTGTTTTTTTATGCTTTTTTGGGGAGATAATGCAAATCGCGGCAAAATCAGCCATTGGGGGCCAGTGGGGGTAGAAAATGTCCCAAACCCAGCATCAGTGAGAGTAAACAACGAAAAATGATTATTATTCCCCAACGCCAGTAATGGTGCTAGACTATCATCGCTCAACCACTGAATGATGTTGTTAAAAAATAATCCATGAATAAAGACAATTGTTACAAACCAAAAGCTGGTAGCCCTTATAGGTAGACAAAACTAACTGACGACCTAGGGGTGCTGCTGTCAAAACGGAGATGGGACTCCATCTGTAAAACAAATAGAGGGGAAGAGACAGAGCGACCACTCTGGTGTAGTAAGTTCCAAGAAGGTTTTTTTTTACAAAGAAAAGTTAAAAATTCATATTCACAAAGTATAAAAACCACACATGTATATATGGTAGTCCACAGGAGAGTGTAAGCCTGTGATTAAGGCACAGTCCTAAAAGGGTGCAGCTGGATGGATGGATGATGTGCTGCTACGTGCACAAAGTCTAGATCTCAGTGCCACTGGCTAATAATGGGGAAATGGCTCTGACAGCCCTGTAAGCGCGTGTAGTGCCGCAGCTTCCTCGTTCCCGGTGTGAATGGCCAATGGATGGTAATGTCCACCTGGAGCCTAGGGTCACAGGATGCATTTTTAGGGACCCTTCTCTTTCTCAAATGACCCCAAATGGGCTACCTGCTCTGTTTAAATAGCAACCCCCCCCCCCCCCCAAAAAAAAAAACTGAATAAACAATGCCTAAATTGTGGTGTTCAGTTGCATAGTGCCTGGGGTCAGTCGGAGGAGGAATAGTGCCCCATCATTGGTATTACTGGGAAGAACAGTGCCCCATCATCGGTATTACTGTGAAGAATAGTGCCCTATCATTGGGGTCACTGGGAGCAATAGTGTCCCATCATTGGTATTACAGGGAAGAATAGTGTCCCATCATTGGTATTACTGGGAAGAATAGTGCCCTATCATTGGTGTCAGTGGGAGGAATAGTGCCCCATCATTGGGATTACTGGGAAGAATAGTGCCCCATCATTGGTGTCAGTGGGAGGAATAGTGCCCCATCATTGGGATTACTGGGAAGAATAGTGCCCCATCATTGGTGTCAGTGGGAGGAATAGTGCCCCATCGTTGGTATTGCTGGGAGGAATAGTGCCCCATCATTGGTATCAGTGAGAGAATATTGCCTCATCACTGCTATCAGTGGGAGGAATAATGCCCCATCATTTGTGTCAGTTTGGGGAATTATGCCCCACTGTTGGGTGTCTGTGTTTGGAATAGTGCCTCAAATCAGTAGGGGGAATAGTGTTCCAAGGGCCGGATAAAGGCTAGCAAAGGGCTGCATCTGGCCCTCGGACAGCAGTTTGGAGACCACTGATTTAACTGAAACGAATCTTCATACTGAACCTTCTGAACATTAGCTGTAACCCCAACACCAACCTTCCTTGCAACCTCAACACTAATCCTCCCTTTAACCCCCAACATTAACCCCCTCTGTAACCAACACTAAACTTGCTTGTAAACCCAACACCAATCCTTTCTTTAACCCCAACACTAACCCTCCTTGTTACCCCAGCATTTATATTCCCTGTAACCTAACACTATTTCTTACACTGACCCTTCCTGTAACTCCAACACAAACCCTCCCTGTAACCTAACACTACCCCTTACACTAAGCTGCCCTGTAACCCCAAAACTCACCCTCCCTATAAGGCCACTATCCCTTACACTAACCTGTACTGTAACCCCAAAACTCACCCTCCCTATAATGCCACTATCCCTTACACTGACCTGTCCTGTAACCCCAACACTAACCTTTCTTTGTAACACCAACTCTAGTCCTCCTTGAAAACTAACACTAACCCTCCATGTAACCTAACACAATCCCTACACTAACCCACCAGTGTTAATTTTGTCGACTAAAACCGACTAAAACGTTTTCGTCGACTAAATTAACACAATTTTAGTCGACTAAAATACGACTAAAACTAAAACTAAAATGCCATTTTAGTCAAAAGACTATAACTAAAACTAAATCGAAATTTGCTGCCAAAATTAACACTGGTGCATGCTCAAAGCTTAATACCATAAATAATAACATATTAGATTTTTCACTCCAGGACCAGCAGTAGTATATAATGAGTTTGGAAATTGTAGAGAAATGCTTAAATAATGCATTACAAATTACAATTGAACCACACCCATTCGATTATAGATGACTAAAATGAGTTTTAGTCGACTAAAATGTATTGGAGTTTTAGTCGACTAAAATGTACTGGAGTTTTAGTCGACTAAATACGACTAAAACTAAAACACTCGCAGAAGACTAAAATGGGACTAAAACTAAAATGCCATTTTAGTCCTAAGACTAAGACTAAAACTAAATTGAAATTTGCTGCCAAAATTAACACTGTAACCCACACTGTATCCTCAACATTAACCCATACTGTAATGTAACTACTCCTTATGCTACTTAGTCCTGTAACCCGAAAATTCACCCTCCCAGTAACACTAAAACTACTCGCACCTGTAAAATTAAAGTGGTTGTAAAGCCTTAAGGTTTTTCACCTGAATGCATTCTATGCATTCGGATGAAAAACCTTCTGTGCTGCAAATCTCCACCTGCCCTTATACTTACCTGAATCCAATCCGATCCAGCGATGTGCACAAGAGCAATGGCTCCCGCCACTGTCTCCCTCCTCCCTCCACTGGCTCCTGCTGCTGTCAATCCAATGCTTTGCCGAGCAAGTGGGGGGGGGGAACGAGGCTAAGCCGCCGCTCTGTGTCAATAGACATAGGCAGTGTGGCTCATAAGTGAGCATGCATGGGTGCCCCCATTAAAAAGCAACTTTCCATGTTGGCAATTCCTGAATAGGAGGAGCCTGGAGTGCTGGCGGGGGGGGGGACCCCAGAAGAGGAGGATCGGGCTGCTCTGTGCAAACCATTACACAGAGCAGGTAGGTATGACATGTTTATTACTTTAATTTCAAAAACAAAAAAAAAAAAACAAAGTTTTAATGTCGCTTTAACATTAACCCTCCCTAATGTAAATGTAACCCCTTGCTGTTATACTCATCTCTTCTGCACCAGTACAACCTGGGCTCAGAGGAAGTGGGTTGAATGATGCTGGCCATCAGACTGAGGACATCTAATGGTAGAAAAAAGTATTGCAGAGGAAATCTCTGCATTACAACTGCATATTACACCAAAGCTACGTTTGCTATATTATCTTTAACAAACCAATTATTTTTATTGTGTTATTATTGGCTGGAGTTCTGCTCTAACTGTTGCTGTAATCCTCAGCAAATTGTATGCTTATATGGCAGTAACAGCAGCAAAAATATCTTGGCAAAGCATTGTAAGAATATATGCCCTCTATGAACTGTGCCAAGCTATTAGTGATAAAGACTGTCGAGCAGCAGAGTCCACGTCAATATGGCCATCAATGGAATTATGAGCATTTGTCAACCAGGCCTTTGGAATAAGCATTGGCTCCTATGGATTGCAGTCAGCAAAGCCAGCAAACAATACAACATCAGGGATAAGCTGGAGTTTCTGGGAAAACAGACAAAACAAGACAACCACCATATCGTGCTCCTTCATTTCATTCATCAGTAGAGCCTTGAAGAATCATAGGGGCATTCTCACACTGCAAATCCGAACACTGTCTGCTCGCAGCTGACACACATCCAAATACCAGAGATAAGCGCACTTCATCCTGACATTTACAAAGAGACATGCTACAAGCGTGCCGGCTACAGCGGCACCACAGGAGGTGCAACAGCTGCTGCACCGACTTTATTCATTTGAGGAGAGCATTATGTACAGCATCTCACAAAAGTGAGTACACCCCTCACATTTTTGTAAATATTTTATTCTATCTTTTCATGTGACAACACTGAAGAAATGACACTTTGCTACAATGTAAAGTAGTGAGTGTACAGCTTGTATAACAGTGTAAATTTGCTGTCCCCTCAAAATAACTCAACACACAGCCATTAATGTCTAAACTGCTGGCAACAAAAGTGAGTACACCCCTAAGTGAGAATGTAAAAATGTCCAAATTGGGCCCAGTTAGCCATTTTCTCTCCCCGATGTCACGTGATTCTTTAGTGTTACAAGGTCTCAGGTGTGAATGGGGAGTAGATATGTTAAATTTGGTGTTATCGGTCTCACTCATACTGGTCACTGGAAGTTCAACATGGCACATCATGGCAAAGAATTCTCTGAGGATCTAAAAAAAAAAGAGTTGTTGCTCTACATAAAGATGGCCTAGGCTATAACAAGATTGCCAAGACCCTGAGACTGAGGTGCAGCAAGGTGGCCAAGACCATACAGCGGTTTAACAGGACAGGTTCCACTCAGAACAGGCCTCGCCATGGCCGACCAAAGAAGTTGAGTGGACGTGCTCAGCGTCATATCCAGAGGTTGTCTTTGGGAAATAGATGTATGAGTGCTGCCAGCATTGATGCAGAGGTTGAAGGGGTGGGAGGTCAGCCTGTCAGTGCTCAGACCATACGCCGCACACTGCATCAAGATGGTCTGCATGGCTGTCATCCCAGAAGGAAGCTTTTTATAAAGATGATTGAAGCACAAGAAAGCCTGCAAACAGTTTTCTAAAAACAAGCAGACTAAGGACGAGGATTACTGGAACCATGTCCTGTGGTCTGATGAGATCAAGATAAACTTATTTGGTTCAGATGGTGTCAAGCGTGTGTGGCGGCAACCAGGTGAGGAGTACAAAGACAAGTGTGTCTTGCCTTCAGTCAAGCATGGTGGTGGGAGTGTCATGGTCTGGGGCTGCATGAATGCTGCTGGCACTGGGAAGCTAAAGTTCATTGAGGGAACCATGAATGCCAACATGTACTGTGACATACTGAAGCAGAGCATGATCCCTCCCTTCAGTGACTGGGCCACAGGGCAGTATTCCAATATGATAACGACCCCAAACACACCTCCAAGACGACCACTGCCTTGCTAAAGAAGCTGAGGGTAAAGGTGATGGACTGACCAAGCATGTCTCCAGACCTAAACCCTATTGAGCATCTGTGGGGCATCTTCAAACAGAGGGTGGAGGAGCGCAAGAGCTCTAACATCCACCAGCTCCGTGATTTCGTCATGGAGGAGTGGAAGAGGACTCCAGTGGAAACCTGTGAAGGTCTGGTGAACTCCATGCCCAAGAGGCTTAAGGCGGTGCTGGAAAATAATGGTGGCCACACAAAATATTGCCACTTTGGGCCCAATTTGGACATTTTCACTTAGGGGTGTACTCACTTTTTTGCCAGCGGTTTAGACATTAGATTAGAACACTTGTCAGTTTACATTGCTGTCTGTGCCCCCTGTTAGGGAGATTAACCCTCTTTAATTGTCCTGTTTACCATTATCAATGAAAGTAAAAGCAAAAGAAAACCCCAGAATTTGGGTTGTCCCCAGAAAAGCGGAAATCCTCCAATGAGGACACTTGTTCTCATGACCTGGGGGTCCCCAAGGGATTCCCTTAATTTGCAGGGATCTCCTCTCACTTCCTGTTTGGCTATGGGACACAGATGGCGAAAAAAAAAATTAGACAGTGGTTATAACCCTCCCTTGCTCTATCTAATATGAATAAAAAAGTTTTGCCTTTAGTTCTACTTTAATAGAATAAATAGAAAAAAATATATATAAATAACATTTGCTGGCTTCACGTTTGCCAGTTGTTACTTAAAAAAGTGGTGGATGTGCGATGGATCCGGGTAAATCCAGACAGACAAACTTTTCTGGCTTTAGCCAAATTTAATCAATAGGCTCCTTTAATATCTGTGATTTATATTACTGGTGCAGGCTCCAGAAACTGCAGGGCAACACGCATGATTTTTGCTGCCATAAAAAGATGGCATGGTCCTGCTTGCTGCACAACTTGTTAATGCACGCGGCAACTGATGCTTTCCTGAAATTTGCTGAACAGTTACACTGCAGAATCCAAAAGGAGCGATAATTCGCCTGCGTTCTCCCGCGTGAATAAGCTGGTTCCCTCTTCATACAGACATTCACGTACAAGGCGTGTCAAGCAACAGGTTCACTGTTCTATAACACAGCTGCTTATTCCTTGGAGAGGGAAGAGGCCCACATCGCCCTAGCACAGCTGCTAATCCAGGAGAATGACTTCCATACAACAAGAAAATGTCCTTATTTAGGCCGAATTTATGTGTTCTTACAGTTCTGTGTAAAATGGTTTGGAATCCCATCAACCTTTGCTTTAATGGTATAGATAATTCTGAAGCCAAAAATCGGAATATCTGTATATATCAAACCAGAAATATGAAAGGCTGTGCGGCAAAGAGGGAAAATGGACTTGGATCTTAAAGATTTACCCCCCTTCATGACCAGGCTATTTTTTGCTTTACGGCACTGCATTACTTTAACTGACATACGCGCAGTCATGCAACGCTGTACATAAATGAAATGTATGTCATTCCCACAAATAGAGCTTTCTTTTGGTGGTATTTGATCATCACTGGTTTTTAATTTTTTGTGCTATAAACAAAAAAGGCCGACAATTTTGTTAGTAATGGCGGTGATCAGCGACTTATAGCGGACCTGTGATACTGCATCAGACAATCTGATACAAACTGACACTTTTTGGTAACCAGTGACACTAATAATACAGTGATCAGTGCTAAAAATATGCACTGTCACTATACTAATGACATTGGCAGGGAAGGGGTTAAATGAGTGCCTAACTAGTGTTTTTGTGTACTTTCTGTGCTGCATTTACTAAGGGATGCGCTGGATTTTATTCCCTGCTTGGCAGGGAGACAAAATCCAGAAAATCCCCACTGACAGGACAGAGCACTACATTGTTCACATATGCAGAGCTCCATCCTGTCCCTCTTCTCGCTGATCAGCGTGTGCCGGCAGACATCC
Source organism: Pelophylax lessonae (assembly GCF_965119305.1). Taxonomy (NCBI): domain Eukaryota; kingdom Metazoa; phylum Chordata; class Amphibia; order Anura; family Ranidae; genus Pelophylax; species Pelophylax lessonae. Next base: position 174,524,085 of record NC_138780.1, read on the forward strand.
ATTGGCCAGCACCTGCTGATTGGCTTCTGCTGTAAGTAATCACAGCAGAAGCGGTGCGCCCCCTACCCAGAAGTGCAGGATCACGTGTATACAGTATATACGTATTTGTACACAGAAGGGCCACCCTTTAGCAGTAAATCTGCTATAGGCCGTCCAGTCAGAAAGTGGTTAATGAGGGACTGTCCCTCAACCCCTTTTATAAGTATTATACATACCTTTTTTCCAGGTGTCCTCAGCTCAGTCACATGACATTATGGGGTTGATTTACTAAAGCTGGAGAGTGGAAAAAAAGCTTTGTCAGCTGTGCATGGAAACCAATCAGCTTCCAGGTTTTTTTTGTTTTGTTAAAGAATAATTGAACAAGCTGAAGTTAGAAGCTGATTGGCTACCATGAACAGCTGCACCTGATTTTGCACTCTCCAGTTTTAGTAAATCAACCCCTGTGGGTCCTCCTCCATCTCTGGCAGTGAACAGATTCTGAATGTTGCTGAATGGTCTCTGACGTATTCTCCTGATGGCAAGGGGTGGGATGTCAAGGCCCCTCCCATTGCCATCAAGCCATCGTGGACTCCACTGCTTGCTACCTTCTGGGTTAACAGAAGCTAGGTGTCATCCAACCTGGAAAGGCTAGGTGTCATCCAACCTGTAAAGGCTAGGTGTCATCCAACCTGTAAAGGCTAGGTGTCATCCAACCTGGAAAGGCTAGGTGACATCCAACCTGGAAAGGCTAGGTGTCACCCAGCCTGGAAAGGCTAGGTGTCACCCAGCCTGGAAAGGCTAGGTGTCATCCAACCTGGAAAGGCTAGGTGTCATCCAAACTGGAAAGGCTAGGTGTCATCCAACCTGGAAAGGCTAGGTGACATCCAAACTGGAAAGGCTAGGTGTCGTCCAACCTGGAAAGGCTAGGTGTCATCCAACCTGGAAAGGCTAGGTGTCATCCAACCTGGAAAGGCTAGGTGTCATCCAACCTGGAAAGGCTAGGTGTCATCCAACCTGGAAAGGCTAGGTGTCATCCAACTTGGAAAGGCTAGGTGTCATCCAACCTGGAAAGGCTAGGTGTCATGCAACCAGGAAAGGCTAGGTGTCATGCAACCAGGAAAGGCTAGGTGTCATCCAACCTGGAAAGGCTAGGTGTCATCCAACCTGGAAAGGCTAGGTGTCATGCAACCAGGAAAGGATAGGTGTCCTCCAACCTGGAAAGGCTAGGTGTCCTCAAACCTGGAAAGGCTAGGTGTCATCCAACCTGGAAAGGCTAGGTGTCCTCCAACCTGGAAAGGTTAGGTGTCATCCAACCTGGAAAGGCTAGGTGTCATCCAACCTGGAAAGGCTAGGTGTCATCCAACCTGGAAAGGCTAGGTGTCATCCAACCTGGAAAGGCTAGGTGTCATCCAACCAGGAAAGGCTAGGTGTCATCCAACCTGGAAAGGCTAGGTGTAATCCAACCTGGAAAGGCTAGGTGTCCTCCAACCTGGAAAGGCTAGGTGTCCTCCAACCTGGAAAGGCTTGGTGTCATCCAACCTGGAAAGGCTAGGTGTCATCCAACCTGGAAAGGCTAGGTGTCATCCAACCTGGAAAGGCTAGGTGTCATCCAACCTGGAAAGGCTAGGTGTCATCTAACCTGGAAAGGCTAGGTGTCATCTAACCTGGAAAGGCTAGGGGTCCTCCAACCTGGAAAGTAACAAGTGATGGCTGTCACAACACTTCTTCACACTAAATCTTTATAAAATTAAAGTGATTATAAATGTTCATTTTTTTTTTTCTCCAAAATAACAAACATGTTATACTTACCTGCTCTGTGCAAGGGATTTGCATAGAGCAGCCCCAATCCTTCTCTTCTGGGGTGCCCTAGCATCGCTCCAGGCTCCTCCTCTTCATCAGGTGCCCCCACGGAGAGCCACTTTCCATGGTAGTGCCCGTGCAGGCATGCTCACGATTTCCGCTGTTGCGTCTATTGACACAGACAACGGGACTCCGCCCCCCAGGTCCCGTGTCACTGGATTTGATTGACAGCAGCAGGAGCCTAAAAATTTACAACTCCTTTAAGCCTATAATATCCCCCCTGCCCTCTTTCCCAACTTTTCCATCAAGATCAAGAACACAATTATCAGTTCCTCCCTCATGATAAGTTTCATCATAATCCTGGACATTGACCTCTACTTTCAGCCCTAGATCCAATCACTGTCCAAATCCTGCAGACTTTACCTCCGTACCATTTCCAAAGAAACACCCCTTCCTATCCAATGAAATTACCAAGCTAATCATTTATTTACTTGTCATCTCTTGCCTTCACTATTGCAACTTTCTCCTCATAGGTCAACCTCTACACAGGCTATCCCCGCTTCAGTCTATCATGAATTCTGCTACCAAACTCATTTACCTTCCCAACCAATCATTGTCTCCCACCCCTCTCTACCAATCCCTCCACTGGCTTCTGATCACCAAACAAATAAAATTCAAAACACTAATATCATCATATAAAGCTATTTACAACTCTGTCCCCAGCTACATCACCTACCTTGTCTCCAAATATCATCCAAACCATCCACTACGCTCCGCCCAAGACCTCCTACTCTCAGTGGCGTCTCCAGCTTTTATATTTAGGGGGGGCACATGGGGGGACGGGATCAAAAGTAGGGGGGCCAACTATAAAACGCAATTTTTATATATATATATATATATATATATATATATATATATATACACACATACACCCGCCGGCCTGTCTGTTGTGTTGCTAGCAGGGGCGTTGCTAGGTGGGAAAAAGACCAGGGGCTTCAGCCCGAAGGTAAATTTGATAACCACTCCCACATTTTAAAGTCCCGCCCAAGCTCCTCCCACATTTAAAAAGTACCGCCCATACTCCACCCAATGCCCCCCCCCCCTCAGTCAAAGGTCAGACATGGGGTGCTGTGGAGCATGGTACAGGGGGTCAGGAGAGGAGAGGAGAGAAGAGGAGAACAGGGGGTCAGGAGGAGAGAAGAGGAGAACAGGGGGTCAGGAGGAGAGAAGAGGAGAACAGGGGGTCAGGAGGAGAGAAGAGTAGCACAGGGAGTCAGGAGGAGAGAAGAGGAGAACAGGGGGTCAGGAGGAGAGAAGAGGAGAACAGGGGGTCAGGAGGAGAGAAGAGGAGAGGAGAACAGGGGGTCAGGAGGAGAGAAGAGGAGCACAGGGAGTCAGGAGGAGAGAAGAGGAGAACAGGGGGTCAGGAGGAGAGAAGAGGAGCACAGGGAGTCAGGAGGAGAGAAGAGGAGAACAGGGGGTCAGGAGGAGAGAAGAGGAGAACAGGGGGTCAGGAGGAGAGAAGAGGAGAACAGGGGGTCAGGAGGAGAGAAGAGTAGAACAGGGGGTCAGGAGGAGAGAAGAGGAGAGGAGAACAGGGGGTCGAGAGGAGAGGAGAGGGAAGTCAGACATGGGGTGGTACACCAATGAAGCGCATACTCCTCCCAGTTTGACCCATAAAAGCAAAAAAAGGTGCTTGATAAAAAGGTAGGAAAAGAAATAAGTAGAAGGATGGGACCTGTCTATGGGGATCTGAACCCAATTCACTGACAACTACACTGACCCCCCTACACTGATCCCTTCACTGACACCTACACTGACCCCTGCACCGACACCTTCACTGACCTCTACACTGACCCCCCCTACACTAACACTTACACTGACCCCCTACACTGATCCCCCCCCCCTACACATTGACTCCTAAAATGACCCCCCTACACTGACCCCCCTGCATTGACACCTTCACTGACCCCCACCACAGTGACACCTACACTGACCCCCCTACACTGACCCCTTCACTGACACCTACACTGACCCCTCCCCCCCACATTGACACCTACACTGACCCCCCTTCACTGACACCTACACTGACCCCTCCTACACTAACCCTCCTACACTGACCTTTCCTACACTAACCTCCCTACCCTACACTGACACCTACACTGACCCCCTTCATTGACACCTACACTGACCCCTTCACTGACACCTAAACTGACCCCCCTTCATTGACACCTACACTGACCCCTTCACTGACACCTACACTGACCCCTTCACTGACACCTACACTGACCCCTTCACTGACACCTACACTGACCCCCCTTCATTGACACCTACACTGACCCCCCTTCATTGACACCTACACTGACCCCCTTCATTGACACCTACACTGACCCCTTCACTGACACCTAAACTGACCCCCCTTCATTGACACCTACACTGACCCCTTCACTGACACCTACACTGACCCCTTCACTGACACCTACACTGACCCCCCTTCATTGACACCTACACTGACCCCCCTTCATTGACACCTACACTGACCCCCTTCATTGACACCTACACTGACCCCTTCACTGACACCTAAACTGACCCCCCTTCATTGACACCTACACTGACCCCTTCACTGACACCTACACTGACCCCTTCACTGACACCTACACTGACCCCCCTTCATTGACACCTACACTGACCCCCCTTCACTGACACCTACACTGACCCCCCTTCACTGACACCTACACTGACCCCCCTTCATTGACACCTACACTGACCCCTTCATTGACACCTACACTGACCCCCCTTCATTGACACCTACACTGACCCCCCTCCTACACTGACCCCCCTACACTGACACCTACACTGACCCCCATACACTAACTACTACACTGACACCTACACTGACCCCCCTACACTGACCCCCCCTACATTGACCCCCCTTGACTGACACCTACACTGACCCCCCCTACACTGACACCCCCACACTGATCCCTCCACACTGACCCCCGCCACACTGACACCTACGCTGACCCCTCCTACACTGACACCTACGCTGACCCCTCCTACACTGACCCCTCCTACACTGACACCTACGCTGACCCCTCCTACACTGACCCCTCCTACACTGACACCCCCACACTGACACCTACGCTGACCCCTCCTACACTGACACCCCCACACTGACACGTACTCTGACCCCTCTACACTGTCACCCCCACACTGACACCTACACTGACCACACCTAAACTGACACCCCCACACTGACACCTACACTGACCCCTCCTACACTGACACCCCCACACTGACACCTATACTGACACCTACACTTTACTTACTGTGTAATTACATCTGGCAGCGCCAATTACCTCCCTATTCACTTTAAACTTGGGCACTCACCTTCTCCCAGCCGAGGCTCCGTCCCGCCGAGGCTGCATCCCTTCTTCCCGCCGAGGCTCCGCCCCCTTCTTCCCGCCGAGGCTCCGCCCCCTTCTTCCCGCCGAGGCTCCGCCCCTTCTTCCCGCCGAGGCCCCGCCCCCTTCTTCCCGCCGAGCGCCGATGCCTGCCAGCAGCAGCAGACTGAAGGAGTTGCCACTGCACATAGGATCTGTCAGAACACGCTGGGCAAGACACCGGCTGACACCCCCTAGTGCGTGGCACCCGGCCCGCCCCTTGGTACGCCACTGCGTCCAAGGTGTCTTCACTGCCCACCTCTCCTCCCATCCCTGCTGGCTGGGGAGGAAGGTGACAGGGGGTGGGACTGATTATAACTACTGTATGTGTACCCACAGCATGTATAATAAACCTGAATTATACACTGCTGTGTCCACATACAGTAGTTACAATCAGTCCCTCCCCGTCTCCTTCCTCCCCAGCAATGTAACCTCCGCTGTTTGTCTCTGTGCATGGGCTGTCTGACAAAGGGGGCGGGTCCGCATATCAGTTCCGCCCATCCCCGACATCAGAGCTACATTTTGACAGCTCTACTCTCTCTCCTTGCAGCTGCCTGGCTTCCCATCAATCTGCACAGAGACGCAGAATGAGAATCCATGACTTTTGTTGTGCACATAAATTGGGGGGGCACATGGGGGGGCACAGACTAATTTTGGTGGGGCCATGGCCCCCTCTGGCCCCCCCCTAGTGACGCCACTGCCTACTCTCGAGTGCCCTCACCTCCTTCATGCTCGCCACCAAGGCCGGCCATACACGGTTCAAATCGTTATTGGGCAGGCTGAATGTACCAAGTTGATCAATCAGTCAACTTTGGTACAACCAGCCTGCCCAATTCTCTTGCGATTATCGCTAGCAGCTGCTATAGCCGCTAGGCTAGTGATAATCACTGTCTTCTCCCAGCGGTGGAGGGATTCCCCTGTCTGTGTTGATGGTGGAATCATGTGAATTTCCTGAAAGAAATTCACACCGTCTATGGCCTGCCTAAGGTTTCTCCATAGCCTCTTCCATCCTCCCATCTCCCTACCCCAACTTGTCTCCTACTCTGTCCACCGTTAGGTCATCTATGAAAACTCTTCATAGAAGCCTATACTGTTTCCACTTAAAAACTGAAATTTTACTTTCTCCATCATCTAATCCCCTACAGTTATTTCCTGTTGTACGACTCTTCCCTCCCTATTAGATTGCAAGCTCTCATGAGCAGGGTCCTCCTATCCTTCTTGTATTTAATTGTAGTGTAAATGTACTATTCTCTATATTTTAAAGGGCTATGCAAAATGTTGGCATCATATAATTCCTGTGTAATAATAATAATTAAAATATTAATGCATCGCACACACAGAGAGGATGCAATTTTTCTAAATTACACTCTCACTCTCTCACAGCTCCACAATCTGCGAGAGTGAAAGAGTGGACTTTGCATGCGAATTCTAGTTTGTGAGATGCTGGTGTCACAATTCTAGCACTCGGTATATCCATCATGCACAGGAAGAAGAGGGCAATGGAATAAGCAACTTGGATAGTAGGTATTCTCTTACAAAATGAAGGACAGCATATTCAAGAGGTTGTAAGGGCTGAAGGTTCTCCGCATTAAGGCAAATAAACCTTCTATTGTCCGCTCCTCCTCAGCCTCCCCGAATACTTACCTGAGCCCGCTCTCAGCACTGTGGCTGAGGGCATCTCTCTCTCTCCCCCCCTCCCCCTGGACCCAAACCTCGCTTTGTATCTCAATGGACACACAGACTGTGGCTTGGAATTGAGCCCACACGTGTGCCAGTATAGGAAGGTGGCACATGGAGAAGGGGAGGAGCCAAGAGCTCCGGCGGGGGACCCGAGAAGAGGAGGATCGGGGTTGCTCTGTTTAAAACCATTACACAGAGCAAGTAAGTATGACATGTTTATTATTTAAAAACAAATAATTTTACAAGCACTTAAAGGATAACTCCACTTTTGTGTAGAAAAAAATCAGCAAATAAAGAAAAAACAATATGGCGTATACAATTGTGACACAAATCATATTGTAATTGAATCTTATTAAAAATGACCTTTCCTTTTCAGTCTGCAGCTGTTGTTCTGAAAATGCAATGCAATATGGCCGCCTGGAGCTTTTCTGTACACAGAATGTATACTGGCCACACCCCATACACATAATTTCTTGCTTGTGTGATTGGCTCTCCAATTTTCCCAGACGTCTGCACTAAGATACAAGTCAGATTTCTGGCATTCCCTGCAACAAAAATGTCATTTTTGGGGGAAATACTCCCAATAGGAACACGTCTAAAGGGATGCAGGCCCAGCAGCTTTCCTCATTAGAGTCCTGCAGCTGCGACAGCTGATAGATAATTATGAAACCACTCCCATTTGACCCAAGCAGCACAGAGGAACAAACAGGGATTTCTTCAGAATACCCAAAAGGTAGGAATTTGCAATAAGGCTGCATTCACACTTGAGCGTAGCGTTTCTGCGCGTTTTTTTAACCACGATTTTTACCGCGATTTTCAGGCTTTTTTTCCAGGCGTTTTTGGAGGCAGGCATTGACATCTATCAAAAACGCTGGTAATCAGCCCAAAAAGAAGCTAATTTATTTTTTTTCAGCTACAGGCGTTTTGCAAAACGCTCAGATGTGAACAGGGGCCTTTAAATGAATGGGGTTTTACTTGTTGGGTGTTTTGGAACGTTTTTTTTTTTTTAGCGTTTTTGGAGCTGAAAAATGCTCAAAAACGCCCAGGTGTGAATGGAGCCTAAAGTTTGTTAAAATCCCTGCAATGTACAGAGATCACCCAGAGGGGAATGTTTTTTTCTCAACAAAAGTGGAGTTACGCTTTAAATGCACTAACGAAGTTCGAATTTAGTTTTTTGGCAAATGTCATTAAAAGTGAACTAATCCTTTAAGCCCAAGCAATGATAGAAAATACATGTGATACAGTACAAAGCACCAAACATCCCTATCAGAAAAGCTGATCTTTACTTTTTGGGGATTATACCATACACTAATTGGCAGCTACAGGAATTCCTATTACCACAATACAGCCGTCAATAGTCCCTTCCGTCCTTCTAAGAGGTGACAACGTTGTTTGTTATTGTCAGCTTTGACAATAGTGTCTCCTCTTTGAGCAAATGTGTAAAGTGGTGAAATGCGCTGTTCTTTCTGTAACAATTCCAGTACATTTGGGAAGATAATAGGGAGCTGGGGGGAAGGGGGGTTGGAATGTTGGCTGGATTGTGTAAATTCCAGCAGAACTGGAGCAGCTGTCACCCCTATGACATAACCTCAAAGCCTGGATTTCTCCTCCATGCTTAACCAGCATACAAAAACATTATGTTGGCAGGGGATACTTAGCAAAGGAGAGAGATAGAGATTATTTAACTCTGAGAGATAAGACATGAGCTGTTGTATCATACATTCCTCTGCAGAGGGTGTTGTATACATTGTACAGCTGGAAGGCTCAGTAGGGTTGCTTGGATGGGATGTGCATATTGGTGTTAAACACACGTCCGCTATAGGATAATATAAACCATCTGCAGGATGTCCTAGCCTTGTGTGACTATTATTTATTTTATTAAGATAAAAATGACCATTTTAAGCGTGTATGTACTGTCACTTGTCACCAAACTAACATTGCTAGGAAAAACAAAATGTTTTCACCTCCACAATAATATGTTTTCACCTGCCAATATACAAGGGAATGAGGCCTCCAGGGTGCCAAGTTGTTGGCACTTTTGGGTCATACTAGAAGGCTAAAGTAAACCTGGTGTGCTAATTAGGGCAATAAAATGAATAAGGCCCCTTTCAAACAGGCGGACCGTTCAGATCCGCCTGTCCGTTTTTTTGGCGGATCTGAACGGTCCCCCCATGCATCTCTATGGGGGATCGGATGTCAGCGGAGACATGTCCGCTGACATCCGATCCGATCCGTCAAATCTGGACGGATGAAAACCCTATTTTCCATCCGTCCAGCAGATCGGATCGGATGAGAACGGACCGACGGTCCGTTCCCATCCGATTTCCCCCATAGAGATGCATGGGGAACTGACAGCTGTGTCTCCGCACACAGCGCGGAGACACAGCTGTCATCCTCCTGCTCAGCGGGGATCGGCGGCTCGATCCCCCGCTGAGAAAAACGGAATCCGTCCGACGGACGGATAGTGTGAAAGGAGCCTAAGGGCCCTTTCACACGGGGCGCTCCGTATGTCCGCAAATCATCCTATTTTTTTGCGGATGATTTACGGACATAATGTAAGTCAATGGCATTGCGGATGTCAGCAGAATACCATCCGCTGACATCCGATTTTCTTCCTTTCAGTTCTGTTCCGTTTTTTGGAACGGAACAGAACCCTATTTTTCCTCCGTTAAAAAAACGGAAAGGAAGCAAAATCGGATGTCAGCGGTGTCATCCGCTGACATCCGCAATGCCCATAGACTTACATTATGTCCGTATATCATCTGCAAATGGATGGGATGATATGCGGACATACGGAGCGGATGACACAAATGTCATCTGCTCCGTGAAAAAAAAAAAGTGCCGGAGCGGATCGCAATGCGGTCCGCTCTGTGTGAAAGAGCCCTAAGGGATAAGAATAGGAAAAAAATTCCCCTCTTACTCCCTCAGGAGAAACAGAGGTAGAAACAGAGGGATTTGAGAGTACCAGGCATAAATAGACAATGTTAAAAAATAGTACATTTTATTGATATCAAAAGCTTTAAGTGTCCATTCACACTGGTACGACTTGTCAGGCGACTTGGTCAGCAAGTCGTGCACCGTCGCTCCCATAGTGTAGTACAGAAGCCCTTCTAATAGGAGCGGCACAAGTCGCTCTGACTTAGAAAAAGGGTCCTGTACTACTTCGGGGCGACCTGGAGGCGACTTGCATAGACATTCATGTTATGAAGTCCATGCAAGTCACGCCGAAGTCGCGCTGCACGTGACTTCACAGGTCGCCCCCGAAGTCGGAGCGACCTAATGTGAACGGGGGCTAAATAGGACAGCATCTCGAACAGTAAATTCATGACCGGTTTATAAATCTCACTGAACAAAAACATTAACATCAAATGTGGGTATTTCTGGAACTGGATAGACGCGTTTCACCCAAATGTGAGGGCTTCTTCAGGATCCGAAACAGATGAATTTACACCACTTCTGTCTTTGGTGAGATAATTTTGTTGCCTAGAAAAAAAAATTCTCACCAGGTGAGATAATTCAAGATGAAATCCATCAAAAAAAGACATTTAAAAACAGTGCAAAAAGTCAGTGTGTGATCACAAACTGATTGATGAGCAGTTTCCCAAAAAGGGAGGTATAGGAAATTGTGAAGTTAAGGATTTTTGGAAGGACTGCAACGAAAGCTTTTCCATATATAGATAGGTTGACCTTAAACTAGATCAGAGAATGCAAACTGCCTCTTGTTGTAAGTAACATTGGGGCTATATAGTCCCCACGGAGAGGATAGATCCAATACAACAGATAAAGCAGTCCGTTTGGATCACAAGCACACAAAAGCGTCCTTTCTCGCTGCCCGCAATCAGCTGCCCAAAAATGAATAAGGGGATTAGAGGACGACTACAAGCACTAAATTTATTCTCACTGGAGAAGAGACATTTGAGAGGGGACATGATAGCAATTTACAAATAATGGTGATACCAGCTTAGGAAAAAATCGATTCGGTCTCAGGGAGTGTAAGAGGACACATGGCCACACAATAAGGTTGGAGGAGAAGCGGTTTAACCTGAAGTTGCGCAGGGGGGTTTTCACTGTCAGGGCGATAAGGATGTGGAACTCTCTTCCACAATTGGTGGTGTCAGCAGGGAGTATTGATGTTTTTAAAAGACTCTTGGACGTGCATCCTAAAGATCAAAACATACAGGGATATTGGAAATTACTATAGACAATGACACAAGTACACCTACATAGGTTGAACTGGATGGATTATTGTCTTTATTCAACCTTACCTACTATGTAACTATGTATGTAATTACCCTAGAAGGCTAACACGAGCAGGGTAAATTGGGCACCTACAGGTGACTATTCAAACCTTCTGCCAGCTGCATGAGCACCCCACTAACACTATAACTCAAATTCACATAGGTAAATGTCAACTTTGGCATGAAGACTAACAAAAATCAATTTAAATCTGCAGCTTTCATTTTAAAATAATACCAGGTGGTGATCCTGCCAAGAAGGTCCTTGTTCAGGCACTTCCTAATACAGGGTGACAACTCTCTGCCCCATCTCTCAGTTGTGCTCCTGTGTTGTCATCCAGTCATATGGGCTTCTGCAATTTCAACAAACATTATTCAGGCATAGTCCACTATTGTCACCATCAGAAAACCTGCTATGAGGAATACCATGTGGACATAGGTGGAGTGCATATAGACAGGAAGTGGAGAGGCTGCAAGTGGTTATCACTTCTGGGCACTACCTGCCTGGCAGTGGCGGCTGGTGCTCAAAATTTTTTTTGGGGGGGGGGGGCGCAAACAGAAAAATGTAATAGGCATTGCACAGTGTCCAGCATGTCCCCCATCAATGCACAGTGTCCAGCATGTCCCCCATCAATGTACAGTGACCACCAGCATGTCCCCCATCAATGCACAGTGTCCAGCATGTCCCCATTCAATGCACAGTGACCTGACCAGCATGTCCCCCATCAATGCACAGTGTCCAGCATGTCCCCATTCAATGCACAGTGTCCAGCATGTCCCCCATCAATGCACAGTGTCCAGCATGTCCCCCATTAAATGCACAGTGACCACCAGCATGTCCCCCATCAATGCACAGTGTCCAGCATGTCCCTATTCAATGCACAGTGACCTGACCAGCATGTCCCCGATCAATGCACAGTGACCACCAGCATGTCCCCCATTAATGCACAGTGTCCAGCATGTCCCCATTCAATGCACAGTGACCTGACCAGCATGTCCCCATCAATGCGTGCCCCCCCCCCGAAACTTCACTTACCTCTGGTGCCACTGCCATCACCGCGCCTGGCGTGCTGCTCGGGACTCGATCGGACGTCTTCTCCCTCTGAGTCCTCATCTCGACCTGCATGCGCGCCACCTGTCACCGTCCCGACTCCCTGGCGACTGTGCTGCTCGGGAGTCGACTTCTTCCTCCTTCATGGCGCCGCGACTCGGTCGGACTGGTGTCCTCCGACCGGGCGTCTTCTTCCTCCATGCGCCGCCCGCTGCCTCTTCTCTGACGGCGGGCGGGAAGGTGACGTCGGGACGGTGCGTGACTAACGCACGCACTGCCCCCCACTCAACGTCACCCGGGATGTCTGCTATGATTGGTCCAGGCTGGAGACTGGACCAATCACAGCCAGGACATCCTGAAAGTGGGGAGTGTCGGGGCGCATTGCTCTGCGCCCCGATGACCCCCAGAAGGCCGCCAATCGGTGGCTCTGCTGCAAGAACGTGGGGTGCAAACCCCACCCCCCATAGCCACCAGTTAGTCCGGCGCCCCTAGGGGGCTGAAAATTTTATTTATTTTTTCCTTTTTTTTATTGGCCACAGAGATTGGGGGGGGGGTGGCGCCCCTGCGCCCCCTATAGACCGGCCGCCACTGCTGCCTGGAGTTTGCATGTTCTCCCTGTGCCTACATGGGTTTTCTCCGGGTACTCTGGTTTCCTTCCACTTTCCAAAGACATGCTGGTAGGTTAAATGGCTCCTGTCTAAATTGGCCCTAGTATGTGTATGTGTGAATGTGAGTTAGGGACTTTAGATTGTAAGCTCCTTGAGGGCAGAGACTGATGTGAATGTACAATATACAGTATATGTAAAGCGCTGCTTAAATTGAAGGTGCTATATAAGTACCTGTAATAAATAAAATAAAAAACAATGGTATACTGTGTTTATTTACCCTCCTGCAGTGCAGTCTACAAAGGTGACTCTCATGTCTCCATTCCAGTCTGCCCCTACTTCTCCTGGCTCCATTCTTGCCTAGGAAAGAATGACATAGCCAGCGATCCTGAAAACTCCTTGGTCATTGGGACCTGCATATCCCCAGGAAGCTTCAGGAACGATGACCACATCATTCTTCCTTATCATCTACAATGCAGCAGCCAGAGGAGAGCAGAATTAGTGACCTGTCATCAAGGGGGTGGCTGAAGCGGGAAGAGACAGCCGGTGTTCTGCCGAAAACTCCAACTTGCCGAGAACTCTAACAAGGTTATTTCTGGTGAGTGTACACCAGGAATAACTGGAGATTTCGACCACTTGGTGTTTTCACACAACACCAGCAGCCTTTACACTCTGGTAGATGCTATAATTACTGCAGATTGTTAGTCCGCCTGCTAGTAACCAAAAACATGGCTGCCTCCAAGGCGGCCACAACTAGCGGGCGGACTAACAATCTGCAGTAATTATAGCATGTACCGGAGTGTAAATGCTGCCGGTGTTGTGCGAAAACATCAAATGGTCGAAATCTCCAATCACACTCACCTAAAGTAACGTCGTTGGGGAATTCGGCAAGTTGGAATTCTCGGCAGAACACTGGCCTCCAAAAAGGCCAGGAAGTAAAGAGGACGGCGCTGGATTCTGCTGTGCCGCACAGAGCGTCAGATCCCGGCAGACCAATGTTGGATTCCCCAGGAGTTTGAGAATATTTTTTAAAGATAACCCAACCTCAATAGTAGGAGGATATTTTTAAAAAAAATTAGGTGGGGCTGAAATTCCTCTTTAAACAGTATGATGATTGTTTTTACACAGTGCTTAAAGCGGTTGTATCCTCAAAAAAAAAAAAAAACCCTGCAGTACAAAGGCTTAATGAGCTAGTATGCATCGCATACTAGCTCAATATGAAATACTTACCTTAGAACGAAGTCCCGACACCGTCGCCTGGACACCACTGAGGCAGCCGACATCTTCGCTCAGTGTCTCTTCTGGGTTCAGCGGCTCCTGCGCTGTGAGCGGCCGGAGCCGCGATGACGTCATGCGCGGGAGTTCACTTTCTGGCAAGGAGTCGGCAAGGAGCTCTGAAGGTTCGGATCGCATGCCCCGCTGGTGTCAGCGGCTGCATGCAGGGCGAATATCTCCTAAACCGTGCAGGTTTAGGAGATATTAATTTTACCTACAGGTAAGCCTTATTATATTACTTATTATAGGCTTACCTGTAGGTAAAAATTAAAAAGCGGAGTATACTACTGCTTTAAGAAAGGAAAGCATTATATACATCAGCAGGTTTAACGAAAAAAAAAAAACTGACAGATTCCTACATCCATGCAAGCAATGGAACCTCTCCCTGCGCTTTTGTATTCTGACAGTAGGGACCCCCCTCCTGCTCCCATCAGAATACACAGGTCAGCGGTGCTGCAGCCAGGGCCGTTTGAAGGAATTTGGGGGCCCCAAGCAAAATGGACATGGAGGCCCCCCTGCACACACGCAAAGCCTACAGGAACCACAGCATAGCCATACAGTTTAAGTTCACCCACACTTTATATAAATAAAAAATGAGTACAGTGCAAATACTGCTTGAAAAAATCTAGGGCAGTAGAAGGCAAGGCAGACTGGTATCCACTAAGATCTCTGATCATCTTATACAGCTAAGCTTTATATTTTTCATTAAACTTAAGTGACTCCTATACAACAAGTTGCCAGATATTATCGCCCCTCCCGTTCCCCCACCATGTGCCCTAGATGATACCAGGGGGACTTTTTTCTTATGCTTTGGGACTATCCAGCTGTCTGTTAACAGGTACAGTAGGTATTGTTCCCAATTGGTCCAATTCTTGCACGAAAAAATGGAGTGACAGACTGATCAGTGTGATCATACCTGTCGCTGGCCTGGTCCGGTCCACGTGTGTGAGGAGGATGTGATGACTCGTGGTGTGTCTCTCTCTGGCGAAGTTGGGTGGCGCCACTCCCGCGCGCGCTTTAGGCCGCCTAGGCTGGGGCGGGGCTGGTGCGCACTGCGCAGATGCGCGCCGCCGCCGCGCACTCTACCCCTAGCGAGCCGGCGCCACGTGACATCATGCCGCTCCTCCGCTGTGCACCCGCCCGCTGGCCTGTCACAGGCCGCCTGTGTGTGAGGCCGGCCTGTGTGTGTGCGGCGTTTGTGTTTTGGGTTTTTGGGATAATGTCAGTCTGTGTCTTGGGTCTTGGGGCCCCAGGCCAGCTCGGGGCCACAAGCAATTGCTTGTTTTGCCTGCCTTGACGCGACGGGCCTGGCTGCAGCTGCTGATCCAATGCTGATTTTACAGCAGGACTGTTCGACCGGCTTATGCTGAACAGACAGGCTACACACGTACCAAATTTGGTATGTGTATACCCAGCCTAAATATCAGTAATTTAGGGTTTACATCTACTATATGTGTATTTAGCAGTAAGCTATGAGCACAAGGCGCTTGTAGCAGCTGTTGTAACAGCTGTCTTATACTGGCACTATAGTAAGTAAATAGCCAAAATATTGTAACACAAGAATAACTGATATAAACAGGTGGAAAGCTCTTCCTTGGTGGTGACAGTCTGAGCAGTGTCATTGTAGCAAACCAGGATGAATTCTATGTTGCAATCAGGATGGATTCTATGTTGCAATCAGGATGGATTCTATGTTGCATTTTTTTTTTTTAAAGCTTAAGAAACATTACTTGTGTGGGTTTTTTCTGCAGTTTTGCATTACCTTTGTGATTGACTTTAGTATTTGGGCTGTGTTGGAATCATACAGAGGAAGAAATACAGAGGATGTCATTGCTGATACTGTATGTAACTGTCTCTGGCGTCAGTACTTTATGATCCATTGTTCCTGAGCAAGCGATGTAGCCAGTGACTTTACAAAGACATCAACACTGAAAGTGTTAGTCCCGGTTCACACTGGGGCAACTTATCAGGAGACACATAGCCGCCTGACAAGTCGCACTCCATTCAGTGCAATGGAACCGTTCTAATTGGAGCAACTCAAGTCGCTCCGACTTAGAAAAAGGTTCCTGCACTACTTTGGGGGTGACTTGCATTGACTTCAATTAGAGAAGTCGTATACAAGCCCTGCTGAAGTTGCGCTGCACATGGCGGCTTCAGAGTCGGGTGACTTTGAAGCCGCCCCAGGCTTACTAAACCCACAACAGTAAAATCAGTCTGTATATGCAGTAGAACATGCTTGTTATACTCACTAAGCTGTTAATCCTCCACATTGTGTAAAAAGGCTATTTGATCCTGTCTTCTATGATCCTCCCCTTCTTCCACAGTCCCCAATCTATCTGCTGATAGTACAGAGCCTAGGGGGCACTCTGCACATGCTCAGTTTGGTGTGTATTGCTAGAGAGTTTTTTTTTCTTAGGAGAGTGCATGTGATCAGCACAGGGCCAATCAGCACTGTCCAGATAGAGGGTCAGGGGCCCTGCAGCCCCATTGGACAATTAGGGGAGGATGAAAACTCCTCCTACAATCTTTAACCAGACACTGAAAGAAGTCAAAAGACTGCTATATACTGCTGATGAGAAAAAGTAATAAAGACAAAAGTTCAAAGTGAGGCCTCTATCACATGAGTGGCAAAAACAGCTCGCAGTTATGACAATTTAGCACCATTCGCCAATTTCCATTCGCCAAAAAAGAAAAACAGGTATTCATAAGGCAGCAGGATCGTCTCCTAAACTACTAAAAGGGCTGCTTAGCCACATTCTGAAAAGCTATCTGATTTTATTAGTTCTGTCAAATCGACAACTAAACTCTTACATTACCTACCTAATTACATGGATCATCCACACTGATGCATTGCACCAATACGAGGAAAAGGTGCATTTTACCATGTTACAGGAATGCACAATCATTTTGAATGGCTTCCCCAGGAAGACGTCCGTTCTGACGAAACATGTGTAGGGAAGGCGTGCTGACGTCACCACGGTGTATCCGGAAGTCGGGCGGCGGCGGTTTTGAATTATCTGTTGACAGCGCTTTATTTTACTATGGAATTGAGAGTGTATCTCTTTTTTAAAATAATAAATTGTATAGACTATCTGCACTATTGTGGCCCCTTCTTCTCTTGCATAAATTTGCTTGACTGTTGATCTGGACGAGGTGGCCGGTGTATTGCTTGCTGGACACTGCGGATTCCTGTACTTGACAGGACCCGGTCAGGAGAGGAGTCTTGCATTGGAATGGGCTTCTATGATATCTAGATTGTATACAATGCGGTTATCCTTTATCCATCTGGTAAGCGCATATCTTTAGCATGCTTCACTGCGGCTGATAGAGTGACCTCTGGTGGTGGATTCATCTCATCTTCATTTGCACCTTGGAATCTTCTATTTGGACTATTCTATTTGATCTGTTTGGACTATTTGTATGAATTTAAAGAATAGGTGATTATTACTGCCTAGGATCTTTCATTGCTGGGACACAGGTGGATCTTGCTGCCCAGCATCCTTCATTATTATTAGACGGATCCTGCTGCCTAGCATCCTTCATTGCTAGGACGCATGGGGCTCCTGGCACCTAGCATCTTTTCTTGTTAGAACGCAGGTGGCTCCTGGCAGCTAGCATCCCTAATTTCTAGGACGTAGGCAGCTCTTGTAGTCTTAGCAGTGGCGTAGCGTGGGGGGTGCAGGGGGGGCCGGCGGCACCGGGCGCAACATCTGGGGGGGGCGCATCCGCAGTGTCACTCTGTCTGTCTGACTCTGACATACACAGTTCACACACTGTCTGCGGCTGCCTCCATCTTTAGGCTGGGAGATGTCCAGCGCAGCCGCCCTATGGCTAAAAATGGCGGGTCGGGGCGGGGCTGGACTGTGGTCTCTCTGCATTGAAAGGGGGCACGCTGATCATTCTGCATTGAAAGGGGGCACGCTGATCATTCTGCATTGGAAGGGGGCATACTGGCTATTCTGCATTGAAAGGGGACACGCTGGTCATTCTGCATTGAAAGGGGGCACGCTGGTCTCTCTGCATTGAAAGGGGACACACTGGTCATTCTGCATTGAAAGGGGGCACACTGGTCTCTCTGCATTGAAAGGGGGCACGCTGGTCTATCTGCATTGAATGGGGGCACGCTGGTCATTCTGCATTGAAAGGGGGCACGCTGGTCTCTCTGCATTGAAAGGGGGCATGCTGGTCATTCTGCATTGAAAGGGGGAACGCTGGTCATTCTGCATTGAAAGGGGGCACGCTGGTCATTCTGCATTGAAAGGGGGCACGCTGGTCTCCCTGCATTGAAAGGGGGGCATGCTGGTCTCTCTGCATTGAAAGGGGGCACGCTGGTCATTCTGCATTGATAGGGGCACGCTGGTCTCTCTGCATTGAAAGGGGGCACGCTGGTCTCTCTGCATTGAAAGGGGGCACGCTGGTCATTCAAACTTGTATTTAGATGCATTTTACTTTAATTACATCAGTATTTTCATAACAAACAATACATGTGCTTAGGGGGTAAGGGTTTCTTTAACTAATCTAGTGGAAGAGACTCGAGTGCTAAAATCCTGCGGGTTAGGGGGCACAAATTACTTGCTTTGCCCCGGGTGCTGACAACCCAAGCTACGCCACTGAGTCTTAGACATAGATTTTTTTAGATAATTCACTGTCTATAGCAAAAACCATATGTTGAAGCGGAGTTCCGCCTCCCCCTCCAAAAATTAAAAGTCAGCAGCTACACATACTGTAGCTGCTGACTTTTAATATTAGGACACTTACCTGTCCTGGAGTCCAGCGATGTCGCCACCGCAGCCAATGTTTCCATTGGCTGTCAGGTGCTGCTTGCTGCCATTGCTGGTAAGGGAATCCGGCAGTGAAGCCTTGCGGGTCCCTACTGCGCATGCACGAAGCACGCTGCGCATTCCTACTGGCTCCGCGGTGGAGGAAGGAGGAGGGGGCCAGCATGGGGGAGGAGATACTGTGGGGACCAGTCTATCAGTGTGGTGAAGCAGGGGATCAGGTAAATAAATCTTCCTTCCTATGCCCCCTATACTTAAACTAGCACTTAACTCTTGCAGTGCAGGCACAGTCCTACTGCAATTACGGAATTTTCAGATTTCCTAAAGCTGGGCTTTAAAAACTCTTGCTGCATTCAAAATCTGCAAAACAAAAAAGAGAAATACATTTCTCAACATTATAAGTTGCCAGCATCTGGGTATGAAGATGGCTGCATAACAATCTGAAGAGGTTTAACAAGTGCCAACCTGTTTATACAATTCTCTCCAAGCCAAAATTTTACTTAAACTTTGGCTAACCCCCCTCCTGTGGAAAACAGAGGGCACCGCGATTAATCTCCTTTAAACTCAGATAAAAATGCAATTGAATTTCTGCTTGTATAGTCAAGTCAGGCATTTGCATGATTACGGCAGATTGGTATATGCAAACGGAAATCACCTTTTATCGTTTCATCACATCCCGGAGACATGCAAAAAATATTTCTGTGATAGACAACATAATGCAGTATCAGTTACTCGGATATGAATACAATGAAATACCAGGTCAGATTAAATCTGTTTTTTTTTTCTTTTTGAACAAGCCAGCAAATTATTATGGTAAGGGGATCATCTTCACAATGATGTTGTTGGAAACCTAAGTGCAGGGCCAGAACAAGGAGGGGGGGGGGGGGCGTTTGGGGCAGAGCTATGTTTTTTTTAAGGGGGGGGTCATTTTTGGTTACACACTTTTGTATTGTACTGAGCCCTGTACAATGCCTACTCCTAGGCCCTGTTTAATACCCGCCCCTGCACAACATATACACTACTGAGCCTTACACAGTACACACTTCTGAGCCCTGTTCCCTGTGTGAAACCCGCCCCTGCCACCCCTGCAATATGCATTCATGTGTCCTGAGCCCTGCGCAATGCCTGTCCCTTAATAATACATGGGTTGCAGGGGTTGCAATTGCAACTGGGCCTCATGCTCCAGGGGGCCTGTGCGGCCCCCCTGTACACCTGGATAGGAGGGGGGGGGGCAGCATGTAGAGAAATCACTGTCCTCCTTTTTCCTCCTGTAGCTGCAGGAGGAAAATGGAGGAGATTGTTTCCTCTGTATGCTGCCCCCGCCAGTCTTCCTATCCAGTTCCCTTGTGTTCTGCTGTCTCTGGACCCCTGTGTGCTCCCCTGGTCCCCCCCCCCTACTGTGCTCCCTCCCCTCTCCTGCCGGCTGCTGCAGGGGATGTGTCACAATAGAGAACCAGGAAGGGGTCGTTAAATATGTAATTTACCAGCTCCTTCCTTTTCTGAATGGACAGAGTCATAGTCAATGACATTGTAAAAAAAAAAAAAATAAAACGATAAAAAATAATACAATTAAGAGCCCATTCAGAATGGCGCGATCCGACTTTGGGGGGCGACCTGTGAAGTCGCGGTGCACAGCGTGCACCGCGACTTCGGCGCAACTTGCAGAGACTTCATATAATTGAAGTCAATGCAAGTTGCCTCCAGGCGCCCCAAAGTAGTACAGGACCCTTTTTCTAAGTCGGAGCGGCTTGTGTCGCTCCTATTAGAATGGGTCCAGTACTACTCAATGGCGAGCGACCGACCGCGACTTGTCAGGCGACTTGGTCGCCTGACAAGTCGTGCTAGTGTAAATGGACTCTAAAATATCAAAAATACTACTGACACCAGTGGGTGAACTTCCAGGATCGCAAAGGTCACACTTGCGACAGGGCCCTGGCATTCCACCACCGTGGGGAGGCCTCAAGATGGCAGGAAGGGAGCTCACTGCAGAACTTGTGAGAGGGTCCCACAACGAGAGTAAAGGGCCCCAGGATCAGTGGGAAGAGCCCCAGGCTTGAAGAGAAGGGCCCCGGCCAGGGGTCCGGGGGGCCCTTCATGGTTTCTTGCACCGGGGCCCTGAAGGTTCTAGTTACGCCTCTATCTTGAGCCCTGCGTAATACCTGCCCCTGCACCCTGCCCAATAGAAATTTCTGAGCCCTGTGTGATACCCGCCCCTTCACAATATCTACCCTGGAGCCCTGCACAATACCTGCCCCTTCACAGTATACTGTACATTTTTTGAGCCCTGCATAATATACACTTCTGAGCCCTGTGTGATACCTTCCCCTGCATATAATGCACTCCTAAAACCCTGTACCCTGTGTGATACCCCCCTGCACCCTGTGTAATATACACTCCTGAGCCCTACACCCTGTGTGATACCTGGCCCTGCACAATATCCACTTCTGAGCCCTGCACCCTTCAGGATATGCACTGTTAAGCCCTATGCTTTGCACGATTTTCACTCCTGAGCCCTCTTCAGACTGACACCACGAATGCAAGGATATTTTTTTTCCCCACTGACGCAGCACCATTTTTCCTCTTAGCAACACCACTGATGCAGGGGGCATTTTTTTCCTTCCACTGACACCGCACAGATGCCGGGACCTTCACCACTGTTAGCCCCCTATTTGTGCACTGATTTTAAACTTTTTAGTTCACTGCAGTGTACTAAAAACATCGGCACTAATTTTTTGCCTGCCACAACTATTACATACATTTTGGTCCCGTCCCCTTCTCCTTTTCCACCGGGAGGGGGGGGATGGGAGATGGGCACAGTTTCTCATCTTTGCCCTGGGCACTGGATGGGCATTCCTGCAGTTGTGGGCTCCCCCTCCATGGCCCAAGTGGCCTGACAGCAGGGCAGGGCCGACAGGCGCTTGCCACCTGTCGGCAGGTGGGGCCCCCGGGCAACTTCCCAGCATGGCCATTCGGTAAGATGGCCCTGCGTGTATGGCCATTGGCCAACTTTAGAATCTCTGAGATTTTTATTGCTGTCTGTGTCCCCACTGTAGAGAATTCCTATAGAGAAGTTTAGCTGCATAAACCAAAGAAACAAAAATCTGCATCAGTAGCCCAATGTTGACTGTATTTAGGTGGTGCACATTTAAACTTTTGTGCAAAGGTTCACATGCATCAGGCCTCAATCATACTGATCATTTAGTCCCAGTGTATGGGGCTCCGGTTTTGCCGGCAGAGGAAACAGGCGTTTTGTCCAGTCCAACTGCCGGCAGCCTGTCAAACTCTTTGGAAGGCTGACAGCTGCTGGGGCTGGACAGGGCACCTTGCTGTAAAAATGATTAGGGCAGTATGCGCTCAGGGATGAATGCCCAGAATGCAAGAAGCCTGCTTACCAGGCACTCATTCCAAGGCACATACTGCCCTATACTTTGTTACTGCTGACCAATTGCAGCAGCTGTTAGCCTCTCAGAGTTTGGCAGGCTACCAGCAGCGTGACTTGGCAGGACACCCGTGTCCTCGCCTACAGCTAAACACCACAGCCCCATGCACCAGGGCTAAACACGCAGTGTGAAAGGGGTCTTACACGTAAATGGACATGGCCATACGCGTCGCTGCTGCTACCTACTGCATTCTGGGTGAAGGGGGAGATGTAAACAATGTGTAGGCAGTAGCGGCGCAGGCGCCTCATTGAATGACTGGATCCCAAGGTAATTATGCACCATTGCCTACACATTGTTCATAGGTACATCTCCCCCATGGCCTTGAATGGGTTTTTCACTGAGGAGTGGTGAAAGCAAACTATGATCTCAGCCTATAGTATGCATCTCAGCTCGTACAGACAACGTGCGTTTATGTCCATATGAGTCAGGATGCTTTGCCGATCACATTTAAACGGGATCTTACCAGCGAGATACTTTGTAAATCAGGGGTCTTCAAACTATGGCCCTCCAGTTGTTCAGGAACTACAATTCCCATCATGCCTAGTCATGTCTGTGAATGTCAGAGTTTTACAATGCCTCGTGGGATGTGTAGTTCCGCAACAGCTGGAGGGCCGTAGTTTGAGGTCATACCGTATGGTGACAGCTGTTTAAGAGAGGATTTACAATGACTTTGGTTAGATTTTTTTCTCACTTCCTGTTGTATCTCTAAGACAGGAAATAATGGAAAATCTCTTCAACAGACGAAAAAAAAAAAACCTAATTGGGATATTAACCCTTTCCTAATATGAAAAAAAAAAACCTAAAAGGGATATTAACACTTTCCTAATATAAAAAACACAAAGCCCCGCATTCACATCAGTGCGATTAAAGACATTGCATATGATTTGGAGTGCACTGCTCTACAAATCACATGCGATGTCTGTGCGATGCGAATTCAGCCATACAGATTGTACACATCGGATTCGAACACAACTCACCCTTTTTTGGGTTCACAACAGAATCAGAATCGCATGGTAGTTCACACCTATCTGATCCGATTCATGTCCGAACTGACAGTTAGCACTGCGATATGCAAACTGATCTGGGGGTGTCGTTAACTTTGTATTGACACCCCAAGCGATTCACATATGGCAGTGTGAACTGCCTGCGATTTGAATGCGATGCGGGAACCTGCAGTGAAACGGGACAAAAAGGGATAGTAACCCTTTACTAATATAAGAAAACACTAAAAGGGATTTCCTAATATAAAAAAAAACCCTAAAAAAGATATTAACCCTTTCTTAATATAAAAAAACATAAAAGGGAAATCAACCCTTTCTTAATATAAAAAAAAACATAAAAGGGAAATTAAACCTTTCTTAATATAAAAAAAACATAAAAGGGAAATTAAACCTTTCTTAATATAAAAAAAAAACATAAAAGGGAAATTAAACCTTTCTTAACATAAAAAAACTTAAAAGGCAAATTAACCCTTTCTTAATAAAAAAAGCCTTAAGGGGATATTAACCCTTTCCTAATATAAAAAAACCCTAAAAAGGATATAACCCTTTCTTAATATAAAAAAGCATAAAAGGGAAATTAAACCTTTAATATAAAAAACATAAAAGAGAAAACATTAACATAAAAGGGAAATTAACCCTTTCTTAATATAAGAAGCCTAAAAGGGATATTAACCCTTTCCTAATATAAAAAACCCTAAAAAAGGATATTAACCCTTTCTTAATATAAAAAAAACATAAAAGGGAAATTAAACCTTTCTTAATATAAAAAAAACATAAAAGGGAAATTAAACCTTTCTTAATATAAAAAAAAACATAAAAGGGAAATTAAACCTTTCTTAACATAAAAAAACATAAAAGGGAAATTAAACCTTTCTTAACATAAAAAAACTTAAAAGGCAAATTAACCCTTTCTTAATAAAAAAAACCTTAAGGGGATATTAACCCTTTCCTAATATAAAAAAACCCTAAAAAGGATATAACCCTTTCTTAATATAAAAAAGCATAAAAGGGAAATTAAACCTTTCTTAATATAAAAAACATAAAAGGGAAATTAACATAAAAGGGAAATTAACCCTTTCTTAATATAAGAAGCCTAAAAGGGATATTAACCCTTTCCTAATATAAAAAAACCCTAAAAAGGATATTAACCCTTTCTTAATATAAAAAAAAACATAAAAGGGAAATTAAACCTTTCTTAATATAAAAAGAAAAACCTAAAAGGGATATTAACCCTTCCCTAACTATAATGGATGTTAGCTGGTGGGAGGAAGCATTGAACACAGTGAGGGAGGCAAACATTTGACGCTCCCGGAAGTGTCAACAGCTGAAGAAGTTGCATGAGAATATATCGCTTGCACACAGCAAAGCGCAGGCTTTCAGCCCAGCAGAGAGATATTTACAGTCTTCTATAGAAGGACCTATTCTTCAAATAGAGTTTCTTTCTTTATTAATTTTTTACAGATGACTACATTAAATATTTTTCTCTGTATATTTGGCTGTAGTTCATCATTAAATCAGGATTTTTGTATAATGGATTGCTGTTGGAATGAATGTAATGGCTGAGTGCATGCAATGTAAATGTGTCTTTTTGAAGTTAAAATTGCTTTGAGTAATGGTTTACTATGGTATTCTCCAGTGTGATTGAAGGGCTTTGTTCAGGTGACTCCTCATTTAAAGAGCAAGATGCTTCTACGGTCAACCCAGAAAGATGGAGCAGATGTTGGCTTTGCTCTAATGACCAGAAATCACTGGCAGGGGAACCTCATAGAAGCCTATTTGATGTCTCATCTTCAAACGCTCTGCTTTGTGAATCACACATGTTTTCACTACCTGCCACATTCTAGACGGGGAGGAAATACATTGCACATGCTGATCTCTGATCAGATCCATACGTGCCCCCTTCTACGCTTTACAAATCCGCTTTGTCATCAGGATCTCTTATAGGAATTGTGACCAGGTGTTCTGACCTGGGAACTTGAGCGAAGATTTTGATCGCCGAGTCCTTGAAAGAACCTGTTTCAGAGCTTACAAATAATATATTTTTTATTATTGAGCAGACTGAACTTTAGGGCTCAGTCTGCTATCAGTAAACTTTTTTTTTGTCTAGGGCCCCTTTCACACAGATTTCAGCTTTTAGCTGCGGAAAGAGGAACATATATACTGCAGCTAGATGCAGGCAATGCATCCTTATGGCCCTGTTCACACACTGCGCTTAGCAACGTTTTCATAACATACGGTTTTGTGCATTTAGGAAAAATAAAGTTGTCAGTGTCCAGGAGCGATGTACCGCAGCTATCTGTATATAAACGCAGGTAATCGCAGTACAGATGTAGCACCCTCCTAGGTAGGTAGTTGCTAGGCAAAAGCATCCATTGCTCCTTCTGCTCATCAGGGGAGCCTGATCTATTAGGTTGCCTGTTACATGTCTCCAGGTGTGATTCACTGGGTCTGAGGGAGTGTCCCCACTGTATCCAATGAGGGAGCTTGTTGGACAGTGGAGGAAACCCCGCCAGTGACACATTGGCTTTTGTGGGAGGCCCAGTGGGAGAGCACTCTCGCAATGCATCCTGGGATTGCCCATAAAAGCTGAAGGGACATGTGACAGGGCGTCTTTGGTGGGAAGCAGAGTCCCAGGAGGAGGCTGACGGCTGTCTCTCCTCCTGCTGTGTATGAGGAAGGTGGTCTGTTAGCTCAAATCTCGTCAGGAGGCAATTAAAAGATGATATACGGCCCTTCAGTGGCTAACCCCCCCCTAGATAGTGAATTTCCCCTTATCCAGCCGGGAGTTGTGACGACACATAGCACTCAAACTTAGCGCAGACACAACTGATTTTATTGCAAGTTTCGCTCATATTTAAGGCACGTTTTGAGTGGGAAAGACTGCTCCAAACTGGTTACAATTCATCAGTCAAATTAACAATAGCACATATCTCACAGAACAGTACATGAAAGGGCTTTTGTTTTCGCTATGCATCTGTGTCAATATGAGGTGTTCTTGTATCTGAATCTGTGTTTTGTGGGACGAGTCGCTCTGTCTGTATTCAGTTGTCATGTGTTAATGCAAGCAATTGTCAAATGTGTTTAGGTGGTGTCAGTAATTTCCATGCGCAGACTTAACCCTGTCAAGTGTCCAAATGAATGAATGAAAAGGTGTTTAACATGTCGTCTAAATGCAAAACACAGCTGTCTGATGTCCAGGGCCGTATGAATGAGTGTCAGTCTGGCTCGTTACCATGCAAATGCAAGGGCCCACACTCCATCACAGAATGGGCATAAACTGAAATATATATGAAATATAATAAGGCATGTTAATACAATCTTTCATGGTCTTAGGTGGTTGACCTAGCGAACCAGGTGTGGAGCTGAGCTGCAGAGGATCCAGTGAAGCTAACAGTGGAGCTGCTGGCAGTGTCCGTGAGTACCAGGAGATTTGCCTA
This sequence comes from Pelophylax lessonae, assembly GCF_965119305.1. Classification (NCBI taxonomy): domain Eukaryota; kingdom Metazoa; phylum Chordata; class Amphibia; order Anura; family Ranidae; genus Pelophylax; species Pelophylax lessonae. The sequence goes on from NC_138780.1 coordinate 174,550,809, forward strand.
AGGCTCTGCCCAGGAAGGGGGACCACTCAAATGAAGTCAGGGGATCAGGGAGCTAGCTCACACAGAGAGTTACAGTAAAGGGGGTGCCATTTAGAGAACCCTGAAGAATAGGGACAAAGGGGATACCAGGAAGGGCCCTGAAGAGTGTTCTACATTACAGTACAGCTATCTAATACTTTTTCACTGCATAGTCAAGGTGAAGCAGCGGTCTTGCCGCATTCAGTTATTCAGCAGCCCCAGCAATTGTGCATAGTTATTCAAGCTGGAGTATCCCACTCATCCCTTCTCCTATCCAAGTTCTCAAATAAAACCACAAAAAACCAAAACCCCTGGACTGTTTTCTGACTGAGCCAAGCACTTTGAAAATGCTAAACTGTCGTGCTGTTACTATGGGTAACCCAGGGGAATCTGTAACCAGCAGCTCCCATGGGAGTAGTGCTACACATAGAAGAAACTAAGTAAACAGTTGCTATACAAAAAGGCAAAAATTTACTACCGCAGCTAAACGCAGCCGCATGTAAAAGCACATAATCGCAATGTACAAATGTGAATAATCTTTGTGCCAGGAGTGTTGGAATTTCAAAATAACAAAACATGCTTTTACCAACGGCACAACAACCGCCCGTGTGAAAGGGGCCTAAGGCCTCATGTACACTGCTGCTGATAAACGGACGTTTATGAGCATTTGGCGTTTTTTTCAGCAGCTCCTGAACTCTCCTCTAAAAGAGGGTGGGCTGTGTCTGTGTGCAGAAATTAAGGTATTGGGAAGAGGTAAGAGGTACTGCCCTAAATTTTACTACTTGCTGATACCATGGGTGCATTAGTGGTAATATCAAATCTCAAACATAATTAGTAAATATTAAATGCTGTAAAACTGTACCTTATCTTGTACTAAAACCATATAAATCCTTATATAAATGTGCAAGTAATCACAATACTGTGCAAATCATCATGTGCAAATTATCACAATCTGTGCAAATAATCGCAAAATCAACGGCCAAAAAGTTAGTGCAAAATTGTAATAAAGCGCTGGTGCTAAATATCCCCCCCCCCCCCCCAAAAAAAAAAAAACTGAAAATTGTCCAAAAACTTTTAATATAATGTATGTGTCCATAAAAAAACATTCACATATGTGATTCCCTTAGTAGTGTTGCTGGACTTGCTGAACCTTTTAGTTCCATCTGTGGGGTGACATTAGAGTGATTCAACACAGTTAAACACATGGGTTTAAAGAAATAGCACCTTTATTGCTTGTGATTTTTCCGAGGCATTTTTATTATATTGCATATACATCACTTATATTTTTCCTGTACACATGGGTTTAAAGAAATAGCACTTTTACCATTTTTTATTTAGACTAGGGATCGACCGATTATCGGCACCACCGAATCGGCCCCTGAGGTTACCGATATTGCCGATATTTCGGGAAAGTGATGCCTGCAGCTAGAGGCATCACCCCGGTACCGGCGTCCACAGCAGATGGTCGGTTGTCTTGGAATGACAACCGATTCGGCTGAGAAGCCACTCGGCTGTCATTACAAGGAGCGTGAGGGGATGTCCCCCCCGCTCCCGCCGCCTTCCGCGGCTCGTCCGGGTCTCCTGTCCAACCGGGAGAACCAGGCATCCTACCTGCCGCCAAAGACTAGATCAAAGCGGCATTCGGCTCTGATCGGGTCTCTATGTAAAAAACCCGGAAGTGATGTCATGACATCACTTCCGGGTACTCCGTGCCAAATTAAAACAACTGACAGCATTCAAAAGAGCCAAACATGGCGTTTTGAATGCTTTTCAGTGCCGAGGAGGGGTTTGGGGTCTTTTAGACGCCCAGATCCCTCCACAAGGAGTACCTGTGAAAAAATAAATAATTTTTACATGTCCGAAAATATCGGCTGATATCAGCCAATATCGCAATTCAATGACCAAAATATCGGTATCGACATTAAAAAACAATATCGGTCTAATTTAGACACTTGACATTTTTCTCAAGCAGCGCCACCTATTCCTTCTTTTTACATTCATATATTTTTTTCTTTTTTTTCGTTTATAAAATAAAAAACCCAGTGCTGATCAAATACCACCAAAAGAAAGCTATATTTGTGTGAAAAAAATTATATAAATTTTGTGTGCAGTATAGTATGACCGTAATGCTGAATAGCATAAAATTGTCTGGTCATGAAGGGGGTAAAACAGACCCAACTGAGTGTCCAGCAAAAGTGACAGTTGGGTTGCAACAAACCATTTAACACTGACAGGGGTATATACTGTACGATGATCAGCTCGGGTTGCTCGGGTTCCCTTACTTTCAGTCCAGCTTTTTGGAAGGGGGCATTCTTTAAATATTAATGCAGACGGTAATGTATATGTTAGATTCAAAGGCAGAGATGCAAATAAGGAAAGGTCCCTTCTCTACATTCCTTGTAAGGCCTCCGACATGTCAGCATATTTAGGAGCAATATAAATCATTAGGTGGAGAGGTATGTAGCTTATAGGATGTTACAGATTGTTCTGTCAGTGCTGCCTATACATGAGGCCGCAGGGAGGGGAGAAATCTATACAGCATTTCAAGGAAAGGGGGGCACATGTGTTGTGTTTCATTCACAGGAACAGGATAATGGAATAGCCAGCGTGCCTTTAAGACTCTCACATTTCTGGTTGGATTCTGCACTGTTTTTTCAGCTGTCTAATGTGAAGGCGAAAGTGACACTTCCTGATGGTAACTGATAGAAGAGAACATATAATCTCACTCACATCCAATGGGGGCATGGAACTATGGTGTAGCTGCAGCCTATAGGGGTCTTTTTCAAACCCATGGGAGCCCCAGTACGATCATTGGAGTGTTTCGGTTCTCTCTCTGCACAGACGGTGATGAAGGCTGGCACAGAGTGCTACTTCCAAAAAACAGTATCTCTCCTGCGCTCAAGTGGTATGCGGGAAGGTGAATGTTCTAGGTGGACCAAGGGTATCCAAAAACACTGTAAGACAATAACAACATCCTGCTATATAACATCCTGGGAGTGTATGGTGGATCAGTGGCAATTTTGGCTCTGAGGAAGAGGGTTCTCCGTCGAAACGCGTAAGCCATACCAGGTCTTTGTGGACGCCATCACGCTATCCAGCAGTAGAGAAGTGTTCTGGAGGCGAGTGGTTACCATTTACTACATGCTTGTACATATCCTATGTTTGTGAGTATATTGTACGCTACCCATTTTGATTTTAATAAACTTTTTAGTGGTAATGCACAAGGTCGGTGTGCCCTTCTCTTGTTATTGTCTTGCAGAGTGCTACTTACCTATGTGTCCCCTTGGCTTATGTGACCAAGCACAGAGAAAGTGTCACTGCAATCTGTACCTACCCTCGGCAGCTCTGCAGTGACCAGTGCCTCCCTGCATGTCAAAGACTATAAAGGGTTGATTTACTAAAGGTAAATAGACTGTGCACTTTGCAAGTGCTGTTCGCTCTGCAAGGAAATTTGCTCCAGGGCTTAGTAAAGAAGGAGAGACTCTGCTGACTTCCATCATCCAATCATGCGCAAGCAAAGTTGCTTATTGTTTTACAATTTTCCTTGCATGTGATTGGGTATTCTTTGCAAAGTGAAGTTTCACCTCATTTACTAAGCTCTGGTGCAAATTCTATTGCAGAGTTCAACTGCACAGTTTATTTGAGAACCCCTAAGTGTTCCTGCAGGGGCAGAGGAGTAGTACAAGCAACTGCAGTGATTCTGGTCTACTGTGTATGATTATTCTAAGTCATATGGCAGTAGTCAGGAGATTCAAAAACATTCAATTGCTCTACACAGGGCCGAGATGAGGGTCAGGCAGAAGAGGAGGTTGCTCTTGGTGCTTCAGCAGAAGAGGGCACAAAAAAAAAAGCAGGAACTGCAATCTATGCTGCAAAAGTCAACCATGGCTTATGCTGGGGCCTACTTTGGCCTTGGGTGGTAAAAGGACACTGTAATGATTGGTATAAACCAGTGTTTCTCAAACTTTTTGTTTTTGAACAATCTTGAAGCACCCTTTAAAAATGATGGACAGTCTTGAGGCCCTCCATTCTAAAATGTAAAGATTGTTCTAATAGTTTTACATAATGCAGCAATATCCACAGGTCAAAGTAGGACACCCAATGTTAGAAGTGATTTATTCTTCCAAAGAAGATACACTTTTGCACACTGGTACTGACTAGTATTCCAATGTTTCTCTCCTCCCTCAGTTTTTCTCCATCACTCAGCTAATGTGACCCCCGACGCTGATGGAGAGGGGCAGGGGAGGGCCAAACAAGGATGTTATGCAGGAGACTGACATCCTCCTTATCAACTGATGATGCCATTGGTCATTAGGATGCCGGCAGCTAGAAGGTTGTTATGGTGTACAATGAAAACCTGTGGCTTTGTGTAACTAAAAGGCAGGCTTCATCCAACTGCTGGCTTGTCAAAAATTTTTGGGCAATTTTTAGGCATTTTGCCAAGGCACCGCTGAAGAAACCTCAAGGCACCCCAGGTTGCCTGGGCACACCTGAAGAAACCTCAAGGCACCCCAGGTTGCCTGGGCACACCTGAAGAAACCTCAAGGCACCACAGGTTGCCTGGGCACACTGGTTGAAAAAGGATGGTATAAACATTTATGATCATACAGGCCAAGCATAACTGTATATGCTCTGTGCAGATAACTACTACATCGGCATCATCTCGGAAAAGCAATATTGCTATTCCAGGAAATTCCATCCTACACAATTGGTTATTTACTCAAGGTAGATATTCCTTAAGTGTCCATATGGACCAGAAGTAGCCTACAGAAAAATGAATTGTTTTCTGATCTGTCTGCTCCTGGGTCTAAAAAAACTGGGTCGAAAATCACTGGGTCGAAAATCACTGGGTCTAAAAATGTAAAGGTTTTATTAATAAATGCTATTACCATCTTGGTGAGGGGGGAAAGGAGGAACCAGGAAAAACAAAATATAAGCACAATAAACTACAACTTTAAGAGCAATAGATCAATGTTTGTTCTCTTCTGTGAATACGCCTAAAATGAGCATTTCAGGAGGAGGATCCTGGAACAATGGGGATCAGATTATGAGACACGCTAAAAATATGTAACATTAACAAAACTTCCTGGACGCCTCATGGAATGAAGTTGTAAAAATATGCGGAGTAGGAAGCGAGTTGGATCGTCCAAGTCTTCCTGGGATTTGGCACCGGACTGTACACTGGATTCCTCCCTCTTTTACTTAGTGACATAAATAAATAAATACATGTTTTGCTGCATTTTATGTAGCACTATATTATTTGCAGCTGTGAATATGGATTTTGAAACCAAATCTGAAAACATATTTTATACGCAAACCTAAAACCTTACTTATTTTATATTTAAACCTTAAAAGTACAACTTTTTTGTTTGTTTTCAAAGCCCAACTCTGGGAATTGGCTGAGAACCGGCTGATATTCGATCCATCTATGGCCAGCTTTAGGCATGCCATAGATAACACATTGTTACATAGTTAGTGAGGTTAAAAAAAGACATCAGTCCATCCAGTTCAACCTATGATGTGTGTGTGTTTGATGTTAACCGTACATTGTATACCTCTTTATGTTGTGGTCTTTAAGGTGCCCGTCTAATAGTTTTTTAAAATATCGATGCTCCCCGCTGATACCACTGCTTGTGGAAGAGAATTCCACATCCCCACTGCTCTGACAGTAAAGAACCCCCTACGTATTTTAGCCATTTGCCAACTGGTCACGTTGACCGTACTGCGGCAAAGTGGCTCGTTCCCGTCCAGCGACGTAGACCTACGTCGCTGGACTCCTCCCCCTGTGGGCGGCGCGTGTGCGCCGTCGGAGGCTCGCTCCCGCTGTATTCAGTCACAGCGGGAGTCGGGCCAGGGGAGGAGTGGGAATCGAGTCTGGAGATCCGCCTGCTTGTGTAAACAAAGTGGGCGGATCTCCTAAGTGACAGACAGGGTCAGATTGCAGGGTTCAGGATAGCTGTCCCTGTGTCACTCAGTCACCTCCCCCCACACACGTCAGTAAGTACCAGGCATACATCAACCCCTCCCTCTCCAATAAAATTAACCCCATTCCCTGCCAGTGTCATTTTTACAGTAACAGTGCATATGTATAGCACTGATTACTGTAGTAATGTCACTGGTACCCCCAAAAGTGTCAAAAATGTCAGTCAAGGGTCTGATCTGTCCGCCGCAATGTCGCAGTCCTGCAAAAAAAAACGCAGATCGCCGCCATTACTCGTTAAAAAAAAAAACACCAAAAATTACAGAAATCTTTCCCTTAGTTACTAAACGCAATAACTTTTGCGCAAACCAATCGAAATACGCTTATTGTGATTTTTTTTTACCAAACATATGTAGCAGAAAACAAATTGGCCAAAAATTTAAAAAAAATTTGGATTTTTACATTTTTTGGGGGGGGGGGGGATTTCATATAAAAAATGTGAAAAATATTGTTATTTTTTCAAAATTTACGCTCTTTTTTGTTTATAGCGCAAAAAGTAAAAATTGCACAGGTGATCAAATACCACCAAAAGAAAGCTCTGTTTGTGGGAAAAAAAGAGCGTAAATTTCGTTTGGATACGGCGTCGCACGACCGCGCAATTGTCAGTTAAAGTCACGTATTGCCGAATCGCAAAAAGTGGCCTGGATGTAAGACAGCAAAATCCTCCGGTGGTAAAGTGGTTAAGGTTAAACCGTTTTTCCTCTAGTTTTAGTGAGTGGCCACGTGTCTTATTGTATCTCCTTTCTCTGAAAAGTTTTTTTCCTTATGCATAATTGCTTGATTCCCCCATATACACAGTCAGGGTTGATAAGGGAGTCCCTTCTACAGCATTATTGTGTTCTGCTGGTGGGGAGCCTCCCGGAACACAATGATCATTGCTGGCAGCTACAGCCTTCTGCAAGGATGGCATACAGAAAATATGACTTGCTGGTTTTACTGAAGTCAATCGATGTTTTAGCATGGAAACGCTGCTTGCCATAGCCGATCCTAGTATGGATGCATACATATGAAAGCTCAGTCAATGTCATTCTTCGGGCCATGCCCCATGATATATTTCGCCCCACACACAATGGTTTAATCATAGTTTGTTCAAGCCCTGGTGAGTGGGGCGAAACATGTCAGGGGGCATGGCCCGAGAAGAGGCATTGACTGAGGTTTTCACATTCATACATCCATACTAGGATCAGTCATGGCAAGTGGCATTTTCATGCTAAAATGTTCATTGCTCACTGGATGAGTTTTTCTTATGCTGGCATCCCTACTATCCAATGGAGCTTCAGCCTGAAGTGGCACCACCACTTACTGCCATATTGGAAGTCAATCGACGGGTCACCTTCAGTACAACCAGCCTGCACATATCCAGGCTTCCATCCATCTATGGCCAGCTGTAGACATAATAATCATTTAACCCTTGAAGTGCGGGGGTGGATTTGGGGGTGCTGCAAGGGTAGATTTTTTTTTCTAATTCTTGGAGTTGGGCTTTACATCTTTTACATGCATATAAAAAATGAGGAAATCATTTCCCACTTCCTGTGTGGTCTCAGAGGCACAAAAGGATATTTTAGAATAGTAAAGTGGAGAAGGATGAGAATATCCCAGTCTTTTATAGCCTTGCATGGTCCTCCAGTTGGGAGGTCTCACCATTTCCTGTGTAATCAGCAGAACAGGTCACCATGTCTTCTCAACAGAGGACACAGCAATAAAAAACTTGGAGGTGTAGATAGAACAAGAGCACCACACCAAATGTTTGGGACCAAGAGAATTTCTTTCATTATAGAAGTCAATATTGTCTAATTGAGGTCACTCTGCACACTGCTCCCCATACAATTCAATCAAATGTATTGCATAGTCAAATAATACATTCTATTCCCTCTGTTGACATGTTTTGCCCCCTAATGGGGTTTAGTGGTAGAGCAAGGCAACATTGTTTCTGTTTGAATCACAAATCTCAAACTTTATTTATCATCATCTATCAACTTAATATGACACAATGTTTCGGTGGATTGTGTAAGGATCCGCAATTGTAATAAAGTATCTGTCTCATTCACAAACTGATTTGGGTGCCCTTTTAGTTATTGATTCAATTACAGTAAACCCCGGTTATATCGCGGTTCAGTTTTCGCGGTCCCGGTATTTTGCGTTTTTTTTCTGTAAGACCTATTAATATTATTTTACTACTTAAATCATTGTTAATTAAATATTTTTGTGTTTTCCATAGCTCTTGCTCTGTCTCTCAGTATCTTTTATGTGTTTAAATGTGTTTCCATAGTTTTAAAAGTGTGTTTAAAGACCTTAAAATGCTTTTTAAAAGTACAGTGAAAGTTATAAAAACATGTCTACAGTGTATTTAAATAGGGTATTTCTATTTTGCAGATTTTTACTTATTGTGGTTGGGTCTGGAACGTAACCCCTGCGATGGAGGGGGGTTTACTGTACTATCAATTAGTACCACAATTATTTTATTTTATATTATTAATTATTTTATATTGTTTTAAAAATATTTTTTTTTTTTATTGAACCCTAACGTGTAAGTTCACCTTTTCAGAAAATTAAAAGGTTGTCTAACACTCTACACTCCCCTCCCTCTCGCCCCCTTTCCCCTGGTCCCCGCTGCATTTACTGTACCCCTGTGGAGGATTAGCTTTCACTGCCCATGCAGCCAATGCAGGGGTCCAGGGATTTAAAAGCTTTGGTCTTCTTTCACTTCTTTTCTTAGGGATGCCACGACAGATTGGAGCAAATCTGATTGGTCAAAAGGGTCACATGCCAGTGATGACCAATCAGAATCGCTCTGATCCACCCCGACATCCCTAAGGAAAGAAAGGAATAAGATTGCGGATTTCAGATCTCTGAATGGCTGCACCAGCTGCATGGGCAGTGACAGCTAATCACCCATGGAGGTTAATGCAGCAGGGACTGGGGGTATGAGGGTAGGGTGTACGATGTCGGCTGACCTTTAATTTTTTGGTGAAAAAGTGAACTTACACTTTAAAATTAAAACTAAAGGCAAAAGTTTTTTCATTTTTGGATAGAGCAAAACAGGGTTATAACTAGTGATCGACCGGTATCGGTTTTTCGTAGCCGATACCGATATTTTGGCCATTGCATAGCGGTATCGGCCGATATTGGTCAATTTTTTCATAAATTTAAAAAATGTTTTATTTTTATCACTTGACAGGTACTCTTGTTGGGGGATCTGGGGGTCCCTTTTTTAATCTGGCTTGGATCGGTCGTCGGCGGCCGTGCAGGCTGGTTGTCCGGGTGTCCCGGTGGGACGGGAGACCTGGGCGAGCCGCGGAAGGCAATGGGAGGGGGGGGGGACGTCCCCTCTCACTCCTTGTAATGACAGTAGAGTGGCTTCTCAGCCACATTGATTGTCATTACAAGACGCCGGTACTGGGGTAATGCCTCTAGCTGCAGGCATCACCCTGGTACAACACTTTCCCGAAATATCAGCAATATTGGTCACCTTGGTGGTCGACTCCAATATATCGGGGAAAGTGAATATAGGCCCTCGATATATTGGCTTTGCCGATAATCGTTCAATACCTAGTTATTATAACCTTTGTCAGTTTTTTTTTTTTTTTTTGCAATCTGTGTCCTATTGAGGAGATATCTCTTCACTTTCTGTCCCATAGAGACAACAGAAAGGGAGAGGAAATCCCTCAAAAGTGAGAGAATTCTTGGGTGTCACCAGAACTAGTGTCCCCATTGGAAGATTTCCCTTCTATTAGTGTTCTGGTCTTAGATTAAAAAAAACTGAGTGCCCAGTGTCCAGAGAAATGTGATTTATAAAATTTGCTTCGTGGACATTTATTAAAAATTAGCAACATGTAAAACAAGCCAACGCGTTTTGGGGTAATTGACTTCCCCCTTCTTCAGGGCTGTTGCTGTGTACTATTTGGGGGGAACAATTCCCATGAGTAGTTATGTTGGATCAAGGTTCATGAATGGCAGTACGCCGGCTTTAGTTGTATAAGCAGCAAATATTCTGATGACAGCCCAAAGTTTGGGATTTTCTTTCACTGTCACTCTCGGTGAAAACAGTGAACAGGACAAATAGAGAGGGTGACTCTCTCTAACAGATAGCACAGACAGCAATAATAACCTGATAGGTGATCTAGTCCCCCTACGCTCTATCCAACACTAAAAAAAGTTGCACTTTTAGTTATACTTTAATGTTTTAATGGCTTCCCGTCCAGAGACGTACCGGTACGTCGCTGGATTGGAAGGGTGATATCTCAGTCATCACTGCAGCTGCAGCAATGATCAAGATACCGTGCCTCTAAAAAGTATTCATATTCAAAATTTTCCACGTTTTTTCATGTTACAACCAAAAACGTAAATGTACTTTATTGGGATTTTATGTGATAGACCAACACAAAGTGGCACATAATTGTGAAGTGGAAGAAAAATGATAAATGGTTTTCAAATTTTTTTACAAATAAATATGTGAAAAGTGTGCATTTGTATTCACCCCCCTGAGTCAATATTTGTAGATTCACCTTTCACTGCAATTACAGCTGCAAGTCTTTTTTGGGGATGTCTCTACAAGCTTTGCACATCTAGAGAGGGACATTTTTACCTATTCTTCTTTGCAAAATAGATCAAGCAAACTTCTTCTAAACAGCTCAATAAGGCCTCTTTCACACGGGCGTTCTGTATGTTCGTATATCACTCCATCCGTTTGCGGGTGATATACGGACATAATGCATGTCAATGGGATTGCGGATGTCTGCGGATGACCATCCGCTGACATCCGATTTGCGTCTTTTCAGTTCTGTTCCATTTTTTGGAACGGAACAGAACCCTATTTTTCTTCCGTTAAAAAAACGGAAAGGACGCAAAATCGGATGTCAGCGGTGTCATCCGCTGACATCTGCAATCCCATAAACATACATTATGTCCGTATATCATCTGCAATCCCATAAACATACATTATGTCATCCGTGTCCGTAAAAAAAAAAAAAAAAGACCGGATAGCAATACGGTCCGCTCCGTGTGAAAGAGGCCTTAGTGTTCTGCTTAAATTAGAGTTCAGCTTTAAAGTGGTAGAACAAGAAGACACAAATGATATCTGCATTATCTGCCATAACTGCTCCTAACATCACCATGGTGCAGGAAAATGGTGGCAGCTGATCAGCCAATTCTACCCTAACTATATGACACCACTGAAACTAGATAGTGGAGATTTTATGTAAAAAAGTATAAATTAACCCCACAGTGTATTCTTTGAATTCAAAGATTTTGCAGGCCAGGGAACCCATTGCTGGAATGCTGTTGTGAGCATCTCTTCCAACAAGGTGGTTAGGTGGTTTCCAGTTCCAAGTTGGCGGTTAGGTGGTTTCTGGTTCCAAGGTGGTGGTTAGGTGGTCTCCGACCCAGTGAAGGATGAAAATGAGTGTGTTTAATGGTCGGAGGTGCTCTTTATGGTAAAAGTGGTTTCCACCAGCCATACAAATTAGGTGCCAGAGATGGGAGAAGATACATTGAGATAAAGAAGCAAAGACAGTAACAGAGTTTTAACACTTTGCTTCTGCCTTAATAAATAGGCTTACAGCCCATTCAGACTGTCGCGACACAAATTTGTGGGGCGACCTGTGAAGTCGCGGTGCACAGCGTGCACTGCGACTTCGGCGCGACTTGCACGGACTTCATATAATTGAAGTCAATGCAAGTCGCCTCCAGGTTGCCCCAAAGTAGTACAGGACCCTTTTTCTAAGTCGGAGCGACTTGTGTCGCTTCTATTAGAACGGGTCCTGTACTACTCAATGGCGAGCGAGCGACCGCGACTTGTCAGACGACCAAGTCGTCTGACAAGTCACGCTAGTCTGAATGGACTCTTAGAGTAATATAATCCTAATCCAGTGCAGTGTAAAGGGAAGTGTGGTGGGGGGGAAGAAATGACAAGTCTGATGTGTAAGAGGGAACTGATGTGAAATGGGGGGACTGAGGGCTCTGATGTGCAAGGGAGGAAAAACCAAGAAGTCTGATTTTAATGGGGGACTCCTGATGTAATGAGGGACCCCGTTTTAAAATGGGTTGCCCTAAAAGTTTGCACTTTTAAAAGGTACCATGACTTAAAAAAAAAAGAAACACATGAGCTAGTAGACTTGTCCAGACGTTGATTCTAAATCAATGGCAAAAATGACGATAAAGAGAAAGACTGCTACCTAGTGGCAACATTTGTTTATACTGTCAAGTTGAAAGTAGTTTGCAACAGAATGGAAATCAGAAATGTCTGGTACCAGCAATCATAATTGAGAAACATATATAATAGAAATTCCCTTGGGTGCCTTGCGGTTGATGAGATGAAAAGAGTTGGTTGAAGCACTCTACAGGATCTAAAACATTTATTGTGTGTTCAACATTTTGACAAATGTTTATATTTCATAGCTGATATATATATATATATTTTTTTTTTTAATATAATACCCCTGTATAGATATATGTAAATAAATCTCCCTGCTATATGGAAACTGTTCAATCTCCATAAATAAAAATCAATATTATCCGTGTATCTCAACAAATAAATACATGAAATTATTTTCACTGCTGCCACCATAAAATATACAGTATATGTATACAAAAAATGTCAAAGTGCAAATGATTCACTCTAAAACTAAAGCTGTGATATACTGTATACATGTTGTCAGTACAAATAATCATAAACATATATTGAAAAAAAGAGGTTTAAGGATTGTAAGAGGTGCATGAAAGTCAGCCAGCCCCCAGTCTGATGTACTCACCCTCCAGTCTGTCACCAACCAAATAAAACCTGTCTCTTGGTACATATACATACATGTACATAAACATATATTGTCCTTTAAAAAAGCCCACCCTGTGTTTTGTGCAGATAAAATCCACCAAGTGCTTCTACTGATAAACAACGGTGATTCAAATCTTCCCTGGCTGGGATATCCTTAACCACTTTACCACCGGAGGATTTTGCTGTCTTACGTCCAGGCCACTTTTTGCGATTCGGCACTGTGCAACTTTAAGTGACAATTGCGCGGTCGTGCGACGCCGTACCCAAACGAAATGTACTTTTCCCCCCACAAACAGAGCTTTCTTTTGGTGGTATTTGATCACCTGTGCGATTTTTACTTTTTGCGCTATAAACAAAAAAAGAGCGTAAATTTTGAAAAAATAACAATATTTTTCACATTTTTTTATATGAAATTCCCCCCCAAAAAAATTAAAAATCAAAATTTTTTAAAATTTTTGGCCAATTTGTTTTCTGCTACATATGTTTGGTAAAACAAATCACAATAAGCGTATTTTGATTGGTTTGCGCAAAAGTTATTGCGTTTACTAACTAAGGGAAAGATTTCTGTCATTTTTGGTGGGGTTTTTTTAACGAGTAATGGCGGCGATCTGCGATTTTTTTTTTGCGGGACTGCGACATTGCGGCGGACAGATCGGACCCTTGACTGACATTTTTGACACTTTTGGGGGTACCAGTGACATTACTACAGTAATCAGTGCTATACATATGCACTGTTACTGTAAAAATGACACTGGTAGTGAAGGGGTTAATTTTATTGGAGAGGGAGGGGTTAATGTATGCCTGGTGCTTACTAACGTGTGTGAGGGGAGGTGACTGAGTGACACAGGGACAGATCGCATGTTCAGCTATGCTGAACCCTGCAATCTGTCACTGTCTGTCACTTAGGAGATCCGCCCGCTTTGTTTACACAAGCGGGCGGATCTCCAATCTCGATTCCCGACAATCGGGGAAGAGCAGCGGCGATCGCCACTGCTCCTCCCCTGGCCCGACTCCTGCTGTGACTGAAAAAAGCAAGGGGAGGAGTCCAGCGACGTAGGTCTACGTCGCTGGACGGGAACGAGCCACTGTGCCGCAGTAGAGGCACAGTGCGCGGGGCTAAAGTGGTTAAACAAAACACCTCCTCACGTGCACAGGGGATCCCTCTCCCCAACAGAAAAGAACTCACCAGATTCTCATGGTTGGCATGACATGCTCTATATTTCAATACACCAGCTCTCGCCTTATATAGATGTCATTATGTTGATGAATGGTTGATAAATGGCCAGATATCATATAGATATCATCTATATGACGTGCATGTGAAAGAGAAAGGGAGGCGCAAACACCTAGTGCATTACCCTTGGACACCTTAAAAACTTTTTATTAAAATGCCAAAAACATACTCACAGACATGAAGAGCAAAAATCACATTAAATGAGTCCACACATGTGGAAGTAATCGTCCCTGTAGTTGGACCGCTGACGCGTTTCGGGAGGCACGCTCCCTTCATCAGAGCTAATCCACCTTTCAGCGGGGTCAAATTTATACTGGATGTGCCAAACGTGCTAACCCAGCCACTCCCCCTCCCTCCCCATGTGCACTGGGCGGAGCCATTAGGTAACCACAGCGACCGGCCATAATAATAATAAAAAAAAAATTATATATATATTGTATATATGAGTGTGATTAATACTATAATACAGGCCTCGACAAATCCCGGGCGCCAGGTCGCATTTGCGACTAGAATTAGCGACCTGGCGCCTGGGGTGCCCTGTAGGATGTGTCCTGTCCCTTTTGCGCCCCCCACCTCCTCTTTGAGTTCACGGACTTCCGCGGCGTCCAAAAATTTAGTCCCCGGCTTTTCGGCCTTCTTCTGTGAGATGAGAAGCTAGGGGAACTGGCGCCCTCTTGTGGTGGCCGGGAGTAATGCATGTTCTCAATGCCAAAGAGGAGAAGAGAGGGAATTTTTTTAAGGCTTCATCTCTCTGTCCAGTTACCTTTGCTTAAAGGTAAGTGGACAGGGAGTGTGGTTATTATTATTAATTTATTTTTTAAATGTAAAAAAAATAAATAATTTTTTTTCTTTTTTTTTTTTAATTATTAAAAAAAAAAAAAATGTTTTCTTTTTTTTTTTTTCAATTCTTATTAAAAAAAAAAAAAAAAATAATATATATATATATATATTTTTTTTTTTTCCTCATCGCCGTGCCACAGCCGAAGGCCCCTTTCACACGGGCTGTCTGATCAGGTCCGCCTGTCAGTTTTTCAGGCAGACCTGATCGGACCGTTCTGTCTCCTCTATGGAGCAGTAATCTGCCGCCATCTGACCCTGCCCGCCAAAAACAGACGGATGGTGGTTCTATTTTCTATCCATCCCGTGGATCGGATCAGATGGCATCGGATGGAAAGAGACAGTCTGTTTCCATCCAATTGCGCTATAGAGGAGAGTGGGGTTCTAGTCCTATTTATGTGTAAATTTAGTATCCGTTTTATTAAATAAAGCTTGGTTGTTAGTTTAAAAAAAAAACAAAAAAAAAAACTGGCTCCTAACTTTTTTAGCTGGCTCCTAGATTTCAGGCAAATTTGTCAAGCCCTGCTATAATACATGGTGATTGCGTAGTATATACCCTGTCTACCTACATTAACTTATGATGTCTGATAAAATAATAATAATGGATAGGTTAAAACTGGGTTAAACAAATGGTGATATAGCCACATTGGGTGAATGTCACTGGTATTGCTCCTACTCACCCAAGGTGGAAAGGTAAAAGGTGGATTATGTCAAGGGTCTGTGGTAGTGAGCCCTTATAGATCCCCAGCTCAGGATTCCCCAGGGCGCGGAGTCTAAGCCCCAGCCTGCTTCTTCACCCTTGCCCCTGATGGTGGGGATGGACTTGCAGCAGACTGGAACCAGGTCGCGGCCCCCAGGTAGGCCCAGCTGAGAATGTGGAGACTGCTGGCGTGTGCAGGGTAAACAGGAGAATATAAGGAGATCCAAGAGACAAGCCAAGGTCAGGACAGGCAGCAGACAAACGTAGACGGAGAAACAAAGCCGGGTCGGTACACAGGAGATCAGATACAATAGCCAAGGGATACACGGATGGGAGCTCAGAGAACAGGGTTGTTGCTCAAGCAAGGAACAGTGCACTGAGCCTGTGTATATATAGGGAAGCAAACAGGGAGGTGACCCAGGAAGTCATTGACAGAAACAGGATATAACCCACAGTGGAGCAGGCGACGCCCATAGGAAACAGAGAAGCCCAAACCCCACATGTGAAGGGAGGCAAACAGAAGCACTGCAGCAAGGAGGTAAGAATATACAGACAAAACTATAGGCTAACTTGTGACAGATTAGCTCTGAGGAAGGGAGTGTGCCTCCCGAAACGCATCAGTGGTTCATCTACAGGGACGATTACTTCCACATGTGTGGACTCATTTAATGCGATTTTTGCTCTTCATGTTTGTGAGTATATTTTTGGCATGTTAATAAAAAGTTTTTAAGGTGTCCAAGGGTAATGCACTAGGTGTTTGCGCCTCCTTTTCTCTTTCACATGCTCTTCTGTTTGGAGTCCCCTGCCTGAGGAGAGCGGCATGCCTAGTAGCCCTATCGGAGTGAGCGCTTGGGTGATTCAGTTGTTTGGATCATCTATATAATAGATGATATCTATCTACACTGAACAAAATTATAAACGCAACACTTTTGTTTTTGCCCCCATTTTTCATGAGCTTAACCACTTACCGCATACTAATGTATCGGTACGTCGGTAAACTTTGCGGTAGTGTACCGGGATGATGCCTCTAGCTAGAGGCATCATCTCGGTACCGTGGTTTAGAGCCGACGGTTGGCATTCCGTCAGTAACGACCGATGCGGCTCGGGAGCCGCTCGATCGTTACCCGGGGGGGTGGGAGGGGATGTCCCCCCCTCCCGCCGCCTTCCGTGACTTTTACCGGGGCTCCCGTCCCACCGGGAGCCCCGAGCACCAAGCCGGCACGTCCGCCGGCTGGATGGAGACTTAACCCGGAGGTGGAGTCCATGACGTCACTTCCGGGTTACTGTGCTGCAAAAGGCGGCAGATTTGAAAAACGGCTGTATGCAAAAACGCCGTTTTCTGCGTTTTGCATACAGGGAAGTGTAGTGGAGGGGTCTTTTAGACCCTCGATCCCTCCATAAAGAGTACCTGTCACTACATATTGGTGTCACAAGGGATGTTTACATTGCTTGTGACAGCAATAAAAGTGATCAGATTTTTTTTTTTTTTAAAAACTGTAATAAAGTTAAAAAAATAAATAAAATAAATGGGAAAAAAAAAAAATTTAGCCGCCCCTGTCACCATTAGCTCGCGCACAAAAAAAAAAGTATACGGAAGTCGAGCCGCAAATGAAATCGCTGTTTAAACCACACATGTGAGGTATCTCCGCGATCGCCAGAGCATGAGCAATAATTTAAAAAAAAGAGCTAAACTCTAACTCTAAACTGGTAACCGTTAAATAAATTGAAAGCGTCGCCTATTGAGATCTCTATTGACCGTAGTTTGTCGTCATCCCACGGGGGGGGGCGCAATTTTAAACTGTAACATGTTGGGTATTTATTTACTCGGCGTGACATCATCTTTCACAATATACAAAAAAAATGGGCTAACTTTACTGTTTAGTATTTTTTAAATACAGTGAAATGTGATTTTTCAAAATTTTTCCAAAAAAATTGCGTTTTAAAGACCGCTGCGCAAATACCGGGTGACAAAAAATATTGCAATGACCGACATTTTATTCTCCAGAGTCTTTGCTAAAAAAATATATATAATGTTTGGGGGTTCTAAGTAGTTTTCTAGGAAAAAATACTGATTTTAACTTGTGAACAAAAAGTGTCCGAAATAGGGCTGGGGCTTAAGTGGTTAACTCAAAGATCTAAGACTTTTTCTATGCATACAAAACATAAAAGGCCTATTTCTTTCAAATAGTGTTCACAAATCTGTCTAAATCTGTGTTAGGCCCCTTCGTTTTTCAGGCGGATCTGAACGGATGCCCCATGCATCTTTATGGAGGATTCGGATGTCAGCGGAGACATGTCCAATGACATCCGATCCGTCAAATCAGGACAGATGGAAACCCTATTTTCCATCTGTCCAGCGGATCGGATCGGATGAGAATGGACAGACGGTCCGTTCTCATCCGATTCCCCCATAGAGCACAGCAGGGATCTGACAGCTCTGTCTCTGCACACAGAGCTGAGACACAGCTGCCATCCGCCTGCTCAGTGGGGGATCCGCGGATCGATCCCTCGCTGAGATAAACAGAGTCCGCTGATGGATTCCTATGTGTCAAAGGGGCCTTAGTGAGCACTTCTCCTTTGCCGAGATAATAATCCATCCACCTCACAGGTGTGGCATATGAGGATGCTGATTAGACAGCATGATTATTGCACAGGTGTGCCTTAGGCTGGCCACAATAAAAGGCCACTCTAAAATGTGCAGTTTTATCACACAGCACAATGCCACAGATGTCGCAGGCTTTGAGGGAGCGTGTAATTGGCATGCTGACTGCAGGAATGTCCACCAGAGCTGTTGCCTATGAATTGAATGTTAATTTCTCTACCATAAGCCGTCTCCAAAGGCGTTTCAGAGAATTTAGCAGTGATCCAACTGGCCTCACAACCACAGACCACGTGTAACCACACCAGCCCAGGACCTCCACATCCAGCATCTTCACCTCCAAGATCGTCTGAGACCAGCCACCCGGACAGCTGCTGCAACAATCGGTTTTCATAACCAAAGAATTTCTGCATAAACTGTCAGAAACCGTCTCAGGGAACCTCACCTGCATGCTCGGCGTCCTCATCGGGGTCTCGACCTGACTGCAGTTTGTCGTCATAACCGACTTAAGTGGGCAAATGCTCACATTCGATGGCGTCTGGTATTTTGGAGAGGTGTTCTCTTTACGGATGAATCCCGGTTTTCTTCGATCTTTGAGTTCAGCTCATGAAAAATGGGGGCAAAAACAAGTGGTGAAGGCACATGTACAGTTATCACAATGAACATCTTAATGATTCAGAGAAGGATTGGGAGAAAGTGCTGTGGTCAGAGGAGACTAAAATTGAGCTCTTTGGCATTAACTCAACTCGCAGTGTTTGGAGGAAGAAAAATGCTGACTATGACCCTAAGAACACCATCTCTACAGCCAAGCACGGAGGTGGAAACATTATGCTTTGGGGCTGTTTCTCTGCTAAGTACAGGCCGACTTTGCCACATTAAGGGGCCAATGGACGTGGCCATGTATTGTAAAATCATGGATGAGAATCTTCTTCCCTCAGCCAGAACACTGAAGATGGGTCGTGGATGGGTCTTCCAGCATGACAATGAACCCAAAACATACTGTATCCTCAAGGCAACAAAAGAGTGGCTCAAGAAGAAGCACATTAAAGCGGAGTTCCACCCAAAAGTGGAACTTCCGCTCATTTGTCCCCCCCCCCCCTCCGGTGCCGCATTTGGCACCTTTCAGGGAGGAGGGGGGAACGGGTACCTGTTTGTGACTTTTTCGTGACTGTTTTGTGACTTCTGCAGTCCCTCGGAAGTTTGGCCCCCCTCCTCCTTCCCCTGCCGTCGAGCAAATCCAAATGCGCAGCACACTTCGCGCATGCGCAGTAGGGTCCCGCCATGAAACCGCAAAGGCTTCACTCCTGGGATCCCTTACCGGCAATGGCGGCAGCAGCACCCGAAAGCCGGCTGCGGTGCCGACATCGCTGGACTCCAGGACAGGTAAGTGTCCTAATATTAAAAGTCAGCAGCTACAGTATGTGTAGCTGCTGACTTTTAATTTTTGGAGGGGGGGGGGGTGGAGATCCACGGAACTCCGCTTTAAGGTTATGAAGTGGCCTGGCCAGTCTCCAGATCTTATTCCTATAGAAATCTTACAAAGAGAGCTGAAACTTCGAGTTGCCAAGCGACAGCCAAGAAACCTTAAGGATTTAGAGAAGATCTGTAAAGAAGAGAGGACCAAAATCCCTCCTGAGATGTGTGCAAACCTGGTAACCAACTACAAGAAACGTCTTACTTCTGTGCTTGCCAACAAGGGTTTCTCCACTAAGTCATATTTTGCTTGGGGATCAAATACTTATTTTACTTACTGAACTGTAACTTAATTTATAGCATTTGTTTTATGTGTTTTTATCAATTAAAATACACCTATGATAAAAATGATAGGCCCTTCATTTCTTTGTAAGTGGGCAAACTTACAAAATTTGTAGGGGATCAAATTATCCCCCCCCCCCCCCCCACTGCATATTTATAGTCAAAAGTATTAGGACGCCTGCCTTTACACACACATGAACCTCAATGGCATCCCAGTCTTAGTCAGTAGGGTTCAATATTGAGTTGGCTCACCCTTTGCCGCTATAACAGCTTCAACTCTTCTGGGAAGGCTGTCCACAAGGTTTAGGAGTGTGTCTATGGGAACGTTTGACCATTATTCCAGAGGTGCATTCATGAAGTCAGGCACTGATGTTGGACGAGAAGACCTGGCTTGCAGTCTTCACTCTAAATCATCCTAAAGGTGTTTTATTGGGTTTAGGTCAGAATTCTGTGCAGGCCAATCAAGTTCCCCCACCTCAAACTCACTCATCCATTTCTTTGCTTTGTGCACTGGTGTGCAGTCATGTTGGAACAGAAAGAGTCCATCCCCAAACTGAGCATTAAATTGTCCAAAATGTCTTGGTATGCTGATGCCTTAGGAGTTCCCTTTACTGGAACTAAGGGGCCAAGTCCAACCCCTGAAAAACAACCCCACACCATAATCCCCCTCCACCAAATCATTTGGACCAGTGCACAAAGCAAGGTCCAGTGAAGTTCCTCCACCCCAAACTCGCTCATCCATGTCTTTATGGACCTTGCTTTGTGCAAGGAAATATAATACACACACAATACAGTTTATATATACACATATATATATATCTATATATATATATAGATATATATATATTTTTTTTCTATTAGGAAAGAACAGCTTCGTACATAGCAATAGAAGATACCAAATCCAGGCAAGTCACGGGTCACAAGGGGGACCATATAGATGGGGCGGGGCTTTTATTTGTTGTATAGAATGAACAGAGTGCTGGAAATGTTCCTTAGTGATGTGGACTGGATAGTATCACACCCATGTAGCATGTCTTACATCTGAAGGAATTCATACTGTGTACATGGGGTTCTGACCCTGATATCTGTAGATTCGTAGATAGATGACCTTTTCCAATCTTCAGTTGTGCAGTTCTAGTGACATTGCCCTTCCTGTCACCTCATTTACTGTTCGTTATCTGATAGGTGGGGACCTTGGAGTGGTCTTCTTCTTTTGAGTGATTGAAGAAGAGATTATTTGAGCAGTTGTGGCCTTTTGTTCCGATGGCTTAATATCGGGGCATTCATCACACCATGTTCTGCAAACTGTAGAGCTTATAGTACGTGAAACCGCTGGTGATCATCAAGTTGCAATCACTAAATCCGATACCAGCAATCATTCTGCCATCAAAGTTGCTTAACCTATTTCTGACCACAATCTGTAGATTAACGATCTTGTTCTGTTTTAGAACTGAAACCGCTGGTCTCTCACTAATAATCTGGGAGTGCTAAACGTGTTAGCAGATTTGAATACAAATAACAAATTGAAGCCAAACTCCAGCTAACACTTTATAATCAGCAAACATTATTTTCTTTTTGGTATAAAGATTTTACATGAATAAATAAAAGCTTCTCATTCTAATCACCTCTGCCCGTGGTAAATGGATGGTTTCATCTACGTAAACTGATACATTCTTCTGGAGAGCATGAAATTCTAAAAAACAACAGACTTACTGGCTGGATCACCAGATGAAAATAGAAAAAAAGAAAAGCACAAAAAGAAAACTAATGCAGCCATCACATCTAAGAATTGGTAATCTGCAATATAATGTAGCACCCTCTAGTGAGCTACTAGTGTTAGTAAAGGTAAAACATAGTTTGGCTCAGGGCTAAGCCTGGGCTATGGAATCTGGGTCAGGGTTCATTAGAGTTCAGGGTTGGATGACTCATCCAAGCAGCTCTTTGGTGCTTCATCACTGTAAAGTAGTCTCCCAACATCTGAAGGGTTTACTCCTTCTCACAGGCAACTCTAAAATTACCCTGAACCTTAGACAGACGATATGCGTAAAGGGGCCACACACTCCCATGACCCGATGCACGAGGCAAAAATGTGTGCGGTCTTACAAACCTTTGGCTTAATAGATGTCTGGAAGGAACTCCACCCTACCGATTATGACTTTACCTATTCCAAACCACGTGAAAGCTTTTGTAGGATTAACCATGTTTTTATGCAGGTTCATTATCTTCCATTAGTCTGTAGGATTTCTATCCCATCCTCACCATGGTCCGATCACGACCCTTTGGTTTTTCTCATTTCTCTTTCGGGTCTCACCAACTCCCTTTCCTTTGGCAGAACAACTAATCCCTTTTGACTTCCCAGGTCACTTATCAGCACATTCAGTCTTCTATACATACATATTCCCCATGGGCTTGGTTACTTCAGCAGTATCTTTGTGGGAGGCCCACAAAGCTGCAGTTTGGGGGTCACATCATTCAGCTTGCTTTTTTGTGAATGGGACAGGGAACGTCGTATCACTCAACTACATTTTCTTTTGACGGTTGCAAAAGCACTTTGGAAGGCACACCCCACCTCGGCACATAGAAGGGCTCGTGCTACCCTGGCAACAGAGTTGGATCTCCTTTGCGCCTCTCAAGCTGCAAAGGCTTTGCGATGGACCAGATGTAGGTATAATACCTGTGCGGATAAACCTGGGCCCATGTTAGCCAGGAAACTAAACTCTACAGGCAAACCATACAGGCCTGTCAGGCTTTAGAGGCGGACAGACAGGAGGGGGGAGGGAGGGAGGTCCCACCTCCAACCCTCTATGAACCCTGTCCGGCTTCTCTGAATGTCTCTCTTTGCTGTACCCCAAACTGGGTCCATTCCCCCTACTCCAAGCTGAACAATTCTTCCATAAACTGAACCTTCCTGCGCTTCCAGATGGGACCCACAATGCCCTCAATGCCAATACTTCAGAGGCCATAGTCCTCCAGGCAATTAAATCCCTGAAGCCTTTCTAAAGCTCGGGTCCTGATGGGTTCTCTTGTTTATACTACAAGACTACAAGAAATTTTGCGCCCTATTGGCACCTCATCTAGCCAAATATTTTAATTCCCTAAAGCACAGATTAGTGCCCTCTCTAGATGATCTTGGGGCTCACATATCATTGACCTCTAAAACCCCAGAGGACGCTAGTGAACCTCCGGCCTTCCGGCCAATATCCCTTTTAAACGATGATCTAAAGATCTTGGGGAGGATTCTGAGCGTGTGCATTAACAAATACATGTGCCAGTTGGTACACAGGGATCAGGTAGGTTTCATCCCAGGAAGGCAGGCCAGTTACAGTGTCCATGAAGTTGTCCATCTCATTCATCTTTTACATCATCCAAAAAATCCCTGGCTTCCTTCTTTCTTTAGATATTTTTAAGGCTTTTAACACCTTGTCCTGGTAATACCCACAATTTGTGCTTTCTCGCTGGGGTTTCGGTGAAGCCGTGCTGACTTGGATTAAAGCCTTGTATTCCACCCCTACAACTTTCTCCATGCATAGGGGCATGAGACAAAGCATTCCTCTATCCCCAGCTTTATTTTTTCTGGCACCGGAACCCCTAGCGCTTGCACTCTGGGCGGATCAAAATGTGGCCGGAATTCCCTATGCAGGTCATCATTTCAAACTGAGCCTCTTTGTGGATGATGCCCTCCTGACCTTGACCAACTCTCTCACAACTCTCTTTAACCTGTTATGCCTTCTGGCATGCTCCCTGTCAAATAAACGACCTAGAATTTCTAGAGCCACCATCTCCATACATAGACTACAAGGAGGCCTGGTGGTTCCCCATGTCTCCAAATATTATCTGGCTGCCCAGATCTCTCAATTAACTCTGCATCTTGCCTCATCCAATGTTCCCTTATGAGGGTTTTTTGAGCTCCCTAATTGTGCTCCTTTTTCTGTACAGGCTCTTTTATGGCTTTCAAAGAAGCTGCGTCCTGCAGCCTGAAGCCCATTAATGCAGCATAGCCTAAGGTTTTGAGACTCAGTGAGGTTCTCAAGCTCCCTCATGTGCCCTTTTCTACCCTTGCTGCCTATTACCAACAACCCCTTGTTTCCCCCTGTTCTTGACCTCCTTTGGCCTTTCTAATGTGTGACACTTTCTAACTAACCGGTCTCCACCAACATGGACTGCCTTTCCTGAGTCTTATGATGCTCCGCAGTCTAAGTATTTCCGCTTCCTCCAGCTTCAACATTGGATAGTATCCTTCTTCTTACATGTTTCAGAAAACCATTGTTGAGCACATTTGTCAGCACTCCCAAGGCTCCCTGGGACTTATCCCCACTCTCTACATGTCCTTGAATGGCCAATCATCTCTTATTTCACTTTCTTATGTGGTCCAGTGGGAATGAGATTTTGGTACTATTATAAACCCGACAGATTGGAACAAGGCTGGATATTCTGTTGCTAAATGTTTCTTTAATACTGCCACCTTGGAGACGGCATATAAAGTGTTGTTGTGGTGGTGTTGGGCCCCTATTGCCCACACTATCCCAACCTCTAGTGATCGCTGTTTTAGGGGGTGTGGCCATCATGAGGATGTTTTGCATAGCTGGCGGACCAGCTTTGACTGGTGGGCTTTTGGTCCTGAGTGTTCAGTCTGTTGTATTCCTTGTTCCTTCCAAATATCCGAAAGGAGGCTAAATTTGCTTTGCTGCAATGCTCCATACCAGACTTATTCCCTCGTCAACAAAAACTTGCATCTTATCGGCTCATAGCAGCCAAAAGGACGATTGTTCAGGCCTGGAAGAATCCTACAGTCCCCTTTCAGGGAGTGAAGGACCGTTTGACGGCTATGATGCTTAATGAACAAATGTCTAGTATCCTTAACAACACGCACGCTAAATTCCTTAAGATTTGGGAACCATGGTTGACATATGCCTTCCGTGACCTTCCTCTGACAAGCGTGGGTTGACTTTAACAGATGTCTTGGGCAATCCTGGGTCCCTACATTTTCCCTACCCTCCCCCCTATTTTACTCTTCAATTTTTTTCTTTGTCTTTGCTTTCTGTCTCTTTTCATTTATGGGGCTCTTTAGCATCTAAAGCAGGGGTAGGGAACCTTTTTTCTGCCAAGGGCCATTTGGGTATTTATAAAATCATTCGGGGGCCGTACAAAATTTTTAACTTAAAAATTATCCTGTTATATTTGGTCAAAAATTGAATTAACTCACCCCTAATGTGATGGCTGCAACTGCTTCTCTTTGGTGAGGTGTGTGATGTTAGCTGGTATTGATGATGTTGCTACTCGCAACTGGTTTTCCAGGTTTGCGTCGGTCAGTCTGGAGCGCAGTCGACTTTGTGGTGGTAAGTTTTGAAAAGAACTGCTGGCTGGTACTGCTGGTTGGTACTGCTGTGGGTACTGCTGGCTTGTACTGTGCTGTGGGTACTGCTGGCTGGTACTGCTGGCTCAGGCTGGTACTGCTGTGGGTATTGCTGATTCAGGCTGGTACTGTGCTGTAGGTACTGCCTTGGGTACTGCTGGCTCAGGCTGGTACTGCTGGCTGGTACTGTTGGCTAGTACTGCTGGCTCAGGCTGGTACTGCTGGCTGTTACTGCTGTGGGTACTGCTGGCTGGTATTGCTGTGGGTACTGCTGGCTGGTACTGTGCTGTAGGTACTGCTGGCTGGTACTGTTGTGGGTGTTGTGGGTACTGCTGGCTCTGGCTGGTACTGCTGTCGGTACTACTGGCTCTGGCTGGTACTGCTGTGGGTACTGCTGGTTCTGCTGTGGGTACTGCTGGCTCCAGCCCTCCTCCAGATGCTGTGCTTTCTGCTTTCCAGCATTGCCTCCAGCATCTTCCCAGCAGCAGTACAAGGTAAGGTTGGTGCACTTTAATGTAAGGGAGGGTGGGGGACCCAACTTCTGATGGTGGGGAGGCTCTTGACGTCTTATGTAAGGGTAGGGGATGCTCTAAACATCTAGTCTTACAGACACAACCGGCCATTTTGAGGGCAATCATATTGCTGATTCGGCCCTCGATTAAATTGAGTTTGCCACCCCTGTAATAGACCAACACAAAGTGGCACATAATTGTAAAGTGGAAGGAAAATGATTAATGGTTTTCAAAATTGTTTACAAATACATATGTGAAAAGTGTGGCTAAGTGTCCATTCGCATTGATCCGACTTGTCAGGCGACTTGTCAGCCTGACAAGTCGCGGTCGTCCCGCTCCCACTGTGTAGTACAGGAGCCGTTCTAATAGGAGTGACACAAGTCGCTCCGACTTAGAAAAAGGGTCCTGTACTACTTCGGGGCGACCTGGAGGCGACTTGCATAGACATTCATTTTATGAAGTCCGTGCAAGTCGCGCCGAAGTCGCGCTGCACGCGACTTCACAGGTCGCCCCCTAAGTCGGAGCGATCTAATGTGAACGGAGCCTTACATTTGTATTTAGACCTCCTGAGTCAATATTTGTAGAACCACCTTTCACTGCAATTATAGAGGCAAGTCTTTTTGGGGATGTCTCTACCAGCTTTGCACATCTAGAGAGGGACATTTCTGCCCATTCTTCTGTGCAAAATAGCTCAAGCTCTGTCAGATTGGATGGAGAGCGTCTGTGAACAGCAATTTTTAAGTCTTGCTATTTTTAAGTTAGATCCTCAATTGGATTTAGGTCTGGACTTTGAATAGGCCACTCTAACACATAAATATGCTGTTATTCTAAACCATTTTATTGTAGCTCTGGCTGTATGTTGAGGGTTGTTGTCCTCCGCCCCAGTCTAAAGTCTTTTGCAGATTCTAACAGGTTTTCCTCTAAAGATCGCCCCGTATTTGGCTCCATCCATCTTCCCATCAACTCTGACCAGCTTCCCTGTCCCTGCTGAAAAAAAGCATCTCCACAACATGATGCTGCAACCACCATGTTTCACGGTGGGGATGGTGTGTTCAGGGTGATGTGCAGTGGTAGTTTTCCACCACACAGGTCAAAAAGTTCAATTTTGGTCTCATCTGACCAGAGCACATTCTTCCACATGTTTGCTGTGCCCCCCACATGGCTTCTCACAAACTGCAAACAGGACTTCATATGGCTTTCTTTCAACAATGGCTTTCTTCTTCCACTCTTCTATAAAGACCAGATTTGTGGAGTGCACGACTAATAGTTGTCCTATGGACAGATTCTCCCACCTGAGCTGTGGATCTCTGCTGCTCCTCCAGAGTTACCATTGGCCTATTTCCATTTTCAGATGATGGAATATTTAGTGCTTTGTGAGATGTTCACAGTTATTAATATTTTTTTATAACCTAATCCTGCTTTAAACTTCTCCACAACTTTATCCCTGACCTGTCTGGTGTGTTCCTTGGCCTTCATGATGCTGTTTCTTTACTAAATCCCGTACATACGTACCGATCGTCGGCCGAACGATCGGCCGTCTTTTGTCCGAGGGCTGTCTTGTCTGTTGAAAAGTGCAAAAGACTGCACACGAATTTTGTCGGCCAACAACAGCCGACTGCAGAAGTGATGTCATGTGATGGTTAACTTTCCCTGTGTTTTTTCTTTTCTGAGCATGCCCAGTCTTGCAAATCTGCTGTCTGTCGGCCGAATTCGGTACTGACTGGCAAACAATCGGCCGTTCTGGTGTCGGCATACAAAAATTTTAATGCTTGCACGACAGATTCTGTTCGGCCGAAAGTGCGCTGTCGGCTGTCGGAAGCATCATACTAACAAGCCGAAAATCGGCCGATCGGTCGTCGGCCGAATCTTTTCGGCCGACAATCTGCACGTGTGTACGGGCCTTTAGCCTTTACGTTTCAGACACTTTCCAAGTGGCAACATGCATGTGTAGTTTAAAGTATTCTATAAACACAGACCCCCTTATATACAAATTTCTAGGCATTTTCTTAGCCCCAAACTGAAGGACTGTTGAAATCTGCAATGAGGAAATTTTCAGGAAAAAAATTTCCTCTTTTCAGTGTACAATATATAGCTCGATATTGGTGCTGTTGCTTAACCTAATAAACTTTATGAAAAATACAAAAGGGATCAAGGTTTTATTACAACACCTCCTTTTCCTGTTTACAGCATTAAAGTAGATGTAAAACCTAATCACTAAAATCTCAGATTAAAGTTTTCATTTGTTAAACACTTGTCCACCAAGGTATGTTTATAAATGGCATTGTTTTTTTTTTTTTAAAGAAATTTTATTGAAAATTTTCACAAAACAAGAAGAAAATTAGACAATCAAGCCATCAAATGGTATAATAACAAAATACAAACCGTATCATATGTGGTCATTGCAAACAAAGGCAACATGAGAAATTAGAGAACTGTAGGAGGGGAGAAAGGGGGGGGGGGGAGAATAGAGTAGCCAAGATTAGTAGTAGTAACAGTAAGGATACATCTAGAGTGGACCCTAAATACAGAGGAAATTAACACTGAACCTAGACGAAGGTAGCACTTATGAGCAGATGGATGAAAAGCAGGTCATCTTAAGTAATTGAGGGCTGGGGAGGGTCTTTTCTCAGAAGCCGTGGTAAGTAGCCAGTGTGGTAAGCTGGACGATCATGAAGATCAAGTTGCTCCTGGGTGCAGTGCCATCTTAAGAGCCTTATAGGCCCCTGGGCAATGCAGTGCACTGGGGCCCCCTGCATACACAATCACCCACGAGAATACACATTACAGGGAACATTATATACTACAAGAGAGAACAACTACTACCTGGAGTATATACCTTACTATATACATATTACAGGGACCAATATATAGTAAGGTATATCCTCCAGGACAGGTAGTTGTCTCTTGTGTCGATTATCATCATGCCATGGAGAGAGAGAGTTAAAAAAAGAATATGGGCTGGCTGCCTTACCTGGCTTTTTCACAACGGCTGCACATGGGAGGAGGTGGGTGGAGCAGGCGGAGGCGGAGCCAGTCTTCTAGGCGCGGAGACCGACGAAGAGGAGAGGAGGACGAGGCGACGAGGAGGAGGATCCTCCTCCGAGTCCTCCGCTGGGGCGCTGTGCATCATGGGTCTGCTCTGCTAACGTCACTGGTTGCTAGATGCCAATCGGGCTGGCCTTAGCAACCAGTGTCTGTGCAGTGCAGACTCGAGCCACCACGGCCACCGCCGGCGGACAACAATGGGGGGGCCAAGGCCGGCGGACAACGGGGGGCCCTAGACCACCAGAGACAGTAATTGCCAGTTTGCCACCATCCAAGTGGGGCCCCCGGGCAACCGCCGGGCATGCCCATTGGAAAAGACGGCCCTGCCTAGGCAAAAGGGTAGAAAGGATAAATACATTCCATGGGTTCATGAATCGTGTAAGAGAGTTCACAGTTCCGTCTTCCACATTTAGTCTTTCATTATACATAAGTAATAGTAATGCTTGTTTTATATGAGAAGTTTTGGGGCTCAGGGGGGGAGGTCCAGTTAATGAGGATACATTTCCTGGCCATCAGAAGACAAAGTAAAATCCAGTCTTTATGCTGAGTTCTAGTATCTGGGGGTCTGGAAACGATCTGTGGGTCCCAATATCCAAAAAGCAAAAGGAAGGGATCTTTCGGAATGTGTAACTGGGTGACTCCGTAGATAAAAGAGATAAAATGGTCCCAATATGAGGAGATAGCTGAACATTGCCAAAAGCGATGGGCTAGGGTTGGGCGTGGGAGTTTACAATGACGACAAAACTCTCCCTGTGGATTGTGAGGATCCATAGAAAATGATAAATAGGCACGGTGCAGTATACGCAGTTGTGTTTCCCTCCAATTTTCACTTGTGGTCAAACGGAGAGTCCTAGTGAGGCCTGCCAGCAGACTGGGCAGCAGGTGCGGGTGTGGAAAGAACTTACCCCAGTTGGCGACTGAGGAGTCCAATGGCATTGTTTAAAAATGGACATGTGTTGAAATCGTTCACAACTGCAGCAGCTGCAAGCTTGGTACACTTTATGAGCCTGTGAAGGGCTTTCCAATGCGGGGACCTCAAAGGGAGGTTACTGACACCCCGCCAGTGGCACCCACTGTACCTGCAGTAGTTTTAGGGCTCTCCTACTCCTCTGGGGAGCCGGCGATGATGGGAAACAGCTTCCCCAGTGAAAGCAGAAGGGACTCTGGGAACATTCCTTCTGTGAGGAATGGCACATCACTTCCAGGGTCACAGCTGTTATCCCTCAGCAAGTGTAGCCACGGATGCAGCTATTCAAAGTAGGGATAGACCGATTATCGGCAATGCCTTATCAGCCCCTGAGTTTACCGATATTGCCGATATTTCGGGAAAGTGCTTGTACCGGAGTGATGCCTGGAGCTTTAGGCATCCCCCTGGTACCAGCGTCCATAGCCGACAGTCGGCTGTCTTGTAATGACAAAGATGATGGCTGTCATTACAAGGAGCGGGAGAGGATGCCCCCCCCCTCCCGCCACCTTCTGCGGCTCGCCTGGGTCTCCCGTCCCACCGGGAGACCCGGGAATCCTACCTGCACGCCTGCCGAAGAGAAGACCTGATCAAAGCCACATTCGGGCGTTCCCCATGTAAAAAACCCGGCGGCAAATTAAAAAAAATTACAGCATTCAAAATAGCCAAACTTGGGGTTTTGAATGCTTTTAAGAGCAGAGGAGAGGCTTGGGGTCTTTTAGACCCCCCAGATCCCTGCACCAGAGGACTCCCAATGTCTCAAAAAAGAGTACCTGTCACCTGCTCGTGCTTTTATGAGGCATTTATAAAGGCCACAATGGGAGCAATAATTATAGGGCCATAGTTGATGGTGATCTCTAAAATGATGACCTGTAAAGGCCTTTAAAGCGTCACCTATGGAGAATTTTGGGTACTGTCGTTTACTGCGATTCCACAGGCATGCACAATTTGAAGACTTGACATGTTTGGTATCTATTTATGCAACGTAACCCCAAATTTTTTTTTTTTTTTACCACAAATTGGGTATAATATTGTGTTTACACTATTGCACTGTTTGTCTACTAAAGCTATACGTATTAGTACTGCTTGGACCTGGAAGAAGGGGTACATTCCTAAAGCTTGTCTTTGAATGTTAGTGCAAATAAAAAAAATAAAAAAAATATCACGGACAGTACTCAATTGTTTTTGTTTAACATACACTATATTGTCAAAAGTATTGGGACACCAATCTAGGGTTCAATATTGAGTTGGCCCACCCTTTGCAGCTATACCAGCTTCAACTTTTCTGGGAAGGCTGTCCACAAGGTTTAGGAGTGTGTCTATAGGAATGTTTGACCATTCTTCTAAAAGCGCATTTGTGAGGTCAGGTACTGATGTGGACGAGAAGGCCTGGCTCACAGTCTCCGCTCTAAACAATCCCAAAAGTATCCTATCGGGTTGAGGTCAGGACTCTGTGCAGGTCAATCAAGTTCCTCCACCCCAAACTAGCTCATCCATGTCTTTATGGACCTTGCTTTGTGCACTGGTCCAAATCATTTGGTGGAGGGGGGGGGGTTATGGTGTGGGGTTGTTTTTCAGGGGTTGGGCTTGGCCCCTTAGTTCCAGTGAAGGGAACTCTTAAGGCATCAGCTGCCATGTCACTGGAGAGGCTGCCACATTAATGGTGTGAAGGTGGTGTTGGCCGAGAGACTGCCACATTACTCCAGAGACTGCTGTATTAACTGAGAGACTGCCACATTATTTTAAAGACTGCCATGTTAACTGAAAGACAGCTATTTTAACCAGAGGTGTAGCTTGAAGCTTGTGGGCCCTGATGTAAAAGATCAGCTGGGCCCCCCCCACTACCACCTACCGCTTCCACCGTGCGCCAAGACACTCTCACCACACGCCAAGAGTTATTTTAGATCTGTGGGGAGGTGCGGCGTGGTGCGGTGGCAGTAAACACTCTGGGTTTGATTTACTAAAGGCAAATAGACTGAGCACTTTGCAAAGTGCAGTTGTACTCTACAAGTGCAGTTGCTCCAGAGCTTAGTAACTGAGGTAAACCTTCACTTTGTAAAGAGTACCCAATCACGTGTAAGGAAAATAAAAAAAAATGAATTTTTCCTTGCACGTGATTGAATGATTAAAATCAGCAGAGCTTCTGCTTGTCTTCTAAGCTTTGCAAAGTGCACAGTCGATTTGCCTTTAATAAATCAAGCCCTCAAAGTCCAAATACAATAACAACTGTAATTTAGTTTAGGTTCAAACAAGCACATCCACCAGGCGGGACGTCAACCCTCCAGGTGCACTCTGAGAATGATGCAGCAAACAGTGTAACAGCAGGTCTCCAATGCACAAATAGCATCTATCTCGAGGGATGGAATGCGGCCTGGCTGGTCTGTGCCTAAACGAGGAGGTTTTCAAGAAGGATAGCGTGTCCCTGCTCTCTCCCTACTTGTCTGGAACCTCTCCTTACCGCTAATACTGTCCCTGACATACGGATGACCTGTCCTTACACTACCCACACACAAAATTCACGCCAAGCCTGGGAGTCAGGGTCCTAAATAGACTCTGATGCTGGCCATACACTAGCCGAAATATCGGACAAACTAATTTTCGAAAAACGAAAAATCGGCAGTGAGAGCAGACGATCGTGCCATCATGTAATGACCGAATTTCGAAATGAATCCATTTTTCATTCAGTTTGTCACATATACCTAGTGCAAACAGGTCGGCCGAGAAAAACACATTAACCTTTCAATTTATAGTTCGTTTATCGTTCGGCCGGCAGATTTTCAAAACTGTTCCTTCGATTTTTGAGTAAAGTATATTTGCATCCTCACAGGATGGTACTGTGGATGCAAGTACAGATAAAGTGCCACGTCCCAAAATCAATAGCGAAATAATCAGGCGACGGCTCATTGGCCCGAAACGCGTCAGTTGACCCTCCTGCAATTCCTGGGCCACGCCGTTTTGACTGTATACCGCAGATTTCAAATGTGCACCTACCGATTTTAACAAGGCTTAATGTAAGTTACTACAATAAATGTGCCCTGTATCATATATACTGCACTATGAGCTTATTCTTTTTTTGGGGATTGGATTGAACCGTTGGTCAACCTCATCCATCATCTGATGCTGTTTGGTTTGTGAATATGATCTCCCTGCACATGAGGATTGAGTTGTCCATTACCATTGAGTCCACTTGCCTTAGGATCACCGTGTCCGCTGATCACTACTACCAGGATTGTCCGATTGTTCGCTGTAACATTAGTCCTTCTGGTTATACACTGAGTCTTCCGACTCTGGCTTCTGGGTCGTGCTGATCACCTGAGATGGGTACACTTGGGTACCAACATACTTGTGGGTTTCGTTAGATGTTCAATCTTTATATACATCCATCCCACACGCAGTAGGCATGAGGGCTCTGGAGTTTTATCTGAGCCAGGAAGATACTATCCACCCAAAACAGGCCGATTTTATTTTGCAGGCTACTTTATTTTGTCTTTCACATAATTATTTTTTGTTCAATGATGACTACTATTTACAAACTACGGGCACAGCGATGGGAGCCAACTTTGCTCCATCGTACGCTAACCTCACTATGGGACACTGGGAAACCCGATATGTGCTGAATAATAACCCGTATACTTCTCATATAGTGTTCTTTGGACGATATATTGACGATATCGTCATTATCTGGGATGGAGAGGCTGCAGATGTTTCAACCTTTGTTTCCCATTGTAATAACAATGATATGGGACTAAGGTTTACCTCTGTGGTCGATCCTGATCATTTGGCTTTTCTTGACCTAGACCTCCATCATGACAACCAGCACATACTAGCCAAGAATTATATAAAACCGACCGCAGGCAATTCTTTGTTGCATTACCAGAGTTGTCACCATCCTCGTTGGTTAGACAACATCCCGAAAAGCCAATTTTGTAGACTTAGACATAATTGCACTAAGACCTTAGATTATGACGTACAAGGTACAGCTCTTAAACAAAAATTCCTGGAAAAAGGGTATTCAGACACTATTGTAGAGCAGGCTTTTTCCCAATATTTAGCACCCCAGAAAGTGAAGTCGGAAAAAACTGGAGTAGATGGCTCACAGATGAGGTTTACAACCCAGTTTCACAACTACCATCGACAGATGGAGCGGGTGGTAAAAAAGCACTGGCCACTTGAAAACAGTGCTTCCTGAAAAACCTCGTTTTTCATACAGAAAGGCCCCGAACATAAAAAACAAAAATTGCACCCAGTAAACTGAAATCCAAAAAACATGCTTCCCCCTCCTTAACTTTTTTTAATGTTATTGGCATGTATCAGTGCCGTAAAAAACAATGTTTGACATGTGAATATGTGAAGCATGGACAGAAGGACTTTGTGATTGGAGGCAACAGGTATGGAATTAATCAATTCCATACCTGTTCGTCCGAATTTGTGGTATACTGCCTGGTATGCCCGTGTGGCCTGCACTACGTAGGCAGGACCATACGGACCCTGAGAGCACACTTCGGTCAGCACCGACGCTATATCCAGGAGGGCAAAGATCACCACAGTGTCCCTAGACACTTCCTCCATCACCATGACAAATCCACTGAGGGACTATATGTCTGGGTGATTGAGGCTATTCCCAAAGGTCCCTCTGAGGCTGAGAGGTTCAGGCTTCTGTGCAGTAGGGAAACCTACTGGATATACGCTCTGAACGTTCTCTCGCCCGGGGGACTGAACGAGGAGCTAGATATAAACACGATTTTATGAGCCAGTTCATTCTTAACCATTTTTATTCTCTGTTCCATTTCTCCTCCCTTTCCTTGTAACCCTTCCCCTCCCCTTCTCCCAGTATTTTTGTGCATGTATCACATAGTGTATACATATATTAATGTATGCACTATTTTAATATTTAAGAAGTTTTTATATATTTTATAGCTATTCCACATATTTATGTATAAATATGTTGAGGTGCTTTTTATGATATAAGATTTTAACTCTTCATGGATT
Organism: Pelophylax lessonae; assembly: GCF_965119305.1. Taxonomy (NCBI): domain Eukaryota; kingdom Metazoa; phylum Chordata; class Amphibia; order Anura; family Ranidae; genus Pelophylax; species Pelophylax lessonae. Next base: position 174,585,564 of record NC_138780.1, read on the forward strand.
ACAAAAAAACGAGCCTCCTTTTCTTTCTCCCCCCCCCCCCCCCCTAATCCGTGAATTTACTCACGAACCTACAACCAGTGTCATGAGGTAGCTCGTTTTTCTTTCTCAGTCCCCCTTTTTCCTATTTATATTTGTATGCATGTGTGTATGTATTTCTTATAATTACATGTGGATATATATATGCATATACATATATGTATTCTCTTTCTTTCCCTTTACTTTGTTTCTCATTTTTATTTATTTTTTAGTTAACATGGTATAAGTGTTAGCTATGTCAACAAGCATCCTTCCTGGATAACGTATATGCTATATATGTTAATATTGTGTTTTTGCTTGCAATAATTGTTGTATTGCACCCTAAAAAAAGCCCCAGTCCAAAAGTTTCATTACCCCTATTACGAGCGCATCCTGTAGTGGGCTGGTCATGTAGCTGGTCCCGCAGAGTATTGCGCCGCCCCTTTCCCTGGTTCTTACGATGAATTGATTGAAGGCTGCCGTATTTAAACCGGACTCTAGGTGGCACCCCTTTACGCTTGAGAAAGGAGCCGAGTGCGCATGCTCCGAAACGCGTTGCGTCATTTCCGGGAGCTTGCGTTTCATCGCGGCTTCCGATGTAACCAACCCTCTGGACCAGCTTCCTGTGACGTCACCTCCGGGCCGGTGGACGGCCGGATCGTGCGGCTGGACTCGCTGAGACACGGATTGAAGCTTACCATAGTGTAAGATATTATGTTATTTGTTGTGCAATAAATTTTATGGCTTACTACATGGCGCCTGTTTTTCTTTTTCATATGGACTTTATAGGCACCAAAGTCCATAATTATGTTAAAAAAAGTTAATCTTTTGTTACAAATCCTCTGAAACACATGTGTCAAACACAAGGCCAAATCTGGCCCACCAGACCATTTCATGTAGCCCTCTGCTGCAGGTGCGGCACCCCCTTATCTCCACCCCCCACTCTGTCTCAGCAGTTGGCAGCAGAGAGGAGGATAGAACTTCTCCTACAAATCCTATGCCTCTTTGTGCAGCTAAAGCACCTCCTCATCTTTGCCTCCCCTGGTCTCAGCATTCAGCAGACTCCAGCCCTATTTTGGTCCTCCTCCAGACCCTGTACTTTCCTCTTCCCAGCTTCTTCTGTCAGCAGCACAAGATAGGTGGGTACACTGTAATGTATGGGATTGTGGGGGATTCAACTTCTGATAATGGAGGGACTCTTGACAACTGATGTAAGGGGGGTTGGGGTGCTCTTGAGGGCAATGATAATGCTGATGCAACCCACTATGAAATTGAGTTTTACACACTTGCTCTAAAACATAATAACACAAGTTAATAATTTCACGGTAGCCTACTACCCAAATTAACAATGAACATCAACAAAATCACCAAAAAGGCCCCATCGTATTCCATGATCAGTGCGCCAATAAATTGTGGCTGTCAATATCTTGGCGGGCTTGGTGTAAGCTAGTGTAGTACATTCAAGCTCTACATGTTTCGTGCCATTGCGCTTCTTCAGGAGCTTTGGATAAGTATTCTAGGTGGGATATACAGAGTATACAATGAGTATTTACAAAATAACATCACATTATACATTCAACAATATTTCATGCGGTATAGGCCATTATTGTCAGGCCTTGGCTGGGAGTCGATCTTGTAATTGGGCATTTTCTGGGTCATTTCCCTACTGCATGGGCCACTGGGGTATTCCAGTTTTGGGCAAGCTTCTCATTATCTTCTACCTTTGGATATGTGGCTCTTGCACCACCCTGTGGCCAGCTGTAGTCAGTTACCTGATCTTGTGACCTATAAATACCCTATTCCACTTCCTGCTGGTGCCTTAGTATAAGTTTTGCTTCCTGTTTTGTCTGCTGTTTATGTTCTATTCTTGCTGCTGACCTTCGCTTTCCATGACCACTCTTCGGATCACCCCTTTGGATATTACCGACTCTGGTTATGGAACTCGGCTCGCTCTTGACCACTCTTCTGGACTTCGCTCCCTCTGAGTCTGGCTTCCGACCTACTCCTAACCATAAGTCCTTTACATGTTTGTTGTTCCTTGAGTTTGCTGCTTGCACTTTCATTTGAGGTCACGATATTTCGCTGCAGGACCCTATCCGCTCCTCCAACTGATACCGGGATAACAAGACTACATCAGGAAATGGGGGCACAACAAGGATATGGAGACATGTGCAGACACAGCAAGCATGACAAGGTATGCCACTGAGAAGATATAAAAGCGGTAAAGTTATAGTCAAGGATGGAAGACTGACAATGTGTCACACATGCAGACAGTATCGTCCCACATGTAGCAAAAAGGGGGAAAAAATTATGTGGATAAGGTATAACAATATATATTGTGGGCATATTCTTACAATCTGTGTTAGCACACTGTGAAACTAACGTGACAGCTTTAACAACCTCTGGAGGAGCAATAGGTGTGCAGACTGTCATCCAAAATATCAGATATCTACATGCTAAATCAAAATAAAAAGGAGATGCCGATTAGTGTAATAAATAATAAATCCCACAGTTTTAGACTTTGAGGAAGGCAAATGACTCATAAAAGATATTAAAAGGCCAGTTTACTTGAGTGGTATCACAGCCGCGATGTACCTTGTGAGATAACCACTTAAGCCCCGGAAGATTTTACCCCCATTCAGACCAGGGTTTTTTTTGCGATTCGGCACTGCGTGACTTTAACTGACAATTGCGCGGCCGTGCGACACTGTACCTAAACTAATTTGACGTCCTTTTTTTCCCACAAACAGAGCTTTCTTTTGGTGGTATTTGATCACCTGTGCGATTTTTACTTTTTGCGCTATAAACAAAAAAAGAGCGTAAATTTTGCAAAAATAACAATATTTTTCACATTTTTTTATATGGAATTCCTAAAAAAAAATGTAAAAATCTAAATTTTTTAACATTTTTGGCCAATTTGTTTTCTGCTATATATGTTTGGTAAAAAAAAATTGCAAAAAGCGTATTTTGATTGGTTTGCGCAAAAGTTATTGCATTTACTAACTAAGGGAAAGATTTCTGTCATTTTTGGTGTTTTTTTTTTTTAACGCGTAATGGCGGCGATCTACGATTTTTTTTTGCGGTACTGCGACATTGCGGCGGACAGATCGGACCCTTGACTGACATTTTTGACACTTTTGGGGTTACCAGTGACATTACTGCAGTAATCAGTGCTATACATATGCACTGTTACTGCAAAATGACACTGGCAGGGAAGGGGTTAACTTTATTGGGAAAGGAGGGGTTAAGTGTGTCCCTAGGGGCGTGCTTCTTACTGTGATTGGACATGGCTACTGGTGTAGGAACAGTGATCAATGGTCCTACATAGTAGACTACATACTAATGATCACCATTTCTACACAGGGGAGAATGACAGGCGGCTTGTTTACATCAGCCGCCTGCCTTTCTCCCTTCACGGTGGACGATCGAGAGCGACCGGCGGACATCGGGTCAGCCGGTCACACGCACTGACTTCCCAGGGAACGAGCCGGGGCAGGCGCACGCCTCCGCGGGCGCACGCTCGCCCGCTATTGGCTCACAAGGAAGTGACAGGCTAGTGACGTACCGGTACGTCACTTTGCCTGGCCGGGGCTGACCGCCGCAGTATATGTACTTGCGGCGGTCAGCAACCGGTTAATATAGATAGCATTGGGTACAGATTTATACACTAAAATGCACATAAGTTCTAGGGTGTAGGGCACACAGCTTTTTCATGAACTCCCCCTAGTCGCTACGCCAGATAGTCAGTACAGCATTGTCCAGACCACAGGCCAACTAGATAGCAGGCATCCTAAACAGTAAAACACACATAAGGCTCTATAATGGCAAATAAACCCCAACCCCTACTACCACCCTTTTGTTCTATTAGACTCCACATTGTCATATCCTGACAGCGTGTCCATATGTAGCAGTGGCCTCCTCGCCAGTAATCCTCCCTAATGGCGTGCGCTGTCAGGTGCAAGCACGCACCTTTTATCTGCCCACATCCTGGTCGGGATGCCAATCGCTGGCAGTCACTGGCAATGACTTCATCCGTCCCTGCCACCAGTAGTGCGCATGTGCCGAACACGGCGCATGTGCGGAAGGCAATCACAAGGAGCCTCTGAGAATGCGACTTTCTTTTTTGTGGTTCAAATTGCGCTACTCATTAATCCTCTGGGGAAAAGGCTAGAAGAAGATCCCAGGGACTCTGCTTATACTGTGGCTACCACGGCCACTTTGTCGCCAGCTGCCCCAATAACCCGGGAAACGCTAAGAGTCTAGTGCGGGTGGGGTCTGCTTCTTTAGACTGTACAGTGACAGGTACCCTCCGAGATAAACGATTTGTTCCTGGTTAACCTAGTTTTGCCAAGTTTTCTCATCACCTCTCTGCTTTCATAGATTCTAATGCCACTAGCAATTTTATTGCAAGGGACCTAGCACACTGTCTACAGATTCCCTTGACTAATGTGCACAAATCCTTTTCAGTCTTAGGTGTTGGTAACTCTCTTTGTCCATGGGCCTGGTCACCTTGTGCCTTGTACCTATTACTCTGAACATTGGGGAATTTCATAGGGAGACAATCAGCTTCTACTTGATAACGTCTCCTGCTTATCCCTTATCTTAGGTTATCCTTGGCTTAAACTTCATAACCCACACATAGATTGGGTTACAGGGGAGATTAGGTCCTGGTCCCAGACCGGCATCCAGAACTGCATTAAAACTGCTGACCAGTTTCCCATTTTTAACTCTTTTTTTGCCAATACCAGTCTTGTGCCTTCATTGCAGTCCTATTCAGATCTTGATCGTGTCAATTTTTCCAAATGTGACTCCAGTTTGCATAACCATTTGCCTTTATATGACTCTGTTGTAGCAAAAGACACTGAAAGGTTAATTGAATCCTCTACAGGACACCTCTCCAGCCAACTGCCACTGTCTGAATCTTTTGCTCCCAGAGGCCAGACTTTCACTAAGTTTCACAATATCTTACCTCCAGCACAAGTAATGGGGGCCTTTTCTACTGACCTTTTGGACTCTGTTTTAAAGGCTCAGTCTCGGGCATCATAGCACATGGCGCTATGATGCCCGAGCACCCAGGGATTACTAAAAGCTTTTTCTTTGGTTTCTCATGGGCTTTGGTGGCCCACTCTCCATAAGGACTCCTGTTCCTATGTAAAGATGTACAAAACCTGTGCTCGCTCTAAAGCGTCAAAAGTCAAACTGTCTGGATCACCGCTACCTTTGCCTGTCCCTAAACACCCTTGGATGCACATCCAGGCAAACTTGTCCTCAAGTTTTGCTGCCTACACATGATAATGCCTTCCAGTCTGTCTCTACACCTGCCAATGCGGTCAAGTCTGTTTCTGCATCAGTTATTCTGGTTCAGCCTATGCCAACTGAGCCTCCTGCTTATTCCAGCTATCAAGCTTGACTCCAGTGACACATCACCTGCTAACCAACCTGACGTCGCTGATCACCTACCTTTAACTAGCCTATTGGTCTTGTGCTGGATGTGCAGCTTGTCTGTAAAGGTCTGGAAGTCCCTCCCCAGAAAGGGGGGGGGGTTAATGTCAAGAGCAAATGCACTCCTGCTCCATCATAGTTGCTGGTTCCAGCATCCTGGTTTTGGCTGTGGCATTCTCCTTGTCTGTCCGTCCACCTGCAAGGTGATTGATTGTGGCCAGACTCTGGGTGGAGACCAAACCTGATATAAGCTAGCTAAGCCTGCAGTCTCATGCTTGTGATAGTGTGTGATATAGTGTGTAATACCTGATCAAGTTGTCTGTTTGTCTGCCTTGCTCAGCAAGATTGGATTTCCCACTTTATGACCTCTGATCGGATATCGACTATTCTCTGAACTCTGCCTGCCTTGTACCCAGACTATCATTGAACCACTCTGCCTGTCTGCCAACCCCAAGTACCTGTTTGCTTTGCTATGTTTGAGCATGCCCTGATGTGGTAGCCAGGCACTATAGCATTGTGGATAAGTCCTGGGGGCAACTGAATACTGGTAGGCCTGCTTGCCTTATGGGAAAGGGGGCTGCTATAGGTGAAGAATACAGTAGCCAGTTAACACAGGATGACTCTCAGATCAGAATATACAGGGTTTAATAACTTAGGAGAAAGTTAATTCAGCAACTTGGCACTGATAAAGAATTATCTGAAAACCACGATGATCCACGAAAGACTAAGTGCTCTGTGCAAGATGATACAGTTTGATAAGTTAGCTAAAGATTTTGCAGATGCTAAATGCAAGAAGAAAGACTTCTTGTAAATACTGTAGTGTGACACATAAATGTGATGGATGACTTGACAGTTCCAAATACCTACAGTATATAATGTGTAGTCTTACAGTCAATAAAATTGAGAAAAACAAATGTCTTCTTCGGAACCTAGATTATATACAGTCAGGTCCATAAATATTGGGACATCGACACAATTTGAATCTTTTTGGCTCTATACACCACCACAATGGATTTGAAATGAAACAAACAAGATTTGAGGGTATTTACTTCCAAATCAGGTGAACGGTGTAGGAATTACAACAGCTTGTATACAGTATGTTCCTCCCACTTTTTAAGGGACCCAAAGTAATGGGACAGATTAACAATCATAAATCAAACTTTCACTTTTTAATACTTGGTTGCAAATCCTTTGCAGTCAATTACAGGCCGAAGTCTGGAATGCATAGACATCACCAGACGCTGGGTTTCATCCCTGGTGATGCTCTGCCAGGCCTCTACTGCAACCGTCTTCAGTTCCTGCTTGTTCTTGGGGCATTTTCCCTTCAGTTTTGTCTTCAGCAAGTGCAATGCATGCTCAATCGGATTCAGGTCAGGTGATTGACTTGGCCATTGTATAACATTACACTTCTTTCCCTTAAAAAACTCTTTGGTTGCTTTCGCTGTATGCTTCGGGTCATTGTCCATCTGCACTGTGAAGCGCCGTCCAATGAGTTCTGAAGCATTTGGCTGAATATGAGCAGATAATTTTGCCTGAAACACTTCAGAATTCATCCTGCTGCTTTTGTCAGCAGTCACATCATCAATAAATACAAGAGAACCAGTTCCATTGGCAGCCATACATGCCCACGCCATGACACTACCACCACCATGCTTCACTGATGAGGTGGTATGCTTTGGATCATGAGCAGTTCCTTTCCTTCTCCATACTCTTCTCTTCCCATCACTCTGGTACAAGTTGATCTTGGTCTCATCTGTCCATAGGATGTTGTTCCAGAACTGTGAAGGGTTTTTTAGATATTTGGCAAATTCGAATCTGGCCTTCCTGTTTTTGAGGCTCGCCAATGGTTTACATCTTGTGGTGAACCCTCTGTATTCACTCTGGTGAAGTCTTCTCTTGATTGTTGACTTTGACACACATACACCTACCTCCTGAAGAGTGTTCTTGATCTGGCCAACTGTTGTGAAGGGTGTTTTCTTCACCAGGGAAAGAATTCTTCGGTTATCCACCACAGTTGTTTTCTGTGGTCTTCCAGGTGTTTTGGTGTTGCTGAGCTCACCAGTGCGTTCTTTCTTTTTAAGGATGTTCCAAACAGTTGATTTGGCCACACCTAATGTTTTTTGCTATCTCTCTGATGGGTTTGTTTTGTTTTTTCAGCCTAATGATGGCTTGCTTCACTGATAGTGACAGCTCTTTGGATCTCATATTGAGAGCAGGGGCGGATCCAGGGGGGGGGGGCAACGGGTCAATTTCCCCCCCCCCCGACATCCAAAGGAGCTTCCCTGCAAATTGGTGCTCTGATAATAGCACCGCTGGGGACACAGGAAGCAGCGCTGTATTACACAGCCAGCAGAGAGAGGGTGGGGCCGGGAGCTCCACTGACGCTCTGACTCTGCCCCTTTCAGCCTGTGCACTCGGTAATGAGCCATTGTAATTGGAGCCGAGAGCCCCGCCCCCGGACTTCTGCATTACTCAGCCAGCAAAGTGGTGCTCCTGGCCCTGCCCCCGCCTCATGCAGCCTGTGTACTCTGGATTGAGTAGAAGGAGAGGAGATTTGAGTGGATGCCCCGCCCCCGGACCTCTACAAGTTCCTGATGGTCAGGTATGTTTTTCCCTCCATAGACAGCCTGAATGCTAGCCTGAAACCCTGAGCTGTGCAAATCTGTGCATTTCTAAAAGGTCTCTGACCATCTCCTGTGCTGTGTCCCCCATGATCTCTGTCTCCTGTGCTGTGTCCCCCATCTCTGTCTCCTGTGCTGTGTCCCCCATCTCTGTCTCCTGTGCTGTGTCCCCCATCTGTGTCTCCTGTGCTGTGTCCCCCATCTGTGTCTCCTGTGCTGTGTCCCCCATCTGTGTCTCCTGTGCTGTGTCCCCCATCTGTGTCTCCTGTGCTGTGACCCCCATCTGTGTCTCCTGTGCTGTGACCCCCATCTGTGTCTCCTGTGCTGTGACCCCCATCTCTTTCTCCTGTGCTGTGTCCCCCATCTGTGTCTCCTGTGCTGTGACCCCCATCTCTTTCTCCTGTGCTGTGTCCCCCATCTCTGACAGTCTCCTGTAGTATGTCTGCAGCCTCTGACCGTTTTCTCTACTGTGTCTGCCATCTCTGACAGTCTCCTGTAGGGTGTCCATCTCCTGTATTATGTCTGCAGTCTCTGATCATCTCCTGTAGTATGTATATTAATGTGCTGTGGGGGCCCTAAAAAATGTTTTCCCAGGGTCCAATCACTATTAAGGATGGCCCTGCCTTCGGCCACCTCACCACGGCAAAACCAATGAAGGAAGGCTGTAGGGGCATGAGTCCCGGATGGAGAGGTGTTCTACAGCAACACAGTTCTACATTCACTTCTGTAAGCAACACTTTATTTTCTAGCAGTGCCCCTCCTGAGACTAGACTCTGGATCCGCCCCTGATTGAGAGTTGACAGCAACAGATTCCAAATGCAGATAGCACACTTGTAATTAACTCTGGACCTTTTATCTGCTCCTTGTAAATGGGATAATGAGGGAATAACACACAGCTGGCCATGGAACAGCTGAGGAGCCAATTGTCCCATTACTTAGTGTCCCTTAAAAAGTGGGAGGCACATATACAAACTGTTGTAATTCCTACACCTATCACCTGATTTGCATGTAAATACCCTCAAATTAAAGCTCAAAGTCTGCAGTTAAAGCACCTCTTGTTTGTTTCATTTCAAATCCATTGTGGTGGTGTATAGAGTCAAAAAGATTAGAATTGTGTTGATGTCCCAATATTTATGGACCTGACTGTATATATATATATATATATATATATATATATTAGAACAAATGCAGTTTATCATTCATTTCAGTTCACTTTTTATTTGTCATATAATTTGAATACTTTGTTGAAGTGTCCCGGGCCCCCAAAGGTCTAAATCTGGCACTGTGTCCTCAATCGTTATCTCTACAGCCTCAGCTGCAAAGGAACGAATGAAGGAGCAGCTCTGTACAGAGATTCCCATTCATTGACAAAGCAAAGTAAACACAGTTTGCTATGCTTCAGTTATGAATGAACACAGTGAGTAATCAGTAACTGCCACTGACTGTGTTCATTCAGAACAGGAAGGGGACGGTAAATTACATGTTTACCAATCCCTTTTCCGCTTTCTGCTCAACAAATTAACCTGGACAGGAGGGACGGCGGGGTGGCAAATACAAGAACAGATCCCCTCCATTTTTCTTCTGCAGCCACCGAATGCTGGTGGGAGGGAGAGGAAGAGAAGCAGGCTATCAGCTGCTGCAGGAGGGAAATGAAGGGGATCTGTTCCTGTATATGCTGCCCCACCGGCCCTCCTGTCCAGGTGCAAAAACAGAATGTGACAGGGTGGTCGTCGGGCCCCCTGGAGCTTTGCCAATCCAACCCCTGATGATACGCCAGTGATGTTAACTGAGAGACTGCCACATAGCTCCAGGGACTGCCATGTTAACCAACAGCAGTGTTACTAGAAAAAACATAAAACAACGTGTAGCGCTAAATAGTAATGAGCATCAAAGAAAATTCTTAAATATATGTGCACATAAATCCAGAAACATTTTTGAAAGTGAGAAGTCCATATGAAAAGTCCATGAATATGAGAAAATCCAATGGTAAAAAAACTTTGTGCTCTATAGAAGATCCACAAGTCCCAGCATGCAGGTGGAGACGGTGCTCCTCTCATGGCAGAGAAAACAAATAGAAGCCCCCAGTGAAGCAAAGAGACAAATGGCTTCTTACCAGATGATGTTGGCTTCCAAACTAATGGAAAAGCCAAATGCGCATAAAGGGGTTAAACCCATCAGGTGCAGACCATCAGAGAAGACCTTCAAAATGTACTCTCAAGAAGACACATGGGAACCACATAGATGTAAAAAGGGAACACAGGGCACATAGCGTGATACTGTTTAAAACAAAGGTAATTTATTAAAAGTTATTACACTCACATGTTCGTAGAGACAAGCAGGCATATCTTAAATACACAGGGGAGAAAAACACAGGCTGCAGCATTCAATCGTATAAAAGCCGGCTTGGGGGCGTGGTCATGACACGTCTGGTACCGCCCGACGTGGCGTTTCATCATAGGATTGATGTCGTCAGGAGCGTCAATCCCAAAAATTGGGCTAACTTTACTGTTTAGTTTTTCTTAAATTCAGTGAAGTTTATTTTTTTCTAAAATACTTGCGTTTAAAAGATCACTGTGCAAATACAATGTGACATAAAATATTGCAACGACCACCATTTTATTCTCCAGAGTCTTTGCTAAAAATTATATATAATGTTTTGGGGTTCTAAGTAACTTTCTAGTAAAAAATACTGATTTTAACTTGTAAGCAACAAGTGTCCGAAATAGGCTTGGACCTTAAGTGGTTAAAGACACAGGGGCACACCGGACACCCAGCACATAGCACTATGGCAGCAAAGGTGTCCAGTGCACCCCTCACCAATATAGATGTTTGGTACATCCCCTTCAGAGCTTCAACATCTGACGAAACGCGTAGGGGCATAGCCTGAACGTGATGACATCATCACTCAGCCGATCTATTCTACACTATTGCCAGCTTGTTATATTAAAGAGAGCTGCTTCTACTAAAATGTGAGTGCTTTTAACACTTTTGGAATAAACCTTGGATTTATGGTATTACATTATTGCGTTATCTTTCTCCTTCTTACGTGGGCACTGCTGAGTGTGTGTTGCAAATTAACTGAAGAAGGTGGAGGTGACCCGATCCTGGATAGGCTACACACACATGCTTATCATGACCACTCTGTAGTTGGGGGTCATGGAGTTCCAGTAAGAGTTCCTCATTAACCTCTTAATGACTGTGCTATAGCCGAATGACGCCCTCCCGTAAGCATGCGTCATTCGCTCCCCCTGCGGCGCGCATCAGCAGTGATCTGTGATCGCTGTATCCTACAGACACAGCTGATCACAGATTGGGCTAAAGAGCCAATCACAGCGGCTTCTTACCATGTGACCAGCTGTGTGCAATCACAGTTGATCACAGCGTAAATAGGATTTGCCAGTTATAGGCAATCCTCTCGACGCACTGACAACGTGTGAGGAGAGGAGAGCAGATAAGCGGCAATCCATACAGGGGACATCTACACTGATAATCAGGGCACTGATCATCAGTGTCTTGATTATCAGTGTAGCCCCAACAGTGCCCACTTGTGCTGCCAATGAGCGCCCATCAGTGCTGCCTGTCAGTGCCCATCAGTACTGCCTATCATTGCCCCCTATCAGTGCCGCCTCAGGGGTGCCCATCAGTGCCCATCAGTGCAGCCTAATCAGCACACATCAGTGAAGGAAAAAATACTTACTTACAAAATTTTATAACAGCAACTTTTTTTTTTTTTTTTCAAAATGTTAAGCCTTTTTTTTTTTCATTTAGCAAAAAAAAAAAAAAAAGTGGTGATTAAATACAAACAAAAGAAAGCTCTATGAATAAAAATGTCATTTGGGTACAGTGTTGCATCACCGTGCAATTGTTAATTCAAAGTGCGACAGCTCTCAAAGCTAAACATTGGCTTGGGCAGGAAGGGGGTGAAAGTACTCAGTAGGCACAGTAGATTCACACATGGTGAATGTGGTGCTAGATTGTTTGTGTACACTGGATTAAGTGAATTTACATGCCATTTTTTTCACGTGGGATAGGAATTTCACTTTAAATAAACGTTATTTTGATTTGTCCACCTTGATTAGCATACTCAGTTTGAACTTCTGATATTTTCTGACCTATATTAAATGTTTTGATGTGATCACTGTCACACATATCTGTGTTTGTTATTGATTTCACAATTTTGTATACTGTAATTAATCACTGTTTGGATGGGGATTTATCGCTACCTTTACTTTGTTATTTTACAATTCTGTTTATTTACCTAGGACATATGGTCAGCTGCTTTGTCGCAACCCAATTTTGTGATTGTGATCGCGGTCTCCTTTAGAAATTTTTGTTACCGCAACATGTTTTCCCCTGGACAGGTTGCAGTTCTATCAGAAAGAAGTATTGTGCAATGATATCTAATGAGAAGCACATTCAGCTTGGGATCATCAGATTCTGTTTATACAGTAATATGACTTGGCTTATAGTGGGAAACTAAATAAAGAAAAAATAAGCCTGTTTAATTTTTTTGCAAACAGTGTGAGATTAATCAGGCTGGAATTCTCTTCAGTGTGAACTGCCGTGTATGTCTTTGCAAAAGGTATGTTACTAGGCAAGTACATAACAGGACACTCAACTGAAACTGTCTGAAGGAATTGTGTTTTGCTGATAGTAACCAATCAGCTATTCCTTTTCTGTTTTCGATGCAGGCGATGGTAATAAAGACACGCGCATGAATAAGGTTAGGGGCACTCCCCTCTTTTCCAGTCCCTGGGGAAATCCCCAAACCCTCCACGGGGGACTGACACTGATAGAACCCTCTGGACTCTATTCCAACTCCGCATGCTTGATCACTGACCCAATTTATATGTCACAGGACAAGTGGGCCAGACCCAGAGCAGAACCCACCAAAAGGCCCAAAGAACCGGGAAAAGAGGTAACTATTTGAACCTGCCAACATGCCCTAGGCTAAAATGATGTCATACAATCCAGGAGTGTTCATGGCATTTTGTTTTCTTTCATATGGAGGAGGGGTTTTCTTAGCTAAGCACATCCTCCTACTGCATGCCTGAGCTAAGGACAGATGGATTCATAGAAGTAATTGGTACATGAATTATCTGCCCTGACTCAAAATGGCCACGGTCAGAAATGATAGGAGGGTGTTTTTCAATGTGTTTTCTCAACAAAAAAAAGCATTGAGACAAGGATGGATGGGAGCGTTTGCTCTGAATATTAAAAATGAATTAAATAGCATTTCAGTTTGTGGTGCTCAGATACAGTTTAGTTCTGCTTAAGTTTGCCCATATTAACTCCTTTCTCCATTTTTACTATTTTTTTAGCAGCTTTCTTTTTTTTTTTTACCTTGTTATATAAATGTTTTAGATAACTTTTCTTTGTTATTTAAACTTTTGCTTTTGCATTTTCTTTTCAATAGTTGTTTATTTTCCAAGTATGGAACATACAAACAAATGTAAAGGCATACACAGACTCGAGCCATATTTGCTTCAGGTTTTAGAACATTAGCTCAGTTTCGGTGATCTATTAACATGTGCTGGGTAATGTGAGGATCAGCCTACTTCAGAAGAAGAAGAGGAAAGAAAAGATGATGAGACAAAGTAGTGAAGAAAGAACGTGTGTACCGGCCAAAGTTCTGCTTCATCTATTTCCCAGTAATTGGGTAAGGTGGAAGTATATGGTTATATAACATATCCATAGAACCCAGATCTTCTCATACTTTGCCTATTTGTCTTGTAAGATGCCATTTTCTCCTTACCGTAAGTATGGTCCAAGTAATCCTTCAATCCTTATATATGAATGAAAATCAATAAACATAACATTTGGTGATTAACACGTATCAAAATAAGTGCAAAACATATGAAATCTTGTGAATAAGTCCGTGTTGATCAATAGAACAATATTGAGAAAAACACAAGTCTCTCAAAAATTGTGAGGTATAAAAAACTTCAAAGCTGAAAAAAGTGTTCTGTGCCAAATAAACGTGCCACTCTGTAAAAGTGATCGTATTCTCATATAGGATCCTTAACTTTTGTCAAGGTGGCCCCTTACCGCAGAAAACCTTTAAAGAAAGCTTCCAAGTAATGGACTTTCTATGGCGTTGATATGATGACACTTTATGGTAAAGATGGATGCTTACCAGAAATCAGGGAGACTTGAGCATGGACTGCTGTAGAACAGGGAATTCCGCGAGGAAGCCTGGAAGCTGGTCCGCTTTGCAGTAATGAGATTCCAGCAATGTAAGGAGCAGGTTCCACAGAGCAGGTACCCAATGTAGACTTGCCATCAGTTTTTTCACAGTTCGGACAGTGATAAATGTCGATGTCTGGTGCTTCATCTTCCTCTACGCCAACACAGCTGTCAAATCATGTCTGTATTTGACATGATGGGATAGCTGTGTTGGCGTAGAGGAAGATGAAGCACCTCTGGTAAGCATCCATCTTTACCATAAAGTGTCATCATATCAACGCCATAGAAAGTCCACGGACTTATTCACAAGATTTCATATGTTTTGCACTTATTTTGATACGTGTTAATCACCAAATGTTATGTTTATTGATTTTTATTCATATATTAGGTTAGCGCACTATTCATTCTTCTCATTTACCAATATTTAATTTTCTAGTGCTGCTTCCCTTCTTTAGCACCTATAATTTGCGCACCTTTCACTTTCACCATCAATCCTTCAATCCTGCAAAATCTACCAGGGAAGACTTCCATGCCTTTTGCATTGACATTTTTGCAGTTAGAAAAATGTAGATGATAAGTGTTTGAGAGTGTCCAGGGATGTCACCCCTTGGCTCGCTTAACAGCGGTAGCTTCCTAGATTCAGGAGGGCGTATTACAATATCCTCCAGATCTCGCACTTTGTTCTTGCCCCCTAGAGCACGCCCTATGATTGCTGTGTTCATCAGCAGATCAGAAATTGTTGGCCCTGTACTATGTGATCGCTCTGACCAAACCTTTGAATGGTTCCCTGATTTTCAACCCCCACCCCCAGCTGTTTGGTGATCAGAGACACTAAAGGCTTCATTGATGATACTGTATGCCAGTGCAGCAGTTTTATATATATATATATATATATATATATATATATATATATATATATATATATATATATATATATATAAAATTAGACCTATCAGAACCTCTTCAAACTCTGCATTCCAGATAACTGACAAATGCTAAAAAGTTTCTGCCACTTACCTCCTACCAGGCAGTGTCCCCTGAAAACTCTTGCTATGATACTATGCTTTATTCAGTACACTTTCTATGAGCAAAAAGCATCATGGACCTGGCCCTTGGGTGAACCATCATGTTAGCCTGGGATTTCAGTACTGTGGCACAGAACAATCTTTACAGGTCATTATGGGAGTGATGTTCTGTGCCAGTATAAGGACCGGAGCTGGGCCAAAGGATACGCAGAATAGGCTTCTTCTTCCTCTCCTTCTTTAATGTCTAGCTGGTGGTTGGAGAGCAGGGTATCTTCCCAACAAAAACACTGCTGTAGGTGTTGCTGGATTCTGTGTGTTTTTCACAATACACTTCCACCCTTGTTGATCAGGAGCAATATTTCTGATCATATTGATGGTCAGTCACTGGCTCCTTAGGTCTTCCTCTATGTGCTTGAGCCATGTTTTCCTTGATGCTGTTCATTGAACCATTTAGTGGATAAGTCTCTCTCACCAGAAAAGTTTATATGGCAGTCCATTGGTGTTTATTTTGCAAATGTAGCACCCTACAGGTAGATGCTAGGTAAAATATAAAGTGGGCCTTGTCTGCCTAACAGCAGGGCTGTGATTTGTTAGGTAGGATGTCAGGACTTCCAGATGTGCCTGCTGAGGGGAGAAGTATCCCCACTGGCTCCTGTGAGAGGCTTCTCATAGGGCAGTGTGGGAAGCCCAATCAGGGGACATATCCCAGCTTGTAAACTACCCCAGAAGGCAGATTAGGCTGCAAAGGATTCTGGGGGTGGGTATAAGTTTGGGGGGAAGTGCGTGACAGATTGTCTTTGGCGGGAGCAGAGTCCCAGGAAGGAGAGTATGGCTGTCTCTCCTCCTGTCTGAGGAAGGTGGATGTCTCGGGGTGTCGCCTGAGTATCCAAAGAGTGCTGAGTTGAGCTGAGGGGATCCGGTGTGCTGAGAGTCTGCGGAGAGAGAGAGGGGTCCAGTCCCAGGAAAGCCTACACAGGTCGTGAGTACTGAGAATTGCCCCTGGGGTTCGCCTGAAGTGTTAGAGGGGACCACTCCGGAAGAGGTTCTGGGATCCAGTGTCAGCTAGCTGTAAAGGGGGTGCCTAGGTAGAGGACACTGAAGTTGTAAAGGGGGTACCGGCAGTCTGGGCCCTGAATTGTACAGAGAGTGTCAGTGAAGCGACAGTTACACAAATTTCTACAAGATACTACCTCAAGCTGTACCTAGCGGGGGACAGTATTTAGTGACTTCCACAGCAGTGTCAGGAGTTCTACAGCTCAGTCTTGGATCTACAGGACTATAAGTCGGGGATTTAACACTTCTTCAGCTACACAGAGAGTTCTCAGAGTCAGTGAACGTTGGCTGGCGCTGGCTGGCGTCAAGGAAGCGCCAACGGGCATTTTTCAGTAACAAAGTCCCATGTGTAATTAGTTTGAGCCGCAAGGAGTATCCCACTCATTCCCTTCTCCCATCCCCTTTAAATCAAATAAAAACCACAAACAAAGATGCCGGAGATGCTTCAGTTGTCACACCCAGGGCACGCAGCTCACATGGGCTGGAGAGAGTACCGGTTCTAATGGCAGACCCACATCAGGCCACAGGCCTGGAAACCTTGCTACACAAACATGACAAGTCATAGCAGTATGCATTTCTGAATTTGTTCTATGACTGAAGGTTGATGGTTGCAACTTGTCCAAGTTGTCTCATTTTTTTTTTTTAACAATCTTTTTATTAATTTTTCAACATAAAATTACAAACATTTGGGAAGTACAATTCCCATGAACATTCAAGTAGAACAGTAGCATTCAATCAGAACAGTAGATCCAGAACAATCCAAGGAGAATATCCACAACGGTACAGAAATATCATCCATATGTAGTTATTGTTCCTATTGGTTTAAACTGTTGAGTACTAGCGTCACAATTGAGACACGAGAACCGACTTGGATGCGAAAGCTAGCCACCACCACAAGATGTTACCATCAATACTACGTAAACAAAGAGGAGAATGTAACCTTTCAGTGGGGTTGCACACCGCCGATAGCCCGCCACCCCCGAGACAGCCACCCCTAATGGGAACCACACTGTGGCCATCTCCGGGACACCGGCCCCCAGCAGGGCAAGTCCCAAGCCGCTTGACGGGAGTAGATCAAGTTGTCTCATTTTAAAGGCGATCAGGAAAAGAGACGCCCAAAACCTGTCTCAGGCATCACATTTGGAAGACCTCAAACATATTCATGTCCGGTTTGAGCAAAGTCCATGTCTCTGATTTGTACAGGAGAAGACGTTTGTTTAAATTTCCTCATGGTTTCTTTCCTGGTTTCTCTGGTTTCCAAGGTCTGGTCCTCACCCTCTTCCTTTTTTAGGTGGGCTTGGGACCATCCTTAGTTAAGTTAACGCAGAGGAGAAAACAGCCTTGGACACTTCAGCAGTGACAGCGTAAAAAAAAGGGAAGAACCTGCAAACTATCCTGCAGAGGCAGCTCAAAACTCATAGTCATTAGCAGAATCTCTACCCTATTGTAGTACAGAAAACAGCCCACTAATCACAAGCAGTGCCCAAAATCAAGCTGTGTATAGCCAGCCAATGACCACTGAGGCCCTAATCTGGATTTTTGGAAGCTTAGCCCTCTAAACATCTGATGCTACTGTACCAGTTGAGTTGTTCGACAACGCAAGAGGTATGCTTGCATGCCCTTCTGTATGCTACTGTCTCTGCTTGAGAAGCCAGTTAAATATATATACGCATGGCTGGCAAAAAATGTTTTTGGGGGAGCACACTTTTTCCTTAGATGCTGGGGGGGGGGGGGGGGGGGTGGTTGTTATTGAGATTTCTGCACAAGCTGGAGTTGGGCTTTGCCTATGCTAAAGGATTTCAGTGTAAACCCATCATCCCTACTGGTTTTTGCAGAGAAGAGTAGTTTCAAAAAGGGGGTACTGCAATAGTGGGATTTTACAGAAAAGTTCCACTAATGAATGACAAGTTTGCTAGCCTAAGGGCAAGTATGATTAATAAACTCTTCAACCACACAATATCTGTAAATGTGAGTGCTTTACCACCCAGTTAGAATTGAAAGCATGTACACACCTTACACAAACACAATGACTGCAAATACCTAGGCTGTGCGCTGGCAGTTTTCCGCCACAGAATTGCATATTATCCTAAAATAAGTCAGTTCTCTTTATTAAAGCGAAACCATTTGGATTAATGTATACAACTACACTAGCATACCACCTGGGTATAGAAATTTGGTATTCAGACATTACATGGGGAGAAACAGGGAGTTTTGGCCCTGGGGCGGTGTGCTGCAACTTGAGAGCCCCTTTTTTGGTTCCAACCTGTGGTCTACTTCCCCCGTTCGTAATATGCTTAACCACTTCTGGACCAGAATTTTCCCCCCTTAATGACCAGGCCATTTTCTGAGATTCGGCACTGCCTGCGTTACTTTAAAGAACAATTGCTCCCACCCCTACTTTTCTCCCCCCTCTCTTTTCTTCTTCTTGTCCGTTATCCCGTTTTTCTTCTCTTACCCCCTGGTCTCTCTGCCCTTTCTACACCCCTGTTGGTAGGTATCTACTTTTGTTAGGGTAACCATGCCAGGATTCTAGTTGATCCTGCTCTCCTACAGTCTCCCTTCTACAAGGAACTTTTTCTCAAAATACTACTTATGCTTCTCATCAGAGCACAGATGTTACTGCCCTCCTGATTTATGCTCCTCACCAGAGACCTTAGCAAATCACCTAAGCGGTCCTGACTCTCATCCGAACCGGCTTCACTATTTTGCGTTCTGAACTCCCTCAGTCTGCTGCTGATCATTTATTCGGGTGGGGTCTTTCCTGATCCCGTTGGGGTTGCCTGGGGGTCAGGGGGGTCCCCCCCCGACTGCATGATGTCCTACTTTTACTCACGTTGCTCTTCCTCTATAGGAGCCTCTTTACCTGCATTGTTGTTTATGGCTGACATTTTTCACTCCACAGGTCATAACTTGTATGGTGAGGCTTTCTTTAAGTTACCTACCAATTTATATGGCTAAATGCTGTTATCTGTTGATAGATTTTGTTTTGTTAAAACTTAAAAAAAATCTTTGAAAGTAAAGAACAATTGCGTGGTCGTGCGACGCTGTACCCAAATAAAATTGATGTCCTTTTTTTCCCACAAACAGAGCTTTCTTTTGGTGGGATTTGATCACCTGTGCGATTTTTTTTATTTTTTGCGCTATAAACAAAAAAAGAGCGACAATTCTGAAAAAAAAAAAAAAAACAATATTTTTCACTTTCTGCTATATAACATTCCCAAAAAAAAAATATTTAAAAATAAAATGTTTTCATCATTTTAGGCCAATTTGTATTCTGCTACATATTTTTGTTAAAAAAAAATACCAATAAGCGTATTTTGATTGGTTTGCGCAAAAGTTATCACGTCTACAACCTAGGGGGAAGATTTATGTAATTTTTAGTTTTATACTAGTAATGGGAGCGATCAGTGATTTTTAGCGGGACTGCGGCATTGCGGCGGACAGATCGGACCCATCACTGACATTTTTGACACTTTTGGGGGGACCAGTGACATTACAACAGTAATCAGTGCTAAAAATATGCACTGTTACTGTAATAATGACACTGGCAGGGAAGGGAATAACCCAGGGGCGATCAAAGGGTGTGTCCCTATAGGGTGTTTCCTAACTGTGGGGGGGATGAGCTTGTGAAATCAATACAGAAACCTGTGTTCCTAAATAGGAGGAACACATAAGCTCTGCATTGATACCAGAAAGAACAATGGTCTGCCGTGTTTACAACAGCAGACCGCTGTTCTCTCTTCACGGGGAGCGATCGCGGGTGCCCGGCGGTAATCGCGGCCGTCGACCCTGTGGATCAGCTTCCCCGCTGGTTATACAGCGGCTGGTCGGCAAGTGGTTAAAGTGTTACTTAACCACTTAAGGACCGCCCGCTGCAGGCTGGCCCTCCTGCGCAAGCCGCCGTAGGTATACGTTGGTCACGCGCCGCCGGCGGCGCGCTCCCTCGCCTCCACTCGGCAGCGGAGACTCAGATTCATGGGGCAGGCGGCTCCGATTGCAGAGAGAGGACGGTCAACTGTTGTAAACACAGCAGACCGTTCTCTCTGGTATCAATGCAGAGCTTCTGTGTTCCTCCTATTTAGGAACACAGGTTTCTGTATTGATTTCACATACCCATGCCCATAAACACAGCTGACTGTTCTTCTCTCTGGAATGATCACAGAGCGCCTGTGATCCTTCTATATAGGATCGCAGGTCTCTGTGATCATTTCACAAGCCACGTCCCCCACAGTTAGAATCACTCCCCTAGGCTCACATTTAACCCCTTGATCACCCACCGTGTTAGCCCCTTCCCTGCCAGTGTCATTATTACAGTAACAGTGCATATTTTTTGCACTGATTACTGTAGTAATGTCACTGGTCCCCCCAAAAGTGTCAAAAATGTCAGTTAGGGGTCCGATCTGTCCGCCCCAATGTTGCAGATCACCGCCATTATTAGTAAAAAAAAGAAAAACAATAAAAATGACATAAATCTTTCGGCGTAGTTAGTAGAAGCAATAACTTTTGCGCAAACCAATCAAAATACGCCTATTGCGATTTTTTTTGTTTTTTTTTTACCAAAAATATGTAGAAGAAAACAAATTGGCCTAAAATGTTAAAAAAATAGATTTTTACATTTTTTTGGGGAATGTTATATAGCAGAAAGTGAAAAATATAGTTTTTTTTTTCAGAATCGTCGCTCTTTTTTTGTTTATAGCGCAAAAAATAAAAATCGCAGAGATGATCAAATACCACCAAAAGAAAGCTCCTATCTGTGGGGAAAAAAAAGGACATCAATTTTATTTAGGTACAGTGTCGCCATTGCCCATTAAATTAACGCAGTGCCGAATCGCAAAAAATGGCCTGGTCATTAAGGCAAATCCTTCCGGTCCAGAAGTGGTTAACCAAGATCCTACATTCACTATATCTGTTCTCCTACAGTACACACAACATGAAAATGTTATTATAGTAAATATAAACTGATAAATACCTTTTTTCATCAGCAATATATAGCAATTAGAGCAATCTTGTGACTTGTATCAGTGAGTGCTGATAGCTTGTAGGAGGATTTTCCATTTCTCCCAAGATTGTCCTATCAGGCTTCAAGACCCCTGATTCTCTGTCTGAACATGTCTGGACAGCGCTGATTGGCCCTGTGCTGATCACATATACCCTCCAAAGAAAAAAAAACCTCTCTAGCACAAAAAACTGAGCAGCCTGACTCTATAGACTCTGTAAATACGAAGTTATTTTTTGGAGTCTGTGGAAGAAGGAGTGGATCAGAGAAGACAGAATTTAACAGCCTTTTTACACAATGCAGAGGATTAACCTCTTAGGATCCATACTAAGTGTCAGGGTCCGGACTGGTAGCAGGAGCGATGCAGGGAGTGGATCCGCTGTGTCAGTGAGGGATTGGCGTGGACCGTACCGGAGGATCGGTTCTAAGTAGTTACTGGTTTTCACCAGAGCCCGCCGCAAGGCGGGATGGGCTTGCTGCGGCGGTAACTACCAGGTCGTGTCCTCTGGTAGCGGCTCAACCTCACCGACTGCTGATATAGGCGTAGTACAAAAGGGACAGGCAGAGGCGTAGTCAGACGTAGCAAAGGTCAGGGCAGGCAGCACAGGTTCAGAGACGATAGTCGTTAGCAAAGGGTTCGGCAACAGGCAAAGGATTACACAAATAACGCTTTCACTAAGGCAACAAGGCAACAAAGATCCGGCAATGGCTGGAAGGGGCAGGTCACTTATATAGGAAACAGGAAACATGTCACAGGAAACAGGTCACAGGAAACGGGTCACAGGAAACAGGAAACAGGTCACAGGAAACAGGAAACAGGTCACAGGAAACAGGAAACAGGAAACAGGTCACAGGAAACAGGAAGGGAGGTTTGGACCAGGCACCAATTACTGGTGCACAGGCCCCTTAAATTTCAAACGACCTGCGCGTGCGCGCCCTATGGTGCAGGGGCGCGCGCTCCGGGAACCATGTGAGCGGGGAGCGGAGGAGGGAGCCGGAGCGGGCACAGGTGAGTGGATCTGGAACGAACGCTGCGAGCGCTCCGGTCCAGAAGCAGGGACCGGAGCGCTCAGCGTTACAGTACCCCCCCCCTTTGGTCTCCCCCTCTTTTTGGTATCCAGAAACCTGAGGATGAGGTTACGGTCCAAGATATTCTCCTCTGGCTCCCAGGATCTCTCTTCAGGACCGCAGCCCTCCCAGTCCACCAAAAAATATCTTCTCCCCCTGACCAATTTAGAGGCCAATATCTCCTGAACGGAGAAGACATCCGAGGTACCGGATACAGGCGTGGGAGGAAGATTCTTGGGGGAAAAGCGATTAAAGACCGCAGGCTTGAGGAGGGAGACATGAAAACAGTTGGGAATTTTAAGGGAGGGAGGGAGATGGAGTTGGTAACACACAGGATTGATCCTCTTCTTGACCTTGTAGGGTCCCAAATAACGAGGACCAAGCTTGTAACTAGGAACCCTGAAGCGGACGTACTTGGAGGAGAGCCAAACTCTGTCCCCAGGAACCAGGACAGGAGGAGACCGACGTTTCTTGTCCGCTTGGATTTTCATGCGGGATGAGACCTGTAAGAGGGACAGGCGCGTCTCACGCCAGATGGCAGAAAAGTCTTGCACCAGGTCATCCACTGCAGGTACACCGGAGGAGGAGGATAACGGCAGAGGAGGCAGAGGATGACGACCGTAAACCACGAAGAAGGGAGACTTGTTGGTGGCGGAAGAGTCTTTGTGGTTATAGGAGAACTCCGCCCACGGGAGGAGGTCGACCCAATCGTCTTGACGGGAGGAAACGAAGTGGCGAAGGTAGTCGCCCAAGATTTGATTGACCCGCTCTACTTGTCCATTGGTTTGGGGGTGGTATGAAGAAGAGAAATCCAGCTTGATTTTAAGCCGTCCACAGAGAGCCCTCCAGAACTTGGACACAAACTGGACTCCTCTATCGGAGACAATATGTGAAGGCAGGCCGTGTAACCGGAAGATGTGTCGGAGGAAATGCTTGGCCAACTGAGGTGCGGATGGTAAGGCTGGCAACGGGATGAAGTGCGCCATCTTCGAGAAGCGATCTACGACGACCCAAATTATCGTTTTCCCGTGAGATGGTGGTAGGTCCGTAACAAAGTCCATCGCGATATTGGACCAAGGGGTCTCTGGTATGGGAAGTGGCTGGAGAAAGCCGGCGGGTCTTTGGTGAGGGGTTTTGTCTCTGGCACATACAGAGCAGGACTGTACAAATTCAGAGATGTCCTTCTCCAAGGATGGCCACCAATATCTCCTGGAGATAAGTTGTAGAGTCTTTCGGACGCCAGGATGTCCTGCGAGAAGAGAAGAATGTCCCCACTTAAGAACCTTTAGGCGAAGACGGGGAGAAACATAGGTCTTTCCGGGAGGGAGGTTACGCAAGTCTATAGGCGCCACGGTGACCAGACATTCTGGGGGCACAATGTGCTGTGGCTTGACTTCCTCTCCTGTGACATCAGACGAACGAGAGAGGGCATCGGCCCTGAGGTTCTTGCTCGCTGGACGAAAGTGGATCCGGAAGTTAAATCTGGCAAAAAATAGAGACCAGCGAGCTTGGCGGGGATTTAGTCTCTGAGCAGACTGGAGGTACGATAAATTTTTATGATCCGTGTAGATGTTCACGGGATGTACCGATCCTTCCAGTAAATGCCGCCACTCTTCCAAGGCCAGCTTGATGGCGAGTAATTCTCTATCCCCAATAGAATAATTTCTTTCAGCGGGAGAGAAAGTCTTAGAGAAAAACCCGCAAGTAACCGACTTGCCTCTCGTTGTCTTTTGCATGAGCAAAGCACCAGCACCAACAGAGGAAGCGTCTACTTCCAGGTAGAACGGCTTAGTAGGATCCGGTCTGGACAGAACTGGGGCGGTGGCAAAGGCAGACTTAAGAGCACTGAAGGCCTTCTCGGCCTGGGGCGGCCAAGATTTCGGGTTAGCCCCCTTCTTGGTTAGGGCTACAATTGGTGCCACAAGGGTGGAGTAATGCGGGATGAACTGTCTATAATAGTTTGCGAATCCGAGGAATCGCTGGATGGCCTTAAGGCCAGAGGGACGAGGCCAGTCCAGGATGGCAGACAGTTTGGCAGGATCCATTTGTAGTCCCTTGGCAGAAATGATGTAGCCCAGGAAGGGAAGGCTGGTACGGTCGAACAAACACTTTTCAAATTTAGCGTAGAGACGGTTCTTTCTGAGACGGGAGAGTACTAAGCGGACATGAGCACGGTGTTGATCCAAGTTAGTAGAGAAGATGAGGATGTCATCCAAATAGACCACGACACAGGTATAGAGCAGGTCTCGGAAAATGTCGTTAACGAACTCCTGGAAGACCGCTGGAGCGTTACAGAGCCCGAAAGGCATGACTAAGTACTCAAAATGCCTGTCTCGGGTGTTAAAAGCCGTCTTCCACTCGTCACCCTCTCGGATGCGAATAAGGTTATAGGCCCCTCTGAGATCCAACTTGGTGAAGTACTTGGCGCCTTGTAACCGGTCAAAGAGTTCCGTAATCAGGGGAAGAGGGTAACGGTTCTTTACAGTAATGCTGTTGAGACCCCGAAAGTCTATGCAAGGCCTAAGGGCACCGTCCTTCTTCGCAACAAAGAAGAATCCTGCTCCGGCAGGAGAAGAGGATTTCCTGATAAACCCTCTCTGCAGGTTCTCCTGGATATACTCTGACATGGCTAGAGTCTCTGGAGGGGAGAGAGGATAGATTCTTCCCCTAGGCGGCGTAGTGCCAGGTTGCAAGTCAATGGGGCAGTCATATGGCCTATGTGGAGGCAACACCTCTGCCTGTTTCTT
This sequence comes from Pelophylax lessonae, assembly GCF_965119305.1. Classification (NCBI taxonomy): domain Eukaryota; kingdom Metazoa; phylum Chordata; class Amphibia; order Anura; family Ranidae; genus Pelophylax; species Pelophylax lessonae. The sequence continues at coordinate 174,610,717 of NC_138780.1, forward strand.
GCAAAAAACGTCTGGAAAATCCGCATATGGTTCAGGCAGACCGGGAGGAGGAGAAATAACAGGTGCAGACTTGACTCGTACCGACTTGAGACATCTGCCGAAACAAGCCGAACCCCAGCTTCGAACCTCTCCGGAGGTCCAATCCAGAACGGGACAATGGCGCTGGAGCCAGGGCAGACCCAAGAGGAGTTCTGAGGTGCAATGGGGTAACACAAAAAACTCCAATCGCTCAGAATGCAGGACTCCGATGTCCATCTGGAGGGGTTCTGTACGGAACTGCACCATACCGTCGAGTCTCTCTCCATTAACTGTGGAGATGAAGATGGGCTTCAGTAAACGAACCACAGGGATGTGGAACTTGTTCACCAGTGAGGCGTCGATGAAGTTACCGGCTGAACCGGAATCCAGAAAGGCAGAGGCAGCAAAGGAGATCTTGGCGGACACGGAAATCCGCACGGGTACCGTAATGCGCGGAGAGGAGGTATTCACACCTAGCAACGCCTCTCCCACGTTGACTAGGTGCGAGCGTTTCCCTGACGCGGTGGACGGAGAGGACAGTCCTTTAGAAAGTGCTCAGTACTGGCACAGTACAAACAGAGGTTCTCGTCTCTACGGCGGTTCCTTTCTTGCGTGGTCAGGCGAGACCGATCCACCTGCATGGCTTCCTCGGCGGGAGGCCCAGAAGAGGGTTGCGGTGGAGGCTGGAAGATAGGCGCCAGACGAGGAAAGCATCTGGGACGAGCACTTCCCTTTTCCTGTAGCAGTTCCTCTCGTCGCTCAGCAAAACGCAGGTCAATCCTGGTGGCCAAATGGATGAGGTCACTCAGGTTGGTAGGGACTTCTCGTGCGGCCAGGACGTCCTTTATGGCGCTGGACAAGCCTTTCTTAAAGGTAGCACAGAGCGCCTCGTTATTCCAGGAGAGTTCCGAAGCCAGGGTGCGGAAACGGATAGCATAGTCTCCGACAAAGGAACTCCCCTGGGACAAGTTCAATAACGCAGTCTCTGCTGAGGCAGCCCGGGCTGGCTCCTCAAAAACACTCCGGAATTCCACAAAGAAACTCTGGACACTGGCAGTGGCAGGATCGTTGCGGTCCCAAAGTGGTGTAGCCCAGGCCAGGGCCTTCCCCGAAAGCAGGCTAACGACAAATGCCACTATCACGTACCTGGTGCTAGAGGCCAATGGAGAGAGAGGGCTTCCCTTGCGGCTAAGTTCCAGACCCCCCTGAGGATGAGAACAGGAGAGGTCAGGCCCAAAGTAGCACGGGTCGCCTGCTGGATTGTGTGCAGGAGGATCCAGAGTACAGCTGGAGTGCTGGAGTGGAATCAGCAGACAGGTGGCGCCCGTGAGGTGTTTACAGGACTTGGATAATGCTGAGACTGGAACGTGGTCGGGTGGATAGCCAAGATCAGGAGCCAGGTGGATATCAGAGCAAGCGTGGTCAGGTGGATAGCCGAGATCAGGAGCCAGGTGGATATCAGAGCAAGCGTGGTCAGGTGGATAGCCGAGGTCAAACACAGGAAGCAATCAGGAGACAGGTCAAGGACAAGCCGGGTTGGTAACAGGAGACAGGAACTGGAATATCACAGGGATAACACACTGGAGGAGCTGAAGATCAACCAGCAACTAAAATCACTGGCAGGTTTCCTTAAATAGGCCCAGCTAAATTGCTGGTAGTGCTGCTGGGTCCTAAAGTCCTTCTCCTGCCAAAGTGCTGATAGCGCTGCTGGGTCCTAGAGCCCTTCTCCTGGTGTTTGTGCCCTGACAGTGCCCCCCCCTGACGGGCAGCCTCCGGATGCCTATTTGAGAAATTTTCTCTGGGTATTTGTCCTTAAACTCTTGGAGGAGTCTGGGGGCATGTACATTGGCTTCGGGTTCCCATGAGCTTTCTTCGGGTGGATACCCTTTCCATTTAATTAAGAATTGGGTTTGTCTCCCTCTCTTCCTGCAGTCCAGGATTGCTTCCACCTCGAATTCTGTGTCCTCACCAATCGTCACTGGCGGTGGAGGTGGCTCCACTCTCCCTGGAAATGGATCTGGAACAGTTGGTTTAAGCAAGGAGGTGTGAAAAACCGGATGGATCCTATATGAGTCAGGCAAAGATAGTTCGTAAGCCACTGGGTTAATTTCCCGTTTGATCTGAAAAGGCCCAATATACCTTGGCCCTAGCTTCCGTGAAGGGCAGGCCAATTTCAGGTTGGCAGTAGACAGCCACACTTTGTCCCCAACCTTGAAGAAAGGATTTCCCCTCCGTTTCCGATCAAAGTGTTTTTTGTAATCCACTTGGGCTTTCTGTATGGACTCCCGGAGGACCTGATAATTGTTTTGAATGAAAACAAGTCTGTCCTGCAAGGTAGGTACAGAAGTTTCAGGCATAATTTCAGGCAGGGCAGCAGGGTGGAATCCATAATTAGCCCAGAATGGGGACTGATTTGTAGCTGAATGGACAGAGTTATTATAGGCAAATTCCGCCAGCGGAAGCAGGGATGCCCAGTCATCTTGGGAAAAAGCTGAAAAGCAGCGGAGGTATTGCTCGAGGGTTTGGTTAGTACGCTCCGTTTGCCCATTACTTTGGGGATGGTAGGCAGATGATAAGCAGAGTTCCACTTCCAAGGCTTTACAAAGGGCTCTCCAAAACCTAGAGGTGAATTGCACCCCCCGATCCGAAACAATGTTCTTTGGTAGTCCATGAAGTCTTATGATCTCCTTGATAAACATGTGAGCGGTTTCCGCTGCCGAGGGAGTACCAATCATTGGTATGAAGTGGGCCATTTTTGATAATCGGTCTACCACAACAAGGATGGTCGTGAATCTTTCAGAGGGAGGAAGATCAACAATAAAATCCATAGAAATCATTTCCCAGGGGCGATTAGGGATAGGCAAGGGTCTTAATAACCCCCAGGCTTTGACTTTGTCACTTTTGCTACGTAGACATATGGTGCATGACTTGACGTAGGATCTACAGTCCCGACTGAGGTTAGGCCACCAAAAGGACCGCTGAATGAGCTCGTTAGTTTTACGGGCCCCAAAGTGCCCTGCAAGTCGGTGGTCGTGGAATGCCCTGAGAACCAGAGACCTAGCTTCTTGAGGTACAAAGATTTTGTCCTGGTGCCAAAGTAATCCACCCTGCCTCCTTAACGAGTCATGTTCGGATTCGGGGCACGATACAGAAGCTTGTTCAATGGATGCCTTTAGGTTAGGTTGAATCAGCAAAAAATTTTGGGCAGATAAGATAGTGCTTGGAGGAGCACATTCAGCAGATTCGGGGAACATCCTGGACAGGGCATCGGCTTTCCCATTTTTGGAACCTGGGCGGTATGTCAAGTGGAAATTAAATCTCGAAAAGAATAAGGCCCACCTGGCTTGTCGAGGTCTTAGGCGTTTTGCAGATCTTAAATATTCCAAATTTTTGTGATCTGTGAAGATCATAATTGGATGGTTAGCGCCCTCCAGGAGGTACCTCCATTCTTCGAGAGCGACTTTAATTGCCAGGAGTTCTCTGTCACCCACGTCATAGTTTCTTTCGGCCTGATTCAGCTTCCTGGAGCAATAGGCTACTGGGTGGAGCAGGGCCTTTGGGCCCTGACGCTGCGAGAGCACGGCTCCCGTAGCTACTTCGGATGCGTCCACCTCAAGGACAAAGGGAAGAGCTGGGTCAGGGTGTTGCAACACTGGAGCAGAGGTGAAGAGAGCCTTCAGTTTTTCGAAAGCCGCTTGAGAATCTTGGTTCCAGGAGAAGCGTGAGTGCAGGCGAGTGAGCTGGGTGATCGGGGCAATAATAGTTGAGAAATTCCGAATAAATTTCCTATAAAAATTAGCGAAGCCCACAAACCTCTGGACCCCTTTCTTGTCAGAAGGTGCAGGCCACTCCAAGATTGCTGATACCTTCTGAGGATCCATGGAAATCCCTTTCGTGGAGATTATGAGTCCTAAGAACTGGATAGATTGTTTCTCGAACTCACACTTTTCTGCTTTAGCATATAAGCCATGGGTTCTTAAGGTCTTTAACACTTTTCTGACGTGCTCTCGATGGAGTTCAAGCGAGGCTGAGAAAATTAGTATGTCGTCCAGATAGACGATTAAGAACAGGTCAAGGTATTCTCTGAAAATATCATTCACAAAATGTTGGAATGTGGCGGGGGCATTACATAGCCCGAAGGGCATCACAAGGTACTCAAAGTGACCAAAGCGTGTTCGGAAGGCGGTCTTCCACTCATCACCTTCCCTAATACGAACCAGGTTATAGGCCCCCCGCAAGTCCAACTTCGTGAAAACCTGGGCTGTTCGGAATCTTTGGAATAACTCAGGGACGAGAGGGAGTGGGTATCTGTTCTTGATAGTAATTTTATTAAGGTCCCTATAGTCAATGCATGGTCTGAGAGAACGATCCTTCTTCTCGACGAAGAAAATGCCAGCTCCAGCAGGTGACGATGAAGGGCGGATGAATCCTTTGGCAAGGTTTTCATCTATATATTGTCGGAGGGCCTCCAGCTCCACTTCGGATAACGGAAAGATGCGCCCAAAGGGGACTTCAGCTCCAGGTAGCAACTCAATTGGGCAGTCGTAGGACCGATGTGGGGGCAAGGCATCGGCACCTTTTTTGTCAAACACATCAAGGAAGTCAAGGTAGGCTGAAGGAACAGCATGACAGGGATCCGGTGTAGGTTGAACGGAGAGACACACTGAAGAGTTGACAGGCGTAGGGATGCCACAGTGTTGCTGACAATAGGAAGATGAGAAGATGATTTCTCCCTTGGGCCAGTCAATTTGCGGGTTGTGGGCCCGTAGCCAGGGTATCCCTAGGATGGCTGGGAAAATAGGAGACCTGATGACATCAAAGCGGAGAAATTCCCGATGGCCTGCTTCTGTTGTGGCAAGGACAGGGATAGTCTCCTGAGTGACTGGTCCAGAGCTAGGAGCAGTGCCATCTGCTAAATGTACATCAAGTCTTTGTTCCTTCAGTTTCAGGGGTATGCGCAAGTTCTTGGCTAGGTTGATATCCAGGAAGCAACTACAGGCTCCAGAGTCAATGATCGCCTGCAGCTTTACTTCCTTTCCATCCACCTGCAGAGAGATGGGGAGAATTAAATGAGTGGATATAGTCCCAGACAACTGAAGGTAAGAGGGGCGTGGAAGGCTGGACTTCCTTGGGTGGACAGGACAACTGCGAAGGAAGTGGCCCGAAGTCCCACAGTAGAGACACAAGTTATCCTGTCGTCTGCGTGCTCTCTCTTCAGGGGTTAAAGCAGGGCGGAGTAGGCCAGTTTGCATGGGTTCCCCATCGGACATATTCATGGACTGGGGAATAGAGGCTGGGAGTGTTGGTCCTGGGACCTTTGGCATTATCCATGTGGGTCGAAGGGTCTGAGTGCGTTCGGACCTTCGCTCCCGCAGCCGTCGGTCTAGTTGGATAGAGACTTGGATGAGACTCTCTAGTGAGGCGGGAGCCTCAATCCTAGCCAACTCGTCCTTGAGAGACTCAGATAAGCCTTGCCGGAACTGGTATTTTAGGGCGGCATCATTCCACCCAGTATCAGCTGACCACTTGCGAAATTTCACAATGTAATCCTCCACAGGTCGTCTGCCTTGTACAAGAGCATGAAGGGCCGACTCTGCGGTGGCCGTCCGTTGTGGATCATCATATAAGGTAGCCATAGCTTCAAAGAAGGTGAAAACTGAATCCAGGACTGAGTTATTTTGCTCAATGAGATTATGAGCCCAGGACTGTGGCTCATCAGATAAGAGTGAAATGATGAAACCCACCTTGACAGTCTCAAGAGAAAAAGTCCTTGGTTGCAGGGCAAAGTAAAGGTCACAAGCATTTTTGAAAGCTCTGAATTTCCGTCGGTCACCTGAAAAGCGATCGGGAGTGGGAACTCTGGGCTCCGGAGGGGGTAAACCCATAGCAGGTGCGGCTGTAGCAGAACAACTGAGAGGGTGAAGGCGTCCTTCCAGCTGAAAGTAGCCATCTTGTAAGCTCTGGACTGTTTGTGTAAGAACTGTAATCTGCTGACCTAGGGCCTCTAATGCGGAAGCACCTCTCTCGGCCTCAGACATCTTGGCTGGTTGATACTATCACGTACCTGGTGCTAGAGGCCAATGGAGAGAGAGGGCTTCCCTTGCGGCTAAGTTCCAGACCCCCCTGAGGATGAGAACAGGAGAGGTCAGGCCCAAAGTAGCACGGGTCGCCTGCTGGATTGTGTGCAGGAGGATCCAGAGTACAGCTGGAGTGCTGGAGTGGAATCAGCAGACAGGTGGCGCCCGTGAGGTGTTTACAGGACTTGGATAATGCTGAGACTGGAACGTGGTCGGGTGGATAGCCAAGATCAGGAGCCAGGTGGATATCAGAGCAAGCGTGGTCAGGTGGATAGCCGAGATCAGGAGCCAGGTGGATATCAGAGCAAGCGTGGTCAGGTGGATAGCCGAGGTCAAACACAGGAAGCAATCAGGAGACAGGTCAAGGACAAGCCGGGTTGGTAACAGGAGACAGGAACTGGAATATCACAGGGATAACACACTGGAGGAGCTGAAGATCAACCAGCAACTAAAATCACTGGCAGGTTTCCTTAAATAGGCCCAGCTAAATTGCTGGTAGTGCTGCTGGGTCCTAAAGTCCTTCTCCTGCCAAAGTGCTGATAGCGCTGCTGGGTCCTAGAGCCCTTCTCCTGGTGTTTGTGCCCTGACAGCCACCTTGGCTCGTTCCGAGGGGAACTGGTCAGCCGACATCTCCAGGTGAAGGGAGCATTGGGATAGGAATCCGCGGCACAACTTGGGATCACCGTCGTACTTGGCCGGCATGGACAGACGGACTCTAGAAGTGGCGGCGGCCACAGGCTGCGGTGGTGAAGCAGATGCAGGCGGTGGAGGCGGCTGCTGCTGTGCTGGAAGAAGCTGCTGCAGCATGGCGGTCAACTGTGCCAGCTGTTGACCTTGCTGAGCGATCTGCTGCGACTGCTGGGCCACAACTGTAGTAAGGTCCGCGATACTAGGCAGAGGCACATCAGCGGGATCCATGGCCGGATCTTACTGTCAGGGTCCGGACTGGTAGCAGGAGCGATGCAGGGAGTGGATCCGCTGTGTCAGTGAGGGATTGGCGTGGACCGTACCGGAGGATCGGTTCTAAGTAGTTACTGGTTTTCACCAGAGCCCGCCGCAAGGCGGGATGGGCTTGCTGCGGCGGTAACTACCAGGTCGTGTCCTCTGGTAGCGGCTCAACCTCACCGACTGCTGATATAGGCGTAGTACAAAAGGGACAGGCAGAGGCGTAGTCAGACGTAGCAAAGGTCAGGGCAGGCAGCACAGGTTCAGAGACGATAGTCGTTAGCAAAGGGTTCGGCAACAGGCAAAGGATTACACAAATAACGCTTTCACTAAGGCAACAAGGCAACAAAGATCCGGCAATGGCTGGAAGGGGCAGGTCACTTATATAGGAAACAGGAAACAGGAAACATGTCACAGGAAACAGGTCACAGGAAACGGGTCACAGGAAACAGGAAACAGGTCACAGGTCACAGGAAACAGGTCACAGGAAACAGGAAACAGGAAACAGGTCACAGGAAACAGGAAGGGAGGTTTGGACCAGGCACCAATTACTGGTGCACAGGCCCCTTAAATTTCAAACGACCTGCGCGTGCGCGCCCTATGGTGCAGGGGCGCACGCTCCGGGAACCATGTGAGCGGGGAGCGGAGGAGGGAGCCGGAGCGGGCACAGGTGAGTGGATCTGGAACGAACGCTGCGAGCGCTCCGGTCCAGAAGCAGGGACCGGAGCGCTCAGCGTTACACTAAGGGGTATAACAAGCATGCTTTACTGCATATACATACTGATTTTACTGTTGTGGGTAACACATATTCATTCACCTGGGGTGGCATCTTTATTGTTAATATAGTGTTCCATATTTCAATATGCCCCAGTCCACAGATCACATTACCCATCCCGTCCACAGACCACGTTACCCACCACCACACATTTGTGAGGAAGAGACCCTTGTCCTCTCAACATTGTAAGTGATGAAGATGAGGATGAGGATGACAGGGGGTGGGGTGTTAGTAAGGTTGCAGTGGATTGCCAGGTGTGATGAATATGAGGAGGAGGAGGGTGGCAGGGGGTGGGGTGTTAGCGAGGTATCAGTGGGTTGCCAGGTGTGATGGAGATGAGGATGACGGGGTGGGTGTTAGCAGTATTGCAGTGGGGTGCCAGGTGTGATGAACATGAGGATGACAGTGGTTGGGGTTTTAGCAAGGTTGCAGTGGCATGCCAGGTGTGATGAGGATGACAGGGTGCGGGATGTTTGCAAGGTTGCAGTGGGGTGCCAGGTGTGATGGGGATGAGGATGACAGGGGGTGGGGTGTAAGCAAGGTGGCAGTGGGGTGCCAGGTGTGATGAAGATGAGGATGACAGGAGGTGGGGTGTTAGCAAGGTTGCAGTGGGTTTCTAGGTGTTATGAAGATAAGGAGGAGTAGGAGGATGGCAGGGGGTGGGGTGTTAGTGAGGTATCAGTGGGTTGCCAGGTGTGATGAAGATGATGCACACTTTTTAGGTTATCTCAGAGAGTCTTGGTGTTGTTTTGGGACTACAGACTAATTTGTGTCTATCTCTATGTTGTGGAGAATAGGATAAGGGGAGGGTTTGAGTTGTTTTAAAGTGGTTGTTACCCCCCCCCCCTCCAGAAAAAAAAAAATTACGCTCCTGTCCCTTTAATGTGCAAGCTGTAGCATAGTGCTTTTGTTTTTTCAATTACCCTTTTGTATATCCTACAATACCTGTTGGTTCCTGCCTGGTCCTGACTTCAGTCTCTGAGAGCAGACCACGTTTATCATGGCTGCTGAGCTATGAGATCATGGTCAGGATACGTGTATCCGTCATCAGGGCAGCCATCAAAAAATTTGAGGCCCATTACACAGCTTGGACCCCTGGGGGCCTGACAACCAATATTCCCCAGTGCTCGCCCTCTGGCCGTCCCACCGAATCCGCCCACTGGCCATCCCACCGATTCCTTTAGTGCACAAAATTTTATTTTAACACTCTTACAACTTAAAATATGAAAATGGATCCAATCCAGCAAAGATACAGCCCCAAATATTCAGCAAAGAGAAAGCCCAATCCAGCAAAGAGATGACTTTAAATATTCAGCAAAGAGAAAGCCCAATCCAATAAAGAGACATCCCTTCGGCTGCATCGGCTTACTCTGCGGCCACCCTGCTTTAGCAATTGCTAGTTACTACAACGACAACTCAATCTCGTTGGTTGGGGCCTGGGTGGCCGGGCCCTTCGGAATCCCTGGGCCCCCTACATGTGTATGGGCTGCCACCCCCCCCATGATGGCAGCCCTGTCCGTCATCCACTCTGTCCTGTGTCCTCCTCCACCCCTCCCCTCCCTGCCTCCCCCCCTCCCCTCCCTAGCTCTGTATGTGTGTGTGAGCTGGCAGCATATCGCAACCCCAAGGTTACAAACATTTTAACTAAAGACAATGGGGCAGGGCTGACACCACTTAGTACAAAAAAAAAATGTTGTGTTTTTTCAGCCCACAACAGGAGCTGAGTGCATTTCTGGCAGATCAGCAGGCATTTTTTCTGTACTTTGGGAGTCTATAAAGGGAAACAAACAAGGGAAATCTATACTGCATCATTTTCTTTTTAATCTTGCCCTGACAAAAACAATGTGCCAATATCTACTTCTTCTGTGGAAAAGGATTGTTGAAATAAATAACTGCATTGGTATTTGCACAAGTTAACGTGACTGTTTTATAGATGGCAAACATGCATTGTAGTGTTAACTTTTAGGGAGAAGCCATGGCTTCACGAAAACAAGAGACGAAGCTTACAATTCTGATCCTCTATCAAAAGCAACTACACACGTGTCCTTATCAGTCGGAAATTTCCTTTTATTTTCTAACCTGCACAGAAAAATAACAGCTGGGATCTCTTTACAGTGACCAATGCAATTTCCGTTTCTTCTCATTTTGTTATGCATAAGGCCTATTATAAATGATTGTGAGTTCCCCTGTATGATGATGCAATGAAATAAACCATCGATGGAGTAACCTGGTATATTCAGGTCAATATTTATTTAAAAAAAAAAAATGAATAAAAGCATGCAGGTGATTGTAGCCAGAGGTGTCCTGTATGTGATGCTGTTTTAATTTGCATTAGTTAACCACTTAAGATCCGGAAGGTTTTATCCCCCCCCCCCCCACCCCTTCATGAACAGGCCATTTTTTGCGATACGGCACTGCATTGTTTTAACTGACATTTGCGTAGTTGTTCAACGCTGTACCCAAATAAAATTTATGTCCTGTTTTCCCACATATAGAGCTTTCTTTTGGTGGTATTTGATCACCTTGGCGGTTTTAATTTTTTGCGCTATTAACAAAGAACGACCAAAGATTTTGGAAAAAAAAAACAATATTTTTTACATTCTATTTTAAAACACATCCAATTAAAAAAAAAAAAAAAAAAATTCTTTATCAATTTAGGCCAATATTGTATTTGAAAAAAGAAAAAAGTTGGGACTTTAAATGAGGAACATAAAAGTTTTATGGGTTTTATTGAGTTTCTACCATGTATAGTTATGTACAGTATAGTTATGGGTTTCCATGTAGGCTATTAATTAAATATCTATTTTAAACATCTATTTATTTATCTATTCATTACCAGTTATGTTCCTCATTTAACTTTTCAACTTTTTTATTTTTTCAAATACATAGCCAGGGATGGAGTCACATGGGTTATTCATGTGCCTCATTCACAGTCCCAAGTCCCCCCCCCCCTCTTTTTTTGCTTGAATTTAGGCCAATATGTACTCTGCTACATATTTTTGGTAAAAAAGAAATCTTAATAAGCGTATATTGATTGGTTTGCGCAAAAGTTACAGCGTCTACCAACTATGGGAATTTTTTCATTTTTATTTTTTTATTTTTACTGGTAATGGCGGCAATTAGCAACTTATAGCGGGACTGCGATATTGCGCAAGACAAATTTGACACTAACTGACACTTTTGACCAGTGACATTATTACAGTGATTAGCGCTAAAAAGATGCATGGTCACTGTACTGACACTAGCAGGGTAGGGGTTAACATTAGGGGCTATCAAAGGGTTAAATGTGTGCCTATAGGTAGCGATTACTGTGGGGGAGGTGCTTTTACTACTCGATATTGAACCCTACGGACTAAGACTGGGATGCCATTAAAGTTCATGTGTGTGTATAGGCAGGATTCCCAATAGTCTTGGTAATATAGTGTTTGTCCCACTCAATAGAAGTCGATCCAATGATTGGCTTCTCTCAAACGGGGATGTTGGAATGTTGGTTTCTTCGATGTTGGTTTCTTTGATCAGCGCCTGCAGCCAATCAACTGAAGTGCTGATCAGTGTATTCTCACAGTGGAGGAGTCTCTGCTGTCAAAATAGAATAGCACAGTGTAGGAGCATTACTCTATCTTCCTTCATTGCGTGTGTAGCAATATTTCCAGGCCTGGGGCTGAGGTGGGTCTGCCATCAGTACCGGTAAGACTTCCAACACATTTAAGTTGTGAACCCAGGTGTGAGAACTGAGACAATGACCATTCCGGCATCTTTGGTTTGTTTTATTTAGGGGATGGGAGAAGGGAATGAGTGGGATACTCCTAAGGCTCTTCTAGGCTTAACTGGAACTTTATACAAAGAATGCTCACAAACGCTGTCTTGGTGCCAGCTGAATGCCGACCAGCGCTTCCTGACGTTTAAAATGCTGCTTGACTGACTAAGGCTCCATGTACACGGGACGTTGTTAAAAGTCCCTTTGAATGCTGGAATTTTTAGGACGTTTGAAACGTCCGTTCAGTCGCGTTTGTACCCGCGTTTAGCGGGCGTTTAGCAGCGTTTGCGGGCGTTTGCGTTTAGAAGCGTTCCTAGAGGTCAAAAAAATTATTCCCCTTTAAAATGGAAAAACGCGAACGCGTTAGACGCGTTCGGACGCGTTTGTGCGTTTGAAACGCCGGGAAACACACGTTCGAACGCAAATAATTGCGTTCTAAAAACAGTCCCTGAACGCAACTGCCTGCAAATGACTGTAAACGACCTGGTGTACATGGACAGATAAGATAAAATGTAGATGGGTTCAGGGGCTTCTGAAAAAAACGCCCAACTGCTCCTAAACGGCCATTTCCAGCGTCCCGTGTACATGGAGCCTTAGTGCTGAAACCTCGACTTTAACTTGGATTGTTAGCTCAGAGGCTCCAGGACTGTGGAACTCTTGACTCCTGATACTTAGTGTAGCTCAAAAGTCACTGAACAGCTCCCTCTAACCCTTCACTGGCTGAGGTAGCTCCTTGTCACTACTTTTGCTGCTGCAACTCTCAACTTTGTACACTTCACACTGTACACTGACTCTTCAGGGCCCAAACTGCAGGTACCCCCTTTACACTTCAGGGTCCTCTGACTAGGTACCCCCTCTAATACCCCCTTTAACAGTTAGCTGACTTCTGGATCCCTAGAACCTTTTCCGAAGTGGTTCCCTCTGACACTAGGCAGACCCCTAGGGGCAATCCACAGTACTCATGACCTTTGTAGGCTTTCCTGGAACTGGACCCCTCTCTCCTCTCCGCTGGTTTTCGGCACACCGGATCCCCTCTGCAGCTCAGCTTCACACTCCTTGGATTCCCAGGCTGCCACCCGGGACACCCGCTTCCTCTGACAGGAGGAGAGACAGCCGTAATCTCCCTCCTGGGACTCTGCTTTTCGCCAAAGACGCTGCGTCATGCGTTCCTTCAGAATTTATACCCAACCCCAGAATCCTTTGCGGCAGAATCTGCCTTCTGGGGTAGATACAGGCCTGAGTGTGTCTCTGATTGGGTTTCCTCCACTGTCCAATAAGAATCCTCTCATGGAGCCAGTGGGGAGACTTCCCTCTCAGCAGACACACGAGGAAGACATGACAGCCCAGCTGAAATCATGGCCCAGCTGTTAGGCAGCCAAGGCCCACTATACTTTACCTAGCACCTACCTGTAGGGTGCTACATGTGGATGGAGTAATCCATTCATTTTTTTTTGTTTAGCCTGCTGGCTGATCAAAAAAAAAAAAAAACATTCATCTAATGACTTACTTATTTATTTCAGGTACTTATATAGCGCTGTCAATTTACACAGCGCTTTACATATACATTGTACATTCACATCAGTCCCTGCCCTCAAGGAGCTTACAATCTAAGGTCCCAAACTCACATACATACACAGTAGGGCCATTTTTTTTTTTTTTTATATACAGGATCCAATTAACCTACCAGCATGTCTTTGGAGTGTGGAAGGAAACCGGAGTGCCAGGGAAAACATGCAAACTCCAGGCAGGTAGTGTCGTGGTTTGGATTTGAACCAGTGACCCTCTTGCTGCTAGGTGAAAGCGCTAACCACTACACCACTGTGCCGCCCACTTACTTGCGACTTTTGTGATTTTAGCATTTTAGCCTTTTAGTGTATGGCACTCATGGCGCAAGGAAGACGCAAAAAAACCCAAAAAACTTATGAAGGTAACTGATAAGAGTGGGTTTAGATCTACTCTTTAGCCATAGTTCACACTGCTGCGAATCTTCATGTAATTACCTGCGAAGTGTGACATTTAATTGCTGTGACTCAAGTTGCAGTGACAAAATAAAAAAATGGTTCCTGTGCTGGTCTTTTTTTTTTTTCAATTTAACTAATTTTAGGTTTAATTGTTTTTTTAATATTTTCCAATCTGCATTGAAAATGCACCTGTTGATCCTGGTGTATGTGGAAGATCAGCAGCACTGGAATTGATCAAAGGATAAAAAATAGGTGCACACAGAATTTTATTTAAAAAAAATACTAATAATTCAATGGTTTGTGATGCAGATTGCTTTAGCAAATCAAAAATGTCATCTGGTTAGGGTTTAGATCTATGTTAAGGAAAGAGCTGCAATCACACATGAGCGTCTTTTATTAAAGTCAATGAAGCTATAAAACTCTGTAGTTTGAAGTGACCACTTAAATCTCATCTGTCAATGTTCTGACTCATAACTGTCAAGAAACTGAGCTCACCTTTTTAGACAGATTAAATATTATTTTAAGGTTTGTCCACCATGTCACGTCTCTTCCTGCTAATAGGTTGATCTGCCTCCAGTGGCAAAGTACAATTTGTATAAAAGAAAGTTCACTTACCTCTCTCTTTTACTCAGAAGGACTTCTGTTTGTTTCCAGAATGCCAAGAACTACCTAATCAATTTAACCCCTTTACCACTAGAGGATTTTGCTGTCTTACGTCTGGGCCACTTTTTTGCGATTCGGCACTGTGCGACTTTAACTGACAATTGCGCGGTCATGCGACGCCATACCCAAACGAAATTTACGTCCTTTTTTCCCCACAAACAGAGCTTTCTTTTGGTGGTATTTGATCACCTTTGCGATTTTTACTTTTTGCGCTATAAAAAAAGAGCGTACATTTTGAAAAAATAACAATATTTTTCACATTTTTTTATATAAAAAAACCCCCCCAAAAAAATGTAAAAATCTAAATTTTGTTTACATTTTTGGCCAATTTGTTTTCTGCTACCTATTTTTGGTAAAAAAAATATCACAATAAGCGTATTTTGATTGGTTTGCGCAAAATCTATTGTGTTTACTAACTAAGGGAAAGATTTCTGTCATTTTTGGTGTTTTTTTTTTTAACGAGTAATGGCCGCGATCTGCGATTTTTTTTGCTGGACTGCGACATTGCGGCGGACAGATCGGACCCTTGACTGACATTTTTGACACTTTTGGGGGTACCAGTGACATTACTACAGTAATCAGTGCTATACATATGCACTGTTACTGTAAAAATGACACTGGCAGGGAAGGGGTTAATTTTATTGGAGAGGGAGGGGTTAATGTATGCCTGGTGCTTACTAAAGTGTGTGGGGGGAGGTGACTGAGTGACACAAGGACAGATCCAGGGTTCAGCTATGCTGAACCCTGCAATCTGACCCTGCCTGTCACTTAGGAGATCCACACTAGATCCCCGACGATCGGGGAAGAGCAGCGGCGATCGCCGCTGCTCCTCCCCTGGCCTGACTCCCTTCTGTGACTGAATACAGCGGGAGCGAGCCTCCGGTGGCGCGCGCGCGCCGCCGAGAAAGGGGAGTGTCTGGCGACGTAGGTCTACGTCGCCAGACCATAACGAACCACTCTGCCGCAGTAGTGCTCGAGTGAGCAGATGGCAAGTGGTTAAAGGGAAATACGGATGATTATCTAGGACTTAGATACATCTTTTTTAATTTGAAAGGAAAAAAAAAAAAAAGAATGGTTCCATGTTAGCGACCCTGTTCATTCTCTAGCCCAGTGTTTCTCGACTCCGGTCCTCAGGGTACACTAACAGGCCAGATTTTAAGTATTACCTTGGGGAGATGCAGACTAGAATACTGCAATCACTGAGCAGCAAATGATATCACCTGTGATGTATTTCAGTTTTCTTGCAAACCTGGCCTGTTAGTGGGTCCTGAGGACCGGAGTTGAGAAACACCGCTCTAGCCATTTGCTGACCCTGGCTTTTTCTGACATTTGTTGTTTACAAATATAAATCTGTATTTTCTGCTAGGAAATCATTTAGAACCCCAAACCTTATATATATGTAGCACCCTCCTAAATAGGTGTTAGCAGGAGGAATAGTTTGCTCTGCCTGCTTAACAGCGGAGTAGCAGGTAAATCAAAGCCTGCTCCATTTGCTTATCTGGGGAGCCTGATCAGTAGTTAGGCCTGTTACATGTGCTCAGGGTATGATTCATCTGGGCTGAGGGAGTGTCCCCACTGTATCCAATAGGGGAGCCTGTTGGACAGTGGAGGAAACCCAGCCAGTGACACGCAGGCTTTTATGACTATCCCAGTGGGTTGGCACAAACAGTGGTGCATCCTGGGATATGTTATAAAAGCCAAGGGCACATGTGACAAAGTGTCTTTGGGCGGGAAGCCAGGTCCCAGAAGGAGGGTGATGGCTGTCTCTCCTTCTGTCTGTTGGGGAAGGTGGTCACATGCGGTCGGCCTAGTGAGCCAGAAGTGTGGTGCTGAGCCAGGAGGTCCAGGATACTGACAAGTGGAGTTGGAGGCAGAGCAACCCAGGGAAAAACAGTGTCTGTGAGAAGCTTGCCAGGGGTCTGCCCAGGAAAGGGACCAGTCGTCAGTGCACACAGCAAGTGAGAAAGGGGGTGCCAAGTTAGAACCCTGAAGAGTAACTCAAATAGCATCACATTGTCTATCTTCACTTCAGTGGCAAGGTGAAGCAGCGGCTTTGCCGCACACTACAGCTAGTTGTCCTCAAGATTGTGCATAGTTCAATCACTTAGGGGGGAGCCAGGGAGCACAGGGGGGTGGAGAGCACTGGGGGAGCCAGAGAGCATAGGGGGAGATGAAAAGCACTGTGGGCTGCACAAGTGCACAGCACTGCAGGCACTTACCTTCTCCCTGCCGCCGCCGCCCCCCGTGAGCAGCGTGGACGGAAGGAGCTGCCACATCTGCAGCTGCTTCACACACAGATGCAGGCTGGGCTGGCTGCGCCGGGCAGGACACCGGCCTGACACCCCCATTGACGTGAAGAAGCGGGAACATTTGACTTGTCCGGCTCCGCGGCCAATCAGCCTTCTGCTCAGGAGGGTGTGACTCACACCCCCCCCAGCAGAAGGCTGATTGGCCGCGGAGCTGGCCGCAGTGAGTGAGGGAACTTCAGAGCCGCGGCCCACCGGGAATATGCCCGGTCTGCCCTATGGCCAGTCCGGGCCTGACCCTATGGCCAGTCCAGGCCTGACCCTAGCCATTGGCCACACTGGATCGGTTCACGGGCTACTGATGGCTTCCGGTAAGCGAGGGAACCACCGATACGCAACAGCAGGGGGGGTAGCAATGGGAGACAGGTGGGCACCTATCTCGCGGCCTATGAAAGTGATCCTGTGGCGAATCCGCCGCCGGGATCACTTTTATGTGAAAGCTGACTGCCTGACTGAAAAAAGATACCTGTGATATGATAACAGCTAGCTAGTGATTTAATGTCAAAAACATGACAGATATTTACAGTTAGGCCTCTTTCACACGGGGCGGACATCCGCAATCCCATTGACATGCATTATGTCCGTATATCACCTGCAAACGATTTGAGGCCTTAGGCCGTCTGCAGATGACTAGAGAAAATACCAGAGGATGCAACCTGGATAAAAAAAGTAAGCTTACCCCTCTGGCAGGGGGAAGGAAAATCAGCACAATGAGCCAATCAGGTGATTTTCAGTGCAATAAATCCATTGATAGGAGGAGAGAGCACAGTGACAGAGAGAACAGTTCATCAGTGTACTGGAACTGAGTGGGGAGGAGACATGTAAGTGAAAGTGAAATCACAGCAGAAAAATATCAGGTCCCCTTCCCTGCTAGGCATTACTGTAATGTGTGGCAGGGCTGTGTAGATCTCAGAACTGGGTAGACACAAATATATTTATGTATTCCATCTGGGGAGCTAGCCTGGAGTTCAGCTTAAAGGGTAACTCCACTTTCGTGGGGAAAAAAAATAGCAAATAAAGAAGAAACAATATAGCGTATAAAATTGCGACATATTGTAATTGAAAGTTATTAAAATTACCTTTCCTTTTCAATCTGCAGCTGTTGTAATTTTCTGAAAATGCAATGCAATATGGCTACCTGGAGCTGTTCTGTACTCAGAATGTATACTGACCACACCCCCAGAAACATAATTTCCTGCTTGTGTGATTGGCTCACCAATTTTCCCAGAAGTCTGCACTGAGATACAAGTCAGATTTCTGGCATCCCCTGCAACAAAAATGTCATTTTTGGTGAGATACTCCCAATAGGAACACGTCTAAAGGGATGCAGGCCCAGCAGATTTCCTCATTAGTGCTCTGCAGCTGCCACAGCTGATAGATAATTATGAAACCCACTCAGCACAGAGGAACAAACTGGGATTTCTTCAGAATAACAAAAGGTAGGAATCTGCAACAAAGTTTGTTCTAATCCTTGTAATGTACAGAGATCACCCAGAGGGTAATGTTTTGTTCTCAACAAAAGTGGAGTTACGCTTTAAGGCTGGGTTCACAGTGGTGCGAATTGGATGTGGGTTTCCTCGCATCCAAATTGCTTGTCAGGAGACTGTGACTGGCTCTCAATGGAGCCGGTTCACACAGCTCTGGGACAGCTGCGGAGCGGTTTGCAGGAAATTTGTGTGCATCTTCTGGTCAGTTTAAGGTCCAAATTCAGTCAAAAAATTTAGACCGAGTTGGACCTGAAACGGTGAACGGGACGCACCGGACCTCCTGCTGCGAGGCACTCTGCAATCCAGTGTGAACCCAGCTTTAAGCTTTGTCTGCCCCAGTGCTTTGCAAAATTGTGCACTAAACCGCGTGCTTTACTACAACACACACTCCAGTGCCATTAATTCATAACAGCAACCCCCGCAACTTGCATTACCATGTGTTTTGGTACGGTCCGATTTTTAGGCGCAGGCAATTTTTTTTGCGCATTTCTCACGCATAGGGCAGCTCATTGAAATTAATGGGCTGTGTCGAAATGCACAAAAATGCGGGCGTACTTTGTTGCACCTGCAAGGTGTGAACAGAGCCCAAAGCCATGAGATATTTACTACAAACTTCACTGATAAATGAGAACATAGTTACAAATAGTACTGTAATTAATTGCGTGCATTCTTTTGTGCTCTTTGGAAGTTGTGAAATAGATGACGGAATTCATAATTATTACAATTTCCACATAGAACTCTCCATTAAAGCTCAACATGCATAATTTATTTTCAATCGTTTATTGCCTTAAAATATTTACAGCATGTCATCAGGAAAAAAAAACGAGATCCAACAATTGGAAATCCATGGACACGGGTTCTAGTGAAGATCCTACTGACAGCGCCAAACGTGTGCACACTGGGGAACAGAGTCACCAGTGAAAGATTGTGACAAATGCCTGTCTCTTTGCCTCAGCCAATCAGAAGAAGCCATACAAGGCTTCCTCCTCCAATTCAGTTTTGTTCCCTTGAGTAGGCCAGAAAGTTCAGATTGTCACACTCCTATCTCTACATGTTTCGCAACTTGACATGGCTTCATCAGGGATTTACCATAACACCTGTAGTGCTTAATGTGATGAGAAAAACATGTATTGTTCTGGACCGGAAGGGTTTGCCCCCCATAATGACCAGGCCATTTTTTGTGATTCGGCACTGCGTTACTTTAACTGACATTTGCACGGTCGTGCGACGCTGTACCCAAATAAAATTGTTGTCCTTTTTTTTCCCACAAATAGAGCTTTCTTTTGGTGGCATTTGATCACCTGTGTGATTTTTATTTTTTTGCACTATAAACAAAAAAATAGCGACAATTCTGAAAAAAAAAACAATATTTTCCACATTCTGGTATATGACATTCCCTCCAAAAAAATTTTAAATTAAAATTTTTCATCCTTTTAGGCCAATTTGTATTCTGCTACATATTTTTGGTATAAAAAAAAAATAGCAATAAGCGTATTTTTATTGGTTTGCGCAAAAGTTATTGTGTTTGCAAACTAGGGGAAAGATTTATGTCATTTTTATTTATTTATTTATTTTTTTACTAGTAATGGCGGCGATCTGCAAATTTTTGGCGGGACTGCGACATTGCGGCGGACAGATCGGACCCCTAACTGACATTTTTTACCCTTTTGGGGGACCAGTAGCATTACTACAGTAATTAGTGCTAAAAATATGCACTGTTACTGTAATAATGACACTGCCAGGGAAGGGGGTTAACCTAGTGGGTGATCAAAGGGTTAAATGTGAGCCTAGGGGGTGTTTACTCACTGCGGGGGGAACTTGTAAAATGGTAAGAGACCTGTGATCCTATATAGAAGGATCACAGGAGCTCTGTGATCCTTTCAGCGAGAAGAACGCTCAGCTGTGTTTACAACAGCTGACCGTTCTTCTCTTTCAGCGGGGAGCGATCGCGGCCGCCGGCCCCGTGCATCGGCATCCCTGCTGCCTAGTGGGGGTGGGAGCGCGGCAACACGCGTTTGCCCCCCAGCAGCAAGGGAGGAGGGCCAGCCTGCCGCAGTAAATGTGTGACGGGCTGTCCGGAAGGTGTTAAATATTTATATATTGGGCATATATGGAAGATCAAGGCCAGGAGATGCCCATTATTTATCACATAGCAAGGATGGTATGAAGACACCACCATATATGTATACAGTTCTCATATAACCAATCTCATATAGATTTTGCCCTAAAAAAAGGGGATTCAGTAGTTTGAGTGGACAAGCTACTTGTGTATGGCAAACAAAGTGTGACTAAAGACAAAGCTTTTTGTTATTTTAGTTTTGGGTAGTGGAGAGGGGTTAGGACGCCTGTCAGTTTTTATTGCTGTTTGTGCTCCCGTTAAAGAGATTCACCCTCTCTATTTGTCCAGTTTACCATTATCATTGCATGTGACGGTAAAAGAAAATCCCAAATTTTGGGTTGTCCCCAGATAAGTAATAGAGGGATAATCTTCCAATGGGGACACTAGTTCAGGTGACCTGGGGGTCCCAAAGGAATTCCTTTAATTTGCAGGGCTTTCCTCTCACTTCCTGTTTGGCTATGGGACAGGAAGTGAAGGGAAATCTCCAAAATGGGACAAAGATGGCAAAAAAAAAATCTGACAGGGGTTAGACCCCTCCGTTTCTCTATCCAAAATGAAAGATAAAGTATTGCCTATAGTTCTACTTTAACCTCCCTGGCGGTATGATTATGTCAGGAATTACATACCAAAAGCGGTACAATTTTTTGCATGGAAATTTGGCGTTATGTATTATAGGCCTACAATTCTTAGTAATTACTGACTTAAACCTGACCAAAACAAGACTCTAGTAGACATCCCAGATGTAATAAATTTGAAACACAAACGCATGAATTATAATCGAATCAATAATATAATTTTATTATATATTATATAATATAATATATATTTATCATCATTAGTCATTTAGGTCAACATTGGATCATTCAGAGGTCCTCACTGAACTTCTGGAGAGAGTTTGCTGCACTGAAAGGGGCTGAATAATTTTGCACGCCCAATTTTTCAGTTTTTTAATTGTTAAAAAGGTTTGAAATATCCAATAAATCCCCAACAGCTGGAGGGCCGCAGGTTGGACGCCCATGATCAAAAGTGAAAGTAAAAGAAACCCTAAATTTTGGGTTGTCCCTGGAAAAGTAATAGAGGCAACATTTTCCACTGGGAACACTAGTTCTGGTTACCTGGGGGGTCCCCAAGGAATTTCCTTAATTTGCAGAGATTTTCTCACTTCCTGTTTAGGCTATGGGACAGAAAGTGAAGAGAAATCTCCCCAACAGGACACAGATGGCAAAAAATCAACTGACCAGGGTTATAACCCTCCCTTACTCTATCCAAAATGAGAAAAAAAAGTTTGCCTTTGTCGTTCGAGAATTTTCCTATAGGTTAATAATACAATTACTAAACCCAAGATAAAATTTGTGCGCTTGCAAAAAAAAAAAACTGTAAACCTTAGTGACAAAAAACTAAGTATAACAAATACAATAAAAACTCAAATAAATCAAACGAACAGCAGCTTCTAAATCACCAATCCGAGAAGGATGGGAAACAAGCTTCAACCACACAATCATAAAAAGTGCGCTATCCTTGTGCTAGGTATAAGTCAAAGTACCTTCCTTCACTAACTTTTACCTATAGCTAAGACTATAATAAGGCTTACCTATAGGTAGTGTAAGTATCTTCTAAACTTGCACCATTTAGTAGATATTTACTATACATGCAGCCAATAAAATCACTGGCGTATGCGCTCTAAAGGAACGGTCACCCGTGCCGTTCCTTTAGAGCCCTGTGCTGTAAACGCCGGTGTAACGTGAGAATTACCTACCCCGTGAGAAAAACCTACCCTCGTCACTTCCGGCCAGGAACAGCTGAGCAGCGCTGCAGTGCGCATGCTCACAGCCCCGGATACCTAATGGAAGAGTTGAGGATCAGACTAGTGAGCATGCGCAATAGTAGGAAACGCTGACGGTGTCCATGAAAAAAACCTACCCACGCGGGGGTTACATTAAAATAGCTGTGCTGCAATATAAGTAATCTCCGCTCCTGTCCCTGTCACTCTCCTGATCTTGGCTAGTAAATATAAAAGCGGGTCTCGGCTCCGTGATTTATGTTCTCATACACCCGCCACCGCTTTTATATTTACTATCCGAGATCAGGGAAGTGACAGTGACAGGAGCGGAGATGACTCATAGTGCAGCACAGCTGTTTTAATGTAACTGCTCGCGTTACACACACTGCCGTGAAGCGGAAGTGACGAGGGTAGGTTTTTCTCACGGGTAGGTAATTCTCACGGAACACCGGCTCCCGCGCGCGCATGTGCAGGAGTGACATTATCGCGGCTTCAGCCAATCAATCACAGAGTCTGCAAACCCGGAAGCAAGAAGGCTGAAGATGGAAGCGGTCTCCAGCTCTGACATCTCGGCGCAGGAGGGCTTCGTTTTAAGGCAAGTTTACCTTAACCACTTTACCACCGGAGGATTTTGCTGTCTTCCGTCCAGGCCACTTTTTGCGATTCGGCGCTGTGCGACTTTAACTGACAATTGCGCGGTCGTGCGACACCGTACCCAAACGAAATTTACGTCCTTTTTTTCCCACAAACAGAGCTTTCTTTTGGTGGTATTTGATCACCTGTGCGATTTTTACTTTTTGCGCTATAAACAAAAAAAGAGCGTTTATTTTGAAAAAATAACAATATTTTTAACATTTTTTTTATATGAAATTTCCCCCAAAAAAGATGTAAAAACCAATTTTTTTAAAAATTTTTGGCCAATTTGTTTTATGCTACATATGTTTGGTAAAAAAAATCGCAATAAGCGTATTTTGATTGGTTTGCGCAAAAGTTATTGCGTTTACTAACAAAGGGAAAGATTTCTGTCATTTTTGGTGTTTTTTTTTTAACGCGTAATGGTGGCGATCTGCGATTTCTTTTGCGGGACTGCGACATTGCGGCGGACAGATCGGACCCTTGATTGACATTTTTGACACTTTTGGGGGTACCAGTGACATTACTGCAGTAATCAGTGCTATATATATGCACTGTTACTGTAAAAATGACACTGGCAGGGAAGGGGTTAATTTTATTGGAGAGGGAGGGGTTAATGTATGCCTGGTGCTTACTGACGTGTAGGGGGGGAGGTGACTGAGTGAGTCATGGACAGATCGGATGTCCAGCTATGCTGAACAGTCCGATCTGTCACTCCCTGTCACTATGGAGATCTCCAGACTCGATCCCCGACGATCGGGTAAGAGCAGCGGCGATCGCTGCTGCTCCTCCCCTGGCCCGACCCCGCTGTGAATGAAAACAGCGGGAGCGAGCCTCCGGCAGCGCGCAAGCGCCGCCCAGAAGGGGGAGTGTCTGACGACGTAGTACTACGTCGTCAGACGATAACGAGCCACTCTGCCGCAGTAATATTACTGTGAGCAGTCGTAAAGTGGTTAATGTGCTGGTATGAGGTTCATACTAGCACATTATGGCTTTACCTTGCAGAGTAAAAAAACAAAACAAACATCCATTGGTTTACAACCGCTTTAAGTGATTGTAGAGTTTCGTTTTTTTTTTTTAAATACCAAACATGTTATACTTACCCGTCATGTGCAGTTGGTTTTGCACAGAGCAGCCCGGATCCTCCTCTTCTCGGGTCCCTCTTCTGTGCTCCTGGCCCCTCTCTCCTGTTGAGCGCCCCCACAGCAAGCAGCTTGCTATGGGGGTACCCGAGCCAAGCTGCAGCTCTGTGTATCCATTTAGACACGGAGCTTCCATTTGGGCCCGCCACCTCTCTCTCTCCTGATTGGCTTTGATTGACAACAGCGGGAGCCAACGGTGTCTCTGCTGTGTCTTGGCCAATCAGGAGGGAGAGTCCTGGAAAGCAGAGGGACTCATGGACATCGCTGAATGGAGAAGGGGCTCAGGTAAGTATTAGGGGGTGATATAAAAGAGGGGGCAGTGCCAATGCAAGTGTGTAAATAAATCAATAAATAACAATGAAGATGATCATAGTCTAATTAAAAGTCCGTAGTAAAGGGGAAACTTCTCCAACCACCCGTGAAAAGGATGAAGAATTGACATCAAACACACCACATGAATATAAGATGGACTCTTACCCGACGGTATTGACCCTCAAGTGATAGAGAGGTCAATACCAGCGAAAATTATATGTGAATAGGTTCCAGGAGTGGCTATGCTGGATCCAATTCGTTCACATGGAAAACAATGGCACAAGCTCACTCACATCCAGAAACTCAAGCCGGCACACCACCTCAGGATAAAACAGACTATATTGGTGTAGTATGTCCAACCAGAGATAATTTATTGAAAGTAATGCACTTACAAGAAGGTTGAATGAAACAGCAAAAAAAACATCCAAATTTTAAAAACGACGGTTTCCAGCATGTTTACATCATAAGTTCTGTCCCCACTTACGCGTTTCATCATTAATTGACGTCATCAGAGAGGGTGCTGAAGGCGGCGGCTACACAGAGAAGGCTTTTTATCTTAATGCATAGAGTGCATTAGGATAAAAAAATCTGCCTTTGCAACTCCTTTAAAGTGATAGTATACTCCGCTTTTTATTTTTTACCTACAGGTAAGCCTATAATAAGGCTTACCTGTGGTAAAATGAATATCTCCTAAACCTGCACGGTTTAGGAGATATTCACCCTGCATGCAGCCGCTGACACCAGTGGCGCATGCGCTCTTAAGGTCGGGCGTATCTTGCCGGACCTTCAGAGCTCCTTGCCGGAAAGTGAGCTCCCGCGGGCATGCGCGGGAGTGACGTCATCGCGGGAGTGACGTCACCGCGGCTCCGGCCACTCACAGCGCCAGAGCTGCCAAACCCGGAAGAGACGCCAAAGGAACATGTCAGCTCCTTCAGTGGTGTCCGGCCGACCATATGGGGGCTTCGTTCTAAGGTAAGTATTACATAATGTGCTAGTATGCGATGCATGCTAGCACATTATGCCATTGTCCTGCAGGATTTTGTTTTTTTTTGGGGGATACAACCCCTTTTATACCATTGTTGGCTACATCATGATCCTCATCTTCATTGAAAATTGGATGATCGTTCATTTGATTTTCTTATAGTGTGTACCCCACTTACCCATAACTGCTTTGGAC
Source organism: Pelophylax lessonae (assembly GCF_965119305.1). NCBI lineage: Eukaryota > Metazoa > Chordata > Amphibia > Anura > Ranidae > Pelophylax > Pelophylax lessonae. The sequence continues at coordinate 174,635,869 of NC_138780.1, forward strand.
AAGACATAGGGGTTGAGAAAATAAAGAGAAATAGGCTGTGCCTTTACAAAGTGCAGTTGCTCCAGAGCTGACCTCCATCATTTAATCATGTTTAAAATTGCCGTTTTCGTTTATTGCTGGTATATTTTGGGAAATAAAATTACACTGGAAAAAAAAAAAACAGGAAAAGATGGATGGGAAAATTATGCTAACCACAAACTAAAATGGGGTGAAAGTTTTTATTATGTAAATGAATGCCGTGATGACCGAGAATGTTGTCTACATGCACATAAGCACACAGTACCAAACAGTAGGTTGATTTAACCCCCTTCATAACCAGGCCATTTTTTTGCAGTTTGGCACTGCGCTAGCAATTGCTTGGTCATGCAACACTGTACCCAAACAAAGTTTATAAACGTTTTTTCAGACAAACAGAGCTTTCTATTGGCAGTATATGATCACCACTGGGGTTTTTTTTTATTTATTGTGATATGAACAAAAAAAGACTGAACATTTTGAAAAAAAAAAAAACAATATTTTTTACTTTCTGCTTTAACACATATCCAAAAAAACCTAAAAAAAAAAAAAAAAAAAATCAAATTTCTTCATAAATGTTATCAGAAATGTATACTGTTACATGTTTTTGATAAAAAAAAAAAAAATCCCAATAAGTGAATATTGATTGGTTTGCATGAAAATTATGGTATATATACTGGAACTCTTATTTTATTTAACCACTTGCCGACTGCCTAACGCCGATCTACGTCGGCAGTCAGCCCCTCACAGGCAAAGTGACGTAGGGCTACGTCACTAGCTTGTGAGGGTCTAGGGAGCGAGCGCGCGCCGCCGGAGGCGCGCTCCCGCTCCCGCGTGGTCACGGACCCCCCCCCCGCGCGTGTGACCAGCGGACCCGATGTCCGCCGGTCACTCGGCGATCGGCGGGGGAGAGGGAGAATGTCAGGCAGCTTGTGTAAACAAGCCACTGTCACGGAACCATGAACCAGACGTACAACAACAGATAAGTGAAAATAAGAAGGCTTTATTGAAAATCAAGCTGTAAAGCAAAAGTCCAAACGGATGGCGAAACCGAGGCAGAGTCCTTGCGAAGCCAGAGGTCAGGAACCAGGAGGGTAGTCAGACGAAGCCGGGATCAGGAACCAGCAGGGTAGTCAGACGAAGCCAGGATCAGGGACCAGAAGCAGCAGCAGTCTTAGAAGCATGTGAACACAGGAGGACCAAGCAAGGAACTGAAGCCACAGACCTCCTATATATATGAGCTAGGCATCCAGCTCCTCCCAGTGGGAAGGAGGAGCCGCAGGGTGGGAGGCTACAAGAAACCCAGAAACCAAGATGGCCGCCAGCACATGTCAAACGAAGGAGAACAGCAAGAAGGTAAGACCATGACAGTACCTCCCCCTCAAGGGCCCCTCCTCCGCGGAGTAAAGAACGGTTTCTGAGGGAAGCGTGCGTGGAAGGCTCGGAGCAAGGCAGGAGCATGGACATCTGCGGAGGGAACCCAGGAACGCTCCTCTGGACCATAACCACGCCAATGAACCAAAAACTGCACCCGACCGCGAACCAGGCGTGAGTCCAGGATATTGCTCACCTCATACTCCTCACGATTGCCCACTTGGACCGGACGAGGCCGAGGAACCGAGGAAGTGAAACGATTACACACCAGTGGCTTCAACAGGGAGACATGAAACACGTTGGAGATCCGCATGCCAGGAGGAAGCGCAAGGGCAGAGGCTACCGGGTTTACCCTGCGAAGCACTCGGAAGGGACCAACAAAGCGAGGCGCCAGCTTGGGAGTGGGCACTCGAAGGTTGAGGTTGCGGGTGGACAACCATACACGGTCTCCGGCCTGGTAGGAAGGAGCAGGCGCTCGTCTGCGATCAGCCTGGAGTCTCTGGCGCTGCGCAGAGACCTCAAGGGACTTCTGGATCTGTACCCAAGAAGCACGTAGGACGGAAAGGTGATCCTCCACAGCCGGAATATCCTGGGGAGAGAATACCTCCGGTAACACGGCAGGTTGGAACCCATAATTGGCCATGAAGGGAGACATCCCAGAGGAAGAGTTCACCGCCGTGTTCCTGGCAAACTCAGCCCAAGGCAGGAGGTCAACCCAATTGTCTTGGTGATCGGAGACATAGCAACGAAGGAATTGCTCCAAGGCCTGATTGGATCGTTCTGCGGCCCCATTGGACTGAGGGTGGTAGGCCGAGGAGAAGGAGAGATGAATCCCCAACTGGGAGCAAAAGGCGCGCCAGAACCTGGACACAAACTGACTCCCCCGATCCGACACTATCTCCTTGGGAAAACCGTGCAACCGGAAGACCTCCCTGGCAAAAATCGTGGCCAACTCCTGTGCAGAGGGTAACTTCTTGAGAGGAACACAGTGGCACATTTTGGAAAATCGATCCACAATCATGAGAATGACCGTATGGCCTCGGGATGCAGGGAGGTCCACAATGAAATCCATCCCCAGGTGTGACCATGGGCGCTCCCCGGTGGCTATGGGTTGCAGAAGGCCCAACGGAAGGTGCCGAGGGGACTTACTCTGGGCACAAACGGAGTATGCCGCTACATATGCGGCGATGTCGGAACGTAGGGAAGGCTACCAGAACAGACGTGAAACAGCCCAGGACAGCTGATTCTTTCCAGGATGCCCCGCGGTCTTGGAGTTATGGTAGGTTCGCAACAACCGAGTGCGCAACTCCTCAGGCACAAAACATCTGCCGTTGGGTCTCCCAGAGGGAGCACCAGATTGAGCCGCCAAAATCTGCTCACCCAGGGGAGAGGTCAGGCTGGTGCGAATGGTGGCCAGGATCTGATTCGGAGGTATGACCGAAGTCGGAATCGACTCCTCCCTGGACAGGTCGGAGTACTGCCGTGATAAGGCATCTGCCCTGATGTTCTTGGAACCGGGTAGGTAGGAGACCACGTAATTAAAATGTGACAAGAACAGAGCCCATCTGGCCTGACGTGGTGTCAATCTCTTGGCCTCAGAAAGGTAGGTCAGATTCTTGTGGTCCGTCAGGATGAGGACCGGAACCACCGAACCCTCAAGCAAGTGCCTCCATTCTTTAAGGGCCTGCACGATGGCCAATAACTCCCTGTCACCAATCTGATAGTTGCACTCCGCGGAAGACAGTTTCCGAGAGTAAAACCCACAAGGAAGCAGAGGACCCTCTGGTGTTCTACGCTGAGACAGAAGGGCGCCTACTCCCGTCTCAGACGCGTCCACCTCGAGGACAAAGGGCAACCCAGGGTTGGGATGCGACAGAATCGGAGCCGACACAAAGGCGGACTTTAGAGCCTCAAAAGCTCGGATGGCCTCGAGCGGCCAGACCTGGGAATTACTGCCCTTCCTGATCAGATCCGTGAGAGGCTTGGCTAGCATGGAAAAGTCCCTGATGAACTTCCGATAATAATTGGCGAAGCCCAAAAAGCGCTGCAGGGAGCGAAGACCACTGGGCTGGGGCCACTGTAGGACAGCCGAAACCTTCTCAGGATCCATGGAGAACCCCTCAGCGGAAATGATGTAACCTAAGAAGGTTACCTGGGATCGGTGAAATTCGCATTTCTCAAGCTTACCGAACAGCTTGTTCTCTCGTAACCGTTGCAACACTCGTCTGACATCCAGAATGTGGGTCTCCATGGATTCAGAATATACCAAGATGTCATCCAAATAGACCACCACACACTGCTGCAACAGGTCACGGAAAACATCGTTAATGAATTTCTGAAAGACTGCGGGCGCATTGCACAACCCAAAGGGCATAACCAAGGATTCATAATGACCGGTCCTGGTGTTAAACGCGGTCTTCCACTCATCGCCCGCCTTGATCCTTACGAGGTTATATGATCAGGTCGAGTTTGGTAAAGACCGTGGCCCCTTTAAGGCGATCGAACAGCTCGGAAATCAAGGGTATCGGGTAAGCGTTCTTGATCGTGATGCGATTGAGACCCCTGTAATCGATGCAAGGCCTCAACTCACCGCCCTTCTTTTTCACAAAGAAAAATCCAGCCCCTGCCGGGGACGAGGATTTGCGAATGTGTCCGCGTGAAAGCGCCTCCTTCACGTACTCCTCCATGGCCTCATTCTCCACTACCGACAGTGGATAGACCTTGCCACGAGGAGGAAGGGCACCAGGTTGTAACTCGATGGCACAATCGTATGGGCGGTGCGGAGGTAGGGCAACCGCGCGCACCTTATCGAATACATCCCGGTACTCCTCGTATTCAGGAGGCAACAGAGAGTCCGAGGAAGTACACAGCAACTTGACAGGCCCATGGATGCAACTAGCCCCACACTGCGGTGACCACGAGAGGATCTCGGCCGATCTCCAATCGAAAGTCGGATTATGCTTCTGGAGCCAGGGGTACCCCAAGACCACCGAGTAGTGTGGAGACGAAATAACCTGGAAGCAGACCGACTCTCTGTGAACGGCACCAATGGCTATCCCCACTGGAAGGGTCTCATGAGTCACGTGTGGCGGCAGAAGGGGTCTGCCGTCTATCGCCTCAAGAGCCAGTGGAGAACCTCGGGCCTGCAGAGGAATGGAATTGGCGGCAGCGAACACACTATCAATGAAAAAACCACCAGCACCAGAGTACACCAATGCCTGGGTCGTCACTGAGCCCCCGACCCAGGAGAGGACAACAGTGATCAGTGGTTTGTCAACACGGGAAACCGGGGACGAGGAGACTCCACCCAAGATCTGCCCCCGACAGGATCTCAGGTGCGAGCGTTTCCCGGACGGTTCGGACATGCCAACCGAAAATGCCCACCGAGACCACAGTACATGCATCGACCCTCGCGTCTTCGGAGTACCCTCTCCCCCTCGGACAGGCGAGCAAAGCCCAGCTGCATGGGTTCACCCCCAGCCAAGTCATCCCCAGGAGGCGTGGGAGGAGAGGGAGGCACGGGTGGGACAGCAAAGGTAGGCGCCAATCTGTTAGGAGGCCTCCGCAGACTCTCCTTAAAGGAAGGTCTCTCCCTGAGTCTGGTGTCAATCAAAATCAAGAAAGAAATAAGAGACTCGAACTCCACTGGTAGGTCCTTAGCTGCAACCTCATCCTTCAAGGCATCCGAGAGACCATGAGAGAAAGCAGCGACCAGAGCCTCATTATTCCAGCCCACCTCTGCTGCCAGGGTACGAAACTCAATGGTGTATTCAGCTACGGATCGTGAACCCTGTCTGATGGACATAAGGAGCTTCGCAGCAGAGGCAGCACGAGCCGGCACATCGAATACCCTCCGAAGAGAAGCAACAAAACCGGAAAACTCGGCAACCACCGGATTGTTGTTCTCCCATAAAGGGCTGGCCCAGGCCAAGGCCTTGTCCGAGAGCAGCGAAATTAAGAAGCCCACCTTTGATCTCTCAGTAGGAAAGGCATGTGGCAGCAACTCGAAATAACTGCCCACCTGGTTAAGGAAACCTCAGCACTGAGTTGGCTCTCCCCCAAAGCGCTGTGGAAGGGGGGCAGAACCGGTCATACCCCGAAACACCGCAGGCGCAACAACAGGTGTCGGGGTAGACTCTGGCGCAACAACCGGAGCGGCAGTAGGAGCGGGCCCAGGAGCGACAACCGACCCATCGGCAACGGGGGCGAAATGAGCCATGCGTTCAAGCAGGGTTTGCAACGCCACGGCGAACCGACCCAACAGGTGATCCTGCTGATCAAGTCTGGCAACCAGCGTGGGTAGCGAGGATGGCCCTGTACCGTCAGAATTCATGGCTTGGTCCTAATGTCACGGAACCATGAACCAGACGTACAACAACAGATAAGTGAAAATAAGAAGGCTTTATTGAAAATCAAGCTGTAAAGCAAAAGTCCAAACGGATGGCGAAACCGAGGCAGAGTCCTTGCGAAGCCAGAGGTCAGGAACCAGGAGGGTAGTCAGACGAAGCCGGGATCAGGAACCAGCAGGGTAGTCAGACGAAGCCAGGATCAGGAACCAGCAGGGTAGTCAGACGAAGCCAGGATCAGGGACCAGAAGCAGCAGCAGTCTTAGAAGCATGTGAACACAGGAGGACCAAGCAAGGAACTGAAGCCACAGACCTCCTATATATATGAGCTAGGCATCCAGCTCCTCCCAGTGGGAAGGAGGAGCCGCAGGGTGGGAGGCTACAAGAAACCCAGAAACCAAGATGGCCGCCAGCACATGTCAAACGAAGGAGAACAGCAAGAAGGTAAGACCATGACAGCCACCTGTCATTCTCCTCGCTGTAAAGACACTGATCACACGGATCTAGTATGTAGATCCGTTGATCAGTGTCCTTACAGCTCAAGCCACAGCCAATCACAGTAGAAAGCACGCCCCTAGGGACACACACAGCCCCTCCCTCCCAAATAAAGTTAACCCCTTCACTACCAGTGTATTTTTACATTAACAGTGCATATGTATAGCACTAATTACTGTAGAAATGTCACTGGTAACCCCAAAAGTTCACAAATGTCAGTCAAGGGTCCGATCTGTCCACCCCAATGTCGCAGTACCGCAAAAAAAATCATTACACGTTAAAAAAAAAAACAACAAAAATGACAAAAATCTTTCCTTTTGTTAGTAAACGCGATAACTTTTGCGCAAACCAATCAAAATACGCTTTTTGCGATTTTTTTTTACCAAACATAGGTAGCATAAAACAAATTGGCCGAAAATGTTAAAAAATTTTGATTTTTACATTTTTTTGGGGGAATTTCATATAAAAAAATGTGAAAAATATTGCTATTTTTGCAAAATTGACGCTCTTTTTTTGTTTATAGCGCGTGATCAAAAAATCGCACAGGTGATCAAATACCACCAAAAAAAAGCTCTGTTTGTGGGAAAAAAAGGACGCCAAATTTGTTTAGGTACAGCATCGCACAACCGCGCAATTGTCCGTTAAAGTCACGCAGTGCCGAATCGCAAAATACCCCCTGGTCAGGAAGGGGGTAAAATCTTCCGGGGCTTAAGTAGTTAAGGCGTAACTCTACTTTTGTTGAGAAAAAAACATTCCCCTCTGGGTGATCTCTGTACATTACAAGGATTTTAACAAACTTTGTTGCAGATTTCTTCCTTTAGTGTTCTGAGGAAATCATTGTTTGTTCCTCTGTGCTGAGTGGGTCTAATGGGAGTGGTTTCATAATTATCTATCAAAAAAACACTTTCATGATTAAAAAGAAAATAAAACACAATATTTACCCTGATTTTTTTGTATAATGTGAAAAATGATGTTACATGGAGTAAATAGATACCTAATATGTCATGCTTTAAAATTGCGCACACTCGTGGAATGGCGCCAAACTTCAGGAACTTAAAAATCTCAATAGGAGACGCATTAAAATTTTTTACAGGCTCCCAGTTTAGAGGAGCTCTGTTTAGTACAGAGGAAGTTTTGTGCTAGAATTATTGCTCTCGCTTTAACAGTCACGGCAATACCTCACATAAATAAAAGAAAATTGCAGTGTAAAAAAACTATGATTAGTCCAGTGTACTAAAAATGGAATAAATACAATGGTGAAAAGTCTCAGTGTAAAAAGTGAAAATTCTGAATCAATCGTGAATGTGATCCTCCACCTCATGGGCAAAATGCACACTCACTGGAGCTAGTTGCTGTCTAAATTATAGGACAGCACTAGCGTAAGTAGCTGTTGGTATCTTGATGCCTGGAAGTCCTGAAGACTGAGCCAGTCACCAAAAGGATTCTCCTCATATGTAGATGTAACCTCGATCAAATGCGTATCAATCCAAATAACAAGGATCTCATAGTGTAGTATTTATTAAAAATTGGATTTAATAAAATATAGTGATGAGCATAAAATAAACACTGACCATGTACAGTTTAATAATGAAAAGCAAGGTCCTAAGATAAAACAATATGTAGCAATGTATCAGTCAACTTAAAACAAAAAGCCACCACGCTAAAAATTAGGGTGGCTGCTGGACCTCAGGCGTGTCTCAGTATCTCACATGTGTGGTTTGAAACTTTGAATGCCATTTACATATGCGGGCACGACCTACGTATGCGTTCACTTCTGCATGGGAGCACGAGGGGATAGATGCGCTTTAACCACTTTACCACCGGAGAATTTTCCTGCTTTACGTCCAGGCCACTTTTTGCGATTCGGCACTGTGCGACTTTAACTGACAATTGCGTGGTCATGCAACGGCGTACCCAAACTAAATTTACGTCCTTTTTTTCCCACAAACAGAGCTTTCTTTTGGTGGTATTTGATCACCTGTGTGATTTTTATTTTTTGCGATATTTTGAAAAAATAACAATATTTTTCTACTTTGACAGTTAAAAAATATCCAATATATGAAATTTTTGTCATATATTTAGGCCAAAATGTATTTAGCTACATGTCTTTGACAAAAAAATTCTCAATGAGCGTATTTTTAACCGCTTTAAGACCGGAAGATTTTACCCCATTCCTGACCAGGCCATATTTTGCGGTTCGGCACTGCGTTATTTTAACGGACAATTGCGCGGTCGTGCGATGCTGTACCCAAATTACATTTATGTTCTTTTTGTTCCCCACAAACAGAGCTTTCTTTTGGTGGTATTTGATCACCTGTGAAATTTTTACTTTTTGCGCTATAAACAAAAAAATAGCGACTATTTTGAAAAAATAACAATATTTTTCACATTTTTTTATATGAAATTCCCCCCCAAAAAATGTAAAAATCAAAATTTTTTAACATTTTAACATTTTAGGCCAATTTGTTTTCTGCTACATATTTTTGGTTAAAAAAAAAATCGCAATAAGCCTATTTTGATTGGTTTGCGCAAAAGTTATTGCAGCTACTAACTACGGGGAATTTATGTCATTTATGTCATTTTTATTGGTTTTTTTTTAACTAGTAATGGCGGCAATCTGCAAATTTTTTTTTTGCGGACTGCGACATTGCGGAGGACAGATCGGACCCTTGACTGACATTTTTGACACTTTTGGGGGTACCAGTGACATTATTACAGTAAACAGTGCTATAAATATGCACTGTTACGGTAAAAATGACACTGGCAGGGAAGGGGTTAACTTTTATTGGTGATCAAGGGGTTAATGTATGCCTGGTGCTTACTGACATGTGTGGGGGGAGGGGATTGTGTGACACAGGCACAGATCGCAGGTTCAGCTATGCTGAATCCTGCAATCTGTCACTGTCTGTCACTTAGGAGATCCGCCCGCTTTGTTTACACAAGCGGGCGGATCTCCACACTTGATCCCCGACGATCGGGGAAGAGCGGCGGTGATCACCGCCGCTCCTCCCCTGGCCCGACTCCTGCTGTGACTGAATACAGCGGGAGCGAGCCTCCAGTGGGGCAAGCGTGCGCCGCCCACAAGGAGAGGAGTCCAGCGACTTAGGTCTACGTCGCTGGACGATAACGAACCACTTTGCCGCAGTAGGCTCAATGTGAGCGGTCGGCAAGTGGTTAAAAAAAAATAAGTATTATTTTTTATTTTATTTTTACACTTTCCCTTTATTTTATTTTTTATTTTTTGATAACTTTTATTCCTATTAAAAAGGGCATGACAGGTACTGTTTGCGGAGAGATCTGGGGTCTATAAGTCCCCACATTTCTCCTCTATGCTGGAAAGCCTGAGTTCCAAAAAAAATAAATCTCAGGCTTTCCAGCAAAGCAAATGGCAGTATTTAAATCTGCCAGAGCCGGAAGTGACGTCATGACATCGCTTCCAGCCTCCAAGCGTCATAGAGATGACAGGGCTCTATAGTAAACTGCCGCCAACAGATTCAGGCTCCTTTCACACAAGCGGACCGTTCAGATCCGCCTGTCAGTTTTTTTGGCGGATCTGACAGTCACCCCATGCATCTCTATGGGGCATCGGATGTCAGCGGACATCCGATCCGATCCGTCAAATCTGGACGATGGAAACCCTATTTTCCATCCGTCCAGCGGATCGGATGGGATTGGATGAGAACGGACCGACGGTCCGTTCCCATCCGATTCCCCCATAGAGATGCATGGGAACCTGACAGCTGTGTCTCCGCACACAGCACAGAGAACAGCTGTCATCCTCCTGCTCAGCGGGGGATCGGCGGATCGATCACCCGCTGAGATAAACGGAGTCCGTTTGATGGACTCCTAGTGTGAAAGAGCCCTCATTCTCAAAAATCAAAAACATTTCATAAGTGCAAAACAATCCAATGAAGGATCCAATCTGTGACAGTAAAGGGATCTGTCATCACCAGCAGCATCCTCACACTCAGGCTTCTTACCTGATGTGCAGGAACATAAATTATAATGGTCAAACAAGCAGCAGCAAGATTATGCAGGAGGGTAAACGTCACATAGATCACAGATCGAATAGGGGAGACTGACAATGATAAAAAAGGGAAAACCCCCATAGTGATACCCATCATGATGTAAATGAGTTTAATTTAAAAGATGGCTACAATTACCTTCATGCAAAACATAAACAGCATTTGTTTTGTATAAAAGAAGAGCAGCAGGCTGTCGGCTTCAAACACTACCGTTGGTTAGCGGTCGGGCGTGCGTGATGTTGTCACTGGTAGGCCACTCCAGTTTGCCTCTTTCTGACCTGCATTTGGCTGCTTCAACTGACTTAACTGATAATGCAAAACCCATGCAGGCCATACATGGGTCGAATCCTAAATTAATTTTCTTTTGAAAATCAGAAATTTTGTGCGTTTTGTGACCCGATGATGCCACTATTGATTTTGAAATTCGACCAACCGAGCCTTCAATTCCACCTCACGTTGCTACAGAAAAGAATTTTCGTGGCTGGGAATCTTCTTTTCTTTCCGGGAATATTCTTTTCATTCCAGAAATTTTATTTTCTTGCACTCATATGCATTTCATCTTAGATTATATTTCTCACACGATTCTCCCATCATTAATTCAAAAAATTTCCAACATGCCCAATCACTTAAATTAGATGGCCGCACAAAAATCGGCCGTTGCTGCGGCCCACTAATGGTTCAAAATTCATACATAAATTCTTAGAAGAGATTTTCAAAAGAAAACTATTTCGGAATTCAACCTATGTACCTACCCCTTGCAACAAAGTCTGCACAAGCCAAGAGGGAAGTGACTGGGAAGACCACGTAATATCAACATGTGACATCATCAATAACCCCAGACAGAGTCAGCAGCAGGCACATCCCTCCTCAGGGACACAATCTTTTAACAGGAGACGACATCAGGGACATTTTTTCCTAGGGACAGCCCACTAAAATCGGGGACTGTCCCTGGAAATCCGGGACGTCTGGTCACCTAATATAAAACAGCATAGCAAGTTGTTATATTTGGAATCAAATCTGATTTCGGCATTTGTAATTTGATGCTATTTATACTCTCTGTGAAGACCGTTTCTTATGTACACATCTTGACTTCCTTGTATACTTTGTACACATTGATTGTATATTGTGAATTATGTTTATGCAATAGAAATATTTCCAAATCTCACATTCTTGAGATAGTGAGCTAATGTATTCCTAATCTAGAGTAGCACTGTTCTGTCTGTGAAATGAGACTGGTATTGATATCAACAGCTCTTTCTTTGTCAAATTACACATTTACTTTGTTTGCTTTGTAGTGCGCAGTTTCAATATATAACAAACTGTATCCTCTTAACACTCAACCTAACTAACCAATCAACCTGTCCAACAACAACTTTTTTTTAGTTTTGGATACAGCGAAGGATTACAAAATCTGTTGAGCTAAGCTTTTATTGTTCTTTGTCGTGGGGCCAGGATGGGGCGACAGGGAGGGGGGGAGCTCTGTACCAGATGGGGGAGGGGTGGGGGGGGTGGGGGAAGAGCTTTTTAGTGGGGGGGGGGTGTTGTTGAGGAAGAACTTTTAGGTTACAGCAATTTCTGTAGGTAGGAATCTTGGTCAAACCGAGGGGCTTTGTAGGCAAACCTCTGATCAGGACATTGAAGCACCCCACCTGAAGTTTAGAAATCAGAATTGGGTTTATTCCAAGTATTAATTAAGTATAGCAGCCAATGCATTTCAAGGGCCTGAAATCTCCCCCTTCATCAGATTTCGAACCAATCTACAACCTTTACGTCTACAACTTTGCAAAGGCATAAGATACTGTGCATTACTGAAGCCCTGATGGAGGGTGATGTCAGGCCCTGGAAACGTGTTGCTTGCTACACATGGAATAAACTTTCTTCTGGATTCCAACCTTTTGGTGTGACGTTTCATTATCCAGATCAGAATTTTAGCTAAAAAAAATACCTGACAGACATTCTAACTCTTCTCCACTCAATCCAAACTAGAAAATGTATTTAAGTTCCACTTTAAAGTAAACTAAGAAAATGTAAAAACTTTACCCAACTTCTTTCCTAACCCTTGTATTGCAAAAGTTGTGCCCAAGAAAGGCAATCAGAGGAGAAAGGACTGCTCACCAGTAGGCTCCCTGCAGCAGAACTTTTCCCCATTAGGGTATATGCACATTGATGTATATAGGCATACCATATGCCTAGCGTGAAAAAAGTTGTGTTTTCCCGCTGCTTGGGAGCCACAGATGTGCTGTACCAACTGTCATCATAGAACAAAAAGCCTGTGCATCCCTGTACTTCTTTATGTAGCACTGCCCCCTTGAGGACTGCAGAATTCTTTGCCCTCGGATCCCCCTGGGTTACCGTAAGCAAATGCAGCATGCACAATTTAACACTTTACTCCTTGGCTCAGTCAATGAACAGTCTAGGGGTATGTAGTTATTTTAGTTGTTTTATTTGAAATGGGGATGGGAGGAGGGAAAAGTGGGATACTCCAAATTGAACTATTCACAATGGATGAGGACTCCTGTCTAAAGAGGCAGCCCGGCTCCAGATTCACCTTGCCACTAGATGAATTTAGGTTAAGTCTCTATACAAACAACTTACTTGGGTAGATTTTCTTCAGGATACCTGCCTAGTATCCCTTTTCACTCCACAGACTGACACCCGTCCTCTGACTATCCTACACCGGGGTGGCCCCGCTCAGGTCAGGCCCCTAGACACGATCCCCTGTACTCACGATACTGTTTTTCGAGGGTCTCCAGTGTCTCCTGGATCTCTCGGTTTAGTTCCTTTCCTCTGCTCCCCAAGCCGACTGCCTGTGACCACGTGCCACTGCTACAGAGGGGAAGGCAGCCGCCACCCTCCCTCTGGGACTCTACTCACCAGCCAAAGACCCCGCAGCACATGTGCTCCTGGTTTTATACAGGATCCCATAATGCACCGAGACTGCCAGTCTCTGCCAATCACCGGGACTGTATCAAAGACTGTGTACCCATTGGTCAGGTTTCCTTCCACTGTTATACATGCCTCCCTATTGGACCAGTGTGAAATATTATCTAGACCTAATGAATCACACACTGAGCAGACCTAACTCACAGATCCTGCTCTCTGGTAGGCAGAAAGCAATACAGATTTGCCTGCTGTACCTACCTAGGAGGGTGCTACATTTAAATGCTGATTCTTTGCTATCTTCTTATAGCCTTCTCCAGCTTTGTGAGCGCCAACTATTTTCAGTTTCAGTTTTCTACGCAACTGCTGAGAAGATCCCCTGGCGCTGATTGTTGGGGCAAGGTCAGATGAGTCTGGGCATTTAAAACCTTTGAGATTGACATCACCTGGTCTTCCCAGACGATGATTGAGAACAATCCATGACACTGGCAGGTCTCAGCCTTGCAAAGGGGGCAGTGCATGCTATAAATTCTGCAGGGTGCCCAAACTTTTGCAGATGCCATTTTTTTGTTTTCTGTAATTTCGAAAGTGTCAATGATGGAAATAAAATCTAACTTTTGTTGACATATTATAAGAATGTCTAATCTGTAATTTGATGCCTTTTGGAGATTTTTCCATTTTCCTTGGCTTCTTTATGCACATTCTAAAAAAATGCTAAAAGATCCGCTCTTAGGATAAAAAGCTAAAAATACTAACTATGGCTGCAGCCCACTTAAAAAATGCAACCCTAAAGGGGGTGCATCAAATCAGTATAAAAAAGGAGGAAGTGATTAGCGCTGCCAGATATAGAATGTGGGAAAGGAAAATTATTTAATGTGTTCTAGTGATGGTGAGTCTTTGTTCTGATGTATACACTCAACTATTATGGGACACGTGGTATGATTGGGGATATGGAATATACAGAATATAAAAAGATTGTATATATATTGTTGTATATGGCATATGTACTAACAATCTACATGTAATGAGTTTGCGTGCATATGCCTCTATACAGCAAGAAGTGTAACCAAAGTGCAAAAAAGTGCTAAGTGTCACGAGTGTGAACACTCACAGTGGATGTATAGGATGTTCAACAGAAAATAAAAATACTATACATGTGCGTCCGTGTTGTGTATAAAAACAAAACCTAAAATGTATATATAAGTTGGTGTAGCAGTGAGTTTATATTGCAGTGTTGTGCAATGTGCAATGATAAATAATTGTAGGGTATGTATATGTACATATAAATCCAAAATCTCAGTGTGGCCTACAAATGATATACAAAAGTAAATGTGTACCCCATATCTAAAAAATTTAATAAATATATGCAGATATACCAATAAATATATATAGCTCCAATCATATAAATAGGTAGATACTAATCCAGCAGTAAATATGTGCAAAACCAACAATATAAATTAATATATCTATATATATGCAAATCCAAAGTAAATGAATATGTGCAAATACATCAATAAATATATATAGCTCCAACCGTATAAATAGGTGTATACAAATCCAGCAATAAATATGTGCAAAACCAGAAATATAAATTAATATAGCTATATATATGCAGATCCAACAGTATAAATATGCCAATCCAGCATTCAGTGAAACGTGCAATCAAAATTGGTGAAAAAATGGTCCAAAGACCACCAAAATAAAGCTATATTTGTGTAAATAAAATTATGTTTGGGGCACAGTGTTGCATGAGCGTGCAATTGTCATTCAAAGTGTGACAGCTCTGAAAGCTGAAAATTGGCCTGGGCCTCCTATCTCAGTGGATGCCCAATCGGGGGAAACGCGTCAGAGAGGAGGCGCCGCGTCATCACAAATACATCCATACGGCGGTCCGCACTGCAGGCGGCCACCGTTACCTGCTTCATCTCTGAGGTAGACTTTAGCGTATATTGTCTACATAAGTGTAAGTGCATCTCTTTTGTTTTTAATAAATGTTTAAACGATAATGCACGATTGGCGGTCCCCTTTTTTCTGTTCCCATACATACTGAGGACAAGATACATGAGATTCCACCAGAGATCCTATCTTATGCAGGACAGGAATGCATGATTATTCACAGCCCAAGTGATTAATTATCCGGTAAGAGGCCAGCTACGCTCCTTCTTTCCATTAGTGGCTTAACCCATTTGGGTCTTTTCCCTTTTATTGCATGATCTCTGGAGCAGAACTTTTTCTATACGCCAATAAACTCCAACCTTCTGGTAAGAAGTTAAGCCGGTGGTGGGACGCTGAATTCCTATTCACGTGGTCTACACATTCTCAGTTTAATTCTTTCTTCACCAGGCATTTTGGATTTCGACTTTTTTATTCACTGTGTACATTCTATTGGGACTGTTTTTAACACTTTATTTGGATGGACACTATTGCTTGATATTCACTGGTGTTTTTTGTGTTTTGATTGTTGAATTCAATTGATTTACATATCTTTGTAAATGTATTCTTTATCATATCACTAGCACCTATTGATTGTCTCATAGACTCTATCACATATGTTTTGATATACATGATTTATTTGTTATTTGGTTAGCGCACCTGATTCACTACATTTACTCCATACACTATTCATCATTCTAAGGTAGCAGCTTCCCACTACCCAATCAGCGCACTTTTTCTTTTCACATTTAAAGGAGAAAAATTACCTGTTTGCAAAATATTATGACAAACTATGAATATGTTTTTTTTTTTTTTTTAATTTTTCGGTCTCTATAAGTTTATTTAGCAAAAAATAAAAACACCCAGTGGTGATTAAAGACCACCAAAATAAAGCTATATTTGTGTAAATAAAATTATGTTTGGGCACAGTGTTGCATGAGCGTGCAATTGTCATTCAAAGTGTGACAGCTCTGAAAGTTGAAAATTGGCCTGGGCAGGAAGGCCAGTGCCCAGTAGGCAAGTGGTTAAGTAAAAGAGTTCCATCCCATGGGCTTAATGCCTGAAAAAATATTGATCAGTTGTGAAACTAATCCTACATCATACACTGAGGATCATAAACTGGAATATTATCAGTTCATTAGGTCAAAAAGCACCCGGTGTGTCCAAACATCCATCACTTTATGGGTATCGCATACCAGCTGCTGAGTACTCATGCCAAACAACAAGATAAACCCATATTAGGGATATCTAGGAAGATCTCACATAGCAGAATCCAACCGTTTAAAATTCCACTTACAAGGAAATTATAGTTTTGAGTGAATGCTAATGGCTTTATTTACTCATACGTGTATGTCGCTGTATGGGCATTTTATACCATATGTTGAGTACTCAGTAATTTTGAACAAGATCATCCTACATTAGAGGGATAAAGGAAGGTCTAACAGTTTAAAGGCAAAGCCCATTCACTTGCATATTTCAGTAGCTCTGCCATAGTTCTAGGATTTATCCCCCACCAAACAAGCTACTATAAAGTAAAGCAAGGGAGATTCTCACCAACAGGTGGGCAGAACTTTCAAGGGGTTGATTTAAAAAAACTGAAGAGTGCAAAATTTGGTGCAGCTCTGCAAAGAAACCAATCAGCTTCCAGGTTTATTTTGTCAATTCTTAATTAAACAAGGTGAGGTTTGAAGCTGATTAGTGCAGCCGTGCATGGTAGCCAGAGTATGCACTCTCCAGTTTTATCAACCCCAAGGTGTTACTACTGTTGCTTCAAAGGGATGTAAGAGGCTAGGGTTTACTTTCAATTAATTTTTATTGAATTTAGACAATACAGCAAAGAAAGTTGTGCATAGACATTGTTTCAAGCAGTGAAATTCAACAACTTCAACAGGTACAAGGAGCAGTAAACTGTAACAATCAAAAGTGCAACATAGAAACATGGGTTCATCATATGGAGAATAGGACGTATCGGTAGCCATCCCACAAGGATTATAGACACGTCAAGGAAGAGCAGGGCTGGTAAGCGAGCGCTGCCATGTTAGCCACGGTTGCCACGGTTGCCACGAGGAGAGGGATTTTTGGTAGTTCCCTCTACTAGAGGCAAACATTAACTCATATGAGCTGTGAGTGTGCACCATGTCCAAGACATCTCGTACTTTGGGGGGATGTAAACCTTTCCAATGTCTGGTGATAGTCAACCTGGCTGCCAAGAGTACATGGGTGATGATGTGCCTAGAGTCGGGAGGGTACTTCTCTATCGTGAGATTTAGTAAGGCAAGTGCCGGAGAGGGTGCTACGGTAAGGTTAATGATTTCTCCCAATTTGGCGAACACATCTAGCCAGTAGCGGCGTATAAATGGGCAATCCCAAAGGATATGGAATACAGTATGTCACCTATATGGCAGCATTGTCTCCAACAAAGTGGAGAGGAGGATTTGTAGAACGCAGCTAGTTTGGAGGGCGTGAGATGCCAACAGAGGGTAATCTTAACCGTTTGCTCCCAAAGTGCTGAGCACTTGGTATGTTTGTAGGCATGACGGAGTGCCATTTGCCATTGTCCCGGTGTGTACGAGTGTTGGATGTCCGCCTCCCATTGGAGGAGAGGGTGAGATTTGGAGAGTGTGGACTTGTCTTGCAGGATCGAGTATATCAGCGAAATGCCCTTTGAGGAGGTAGCAGGAGAGTTTAAGAAGTTCCAAAGGCGGGATGGGAGGCCATAGATTGGAGAGGGAAGAGTAGAAAGGAGATGTTTAATCCTTAGATATGAAAAGAGTGTTGAGGGGGAGATGCCGTAGTCTAGCTGTAGGGAAGGAAAAGGTCGTAGGACGTGGTCTTGAAAGAGATGCTGAAGCGTCAGGATGCCATGTGATGTCCAGTCTGTGAGAGAAATGTCAGGGATCAACAGGGTGATGGTTTCCAACGGAATTGGTAGTGGAGTTATGTTGGATGAGGTATTGGTCAGGGGCAGGAGTTTACACCAGGCAGCAAGCGAAGCCACCATAGGGGGAGAGAAGGACGACGGAATTTTGGGACTATGAGGGGCGCAGAGTAACCAGGTTCGTAAGGACAATTTGGGTATTAGGGTGGCTTCAATCTGACCCCAACTAGTGGAGGAGCGGAACCATTCCTTCAGTTGAGTCGTCAGGGTAGCTAAGTAGTAGTCTCGGAAGTCAACATAGCCCGTTCCCTCTGCTAGGCGGTGTTTAATCAGGATCGAATGGGCGCAACGCGGTTTCTTATGCTGCCACATATACGCTCTCAGGATGGATTGTAGGGATGTGAAATACGAGTTGGGAATGGGGATAGGCAGAAGTTGGGGGAGAATCATCATTTCTCTTACGTCCTCCGACAGTCACCGCCACCTCTAAGTCATCACTGTTGGGTATTGACTTCCCATCCGCAGGAGTAGCTAGGCATATAGACTTAGTCAAAAGACAAAAGGCATTAGCATATACACACCCATGGGGGCTGTCCCATCTGGTCAATACCCCCCCGCATCACCACTCCCAACTCAGTTTTAATCTGCCTAGCGTCAGGAGTAGTCAGGCTTACCTTGTGCTGGGGCTTCAGTCTAAGCCTTCCTAATCTTTTATTTGATTTGATATCTTTGAAAATGTCAGTTTTTTCTCTTACTTTACTAGCTGTTTATTTTGTCAGCTTCTAGTGTTAGTCTTCTCTTCGGATGAAGATGGATCATGCGGTGCTGGGATTCGGACTGACCGCCCTGGTTCTCCAGAGCAAAAGGGTCAGATGGACCCCCAGCCCCCCATCGAGCGTTCAGCTATGGCTCGCCCTGGCATTACGAACGACCCATCTCTGTTCGCTGCAGGGATGCAGCCGTGAGGTGGCTACCTCACAGGACAAATCTGTGGTGCTGCAGTGTCATGTCCCTGGCTCACGGCACTCCCTGTCAGGTGAGAACAGCGGTTTTCCGTGCATAGAGGCTTCCCACGCCATCTGGTACAGGTAAGTACTTCTGTGTGGGGCCTCTGTCTGGGGTGGCAGTCTGTGTTGCTGTGTGTCCCCCATGTCTGTGCCTGTGTGACTCCCTGATGCGGTCCCTGCGGGGATCGCTTGTGCAGTTTTCTGTATGTGTGGGGGTCCCCTTCCCTGTGTCACTTCGGTGCATTGTTTGGGGTGCAGACTTTATGTGGCGACCGCAGCGGAGTGAACTCGTGCGGTCCGCCATCTTTGATTTGTACAGGCATGGTCAGCCTCTCTGTGGGCGATACTGCATGCTGTTTTGGCGCCATTCGCCGCCATTTTGGTGGCTGTAGAACGATCGGTCCTACCGCATGTTCGGCGGCCATTTTCTTGAAGCCTCCAATGCAATCCTATGGGGCAGCCATTTTCCCTAAGACTGAAAGTCTTTAAGTTCAGCCTACTTCAGCAGCACTTCCTTTCCATATGCAGCAGGACATCGGTGGCAACACTCTGCGGGCTCTGCAGGTTATCCCTCTCAATATTCCTCTGTATTATCTCTTCTGGCTCAGTTTTCTCTCTCCTTTTGAGGTCTTTGTCATTGTAGCTGTAGCGGTGGGCTGCGCATTCCGCAGCGATTTAAAAGGGGCAGTACACATTTATTGCACTGTTTTTTTCTGTGACTTTGAGCAATGGATTCTCAGGAAAGCAAGTTCCCCCCAGCTTTAGTGGGGGTCCACAGTTCTCCTGTGGCCCTGCTGCGATCCGATTTAGCTGCTGTAGTGGCGACTTTGGTGTCTAATATGGAAATGCTGATGTCTGAACGTGTTGCAAAAAAGAGGCCCAGATTGTCAGTCTCTTCTGATTCAGATGGGGATATGGCTGCTGCTGTGAGCGTGCCCTTTTCAGGGTCCCGCTCATCCCTGGACCCCCCGGGGTCCGAGGGGGAGGCTGAAATGGAGGGGGTTGATACCTCCTCCCCAGGGTCACCTGAAGAACGGGCGACCATGGATGAGTTAATTGTTTCTGTTAAGGAAACCTTGCATTTAGAGGATGAGCCCTGTCCTCCGGGCGTTGTGTCCTCATTTGGGACGCACAGGACCCGCAAGTCTGCGCAGGTTTTCCCCTGCCCAGCTGAATTTCATTACACTGTTAATGAAATGTGGCGCACGTTAAAACGTCCATTCCTGGTACCTAGTCGGTTCAAATTGCTTTATCCTTTTGCGCCGGCTACGGAATCACGATGGTGTGTGCCTCCACAGGTAGATCACACTGTGGCCGTGTTAAACAAGGCTACCTTGGTTCCTACTGAGGATACCCCGGTTTTCCGGGACCCCACGGACCGGCGGTTGGAGTCTCTAGCTCGCCATTCCAATATGGTGGCGGGTTTGTTGCTCAAACCCGTTTTCGCATCCGTTCTGGTGGCTCAGGCGGTGGCTGATTGGACTAAGATGCTTAGGTGCAATCTCATGTCTGATGGTGTTCTGCCTGCCTGGCTGGAAATGGTGGATCAGATCCACCAAGGAGTCATGTATTTGTGTGATACAGCCTTGAATGAGGCCCCCTTGGTGGCTCGCCTTTCTAGTGTCGCGGTACTTAACCGGCGACTGATATGGCTGAAGAGCTGGTCGGCTGACCAGTCCTCACGGAAAACAGTTGCTGATTTTCCCTATGCTGGTTCTCGCCCTTTTGGCGAGGTGTTGGATACCCTGGTGAAAGGCGTCAAGAGCACTATGCTGCCCCAGAACCCGAAGAACAAGTCCTTTCGGGGCAAACGGGGTTCTGTGCTTAGATCCAACCAGGGGTCCTTTCGTGCCTTTCGGAACCAATCCAAGGGCAAGCCCTTCAAGGCCCAGGGCAGTCAGAAGAAGCCCTGGGTGGGTAAGCAGAAGTCCGGCAATGCTGGCGCGGTGGGTTAATCCGCCTCTGCCTGAAGGGGCGCCCTCACCCGTTTCAGGGGTGGGGGGGCGTTTGCGCGGTTTCCTCCAACCTTGGTTGCTCCGGATATCGGACAGGTGGGTTCTGGAAATCGTTTGGCGGACAGATTTTTTCCCTCCAATCTTCATCTGCTTCCGGGGCGTCTGCAGGACTTGCATCAAGCGGTGCAGGACCTGCTTGCTCAGGGAGTGATTGTCCCGGTGCCTCATCGGGACAGGTTTTGGGGGTTTTATTCCAATCTGTTCACTGTGCCCAGAAAGGAGGGCAAAGTGCGTCCTATTCTGGACCTAAAAGCGCTGAACCGCTTTGTGCGTGTTCGGAAGTTCCGTATGGAGTCTCTCCATTCGGTGGTGGCCTCCCTGAGTCCAGGGGAATTCCTGGCCTCGGTAGATCTGAAGGATGCGTACCTGCACATCCCCATTTTCGAGGGTCATCAGCGGTACCTTCAGTTTGCTATCGCAGAGGACCACTACCAGTTTGTGGCCTTACCTTTCGGTCTTGCTTCGGCACCAAGGGTGTTTACCAAAGTGTTGGCGCCGGTTCTGGGCCTACTGAGGGCTCAGGGCATTGCGGTCTTGGGTTACCTGGACGATCTACTTCTGAGATCACGTGCCAGCCAGGACCTAGTGCGCGATCTGTCCACCACGGTGCAGATGCTCCAGGAGTTCGGATGGACCATCAACGTTCAGAATTTAAAAGGTGTCTCCATCGCTTCGTCTTCCCTACCTGGGAATGATTCTGGACTCTGCTCAGGCAAGGGTGTTCTTGCCGGAGGACAAGCTCCGGACTTTGCGGGACGAGATCAGGTCCCTCAGGGACAGCCCGTCCTCGTCACTCAGGACCTGTATGCGGGGCCTGGGGTTGATAGTATCGGCCTTCGAGGTGATACCCTTTGCTCAGTTCCACACGCGGGCTCTCCAAGCGGAGATCCTGCCCAGGTGGGACAGACTGCCTTAGTCCCTGGATCTGTGTGTCTCCTTGAGTCGTCAGACCAGATTGGCTCTTCTGTGGTGGCTCCAGTCCCCGTCGGTGGCGGAAGGCAAGTCCTTCCGTCCGTTGGTGTGGACGGTGATTACCACGGATGCCAGCCTGTCGGGCTGGGGTGGAGTTCTGGGCAACCTGTCTGCCCAGGGCACTTGGTCGGAGGAAGAGTCCTCCCTCCCGATAAATGTGCTGGAATTGCGAGAGATAAAACTCTGTCTCTTCCAGTGGTCGGGCCGTCTTCGGGGCCGTCCTGTCCGGGTACAGACGGACAATTCTACCGCGGTGGCCTACATCAACCACCAAGGGGGCACCAGGAGTGCTCGGGCGGCCCGGGAGGTGACCGACATTCTGTCTTGGGCCGAGGCTCATGTCCCGGCAATCTCGGTAGTTCACATTCCGGGTGTGGAGAATTGGCAGGCCGACTATCTGAGCCGCCAGACCCTGGACCAGGGGGAATGGTCCCTACACCCGGAGGTCTTTCAAATGCTGTGTGCGAGGTGGGGATCCCCGGACGTGGATCTGTTCGCATCCCGGCTAAATCAAAAGGTGGAAAGGTTCGTGGCAAGAACCCGCGATCCGTTGGCGGATGCCTCGGATGCGTTGGTAGCTCCTTGGCATCAGTATCGTCTGATGTATGCCTTTCCTCCGATTCAGTGGCATCTGCCTCTGCGGGAAGATCTCCTGTCTCAGGGACCGATCTTCCATCCTGCTGGCTTTAACGGCCTGGCTGTTGAAACCCAGGTCCTGAAGGACAGGGGTCTCTCTTCTGAGGTCATCCCTACCCTTGTCAAGGCTAGAAAGACCTCCTCCGGTAAAATCTATTACCGTACCTGGAAGGCTTATTTCGCCTGGTGTGGGTCCAGGGGGTTCTCCCCTTGCTCGTACTCGGTGTCCAGAGTGTTGGCCTTCCTCCAGTCTGGGGTGGACCAGCGCCTGGCGCTGGCCACGATCAAAGGCCAGGTGTCCGCACTGGCTATTCTTTTTCAATGCCCTGTGGCGTCTCACTCTCTGGTTCGCACCTTCATTCAAGGTGTGCGACATTTGACTCCTCCCAGGAAGGAGCCTTTACCTCCATGGGACTTGAACTTGGTTCTGTCCGTCTTACAGCGTGCTCCCTTTGAAAACATTCGGGAAATATCGTTGCCTCTGCTGTCTAAGAAGGTTGCCTTTTTGGTGGCGATCACTTCGGCTCGCAGGGTGTCTGAACTGGCAGCGTTAACTTGCCGTTCTCCGTACTTGGTGATTCACCGGGATAAGGCGGTTTTGCGTCCGCATCCCTCCTTTCTTCCTAAGGTGGTCTCTGAGTTCCACATTAATGAGGACATTGTCCTGCCTTCGCTTTGCACGAAGCCTAAGCATCCTAAGGAGGTTGCTCTGCATTCCTTGGATGTTGTCAGGGCGATCAGGGTTTACCTGTCGTCTACGGAGTCCTTTTCGGAAGACGGATTCCCTCTTTGTCCTTCCTGAGGGACCTCGGAAGGGCATGGCTGCTTCTGCAGCCACTATTGCCAAATGGATCAGACAGACCATTGAACAGGCTTACGCCTTGAAGGAACGGGTTCCGCCCTTCCCTGTTAAGGCGCACTCTACCAGATCTGTGAGTGCGTCCTGGGCCTATTGGCATCGGGCCTCGGTGGCCCAGGTGTGCAAGGCTGCGACTTGGTCGTCGGTGCACACTTTTTCCAAATTCTACAAAGTAGACGTTCGGGCATCGGCTGATGCTTCCTTTGGCCGCAAAGTTCTCAGTGCGGCAGTGCCATGATGGACCCTTGTGTTTTTTCTGGGTCCCTGGCTGTTGGCATTTGCTTTTCTGGGCTGTTGCTCCTGTTGAGCATTGTTTTTTCTGTTGCCCAGTTGGTTCTCTTACAGTGCATGTAAGATTCCTTTCTCTGATGTGGGTACTGCGTTGCCTTTTCTACGGTTGCGTCTCCCACCCCTCATGTCTATGCTGCTTTGGGACATCCCAACAGTGATGACTTAGAGGTGGCGGCGACTGTCGGAGGACGTAAGAGAAAACGGAATTTTTGTAAAATCTTACCTGTAAAATTCCTTTCTCTGAGTCCTCCGACAGTCGCCGCCCCCGCCCCTCTTTTGGGGTTCTTATTACCTACTGCTATGCTACCAAAGTGAGTTGGGAGTGGTGATGCAGGGGGGGTATTGACCAGATGGGACAGCCCCCATGGGTGTGTATATGCTAATGCATTTTGTCTTTTGACTAAGTCTATATGCCTAGCTACTCCTGCGGATGGGAAGTCAATACCCAACAGTGATGACTTAGGGATTTTACTGATGCAGTCAAGTGGATACCGAGATAGGGAATGGAGTGGTCTGCCCATGAGAATGGGAATCTTTGTTGGAGGGTGGATTTAGTCGCTAGGTCAAGATGTAGATCAAGGATTGTGGATTTGGTCACGTTTACCTTGTAGTACGATACATTGCTAAACCATTGCAGGATACGATATGTTTCCGGGAGGGACCGGAGAGGGTCAGACAGCATCACTATTACGTCGTCCGCAAAAAGACTGATTTTATGGCTAACTGATCCAAACTGAAACCCCCGAAATAAGGGGATTAGAACGGATATGAGCCGCTAATGGTTCCATGAGAAGATTAAAAATCAAGGGGGACAGGGGGCATCCCTGACAAGTGCCATTCGTGATGTCAAAGGGCCGGGACAGCATGTTGGAAGTGTAAACTCTCGCTGAGGGGGTGGAATACAGTGCAAGAACCGCCGATAGGATAGTTCCTTGGAAACCTAATTTAGTCAGTACAGCTCTGAGATAATCCCAGTGGACCCTGTCGAACGCCTTCTCTGCATCCAAGGAGAGAAGCAGAGAAGGCGTTCGAGAGGTCTCAGCGTGATAGAAGATATTGAGGAGTCGCCTGGTAGCATCTGATGCCTGGCGAAAAGGCGTAAAGCCCGTCTGATCTAAGTGAACCAGGGAGGGGAGGACATCCTGAATTCTGTTGGCAAGCAATTTAGCTTAGATTTTGGCATCTAGATTTAAGAGGGATATTGGCCTAAGGTTTTGAGGGGAAGTAGGGGCCTTCCCAGGCTTTGGAAGGGTGATGACCAAAGCTTGGAGCATCTCAGGAGGAAACTTAGATGAAGAAGCAGCTTGAAGAAAGACAGGTAGCAGATGGGGTGAGAGGACGGAGTGGAAATGCTTAAAGTATTCGCCCGACAGACCGTCAGGTCCAGGCTCTTTGTTGGATGGCAGGGCTGAGATGACAGTCGAAATGTCATGTGTCGTGAACGGGGCAATCAGGAGTGCCAGTTGGTCCGTGGCAAGGGTGGGGAGTGAGACCGTGGCCAGAAACTCATCAACCTCCGCCTTGGAGAGTTGGTGCGTTTCCGGATCTCGATTTATGTTATACAGGGCCTCGTAGTAGAGACTAAATGCGTTAGCTATGTCTTGTGGGTTATATTCCTTTTTGGAGGAGAGGGGGTTGTGTACATATTCGATTCTGGATTTAACTCTTTGTCCCTTAATTTTTTGTGCCATGCTCTTCCCCGCTTTATTGGAGGTGGAGTATGAAGTTGCCTTACATCTGCGATGGAAACTCTCAAAGTCCACCAACAATAGAGACCTCAACTCATGTCTCATAGTAGTAAGTTTCAGTTTGTGGTTATGATCAGGGTGCCTCTTATTCAACTCATCCAGGGCAGCTATAGAGGAGAGAAGAGAGTCCACACGAGCGGATCTCTTCTTCTTCTCCCTAGAGCCCACCTGGATGAGCAGACCTCTAACAAACTATTTATGTGCGTTCCACACCACAGCCGGGTCGGATACAGAATGTTGGTTATGGGCAAAGAATTTTTCGAGTTGATTAGAGATGTGAGTGACAACATGAGGTTGTTGGAGAAGAAAATTGT
Source organism: Pelophylax lessonae (assembly GCF_965119305.1). Classification (NCBI taxonomy): domain Eukaryota; kingdom Metazoa; phylum Chordata; class Amphibia; order Anura; family Ranidae; genus Pelophylax; species Pelophylax lessonae. The sequence goes on from NC_138780.1 coordinate 174,661,656, forward strand.
TGGTACGCCAAATGAAATGGGATTGTTGGGACGATTTGTCTGGTGAGTGTCAGTGGGGCATGGCCTGACCAGGCTATCGTGTGGATCTCAGAAGACAAAACATTTTGCAATAACCACTTGTCCAGTAGGAATAGGTCAATCCTGGAGTAGGTATTGTGGCTTGGGGAAAAGTATGTATAATCACGCTCTTCAGCGTGCTGACAGCGCCACACATCATGGAGGTCATGGGAATGGAGCAATTTTTTCAGCCGGGAGTCGTGGCACTTGGAAGGGGCAGTAGAGTCAAGAGTCACATCAGGAACCGTGTTGAAATCGCCACAGACGATTAAGTGACCTTTGTGGACTTTGGCAGTGGCTTTAAGAGCTTTGTAGAGAAAAGGAATCTGCCGTTGGTTAGGTGCGTATACATTGAGGAAAGTATATACCACATTATTAATAGAGCATACAAGGATGAGATAGCGGCCATGCACATCTGTGGTCAGGTGGTGTTGTTGGAAGGAGACAGAGTCCCTGACAGCGATCATCACCCCCCTTTTCTTGGCAGTGAAGCAAGAGTGGAAGACGTGGGGGAAATTTTTGTGCCGGCAGTACTGTAAAGGTGTTTGAGAGAAGTGAGTCTCTTGCACACATAGAACGTCACTGTGGTGAGCGGTGGCGGTTGACCACATTGATTTCCGTTTGGCAGGATGGTTCAATCCCCGGGCATTGAGGGACAATATTGTGATTGGCATGGTGTAGAAAGGGGTATGTATGCAGAGAATTGGAAGTACTCACACTTGGACGAGGTGACACTGATAGGTGGAGTGGGTGGCCGAGTCCTTTGGATCACGTAGAACCTGGTTGGTCGGAGGGTCGTCGCCTAGCAAGGAGCTTGAACAATATGGCGTGAACCAGCAGCTGTGAAGTAACACAAAAGATAAAAAGAAAAAAAAAAACAGTAACAACAGAAAACAAACGCTACTGTGCTGCGTATGAAGTGAGGTTAGGATAGCGCCCAAAAGGCGGGTGAAGTAATGCACTGGCAGGTAACACAACTTGGTAACTACCAGTGAAACGGGGGGAAGAGTTTTCAGAAGAGCTCCGAGATGGTGACAAGGAAGAGAGTTGGCGGATGCTGAGATCCGCTACGCGTGAGAGTCACGGGCGTTGGCGGTTGTTTCCATCAGGATGATTCCTGGGCTGGCGTGGACCAGGGGTCGAGGTCTGCATAGGTTCCTCCTGCGGTGGGGTAGGGATGATGCCCCAGGAATGGAGCAATCGCATGCCGTTGTGCATGGAGAAGATGGTATGTGGGATCCCATTTTTGGTGACGAGGATAGTCGCCGGATGTCGCCATTTGTAGGGAATATTATTGTTCATCAAGGCCTTAGTGATGGAACTGAGCTGTCTCCGCATTTGGAGTGTATACTTAGAGAGATCTGCGAACAGCTGTATATTCTCATATGGGGCCGGGAGAGTACGCTGAAGACGGGAAGCAGCCAGCAGGTGGTCCTTCGTCTGATAGAAATGTACTCTCATAAGAGTATCCCGTGGAACTGAGTCAGCAAGATGGGATGCCTTAGGTAGTCGGTGTATGCGGTCTATAGTAAGGTCCATAGCAGTGCAATCAGGAAGCATGGCAGCCATGAGGGAGCTGGCATAGGCATGGAGTTCACTTTGAGGTACAGACTGACTTGTTACGTCTTGATCTGTCCTCTAAGTCAGCTAATTTAGCCTTAATCCAGTGCTGTTCTTCTCTGGTGTCATCGCATGTATCAATGATGTCATTGATGGTGTCAGTGCATTCAGCCATCCGTGTCTCCACAGAATGGATCCTGCGATCCATCCCCTGTACATCAGAAGCCACTTTGCCAAATAGAGTAGTCAGGTTCTGAAACAGGGAAGTTTGGAATGTCATCAGCATATCCTTTAGGGTGGTGTCCAGGACAGGCTGGCCTGTGGTAGGGAAGTCAGCTATGGATGCCTGGAGAGCGGGGGCAGACAGAGGGCTGGAGGCCTGGCTGCTGAGGGGGAGACATGGGGGCTGCATTTCCAGTCTCATGCGGGCCTTGGCGGGGCTAAAGGTAGCAGGGGAATAGTCTCCCAGTCTGGGTGGAGATGAGGGTGAGGATAATGGCGGCAGTACCTCATTGGAAGTCCCTGTATCTTCCGCTGGCTGTGTGTGGAGGAAGGCCGCATCGGCGCCGGCGTAATCTTGCCTCACAGGATCTCGTGGCGGGGGCCGGGTGAAGAAGGCCGTCAGCTTCTTCGGCCGGTGATCGTCCTTTCTCTTGCGGGACATCTTGTGCTAGAGCTCGGCGGGGGTCTGTGGGGCGAAGTAGCAGGGTGATGCGGACGCGAGCGGGCTGTAGTCGTTGGCGGTTCTTCCCTGTCTCTTGGAGTGAAAGACTTAAGCGGCCATCTCTGGTGCCGGCAAGCCACACCCCCCCAAGAGGCTAGGGTTTAAAGCGTAGTTGAGCCGGGCAACCAGCCTGCACGGCCGCCGAAGAGAAGAGAAGACCCGATCAAAGCCGCATTCGGCTCTGATCGGGTCTCCATGTAAAAACCCGGAAGTGATCTCATGACATCACTACTGGGTACTCGGCTCCAAATTAAAAAAAAATTACAGCATTCAAAACATTCAAACTTGGCCTTTTGAATGCTTTTAGGTGCAGAGTAGGCGTTTGGGGTCTTTTAGACCCCCAGATCCCTTCACAAAAGTACCTGTCAAAAGAAATGTTTTAATGTACGAAAATATCGGCCAATATCGGCCAATACTGATATGCGATGATCAAAATATCGGTATCGGCAATAAAAAAACGATATTGGTCGATCACTAGTGCAAAGTCTGGTACACACTAGCAGGTTTTTTTTGTTCAACCCTGCCAGGAGCCACTGTAATAACTATTCAATGTTAATATAGCTATCACCCCCGCTGAGCTATTATGTTGTGACAGGGGGACCACCCTTCCGCCAGAACCCACAAGTCACCACTCTGAGCCATTGGCTGAGGGTGCTGATCTGATGCCGATCGGCAGACCTTTTTTGGTTATGTCCCATTGACAGAAACTGGAAGTTCGGACCTGGCTTCTGTTTGACCGGCTGCCGTACTTACGGGCCGAATGTCGGCCGGTTTATATGGCACCGCCCGACACCCAGCCCGTAAATGCGGGGCTTTATAATTTGTGTTCTTACTAAAGCAGCCACAACCTGAGTAGAAATGCCTGTCTGCTTCCAGCCGCTGAAGAATGAAACTCTTGCTGTCTGTGTGGAGGCCTCTGCTGAGTAAGTTAGAGTTCTCCAATCAGCAGGGAGCATGACTCTTGCTGATTCAAGAACTTTAGTTACGACTCAGTAGGAGCATGTCAGACCTTTACAGAGAGATTGCTGCTTCCCCAAAGAGAGAAAGAATCCTTCTTTGCAGTATGCTGGCTGGGGACAGGCATTTCTATTCAGGCTGTGTAGAAGAAAAACAAACTATAGGACTACGAACAACATTTTTTTTTATGCACCTGGAATGTATTTACTTAATTTTTTAATTTGCGACTTGCATAGATTTCTTTTAAAAGAAGTTGCAAGCTGCAATCAAATCGTCAGTGCAAATTGCTGAAGTAGCGCGATTTCAAAGCCGCAACGGTGTGAACCAGGACCTAAATTAAACGCTCAGTTGGGCTTTAAATTCAGCCCTGTCTATCAATAACATGAATATCATTTTCAGTAAACTCTAATTCATACTGTGGGAAGAATATGTTTTTAATGCCTCCCAGCTGTACTGCCTTAATATGAAAACATTTTATCTCACGCATTCTCCTTCCTTGAGAACAACAATCAAATCCTCTAACTGTGGCTGCACTTTTACAATATTACGGTTTTCAGAATGACCAACAAAACTCGTCTTGTTCAATTTACAACACTTCCCCTTTGTCAACTTCACTTTTTTTTGGCTTTGATCCAGCCTGTAAGTAGAATAGGATACGCCTTGTTTAAGCTTATTTATTTTACATGTCGATAGCTTTTCTCCACCTCCTTTAGACATGCTAGAGCCATTCAGTCACTTCAAGAGCAAAACGTTTCAGACAGATGAGCTGTCCGCTACTCTCAGACATTTGCTGCTGCTTCCTTTTGGCTGCAGGACAGATTTAACCACCGTGTTGAATCTTCACATGGAGTTCTATCCTTGTTCCAACAGCCAAGCTATCCAAGGTAGCTACTCAGTCCTACCGGGAATCCTGCTGTTTTCCGCTGGAGTCATAGGGAATGCCCTAGCCATTTTTATCCTATGGCAACACAAGCTACGGGCAAATAAGAAAACCAGTGTTTTTTACATTTTGGTCACTGGTTTGACCATAACCAACCTGATGGGAAAATGCTTGGTCAGCCCAATGGTTCTTGCCGCCTACTCCAAAAATCAGACTTTGGTGGAGATGGTTGGAAACAGAAACCTCTGTGATGTTTTCAGCTTCCTCATGATATTCTTTGGTTTGGCACCAATGCTCATTCTTTTGGCAATGGGTCTAGACTGTTGGATTGCCCTTGCTTACCCATTCTTCTACCACAACTACATCACCAAACGCGTTGGTCTGTTGGTTCCGGGCATTGTCTACATCTTCAGTGCCGTGTTCTGCTCTTTGCCTTTTATGGGCTTCGGGAAATTTGAGCAGTATTGTCCTGGAACTTGGTGCTTCATTCAGATGTCTGTTGAGGGTTCAAAGCCTGAGGTCCTGGCTTATACCGTGTTCTATGGGACCATTATGGGAATTTTCGTTTTGGCAATCATCGCCTGTAACGTGGCTATAATGAGACGCCTTTACCTAATGTACCAGATTCAAAGCCAGAGGAATTGCAAATCTGGAGCGAAAGGAGAATTTGTTAAGCAAGCAGGGATGGAAGAGATGGATCATCTTATCCTCTTGGCAGTCATGACCGTTCTCTTTACCGTGTGCTCACTTCCTTTAACTGTATGTATTGCCAAAATAATTGGGTTACATAAGGTGTGCTACTGTTTAACCACAAGAAGTGGCATAAATCAGCTCTTTACTTTGTAACAGGGAATATCAACGTTTTATTTATGTCTGTTTAGAAAAAGCACACACAAATTTTCTTCTAACAATGATTCCAATTATGCACTTAACTCTTTTCATACAATAATATCTATTATAATACTACAAGAATGGTTACAATACTCTTTTTGTGAAAGGAAACAGGTCACGTAGGTGAAGGATAGAAACCAACTGCATTACCTAAAAATTCTCTCAAGTACCTGTCATATCTCACGTATAGGTTTGTGTGCACCTAAGGAGCCCCCTGATCCTGGGCACAATGCCCATATTGGATTCAACTTCTGCTCTTATTTGGAGCCCTGCCATGCCCCTGCAATCTAACTACTGAACCTCAGTGGCCAATATCTGTGCTCTAATTAGCCCTCAAGGTAGTTGGGGATATAGAGAAGAGCCAAGTCAAAGCTGAAGTCAAGGACTGTACTCCTGGAATTGGGGGTACAATGGGAGTACAGAGAAAACACAACTTGATCTGACAGATTATTGAAGGTGCATTTTTATCATGCATATCCTCTTTGCATTCATACATCATTCACAGGACAGGTTCACTTTAAAGAATGCCAGTCCAGTTAATGTGTATGTCTAGACAGTTTTGGATAAAATTTGGATCGAGTGTAGAAGGAGTAGAGCCCCAGTCGGGTTTTTACTTCTTTTCAAGGCCCTGTTGAGAGATTTACCTTCTATTTCTGTCATGGGAACAATTATTTCATTAGACATGAGTTAGGGAAAATATTCAACTGCAACACAGACTGAAATAATAATATTTTTGGCAGAGTATTTAAAAAGCTAGATCCCCTATCAGCTATTTATTGCTGTCTGTATCCATGTTGCAGATTCTTCATATGTTTAGTCTGGTGAAACCATTGTCATTGAGACCGTTAACCACTTGCCGACCGACGCAAGTACATATACTGCGGCGATCAGCCCCGGCCAGGCAAAGTGACGTACTAGTACGTCACTAGACTGTCACTGGCTTGTGAGCCAATAGCGGGCGGCCGCGCGCCCGCTGAGGCGTGCGCCCGCCGCGGCTCGTTCCCTAAGAAGTCAGTGCGTGTGACCGGCGGACCCGATGCCCGCCGGTCACTCGCGATCGTTCGCCGGGAAGGGAGAAAGGCAGGCGGCTAGAAAGGCAAGCCCCCTGTCATTCTCCCCTGTGTAAAAATGGAGATCAGACGGTTCTACTATGTAGGACCGTTGATCTCTGTTTTTACACTAGTAGCCATGTCCCATCACAGTTAGAAACACGCCCCTAGGACACACTTAACCCCTCCCTCTCCAATAGTTAACCCCTTCCCTGCCAGTGTCATTTTTACAGTAACAGTGCATATGTATAGCACTGATTACTGCAGTAATGTCACTGGTAACCCCAAAAGTGTCAAAAATGTCAGTCAAGGCTCCGATCTGTCCGCCGCAATGTCGCAGTCCCACAAAAAAATCGCAGATCGCCGCCATTACTCGTTAAAAAAAAAACACCAAAAATGACAAAAATCTTTCCCTTTGTTAGTAAACGCGATAACTTTTGCGCAAACCAATCAAAATACGCTTTTTGCGATTTTTTTTACCAAACATATGTAGCATAAAACAAATTGGCCGAAAATGTTAAAAAATTTTGATTTTTACATTTTTTTTGGGGAATTTCATATAAAAAAATGTGAAAAATATTGTTATTTTTGCAAAATTGACGCTCTTTTTTTGTTTATAGCGCATGATCAAAAAATCACACAGGTGATCAAATACCACCAAAAGAAAGCTCTGTTTGTGGGAAAAAAAGGACATCAAATTCGTTTAGGTACAGTGTCGCACGACCGCGCAATTGTCCGTTAAAGTCACGCAGTAAAAAATCGCAAAAAAAACCCTGGTCAGGAAGGGGGTAAAATCTTCCGGGGCTTAAGTGGTTAAGATGATATACCAAAGGAGATGAGAGCCTTCCACAATAAATTGAGTGAACATTCACTTCCCATACCTAATCATGTTCAAATAAAATAAGTAAACATTAATTTGTTTTTCATATTTATTATGAGAGGATTCTAAACTCCTTTAGTAAATAAGCCTGGTGAGTATCAGTAAGTAGAGGGAAATGTGTTTAATTCTTTAATGGATAGCAGTAAAAACTTGAAAGAGGTTCCATTCCTTCCCACGGTATCCAAAACAAAAAACATAAAGTTTTGGATAAATAAAGTATATTGAAGAGAGAATCTCGAATGTTATACTGCGCTATTAACCTTTAAATTGAACATCTTCTTGACATACCATTGTGCAATATTAGTAAAAGGTTAAAAGAGTGCTGGGTTATATATAGTGATATAAAATAACTTACACAAAAATAATGAAAAGAATTGTGTATCCAAACAAACAATATATCATACGATCGTATCCAAATAGAAATATCCACACCTCTTTTAACTATTTTCTATTATTGCACAACAATATATTGAGTGCCGGTTCACATTTGTGCGATCACAGAGATCGCATGTAATTCGGAGTGCACTGCGATTACATGCGATCTCTGTGCGGTGCAAATTTCAGCCATACAGTTTGTATGGCTGAGTTCACACCGCAATCGTACTAGACACGCACAGGACCCTTTTTTTTATCTGCAGCAGAATCGGATCGCATGGTGGTTCACACCAGTGTGATCCGTTTCTATGCGAACTTTCAGATCGCACTGCGATATGCGATCTCAACTGGGGGTGTCATTAACTTTTAATTGACACCCCCTGCGTATCGCATATGGCAGTGTGAACTCCCAGGGGTGCGGATGCGATGCGGGTACACGCTGTATATTCGCAGCATTTCCGCATCGCATAAATGTGAACCGGGACTCAAGAGCAGTTGACATCACCCAAAAAAAACAAAAAAAAAAACAACAGATGAAAGGTTTACCTTTTACAGCCCATTCACATTAGCGCGACTTGTCAGGCAACTTGTCAGCCTGACAAGTCGCGCTCCTTCGCGGTCCATTGACCGCTACAGGACCCGATCTAATAGGAGCGACACAAGTCGCTCCGACTTAGAAAAAGGGTCCTGTACTATTTTGGGGCGACCTCGGAGCGACTTGCATAGACTTCCATTATGTGAAGTCCCTGCAAGTCGCTCCGAAGTCATGGTGCAATGTAATGCACAAGTCGCCCCCGAAGTAGTAAGGAGTCGTGTCGCGCTAATGTGAACCGGCTCTTAAGGGCGGAACAGCTAACATGTATCATTAGTACCTGACCATCACTAATGATGGAGTTGATTTATTTAAGGCATATAGACTGTGCTCTTTGCAAGAAGGGCAGTTGCTCCAGAGCTTAATAAATGAAGTGAAGCTTAAATTGTTACTAAACCCACAACAGTAAAATCTGTCTGTATATGCAGTAAAGCATGCTTGTTATACTCACTGTGGAACCTAAGGGGTTAATCATCCGCATTGTGTAAAAAGGCTGTTTGAGCCTGTCTTCTCTGATCCTCCCCTTTTTCCATTGTCCCCAATCCATCTCCTGATAAGACAGAGTCTTTGGAGTCACTCTGCATATGCTCAGTTTGGTGTGCATTGCTAAATAGTTTTTTTTTTTCTTGGGAGGGTGCATGTGATCAGTACAGGGCCAATCAGTACTATCCAGACAGAGAGTGAGAGGTCCTGCAGGCCCATAGGAAAGTCAGAATAGAATGAAATCTCCTCCTACAAGCTTTAATCAAACACTGATACAAGTCTCAAGATTGTATTATACTGCTGATGAGAAAATGTATTTAGCAGTTTATATTTCCTAAAATAATTGCATTTCCATGTTCTGTGTACTGTGGGAGACCAGATATAGTGAATGAAGGCTCCTAGGTTTTGTAACACTTTGCAAATACCATACAATCACATGCAAGGGAAATAGAAAAAAAACATGTTTTGCTTGCACATGATTGGACGAGGGAAGTCACCAGAGCTTTTCCTCATTTACTGAACTATGGAGCAACTGCAATTGCAAAGTGCATGGTCTATTTGTCTTTAGCAAATCAACTTGATTGCTTGTATGCACAGCACCTTAGCTACACGATACTAATTTGTAGAGCACAACAGAAGAGATCACAAATTGTTTCCTAATGCATGTTTTTTTTTTCCAATTTGTGGTGTCATCAGATGTGCCTTGCTTGAATGGTATCACACAGAAACATAAACTCAAGCATCTGTACATGCACCTGTCAGAGAAAAGCATGCAGACACAATAAATACTATTCAGTTCTATGGGAATGGTTAACATGTTTTCAAAATGACAATGAGGTGGGATTTTAGTGGCTATTTTAGAGTTAAATTGGTCATAATTAACAAAAAGCATACAGGATCATATCACCATATCCAGCCAAATGTTTATTAGCATCCAGGCGGCTGTTCAATTTATTGACATCGCCTGCAGTGCACTGTGCATGATAAATAGTTAATAAGTTGTTCTCTTCCCTTCATCTAGCATAGCTCATAATGTGAAATAGGTATTCCTGGGTATAAAGTAATTTCCTGGGTGGAATTATAATGGCTTTAAGGCTTTAGGCTTTCATAGATCTCGTGACAAACATATAATTTGTTTTTTTTATTACACAGCTTGTATATAATAGTGCTTAGGGGAGCGCTTCTTTAGCGACTCCATGTACTGTTGTTCCAAACATTTTGGAGAACAAACCCCAGATCTTCTAATGATGTAGGCTACCTTAAATCCTTCTGTCTCTTCATGTAATCACAGACAGATTCCATGATGTTGAGACCAGGGCTCTGCGGGGGCCAAACCATCACTTCCAGGACTCCTTGTTCTTTATGCTGAAGATACACTATATTGTCAAAAGTATTGGGATGCCGGCCTTTACACGCACATGAACTTCAATGGCATCCCAGTCTCAGTCTGTAGAGTTCAATATTGAGTTGGCCCACCCGTTGCAGCTATAACAGCTTCAACTATTTTGGGAATGCTGTGCACAAGGTTTAGGAGTGTGTCTATGGGAATGTTTGACCATTCTTCCAGAAGCGCATTTGTGAGGTCAGGCACTGATGTTGGACGAGAAGGCCTGGCTCGCAGTCTCTGCTGTAATTCATCCGAAAGGCATTCCATCGGGTTGCGGTCAGGACTCTGCAAGCCAGTCAAGTTCCTCCACCCAAAACTCGCTCATCCATGTCTTTATGGACCTTGCTTTGTGCACTGGTGCGCAGTCATGTTGGAACAGGAAGGGGCCATCCCTACAAAGTTGGGAGCATGAAATTGTCCAAAATGTCTTGGTATGCTGACGCTGACTTCAACCCAATAGAACACCTTTAGGATGATTTTGAGCAAAGACTGTGAGCCAGCCTTTCTTGTCCAACATCAGTGCCTGACCTCACAAATGCGCTTGTGGAAGAATGGAAAAACATTCCCATAGACACACTCCTAAACCTTGTGGACAGCCTTCCCAGAAGAGTTGAAGCTGCAATAACTGCAAAGGGTGGGCCAACAATATTGAACTCTACAGACTAAAGCCTCATACACATGTACCGATCGTCGGCCGAACGATCGACCGTCTTTTGTTCAGGGCTGTCGTGTCTGTTGAAAACTGCAAAAGACTGCACACAAATTTTGTCGGCCAACAACAGCCGACTGCAGGAGTGATGTCATGTGATGGTTAACTTTCCTTGTCTTTTTTCTTCTCTGAGCATGCCCAGTCTTGCTAATCTGCTGTCTGTCAGCCGAAATCTGTACTGACTGGCGAACAATCGGCCGTTCTGGTGTTGGCCAACAAAAATTTTAATGCCTGCACGACAGATTCTGTTCGGCCGAAAATGCGCTGTCGGCTGTCGGAAGCATCATACTAACAAGCCTACAATCGGCCGATCGGTCGTCGGCCGAATATTTACGACCGACAATCGGTACATGTGTACGGGGCTTAAGACTGGAATGCCATCAAAGTTCATGAGCGTGTAAAGGCAGGCGTCCCAATACTTTTGACAATATAGTGTGTATCTATACTCACCGGCCACTTTATTAGGTACACCTTGCTAATACCGGGTTGGACCCCCTTTTGCCTTCAGAACTGCCTTCATTCTTCGTGGCATAGATTCAACAAGGTGTTGGAAACATTCCTCAGATTTTTGTTCAAATTGACATGATAGCATCACTCAGTTGCTGCAGATTTGTCGGCTGCACATCTATGATGCGAATCTCCAATTCCACCACATCCCAAAGGTGCTCTATTGCACTGATGTTGGACAAGAAGGCCTGGCTCACAGTCTTTGCTCGAAATCATCCTAAAGGTCTTCAATCATGTTGAGGTTAGCATCAGCATACCAAGACATTATGGACAATTTTATGTTCCTTTTCCTCCTGAACTTTGTGGGAACAGTTTGGGGATGGCCCCTTCCTGTTCTAACATGATTGCGCACCAGTGCACAAAGCAAGGTCCATAAAGACATGTATGTGTGGAGGCCATTGGAGTACAGGGACCTCATTGTCATTTTGAAGAAACCAGTGGTGAGATGATTGGAGCTTTGTGACATGGTGCATTATCCTGCTGGAAGGAGCCATCAGAAGATGGGGACACTGTAGTCATAAAGGGATGGACATGGTCAGCAACAACACTCAGGTAGGTCGTGGCCTTTTAAACAATGCTTGGTTGGTACCAAGGAGCCCAAAGTGTGCCAAGAAATTATCCCCACACCATTACACCACCAGCCAGAACCATTGATACAAGGCAGGATGGATGTAATAGGACTGACGCACAATGTGCTTGCGTTGTTCCATCAGTATACGGCTTCCTCCAGTCTTGAACATAGATATCAGATATTCTAGACACCCCCCATACAAAGCTAGCCGACAACTTAGCTTGTATAAGTTCTGGAAAGTTTTATTGAACAAACTCACACACAATATATACCATAGAGAAGGACATCCCCCTCCTGATCCAGATTACCCCACCAGGTCAGGTGCCTGATTACATTATCCTATGCAGATGAAATTGTGTACAGAAATATAATTAACCTGAACTAATTATGTAGCCATCTAGACAGAAACAATAGGTGAATTGGAATGCAGACCCAGACAATGTTATCATTAACATGTTAATTAATTCAGCACTGCAACAAGGCTAAAACAAAATACATTACACATTATCATGTAGAAAAACAGAACCCACAGTAGACAATAGGTGAGTAAATCAGCATAATCAACAATGTGTGGAAGACAGATGGTTGAGCTGATGATATTAGCATCTGCTATGAGTCTGACTTTCTTGGGGAGACATGGACTTAAATCCAAAGTAACATTACTCCAAGGGCCCCACATATAGTGTCTGTCTTTCATACCCATTGACAGTGACTACCGTCACAATAGATCCATGCTTTAATATTGTTTAAACCAAATGCTACCATCTGAATGTCGCAGATGAAATGGAGACGCATCAGACCAGGCAGAATTTTTCCATTCTTCTGTTGTCCAATTTTGGTGAGCCTGTGAGGATTGTAGCTTCAGTTTCCTGTTCTTAGCTGACAGGAGTGGCACCCAGTGCGGTCTTCTGCTGCTGTAGCCCATCTGCTTCAAGGTTTGATGTGTTGTGCATTCAGAGGTGGTATTCTGCATACCTTGGTTGTAACGAGTGGTTAATTGAGTTACTGTTGCCTTTCTATCATCTGGAACCAGTCTACCCATTCTCCTCTAACCTCTGACGTTCAACAAGGCATTTTCCTCCACACAGCTGCCGCTCATTGGATATTTTCTCTTTTTCTGACAATTCTCTGTAAACCCGAGAGATGGTTTGTGTGTGAAAATCCCAGTAGATAAGCAGTTTTTGAAATACTCAGACCAGCCCGTCTGGCACAATTCAAAGTCATTTAGATCCCCATTCTTCCCCATTCTGATGCACGGTTAGAACCTCAGCAAGTCATCTTCACCACATTTAGATGCCTAAATTCATTGAGTTGCTAAAGTGGCTGATAGATAGATAGATAGATAGATAGATAGATAGATAGATAGATAGATAGATAGATAGATAGATAGATAGATAGATAGATAGATAGATAGATAGATAGATAGATAGATAGATAGATAGATAGATAGATAGATAGATAGATAGATAGATAGATAGATAGATAGATAGATAGATAGATAGATAGATAGATAGATAGATAGATAGATAGGGTCCTCTGTTCTTTGCCTCAACCTCCATAAGAAATCCAGCCCCTCTGATACATTAGGTTGAGTGAACAAATCATGCAATACAGCAGAAAATCACTAAAAGTAATATCTGGAAACCATTAGTACTACCATGTCCAAGAAAACAGGCACTAAACAAGTTAGTAAAGGCAAAATTAATATACAAAATTGTCACCCGAAACAGTGGGTAGAGAGGCAAACATGAAAATGGATTAACTAAGGAAATAACACAATTTAGCATACAGAGTGATTAGTAATAAGGATTAGGCATAAAATGACACTTGGCTTCCAGATCAGCATAAACATTAGCAAGTTCACCTAGAGTGCAGCAGCGGGCAGTAATGAAGCTTGATTTACTGAGTATAGGAGACTATAATTATGAAGTGCATTAATGGCGACTATGCTGGGTCTAGACTGACTGGATGGGCACTGTCTGTAAAAATAAAAAAAGGGAGAAAGGGCCAAAGGGGTCTTGCAGTATCAGTTTGCTGGAGGGACAGTCCTTTATATTGTTCTTCTGTTGGCTATTGGTGGGGGCACTTTAACCTCCCTGGCGGTCTGATTATGTCAGTATTTTTGAATGTCAAAGTGGTACATTGTTTTGAATGGAAATTTGTTGTTTTATATTTTAGGCCAGTAATTCTTAGGAATAACTCACTTAAACCTGTCCAAACAAGAGTCTAGTAGACATCCTGGGTATGATAACATTTTAAACAGGAAATCATAAATTATAATATAATAATAATACATTTAATTCAATAATGTATTCAAACCAAAAACACTGAAGTGTGTCCAAACAAGGGTGCAATATTACTAGTCACTAATACTAGACACTGCATATTGGTTTAGTAAACATCCAGGGTATGACAAAATTTTGAACCATGGGACTGCACAAAGTCCGACGTCACAATCGGACAATGGAACCCAGTTTACTTTCTGATTTTCTTTCCACTGTCATCTCGCTTTGAGCAACAAACTACGCACATCCTTGTAGGTGCTGACTTTTTCTCGGTTGGTGGGATGTAGTCCATGAAGTGACGGCCAGTCAGGCGTTCAGGGTTGACAACGCCAACAGCACGACGTCCAGCTCTATTCACAGCCATTGATGGTGTTTGGTGGTTCACAAAGATACGTTCAGCAACTTACCATATGAAGTCCGAACGAATCACAGGCTTGTCATTCTTTTTTTTGAGCAGAATGTAGGTATTCCACAAGCATTGCTCAAGAAGATGTCTGAAGATCTTCTTGGTCTTGTAGTTCTTGTTTTGCTGTTTCCTCATTGCTGGGTAGAATATCATTGCTTGGCCTGCACCTCCCATGGTGTTATTGTAGTCTATCACTACTTCTGGCTTCATGATTTCTTTCCCACCTTTCGTACGTACCGTAATAGTGCAGATATTATGAACTGTACTCATTAGGCACACATATTTCTTGTCAGCAGTGCCATCATTTTGCCTTTCTGCCAGGCAACCATTTCTCCAGTCTTCAGCTTCTTATTGCCAAACATTGGCAGCATGTCACGCCGGTTAGCCCTTATAGTTCCATAGGCATCTGTTTTGTTTTGCAGAAGAAACTCATAAAGTTCAGCAGATGTATAAAAGTTGTCAGCTGTTAGGCAATAGCCCTGATTTAGCAATGGCTCAATGAGTAAAAGAACAGAAGATTTTGCTGTTCCATAGTTGCTGTATTTTGGATTGAATGTTGTTCCTTTTCCAGTGTAGCCAGTTGACAATTCACAAACCATGTAGGATTTTATGCCAAATCGTGCCCTCTTTGATGCAATGTATTGTACCCAGCTGAGGCTTCCCCTGTAGTCCATTAGACTTTCATCTATGCTGATTTCTCTTTCTGGCACATATCTCCTTTTGGAAATTCTTTAGAATAATTTGAAATACTTCCCAAATTTTCTTTTTGTGCAGGATGAATAGTTTCATCAAATTCTTCGTTGTTTTCGAAGTGTAAAAATTTCATGATCAGGGAAAATCTGTACTCTGACATGACTTTGCCAAAGAATGGCGTGACAAGTAATGTATTGGTTGTCCAATACCACTTCCTCTAGGGGTTTCCCCACCACTCCCTGAAGTATTATTAGGCCCAGAAATTTCAAAATGTCATCTTTGGTCACTGATTCCCACTTTCTGCTTCTAGGAAACTTCCGGTGCAGAGTAGCTAATTGTTGCTCTTTGTACCAGTTTGTCTCAGTAACAATTTTTTCAATAACCCCATTGGTCAGAAATAATTGTAAGTATGCCAAGGGGTTGTCATGTTCAACCTCTACTTTCATACCAGATGCTCCAGTAAAAGGGAATCTTGGCGGCGCTGCCTGATCCGTACCGCAGTCAATAGAGCACCAAGTTCGCACATCACTGAGCTCAGTCGCAGAATCTGCACTGTCGTCTCTTTTAGTGTCTGGTGACGAATTTCCACACTAATCATTATTGCTCAATTCTAGCTGGTCTAAAACCGCTTTTGACCTAAAGGGAAGCTTTTTGGATGCCATGAACAATCTCAAGTTTCCAGGCAGAAAGAACAACTTTCTAAAAGTGCAGGCAGGGCACTGGACAAAGCACTAGGGACAAAACTGATGTAAAATGGTTTGATACATTAATGTAATCCTAACAGATTACAATGTATTACAATGTATCATGTCATGTTTTGTTTACTTTTTTGAATTTCCCCCCCGGTTCCGCCCCTCCTGCATCGCCGGTGCTCGCAGGGAATGGAACCCGGAAGACGAATGCCGGCATCGGCCAGAAGACACTGCGGGAGGATATCAGTGGATTGTAGGGACAAGGTAAGTGTCACTACAGAGATAATACAGTGTAACCCCGAGTGTGGCTCGGGGTTACTGCTTTTGGTACTGAAAATGAATGGCGAGCAACACTCGGGATTACTGCCAAGGAGGTTAAGAGGTGGTGGTGCACTTAGCCACAGTTTTGGTAAACCAACATGCAGTAAATATGCGGTATAGGTGTGGTACAGGTGCAGTGTAGATGCAGGTAAAATGCAGTAACAGTTCGATATAACTAAAGTATAGGTTTGATATGCGTGCAGTATAGGTTTGGTAGAAGTGTGGTATAGATGCAGCATGGGTTGGATGCACTTGGTGTCCTGCTCTCAGTGGCTTAGTCTCTGCTGTCAGTGTCAGTGATGGGCAGATAGTTCTCTCACCAGTTCCCAGGATGCTGCTGTAGACAATCTCTGTAGAAGGAGGCCCCTCGGTCTCTTCCTGAAAATCTCCAGTGTTCAGCAGTGCAGGATCTGTGATGTGGGCGGTGCAGTGCTGCCCCAGGTGTCCTCACTCTCGCATCCCCACTGGGAGGTGAATACTCAGATAGAGGTTCTCTGCTCTTTCTCCTCTGCACCAAGAGGAAGAACTTGGCAAAAATCTTCTGCTTACTCCTCCTGCTGACCAGGGCACACTGGAATCTGTAGTACAGAAAGTCGTTCCTGTATTATATGGCTGCCAATTCAGACTACAATTCCCAGAATTACAAGTACCCTGCATTGAAGTCTATGGGGTTGCTTGGCTTTAGCTCTCCCCGTGCTGGCCAGAGAAAATTGGTGCAGCACAACATCAGTACAGTATCTCAGCAGTAAAGTAAACTGATTGTAAGGGCTCTTTCACACGGTCCGCCTCCATAGGCGGATCCGTGCTGCTCAGCGGGGGACCGGCGGATGACAACTCCGTCTCCACTTGCAGTGCGGAGAGGGAGGTGTCACAGCCCCCGCTGCTCTCTATGGGGAATCGGATGAGAGCGGACCGCCTGTCCGCTCTCATCCGCTCCCATCCGATCTGATCCCCAGGACGGATGGAAAATAGGGTGCGGATGGCAGCGGGTGTCAGCGGAGGTGTCTCCGCTGACATCCGCTGCTCCATAGGGCTGAATGGGGCATCCGATCAGATCCGCCTAAAAAACTGACAGGCGGATCTGATCGGACCGCCCGTGTGAAAGAGCCATAAAGAGGGAAATGTCTCCATGTATCTGTAGTCCAACACCAGGCTACATGCTGTATATTAGGAACGCTTTTAGAAACAGAAGTGTTATTAGTTTATTTTTATCAATTAAAGATAAACTTGGGCAATTTTTTTTCCCATGCAGTGTTGGCATAGCCCCACTTTATGGACCCTGCTTTGTGCACTGGTCCAAATAATTTGGTGGAGGGGGGATTATGGTGTGGGGTTGTTTTTCAGGGGTTGGGCTTGGCCCCAAGACATTTTGGACAATTTCATGCACCCAACTTTGTCGAAACAGTTTGGGGATGGCCCCTTCTTGTACCAAAATGACTGTGAACCAGTGCACAAAGCAAGCTCCAAAAAGACATGGATGAGCGAGTTTGAGGAAGAACTTGACTTGCCTTCACAGAGTCCTGACCTCAACCCGATAGAACACCTTTGGGATTAATTAGAGACTGCAAGCCAGGCTTTCTCGTCCAACATCAGTGCCTGACCTCACAAGTTTGCTTCTGGAAGATTGGTCAAACATTCTCATAGACACATTCCTATACCTTGTAGACAGCCATTGCAGAAGAGGTGAAGCTGTTATAGCTGCAAAGGTTGGGCCAACTCAATATTGAACCCTACGGACTAAGACTAGGATGCCATTAAAGTTCATGTGTGTGTAAAGGCAGGCGTCCCAATACTTTTGACAAGATAGTGTATCTCCTAATGACATTGGTTATACGTTTGGGGTTGTTGTCCTCCTGCATAATAAATCGGGGAGTAATTACACGCCTCCCTGATGGTATGGTATGATGGAAAAGTATCTGCCTGTAATTCTCAGCATTGAGGACACCATTTATCCCAACCAAATCTCCAATTCCATGTGCTGAAATGCAAACCCAAACTTGCAATGAACCTCCACCATGCTTTACTGTTGCCTGCAGACACTCATATTATATAGTTTTCCAGCTCTTTGGTAAACAAACTGCCTCCTGCTACAGCCAAATATTAAAATTTTTGACTCATTTGTCTAGAGCACCTGCTGCCATATTTTTTAGCACCCCAGTACCTATGTTTTTGTGCAAAGTTGAGTTGCTTAGCCTTGTTTCCATGTCAGAGGTATGGTTTTCTTGCTGCCATTCTTCCATAAGGTAAGGACCACTTCTGACCAGACTTCTCTGGACAGTAGATGGGTGTACCTAGGTCCCACAGGTTTCTGCCAGTTCTCTGCTAATGGCACTGCTGGATATTTTCTGATGTCAAAGTGAAATAAGCATGATGTGTCTTTCATCTGCTGCATTAAGTTTCCTTGGCTGACTGCATCTAAGGTCCTTAAAGTTGCGGGTTTCTTTGTGCTTCTTCAAAAGAATTTGAATGGCACATCTTGAGAACCCAGTCGACTTTTGAAATCTTTGCCTGGAGGAGACCTTGCTGATGCAATAGAACTACCCTGTATCTTTTTGTTGTGCTCAGTCTTGCCATGGTGTGTGACCTGTGGAAAAAAACGGTCTTCCACAATCTCACCTTAGTAGCAGAGTTAGGCTGTTCCTCAACCAGTTTTAAGCCTCCTACACACCTGTATTAGTTAATGTGTTTCAACCTACATATGAAATTGGTGATGATTAGTACCTGCTTGGTATATTGGTTAATCATACACCTGACTCTAATCCTACAAAATCCCTGACTTTGTGCAAGTGTACAAAGTGTGCAAGTGTAAGAATTGATGTTGGTTTAAAGCCAAAGGGTAGTCACACCAAATATGGATTTGATTTCGATTTTTCTTCTGTTCACTCACTTTGCATTTTGTAAATTGAAAAAAAAAAAAAGATTATAATATACATTTATTAAAGCATTCTTGCTTTGCAGCATTTCTGCTCACCTTGCACAGTATGCACAGTACTGGGTGTGGGTATTTGTATATATACAGGTGCATCTCATAAAATTAGAATATCATCAAAAAGTTAATTTATTTCAGTAATTCAATTCAAAAAGTGGAATTCATATACAGTGCATTGCGAAAGTATTCGTCCCCCTAGAACTTTTCGACCTCTTGCCACATTTCAGGCTTCAAACATAAAGATATAAAACTGTAATTTTTTGTGAAGAATCAACAACAAGTGGGACACAATCATGAAGTGGAACGAAATTTATTGGATATTTCAAACTTTTTTAACAAATAAAAAACTGAAAAATTGGGCGTGCAAAATTATTCAGCACCCTTAAGTTAATACTTTGTAGCGCCACCTTTTGTTGCGATTACAGCTGTAAGTCGCTTGGGGTATGTCTCTATCAGTTTTGCACATCGAAAGACTGACATTTTTGCCCATTCCTCCTTGCAAGACAGCTCGAGCTCAGTGAGGTTGGATGGAGAGCCTTTGTGAACAGCAGTTTTCAGTTCTTTCCACAGATTCTCGATTGGATTCAGGTCTGGACTTTGACTTGGCCATTCTAACACCTGGATATGTTTATTTGTGAACCATTCCATTGTAGATTTTGCTTTATGTTTTGGATCATTGTCTTGTTGGAAGACAAATCTCCGTCCCAGTCTCAGGTCTTTTGCAGACTCCATCAGGTTTTCTTCCAGAATGGTCCTGTATTTGGCTCCATCCATCTTCCCATCAATTTTAACCATCTTCCCTGTCCCTGCTGAAGAAAAGCAGGCTCAAACCATGATGCTGCCACCACCATGTTTGACAGTGGGGATGGTGTGTTCAGGGTGATGAGCTGTGTTGCTTTTACGCCAAACATAATGTTTTGCATTGTTGCCAAAAAGTTCGATTTTGGTTTCATATGACCAGAGCACCTTCTTCCACATGTTTGGTGTGTCTCCCAGGTGGCTTGTGGCAAACTTTAAACAACACTTTTTATGGATATCTTTAAGAAATGGCTTTCTTCTTGCCAGTCTTCCATAAAGGCCAGATTTGTGCAGTATACGACTGATTGTTGTCCTATGGACAGAGTCTCCCACCTCAGCTGTAGATCTCTGCAGTTCATCCAAAGCGATCTTGGGCTTCTTGGCTGCATCTCTGATCAGTCTTCTCCTTGTATGAGCTGAAAGTTTAGAGGGACGGCCAGGTCTTCGTAGATTTGCAGTGGTCTGATACTCCTTCC
The DNA here is from genome assembly GCF_965119305.1 of Pelophylax lessonae. Lineage (NCBI taxonomy): Eukaryota > Metazoa > Chordata > Amphibia > Anura > Ranidae > Pelophylax > Pelophylax lessonae. Next base: position 174,681,878 of record NC_138780.1, read on the forward strand.
ATTTCAATATTATCGCTTGCACAGTGCTCCTTGGGAAATCTTTTTGTACCCAAATCCAGCTTTAAACTTCTCCACAACAGTATCTCGGACCTGCTTGGTGTGTTCCTTGTTCTTCATGACGCTCTCTGTGCTTTAAACGGACCTCTGAGACTATCACAGTGCAGGTGCATTTATACAGAGACTTGATTACACACAGGTGGATTCTATTTATCATCATTAGTCATTTAGGCCAACATTGGATCATTCAGAGATCCTCACTGAACTTCTGGAGAGAGTTTGCTGCACTGAAAGTAAAGGGGCTGAATAATTTTGCACGCCCAATTTTTCAGTTTTTTATTTGTTAACAAAGTTTGAAATATCCAATAAATTTTGTTCCACTTCATGATTGTGTCCCACTTGTTGTGGATTCTTCACAAAAAATTACAGTTTTATATCTTTATGCTTGAAGCCTGAAATGTGGCAAAAGGTCGCAAAGTTCAAGGGGGCCGAATACTTTCGCAAGGCACTGTATTTTATATAGATGTCTTACACACAGAGTGATTTATTTTAAGCATTTATTTCTTTTAATTTTGATGATTATGGCTTTCAGCTAGTGAAAACCCAAAATTCAGTATCTTAGAAAATTAGAATATTACATAAGACCAATAAAAAAAAAAGGATTTTTAATACAGAAATGTTGGCTTACTGAAAAGCATGTCCATGTACAGTATAGTATGCACTTAATACCTAAGGCCCGTACACACGATACGAAAATCGGAAGTAAAATTTCGTCCGACGAACGATCTGCCGATTTTCGGATTGTTAGTATAGTGCCTTCCACAGCCAATTACAAATTTTCGGATAACAAAAACTGGATGTGCAGGCTTTAAAATTTTTATCGTACGTCAACACAACATCCGATTTTCATTTAATTAGTAGAGTTTTCGTCCGCAAAAAATTGTAAGAGCAAGACTAGGCATGCTCAGAAACGAAAGAACACATACAAAACAATTCAACACATGACATCACTTCTGAAGTTGAATTCTGTCGTATGGGAATTTTTGTATGAAATGAATCTCTTCACTTTCGATATGAGATTAGCATGCAACAAAAAATGGACAAAAGATCGTTCGATAATCTGATCGTGTGTACGAGGCTTTAGTCAGGGCTCCTTTTGCATGAATTACTGCATCAATGCGGTGTGGCATGAAGGAGATCAGCCTGTGGCACTGCTGAGGTATTATGGAAACCCAGGTTTCTTTAATAGTGGCTTTCAGCTCATCTGCATTATTGGGTCTGGTGTCTCTCATCTTCCTTTTGATAATGCCCCACAGATTCTCTATGGGGTTTAGGTCAGACAAGTTTGCTGACCAATCAAGCACAATAATACCATGATCATTAAACCAGGTATTGGTACTTTTGGCAGTGTGGGCAGGTGCCAAGTCCTGATGGAAAATGAAATCAGCATCTCCATAAAGCTGGTCAGCAGAGGGATGCATGAAGTGCTCTAGAATTTCCTGGTAGAGGGCAGCACTGACTTGGGAATTGATAAAACACAGTGGACTAATACCAGCAGATGACATGGCTCCCCAAATCATCACAGATTGTGGAAAAATGTGAATTTCATTTGGAAATCAAGGTCCCAGAGTCTAGAGGAAGAGTGGAGAGGCACACAATTCAGGTTGCATGAGGTCCAGTGTGAAGTTTTCACAGTCAGTGATGATTTGGGGAGCACTTCATGCTTCCCTCTGCTGACCAGCTGATTTCATTATCCAGCAGGACTTGGCATCTGCCCACACTGCCAAAAGTACCAATATCTGTTTTAATGGTCATCATGATATCACTATACTTAACTGGCCAGCAAACTCGCCTGACCTAAACCCCATAGAGAATCTGTGGGGTATTATCAAGAGGAAGATGAGAAACCCAACTATGCAGATGAGCTGAAAGCCACTATGAAAGAAACCTTGGCTTTCATAACACCTCTGCAGTGCCAGAGGCTTATCACCTCCATGCCACGCTGCACTGATGCAGTAATTCCTGAAAAAGGAGCCCCATTTCTGTATTAAAAATCCTTTTTTTCAATGGGTCTTATATAATATTCCAATTTTATGAGATATTGAATTTTGGGTTTTCACTAGCTGTAATTAAAATAAATAAATGTTTGAAATATATCACTGAACAAAAATAAACTTTTTGATGATATTTTAATTTTATGAGATTTATATATATATATATATATATATATATATATATATATATATATATATATATATATATATATATATATATATATATATATATACACACACACACACATAGTAAAACAAATATAGCTTGAGGATTGTTACTTAGGTACACACTCTCCATTGAATTCTGTCCGCTTTGGCCAGTTCAACTTCTGCCCATGGGTCCTTGATGTCTCTCAGGTATGTTTTGAAAGGTGGACCATCAGGTTGTTAATGGCCTTCCTTGTTTCCGCTGGTATCCAGCACATTGTGATTTTGGGTATATGGTGGTTGATTAGACAAAGGATATGTCCAACCAGCCATGGCCTCTGATCAGTGACTATATCTTGTGGCTTCTGCATACCATTCCATTTCAAGATTTCCTTGTTTGCGATATACAGTAGTCTTTGTATATGATTCCCAGAATTTTCTGTAGGCACCTCTGGTGAAATGAGTTCAGTTTTTGAGCAAATTATCTTACAAGTCTTGCTGGCGTATTGAGCAGTGGAAATACCATGTATTGCCTAGTAAGCATAGCATGTTAGATAGCAGCTTTTTCATTTGCAGTTGCTTCATTTGGTTCCAAAGAGTGGAAGGTTGTAAGAAAAAAAACACAGAAATATCTCTCAAGGTGAGTGGCTCATCACAATCTCAATCCCTGCCTTCTGGTCTTCTGAAGGACCAGAGTTGCCTGGCTTTATTGCTGACCCTCTGGCTTAAATGTTTTAGGAGTCACAGAGCAAAGACAAGTATGCAAACCGGGTAACCCAAGAGAAAACTTGATGTGCTCATCCAGGGTTTCTCAACCAGAGGTTGCTAGGAATTCCTTGAGCAATGAGCAATTTCTGCCTCTCAGATAAGTTCCCACTGAGATCACTGATCTTTTTACTGTCTGTAATGGTGTAATTCTTCCCCCTGACCACACTAATATATCATGATTTGAAGATAAAGTAATTTTTAGCAGGGGTTCCCTGAGACCAGTTAATTATTTCAAGGGTTCCTCGGTGTTGAAAAGGTTGAGAACGGTTACTTGTTCCAGATCAGTGAGCATATCCAGCCACCTAACTTTTTCAAAGTCAGCAAACGCAGCCCCTATGGGTTTATCGTAACAAAAAGTATCATTATACTCTGGTGCCAAAAGGTGCCTGCCTATTGACCACTGAGAATCTACGACTGGGTTATAGATTGGAGGGACAGTTGGTAGAGCTTGATTGCTTTGACGTCATGGTATTCTCAGTAGCACATACAGTATCTCACAAAAGTGAGTACACCCCTCACATTTTGGCAAATATTTTAATATATCTTTTCATGTGACAACACTGAAGAAATGACACTTTGCTACAATGTACAGTAGTGAGCATACAGCTTATATAACAGTGTAAATTTGCTGTCCCCTTAACATAATTCAACAAACAGCCATTAATGTCTAAACTGCTGGCAACAAGTACACCCCTAAGTTAAAATGTCCAAATTGGGCCCAATTATCAATTTTCCCTCCCCTGTGTCATGTGACTCAATAGCATTACAAGGTCTCAGGTGTGAATGGGGAGCAGGTTTGTTAAATTTGGTGTTATCGCTTTCACTCTCTCATACTGGTCACTGGACGTTCAACATAGTACCTCATGGCAAAGAACTCTCTGAGGATTTGAAAAAAAGAATTGTTGCTCTACATAAAGATGGCCTAGGCTATAGGAAGATTGCCAAAACCCGGAAACTGAGCTGCAGCATGGTGGCCAAGACCATAAAGCTGTTTAACAGGACAGGTTCCACTCAGAAAAGGCCTCGCCATGGTCGATCAGAGAAGTTGAGTGCATGTGCTCAGCCTCAAATCCAGAGGTTGTCTTTGAGAAATAGATGTATGAGTGCTGCCAGCATTGCTGCAGAAGTTGAAGGGGATCAGTCTGTCAGTGGTCAGACCATACGCCGCACACTGCATCAAATTGGTCTGCATGGCTGTCGTCCTAGAAGGAAGCCTCTTCTAAAGAGGATGCCCAAAAAAAAAAACCTGTAAACAGTTTGCTGAAGACAAGCAGACTAAGGACATGGATTACTGGAACCATGTCCTGTGGTCTGATGAGAGTAAGATAAACGTATTTAATTCAGATGGTGTCAAGCGTGTGTGGCAGCAACCAGGTGAGGAGTATAAAGAAAAGTGTGTCTTGCGTACAGTCAAGCATGGTGGTGGGAATGTCATGGTCTGGGGCTGCATGAGTGCTGCCGCCCCTGGGGAGCTACAGTTCGATGTGGGAACCATGAATGCCAACATGTACTGTGACATACTGAAGCAGAGCATGATCCCAACCATTCAGAGACTGGTCAGTATTCCAACTTGATAAAGACCCCAAACACACCTCCATGACGACCACTGCCTTGCTAAAGAAGCTGAGGGTAAAAGTGATGGACTGGCCAAGCATGTCTCCAGACCGTAACCCTATTGAGCATCTGTGGGGCATCCTCAAACGAAAGGTGGAGGAGCGCAAGGTCTCTAACATCCAACAGCTCCATGATGTCGTCATGGAGGAGTGGAAGAGGACTTCAGTGGCAACCTGTGAAGCTCTGGTGAATTCCATGCCCTAGAGGGTTAAGGCAGTGGTGGATGGTGCCCACACAAAATATTGACACTTTGGGGCCAATTTGGACATTTTAAACTTAGAGGTGTACTCACTTTTGTTGCTAGCGGTTTAGATATTAATGGCTGTGTGTTGAGTTATTTTGAAGGGACAGCAAATTGACACTGCTATACAAGATTTACACTCACTGCTTCGCATTGTAGCAAAGTGTCATTTCTTCAGTGTTGTCACATGAAAAGGTATAATAAAATATTTACAAAAATGTGAGGGGTTTACTTACTTTTGTGAGATACCGTATGTGGGTACAAAGGGGTTCTCCAAATATACCTCTGTTTAAAAAAAAAAAAGTTTCTATGGTACACAGATTCTTACCTCAATCTGCGGTCCTGCGAACAGCTGAGACTCCAATCCTCTGATCTTCACCACTGGAGTCTGGGCTGAGAACCTCTGGAAGCACCAATATCCCATCCTGGTGACATGGGTGCTAGTCCTGCAAGATCACATAGACAACACCGGCTGCAGTGGGCTGCAATGAGATCAGCCAGAGAGAAACTTCAAGGAACTGGTAGTTGCAAACAACAATGGCAGGGCGGAAGAAAATAGGACAATGCATTAAGGCAAATATTACTGGGTGTTTGTACGTTTATGTAAAAAAAAGGTATAAGATTGCTATTGCTATTGAAATCCTGATATCCCAAAAAACACTCAAAATGAACCCCCCAACTTCTTCCCTGTCAATCAACACACTTGTTTTGTTATTCACATGGGAAAGTCATACATAAGCAAAGAACACAAATTAAATAGCTCACAGTCATAAACACAATGGATAAAAGTATTGGCGTTAAATCACTTATTTTTCCTAGCCACAAAAAATACTTTTCAGGTTGTAGCTCTGGTTAAAATATCATTTTTTCTCAGACATCTACTGTTCTTTCTGTGTTTCTCACATTTCTCTATCTCCATTGCACTGCATTATTTTTTATATATTTTTATTGTATTTGTTTAACCTAAGCTTAAAATTACATGTCAGCTCAGCAGAAAGGCCGCCCAGTGCACTGAAGTATACGTTAGCATTCGTGTACAGGTGATTAAGATAAGAATGTGATGCAGTAGTCAACGTCACCCACGATCCTTACAAAGCTTTGTCTGTTCTTACGAAGTGAAATTCAATACAGGAAGCTGATCTTCGAAAAGTTTACAGCCTTTCCCTCTACTATCAGGTTTTTGATATTTCCTAATCCTTTCACCTTGACACATTCACACGGCCCATTGGGGTTGATTTACTAAAACTGGGGAGTGCTAAATCTGGGGCAGCCCTGCAAAGAAGCCAATTAGCTTCCAGGTTCCTTTTGTCTAAGTTTTATTAAACAAGCTAAAGTTAGAAGCTGATTGGCTACCATGTGCAGCTGCACCAGATTTTGCACTCTCCAGTTTTAGTAAATCAACCGCATTGTGCCTAAGAATTGATAAGTTCCCCCAACCCCAGGTCAGTCTGTTCATAGTACAATGCACCCACCCCCTCAGGTTCGTCTGTCCCCAGTACAATCCCCCCTCCCCAAGGTCAGCCTGTCCCCAGTACAATTATCTCCGCCCAAGTCAGTACATTACCCCACCAGCTCAGTCGTTCCCTAGTACAGCCCCCTAGGTCGGTCAGAAACAATTTGTGTATAGTTAAAAGAAACAGGAAATTAAATGTTGCACTGTCCCCTAGGGGACTGCTGGAAGAAAAAGAAGTGTTTGGAAAGGAGATGGCAGTTGTCAGCTGTAGTGATGGACGAACATTGGCCTGGGTGGTTCGCGAACGCCAGCCGCAAATTTTCTCAAAAGTCAATGAACCGCGAGTTTGCGGCGGGCCCCATTGACTTTAATAGGAGGCGAACTTTAAAAACCTTTAGGTCATATTTGCAGCCACAAAAGACGTACTAGCTGTGCACAAATAGTCCCAGCACATGGACAATGTCATAACAGAAATATTGTTATTGAAAAAGTTGCCCTAAATTTTTTTTTTTTTTTTATTTACAGCAAAAAATATATATTTTCTTTCATAAATCAGCCAGAACCGACAGCAGCTGGTAAATATATTGTCTAATACATATAGGGTCCATTCACACATCTGTAAAATGGGTCCGCATCCATTCCACAATTTGGCAGAACCTTTACAGACCCATTGTTTTTCATTTCCAGTCTGAAAAATTAGGCATTCACAGGATACGAAAGTAAGTGTCGCCCATTCCAGGCCCCAAACATTAGCCCACATGGGTTTACCTGACAGCTAAGTACGTAGTATTCTGTGGCTGAAGGTACATTAGGCATTCATGCAGTATACAGAAATAAGTGTCGGCCTGTATAGGCTGCAAAAATTAGCTCACATGGTTTGAACTGACAGCAAAAACTTAGTTTTTGATGGCTAGAGGTATGGTAGGCGTTCACAGTACACAGAACCGTAAGTGTCGGCCTGTATAGGCTACAAAAATTAGCTCATATGGTTTGAACTGACAGCAAGAAAATTAGTTTTTGATGGCTAGAGGTATGGTAGGCGTTCACAGTACACAGAACCGTAAGTGTCGGCCTGTATAGGCTCCAAAAATTAGCTCACATGGTTTGAACTGACAGCAAAAAACTTAGTTTTTGATGGCTAGAGGTATGGTAGGCGTTCACAGTACACAGAACTGTAAGTGTCGGCCTGTATAGGCTCCAAAAATTAGCTCACATGGTTTGAACTGACAGCAAAGAACTTAGTATTTGGTGGCTGGAGGTACATTAGGCATTCACAGAAAAAATAATTGTCGGCCCTGAAAGGCCCCAAAAATTTGCCATTCAATGGACATGAAATGCCTTTTATGCCACTGTATGTAGCGAAGCCAAGGACCAGGAATTGTTGTGGGTGGAGGAATTTCGATGAAACCTGATCTACTGGTCACATGTGTTGAATTCCTCAGAGATCCATGCCTCATTCATTTTTATAAATGTGAGGTAGTCTACACTGTCATGAGCTAGGCGAGTGCGCTTATCGGTCACGATCCCCCCTGCTGCGCTGAACGTCCTTTCGGACAGGACACTGGATAGGGGCAAGCCAACATTTCCATTGCAAATTGTGCAAGCTCTGGCCAGAGGTCAAGCCTGCCCACCCAGTAGTCCAGGGGTTCATCACTACTCAGAGCGTCCACAACGGCCGTTAACCCGATGTAGTCGGACACCTGTCGGTCTAGGCGTTCCCTCATGCTGGATCGGGAGTACAGCTGTCGATGGTTCGGCTGAAAGAAGGATCGCATATCTGAAGTGACCAAGACATCTTCCAACCGTCCTCTTCTTGCAGGCGCTGTTGGATTGCTACCCGCAACTGTCTCTCTGTGACTGGAAATTCCTCTGCCAGCGCATGGAAAAGCAGAATGCAGCATTTCCCGCAGCAAGGCCTGGAAGTGCTGCATTCTGACCGCCCTCTGTGATTGTGGTAACATTTCCGCCATTTTGTGTTTGTACTGGGGGTCTAAGTACGTTGCCACCCAGTACATTGTCCTTGGCCTTTATGCGTTTTATACGGGGGTCCCCCTTAAAACACTGCAGCATGTAGGCCCCCATTCCCACTAAACTGGAAGCGGTATAGTGGCCTGCTTCCAGTTCATCATCCAGGATAATGTCGTCCTCGTTCTCCTCCCCCCATCCACGGATAACACCAGGGATCCCAGAAAGGTTTAAAGCATGCTCTTCTTGCTCCTCCTCATCCCCCCCAGCACCATCCTCCTCCTCTGACTCCTTTTCAGACTCCTGCTGTTGATTTGTCTCAGATGGAGTAGCACCCCCTGGGAATTCATTCAACATTGCGACTTCCTGATCTTCCTGCTCCTGCTCCTCGACGGCTTGATCAATGACACAATGCAATGCACGCTCCAGAAAGAAGGCGTAAGGTATGATGTCACTTATGGCGCCCTGTGACTGACCAGTTTGGTGATCTCATCGAATGGCCGCAGAAGTCTGCATGCGTCCCGCATGAGCAGCCACTGGCGAGGTGAAAAAAACCCAAGCTCCCCAGAACCTGTCCTGCCGCCGAGTTCGAACAGGTAGTCATTAACTGCACGTTTCTGCTGGAGCAGCCTATCGAGCATATGCAACGTTGAGTTCCATCGCGTCGGGCAGTCACAAATAAGACGCCCGAGGGGCAGGTTGTGTCGCCGCTGAATCTCAGCAAGACGAGCCATGGCTATGTAAGATCGGAAATAGCCCGAGATTTTCCTGGCCTGCCGCAAGAAGTCCTGGACCCCAGGGTATTTGGCAACGAATCGCTGCACCACCAAGTTCAGGACGTGTGCCATGCATGGCACATGTGTTATTTTGCCCTGTTTCAGCACGCTCAGCAGATTGGCACCGTTGTCGCACACAACTTTACCAACGGACAAATTCAGCGGTGTCAGCCACTGATCTGCCTGCGCAAAGCTGAAAGGAGTGCAGGACCAGTGTGGCTCTTGGCTTCCAGGCACAACAGACACAGCACAGCATGGCAACGTCTCACCTGGCATGTGGAATAGGTCTCTGGTGATCTTGGGCGGCGCAGGAGAAGAGACGGTAGCAGCAGAAGAGGAGTCAGCCGAGGAGGAAAGGGAGGATGGAGGAGGAGGAGAAGAAGAGGCAGGCCTGCTTGCAATCTGTGGCGGTACAACTAAATCTACACGGGTGCCACGGGTTGCATGCTTAACGGCCGTCAGAAGGTTCACCCAGTGGGCACTAAAAGTGATATACCTTCCCTGCCTGTGTTTGCTAGACCATGTGTCTGTGTAGATAGCACCCCGCTTCAATCTGTGGTATTGGGGGGCCACAGGTTTATCACACCAGTTCTACAAATAATTGGCCAGAATCTGTTGTCAATGTGTGTAGCACAGTTAACACAGCAAAAGAGGCCAAATTTTTGCAGGACTAAAATACAGTCTTAGAAAAGCATACTGTTAAATAACACCCCGCTTCAATATGTGCTATTGGGGGGCCACTGGTCTATCACACCAGTTGTTCAAAAAATTGGCCAGTGAGTTTGGCATTGGCACTTTGTAGCAGACTTCCCTCAGCAAAAGAGGCAATATTGTTGCAGGACACAAATACACTTATGAAAGTATATTCAGATTACACCCCACGTCAATATGTGGTATTGGGGGGGGCCACTGGTTTATCACACCAGTTGTTCAAAAAATTGGCCAGTGAGTTTGGCACTGTGTGTATCAGACTTCACTCAGCAAAAGAGGCAATATTGTTGCAGGACACAAATACACTTGTGAAAGTATACTCAGATAACACCCCACTTCAATATGTGGTATTGGGGGGCCACTGGTTTATCACACCAGTTGTTAAAAAAATTGGCCAGTGAGTTTGGCATTGGCACTGTGTGTATCAGACTTCACTCAGCAAAAGAGGCAATATTGTTGCAGGACACAAATACGCTTGTAAAAGTATACTCAGATAACACCCCACTTCAATATGTGGTATTGGGGGGCCACTGGTTTATCACACCAGTTGTTCAAAAAATTGGCCAGTGAGTTTGGCACTGTGTGTATCAGACTTCACTCAGCAAAAGAGGCAATATTGTTGCAGGACATAAAATACACTTGTAAAAGCCTACTCAGATAGGCTCAAAAAATTAGCTCACATGGTTTGAACTGACAGCAAAGAACGTAGTATATGATGGCTAGAGGTACAGTAGGCATTCACAGTATACACAAGTTGATGGCGGGCTGTATAGGCCGCAAAAATGAGCTCACATGGGTTGAACTGACAGCAAAGAATGTAGCATATGATGGCTAGAGGTACAGTAGGCGTTCACAGTATACACAAGTTGGTGGCGGACTGTTTAGGCCACAAACATGAGCTCACATGGGTTGAACTGACAGCAAAGAACCTAGTATATGATGGCTAGAGGTACAGTAGGCGTTCACAGTATACACATGTTGGTGGCGGGCTGTATAGGCCGCAAAAATGAGCTCACATGGGTTGAACTGACAGCAAAGTACGTAGTAAATGATGGCTAGAGGTACAGTAGGCGTTCACAGTATACACAAGTTGGTGGCGGGCTGTTTAGGCTGCAAACATGAGCTCACATGGGTTGAACTGACGGTAAAGAACGTAGTATATAATGGCTAGAGGTACAGTAGGCGTTCACAGTATACACAAGTTGGTGGCGGGCTGTTTAGGCCGCAAACATGAGCTCACATGGGTTGAACTGACAGCAAAGAGCGTAGTATATGATGGCTAGAGGTACAGTAGGCGTTCACATTATACACAAGTTGGTGGCGGGCTGTTTAGGCCGCAAACATGAGCTCACATGGGTTGAACTGACAGTAAAGAACGTAGTATATGATGGCTAGAGGTACAGTAGGCTTTCACAGTATACACAAGTAGGTGGCGGGCTGTTTAGGCCGCAAAAATGAGCTCACATGGGTTGAACTGACAGCAAAGAACGTAGTATATGATTGCTAGAGTTACAGTAGGCTTCATTGTATACACAAGTTGGTGGCAGGCTGTTTAGGCCGCAAACATGAGCTCACTTGGGTTGAACTGACAGCAAAGAACGTAGTTTATGATGGCTAGAGGTACAGTAGGCGTTCACAGTATACACAAGTTGGTGGCGGGCTGTTTAGGCCGCAAACATGAGCTCACATGGGTTGAACTGACAGTAAAGAACGTAGTATATGATGGCTAGAGGTACAGTAGGCGTTCACTGTATACACAAGTTGGTGGCGGGCTGTTTAGGCCACAAACATGAGCTCACATAGGTTGAACTGACAGTAAAGAACGTAGTATATGATGGCTAGAGGTACAGTAGGCGTTCACAGTATACACAAGTTTTGATCCCACTGGGCTTGTTGATGGGATTTCAGGTGCCTTCTTAAGGCGGTTGTCCCTAGGTGAGTGTTGGGCTTACCGCGACTTATGCGTTGACTGCAAAGGCTGCAGATGGCAACACTGTTGTCAGCAACAGACACATTAATAAAAGCCCACACTGCGGAGCCATGTGCCGGCGTCCTGGGAGCGCCAGATGTGACTGTACATGGTTGATGGCTCGCTCCTGATACATTTGCAGTCTGTTTTCTACCTCTTCTGCAATGCAAGTTCTGCCTGCCTCTCCTCCCTATCTGCCGGTCCGTCAGTCCGCCAGTTCTACAAATAATTGGCCAGTAACTGTTGTCACTGTGTGTAGCAGAGTTAACACAGCAAAAGAGGCCAAATGTTTGCGGGACTAAAATACAATCTTAGAAAAGTATACTGTTAAATAACACCTCAATTCAATATGTGGCATTGGGGGGGGGGGGGCACAGGTTTATTACACCAGTTCTACAAATAATTGGCCAGTAACTGTTGTCACTGTGTGTAGCACTGTTTACACAGCGAGAGGCCAAATTTTTGCAGGACTAAAATACACTCTTAGAAATTTATACTGTTAAATAACACCCCACTTCAATATGTGGCATTGGGGGGGAGCATTGGTGTAGCACACCAGTTCAAAAAATTGGCCAGTGAGTTTGGCGCTGTGTGTACCAGACTTCACTCAGCAAACTAGGCAATATTGTTGCTTGACACAAAAACACTTGAAAAAGCTTACTCAGAGAACACCCCACTTCAATATGTGGCATTGGGGGGAGCATTGGTGTAGCACACCAGTTCAAAAAATTGGCCAGTGAGTTTGGCGCTGTGTGTACCAGACTTCACTCAGCAAACTAGGCAGTATTGTTGCATGACACAAATACACTTGAAAAAGCTTACTCAGAGAACACCCCACTTAAATATGTGGCATTGGGGGGGAGCATTGGTGTAGCACACCAGTTCAAAAAATTAGCCAGTGAGTTAGGCGCTGTGTGTACCAGACTTCACTCAGCAAACTAGGCAATACTGTTGCATGACACAAATACACTTGAAAAAGTTTACTCAGGTAACACCCCACTTTAATATGTGGCATTGGGGGGAGCATTGGTGTAGCACACCAGTTCAAAAAATTGGCCAGTGAGTTAGGCGCTGTGTGTACCAGACTTCACTCAGCAAATTAGGCAATATTGTTGCATGACACAAATACACTTGAAAACATTTACTCAGATAACACCCCACTTTAATATGTGGCATTGGGGGGGAGCATTGGTGTAGCACACCAGTTCAAAAAATTGGCCAGTGAGTTAGGCGCTGTGTGTACCAGGCTTCACTCAGCAAACTAGGCAATATTGTTGCATGACACAAATACACTTGAAAATGTTTTCTCAGATAACACTCCACTTCAATATGTGGCATTGTGTGGGGGGGGGGGCAATTGGTCTATCACACCAGTTATAATACATGATAAGTGCTTTTGTTACTGTGTGTAGTGTTGCTGCAGAAACGCTCAGTCTCACCACCACACCTGTCACAATGCTGCACACAATAAAAGTACTAATCCACTATAATATGCTTTCTACAAAGTATATTATACTGTGGATTACCCCCCTCCCCCACCCTTTTTAGTGCACTGCACAGCAATACCAAAAATTTTGCAGCCCTTTACATGACTTTTGTGGACATTAACAGAGCAATTTGTGTGTAAACTGCAGCCGATCTCTAACTGCACCTAAAGCAACCACTGGATACCTGGCCCTATAGTAAAGAGACTGTATTAGACCCTATAATGACATTGGAGCATTTTAAATGACTTTTGTGGACATTGACAAAGCGATTTCTGTGTGACTGCAGCCGATCTCTAACTGCTCCTAAAGCAACCACAGGATACCTGGCCCTATAGTAAAGAGACTGTAATAGACGCTAAAATGGCATTGGAGCATTTTAAATGACTTTTTTGGACATTGACAAAGCGATTTCTGTGTGACTGCAGCCGGTCTCTAACTGCCCCTAAAGCAACCACAGGATACCTGGCCCTATAGTAAAGAGACTGTAATAGACCCTATAACAACATTGGAGAATTTTAAATGACTTTTGTGGACATTGGCAAAGCGATTTCTGTGTGACTGCAGCCGATCTCTAACTGCCCCTAAAGCAACCACAGGACACCTGGCCCTATAGTAAAGAGACTGTAATAGACCCTAAAACGACATTGGAGCATTTTAAATGACTTTGGTGGACATTGACAAAGCGATTTATGTGTGACTGCAGCCGATCTCTAACTGCCCCTAAAGCAACCACAGGATACCTCTCCCTAAGCTCAAAAGATACTAGACCTATACCGAAATACCAGCCCTCAAAAGGACTTTTGTGTACATTGACAGAGCGATTTGTGACTGCAGCCGATCTCTAACTGCCCCTAAAGCAACCACTGGATACCTCTCCCTAAGCTCAAAAGATACTAGTAGACCTATACCGAAAAATACCAGCCCTGGAAAGGACCTTTGTGGATCTTCACAGCGCTATATGTGTCTAGCAAACTCTCCCTGATGAGCACAGCAGACCTCTCCCTACACAGGCAGAAAGCGGAATGTGAAATGGCTGCCAGATCGGATCTATTTATAGGGTAGGGGGACTGTCCATGTGCTGGAATGTTTCAATTGGCTGTCCCGTTCCACCTGACGGCTGTGTCACGGGTCAAATTTCTCCTCAATGTAAACAAATATGGCCGCCGCGAACGACGCCATGTGTTTGCAAATTTGGCGGGTAGTGAACAAGCAAAATTCGCCGCGAACCGACCGCCGGGCGAACCGCAAAGCCATCTCTAGTCAGCTTTTTATAGGGGGAATCCCGATGAGGTTAGGTCTGAACAGGGCTGTAGATACATTTTTGTTCTGGGGGGGTTTTGCAGTAGGTACTTGCAGTACGACTTTTAAAAAAAAAACAAATTGCGCCAAATTAAACAAAGCTGGAAAAAGGAAAAGACTACGTGTTGCTCAAAGTAAGCAATCCCATTCTTAATTCTATTTTCTCAGATCCTCTTGAAAATTGAGCCTGATTTCAGTTTTGCCTTCTTCCAGTTCTTATGAACATTGCCCAGTTTGGTTGGCTATTGTCCAGCCTAAAGCTGGGTACTGGCTGAAGGAAAAAAACTGACAGATCACTGTACTAAAACTCGCTGTGTTAGTACATCGATCTCCCCAGCTGTGCTATTGTGTTCCCCCCCTCACCAGAACAAAGTGTACAGTGCCCTCAGTCATTGGACTGCCCACAGGGTGATGCACTGTAATAGCCAATCTTACTGGGCAAGTGCAAAGGGGACCATCTTGTGGAAGGAAGCACTCACTGATTTTTTTGTTAACCTGGCATACCAGACAAGAGAAGCGGCATTGTACATTGTTCATACATACAGAACATACCTCACAATTTCCGAGCTTCCGAGAATGAGGGACATGATAGGTGTAACAGATCCCCAATACTTGGACCAAGTATTTCTGTCTTAGGTCTCCAGAATCTCACGTGATGCAGTGACCTGGCTCCTCAATTCCCCCCCAGACATCAGCCTAAGCTCGATGAAGGGTAAAACAAAAGACACTTTATTCAACAACTCATTTCCAATATATACAGTCTCATGTGTATGATTTCATTATCATATGCAAATGCAATTGCGTACAGAACATAGTCAACATACCTTGGTCATCTGGAAAGAGACAATAGGTGAATGAGACTGCAACATTATCATAATTAACTCAACAAACAACAAGCCAAAAACATAGCCGAATACGCATTCCTGGAAGTGTGAACACACTCCACCTCTAAACAGATGAAAGCAGAAGACATGTGTTTTGTTTTTTATAGGCTCTCAGACTGCCCATCTCCATTTTCAACACACCTTATTATAACTTAAGTGTCAATTCACATCCCGCCAGTATACCATAGCTCAGTCTTATGTCATTAGCATCTGTTTAGTCTCTCATGGTGAGAAGTCCTTTGTTGTAATATGCAGCTTAGGCCCAAAGTCTGTGTCGCTTGGGGTGACAGGGACTTGAATTCAAAGTAACAGTACTCCAAGGGTCCCCCAGCATACACCCCCAACCAGAGCCGTGCTCCCCTACAAGCCAGGGCCATAGTCCATGGGCAGGAGGCTGGCCTCCACACTCCTCCAGTAACCCATGACGAACGTCCCAGCAAATGGGCGTTCGTCACAATAGGGAAGAAGGGGCTTGCGGCGGCTACGCGCGCCGCAGCAATAAAGTGGGTGTGCAAAACATTAAAGAGGGAGGGTCTAAGAGACATGGTTAAACAATACCTGGGCTTCCTTGTACCCATAAAATACATTGAGGCTGGGGCCTCCATAATTGCTGTTGTGTTAGCCTGTTAGGCCCTGACTTTTCACATGTAGTAATTTGGGATCTTTAATGGGCAAATGCAAAGGGCACCATCTTGTGGAAGGAAGCAGCAAAACACACACTGCTTTTTTGTTAAACAGGCATGCAGGACAAGAGACGTGGTACTTTGCAGACACCGCAGAGTCCATACATACAGAAAAAGAGAAGATACTTAGAACATATTATAACATACCCCCGGGAAACACAACAGTATCACAACAGCAATGGAAGACTCAGCCCAGCCTTAGTCGATGTCATTAAGGCCCTGTTCACATATAGTGATTTGGGATTACAGATGGCAGTATGCCCGTGATTCTTCCTGCAATTCCATATCACACTCCAATGCTTGCAAAACACAACATGTGTGTTTGTGTTCCATTCATTTTTAGTGGCACCAAAACCTGGTATGGTTTTTGGATCCTTGTGTGATAAATCACTCAACAATCACAGCAAAACCACACCACATTTTAGTGTCACTAAAAATGGATAGAACACAAACACACGCATTTTTTCAGCATTGCCATGTGATTTCGATTGGAATCTGGGTGTGGCAGCAGGTGGAATCACAGGGATATTCTGCCCACAATCCCAAATTGCTACATGTGAACAGTCAGGGCCTCACAGGCAGGGCCGGTGCAAGTATTTTTGGCGCCCTAGGCAAAATAAAAATTGCCGCCCCCCCCCATATGCTCGGCCCACGATTTGAAAAGAGAATTACAATATTAAGGGAAATTTTTCTTTCTTTAATCATATACTGTGTGTTATTAGGGGGGAAAAAATATTGTTACCTCTTGGATAAGAAAAATAGACTTCACTTTGCAATAGCCTTTTCCCTTAGTTTAGTGAATGTGGGGAAAAATCCTGTGCTCCCTGTTTCTATTCGGCAGCAAGATTGTCTTAGGCCTTTATCCTTCATCAGAGGCTCTCCTCCCCCACCGCTATTCATCATAGGCTCTCCTCCCCCACCTCTATCCTTCACTATCCATAGGGGAGCCTATAATGAAGGATAGAGGTGGTGGAGAAGAGTCTATGGGGAAAAATAGCGTTGGTGGAGGAGAGCCTATGATGGATAGCGGTGCTGGAGGCGAGCCTATGATGAAGGATAGCGGTGCTGGAGGCGAGCCTATGATGGAGGATAGTGGTGCTGGAGGAGAGCCTATGATGGAGGATAGCGGTGCTGGAGGAGAGCCTATGATGAAGGATAGCGGTGCTGGAGGAGAGCCTATGATGAAGGATAGCAGTGATGGAGGAGAGCCTATGATGGAGAATAGCAGTGCTGGAGGAGAGCCTATGATGAAGGATAGCGGTGCTGGAGGAGAGCCTATGATGAAGGATAGCAGTGCTGGAGGAGAGCCTATGATGAAGGATAGCAGTGCTGGAGGAGAGCCTATGATGGAGGATAGCAGTGGTGCAGGAAAACTTATGATGGAGGATAGCGGTGGTGGAGGGGAGCCTAAGATGAAGGATAGCGGTGGTGCAGGGAAAACCTATGATGGATAACGGTGGTGGAGGGGTTAAAACCCCTTCAGACAGTAAGTAAGTCTCCTATAACTACTTATAACAGTGAAGTCTTTATCAGAACATATTGGAACCCCCCCCCCCCCCCCCCCCCGAGGTGTGTGCTGTGCTCGGGGGCGGGGCTCGCTGAGAGTTGTAGTTCTATGTCAGTCATGTGACTCCCCAGCCCCCTCACCTGGATGATCTGGAACACCTGGTGCTCCTCCGCATACACAGACATGTGTGGGGGGATTCTCAGGGGCTTGTTGCTGGTGTCCATGTCTCCTCAGATCTCCGAGTTGCAGGCCTCAGATTCCCCGGACAGGCGGCAGCAGTACTCCTTAGCAACACAAGCAGCTCCCTCTATCAGATTTCCCTACCCCGGCGCTGAGTCAAACTTCCTGACTCGCGCATTAGGTCTCCCCCCGCCCCATCTCCTCTGCCGGCTGACGTCATCGGCAGGGGAAACCTAATGCGCATGCGCGGCATCACCGATACGAAGATTTCTGACGCTGGAGCCCGGTGTCAGCCCTGAGACTCACACACATCTCAAGAGCGCCCAGGCAGCCGTGGGCGTCGCCGCGCAGGTACAGCACAGCAGGAGGGGCGCTGCCTGCAACCGCCGGTCCATACTGATTCCGGGATCGGGGTGCAGCAGGTAGGATGCTGGCGCCCTCTGCTGATCTGGCGCCCTAGGCGACTGCCTGGGTCGCCTTACAGGTAGCGCCGGCCCTGCTCACAGGCTAACACAGCAGCAACTATAGAAGACTCAGCACCTCAATCAACAAACTTTGCCAGCACTTCCAACAATCTCAGATACCTAGTTATAGTATGAATCAATGACAGGAAGAAATTCTGCACTGCAGTTTTAGCCTGAGGAGCACACAAGGGAAAGAGGCACACACACACACACACACACATATATATATATATATATATATATATATAATCCAACATTTGAAACTGCACTTGGAAAACATCATTATTAAAACCACAACTAATTGGTGATATAAGCAGCGACTCTGCTCTGCTGTGAAATAATTAACACAGAATACATTCAAATATGTAACAAAACAGCTGTGAAAGAATAAAGTGATAATAAAAATAATGTGATAATAATAATAATGTATGGGATGCATACTAGCACATTATGTTATTAACTTTCAGGGAGAAGATTTTTTGTGGTTTACTACCACTTTAAGCTAAAACCAGTAGGCCTAGCATCGCATGGAAAGGGTCAAAAACTTCCTCAGCAGGACTACAATGTAGCAGGCTAGCAACATACATTTAAATAGGGATTAATAACCTTCAGGGCAGCATTCAAATGTAGTAGCACAGCACTCCATACAGCTAAGGGTAAATCTCAGAATGTTCACACTGTTATGTGAATGTGCAGATAGCGCACACATGGGGAGAGAGAGCCTGTTCATTTGTAGGTCTCCTTCCTTTTTTTCAGAGCCAATCTTTGTCATAAAATAGATAACACAAAAAAAAAATCCATCCTGCCTACTGTGCTTATATTTAGAATGGCAGGATTGGCTTTTGTAAGAGATCATCAATCTTACACCTATTTTACACTTGAATGTTGAGACTGAGGTATGCATTGCAAGCATGAAATAAGAGGAGGATAAGAAGAGATATTATAAAAGAGTTTATAAATGAACAGAAGAGAAAATGAACTCCAACTGTTCTAGCAGCCCTGAACTTGATCCATGGTTGAAGTTCAGATCTAGAACACAGCACACAGAAAAAGACACACCTGGTGGTTGTTGGTGACCTGTCCTCCTGGAGTTAAGGTTAAGGTCCAGACTCCAGCACAGCACAGCAGCACTTCAGAGAAAATTGAGATGATCCTTCCACGTGGTACTGGCAAGCAGGCATGCAGGCTCAGCTGAGCTAACAGCACTCAGACCCAGGCTCAGGCATCTCCTTCCCCAAGTGACAGCCAAAGGCAGGAAATGGCAGCTCAAAGAGAGGAGGAGCCGATCATATGTGTCAGTGGGTGGGATAGGTGCTGCCCACTCCCTCCCGCTCTGCTCTCAGTGCTGCTGTCCTCCTGGAAGTTTCTGTAACTGGCTGGACAAATCAAGACATGTCTCTGGAGTCAGTCTGGACTCCAGAGGAGGTGTGGAGGCGTAGCAGACAGACAAGAGTACTGTCAGCCAGAGCCTCCCTCATCCCAAGCCAAGCTTACAGCCCGGTCGGCGCTCCAGGTGGTCAGGTGGAGTAACAGTGCAGGCAGCAGCATTAAAATAACAATGCATTAGTGCCTAGTGCGGCGCAAAAAAAAAAATATATATATATACAGTATATATATATTTTTTTATGTATATTGTACACTGATGCTCTGGGGGGGGGGGGGGGGGGTTCAACCCCCCCTAACCCCCTACCCCATATCTACATCCCTGGGTCTGAATAATGTGTCCGAGTTTCAGGTGGACTGAAACCCGGACACACAATTCAAAATCCTGACTGTCCGGGTGAATCCTGGACAAGTGGCAACCCTATCTCCAGCTGCTTGCTGACTTTGCTGACTTCCAGGAATGACAGTGGCATTACTCCTGTTAGGCTAAGCAGGCGCCAAGATAGATGCTGGAGGGAGGATTCTGCTCTCCTAACTCAAAAAGCAGCCTCCTGTGGGTGGAAAAGAGCAGAGAAAAGGGCATACACTGAGTACAGACTTCCTTCACAGTACAGGCGCCTGCTAGGGACTGAGTGTGGACTGCCCTTTTCCATGTCTCCCCTTGTCATGTGAAACATCATATATTCAGAAATGGGAAGTATAGTAATAGTATAGTAATAGCTGCCTTCACGCTGGGAAGGAGGAATAAACTGCGAGTGAACAGAGGGAAGGAGAGGCAAGCCTGTCCCAGAGCTCCCTTCTAACCCTCAAAGCCAATGGCGGCTGGTCAATAGGGGGCGCAGGGGCGCTGCCCCCCAAGGCTAGTCACTGTAACATCAGCATTAGAAAAAAAAAGTGTACCTTTAATGGCAGCGGGGCGCCGGACACATTGCGGCTATGGAGAGGGGTGGGGGTTTTGGCATCACGTGCCAGTTTCTTGCAAGCTGATTTGCGGCCCTTTAGAGTGTCCTCAGGGCACAGAGCAAACACTCCCACTCACAATTGCTGTCCTGTGATTGGTCCAGGACCGACATCTGAAGTCTGACGTCGCCAGCTGCACACTGACATTGCTGGCAGATAGAAGAGCACACAGGGCTCCCTCTTCCTCCCTCTTGTAGGGGGCCCGAGCAGACAGGGGGGCCCACACAGAGAGGGGGATTAGTGATGGACAACAAATACAGAAATCTTCCTCCAGCACCTGAATCTGATCTGTCCCTCTCCCTGCTATCAGCTTTTATCTGTTGAGAAAGAGACAGTCGTCCTTCACTAATCCCCCTCCCTTGTGTGGGCCCCCCCCTCCTAGCACTTATCTCTGCTCAGGAGTTTATTTGTAAATTGTAACTTTGTTTCTCTCTCTGTCTCTGATCACTGAGCTCCAACTGCCCCCAGCCTGTATATTTTTCTCATCTCATCTTTTTTATTTAACATAGTTTTTTTTTAGATTTAGTAGGAATTATGTGAGTTATGTTATATTTGTGTCTGCTAATAGTGATTTTGTTGTAATTTTAGCTAGATATATCTTTACTATTTTCTTGGGGGGGCCCTGCCAGGTAGTCTGTACGGGGCCCCGCAATTTCCAACAGCAGCTCTGCCTGCAGGGACACGGCAAGCTGTGGGCAGCACGAGGTAAGTGTTTCATTGATCATGTGCTGAGACTGAGGGTGATGATGCCCATCTGTTGAGCACTGACATGCCGATCAGGATCGCTGTGTGATGTTGTGGGGCAGAGCTTTCCTCTCCAGGGGGTGAGTGTAGGTTCTCTCAGCAGCCTTAGAGCTGTGTTTGGATGTACAGTATTCACTTTGTGCTGGGGATCCCTCTGAAGAGCAGCAGCAGGAGCACAGCCTCGGTGTAGCAGCAGCACAACCAGCCGGGGTAAGTTTCCTGTACCACTCATGATCCTTTGTTTGGGATAGAGCAAAAATAATCACCAGTCACATGGATGCAGGAATAGAAGAGTCCAGGAAGAGTCATTGCACCCTATGTATGCTGAGCTCCATCCCTTCTCTTCAGAGATGTATAGTAACGAAGTAGAACTACTTAAGTACTGTACTTAAGTACCGAAATGCGGTATCTGTACTTTCCTAGAGTAGAATTTTTTTTCTCCTACTTCTACTTTTACTTCACTACATTTTTTCGATGATTTTGATACTTCTACTCAAGTATTTTTTTTTTGTGCTGCATAGTTACTCGTTACTTTTAAAAAAATTACCACTGCCAGAACAGTAGATGGCAGGTTGCATAAAGCTCAAAAAAATGTGTATAATGTCATTTGTAAATCAGCGCATACGAAAATAAAGGCTGTGTATAATAAAAGCTGCTATACCAAATCTTTCCAATAAAAAGAAAATATGAAACAAACAAATAAATGATGCTACAGCGCTTAAAGTGCATCAAGAAACTACTAACAAACACCGGTTAATCATTTGAATAAATCATTTGAAATAATAAAAACAATATGATGTTCATACTTTTGACTTCTTTCTTTAATAACTACATAACACAGTACTTCTACTTCTACTTTCAGTACTTGAGTAGAATTTTTTTTTCAAAACTACTGGTACTTTTTACTTTTAGTACTTAAGTAGCAAATTTTTTGAAAAAACTACTTGCAATACTTAAGTAAAAAAAATGTTGAATACTTTAGTACTTCTACTTAAGTAACTTTTTCTGCGAGCACTTCCACTTCTACTCAAGTAATTTTTTGATCGAGCACTTGTACTTTTACTCAAGTAGAAATTTCGAGTACTTTATACAAGTCTGCTTCTCTTCTACCCTATGCAGGGGGGTGCAGGGGATGGCATGCATGCAATAATCCTCAACACAGCCATAAATTACTTGACAATTGTACATCTCTGCCTTATCAGTTTTTTTCAGCCCTGAAAACAGATGGCTTGTACTGTCATGCACAGTGTTAGTTATTTAAACATGTCTCTGCTACCCCATGTCAAAATCTACCCCTTTGTATGGCAGAGTGAGTTGCTGGGATTTCAACACTGTTAATTAAGGTAGGACAGTTCCTAGGCTATGTCACTGGAACCCCATGTGATCATTTATCCTTGTGCATGGCAGTAGTTTTCTATGATTTCAGCACTCTTGGCTGGACAGTTCCTGGACCATGTCCCTGGAACACCATGTAAACAATTACCCCTGTGTGTGGAGTTGCTGGGATCTCAGCACTCTGGGTTGGCCAGTTCCTGGACCATGTCCCTGGAACACCATATAAACATTTACCCCTGTGTGTGGAGTTGCTGGGATCTCAGCACTCTTGGTTGGACATTTCCTGGACCATGTCCCTGGAACCCCATGTCCCTGGAACCTCTCTGCAGGGCAGAGTGAGTTGCTGGGATCTCAGCACTGTTAAGGTAGGACAGTTCCTACCTTAACAGTGCTTTGGCACTTCCTGGACCATGTCCCTGGAACCCTAGGTGAACATCTACCTCTGTGCATTGCAGTGAGTTGCTGAGATGTCAGCACTGTTAGCTTTGGCACTTCCTGGACCATGTCCCTGGAACCCCAAGGTGAACATCTACCTCTGTGCATTGCAGTAAGTTGCTGAGATTTTAGCACTGTTAGCTTTGGCACTTGCTGGACCATGTCCCTGGAACCCTAGGTGAACATCTACCTCTGTGCATTGCAGTGAGTTGCTGAGATTTCAGCACTGTTAGCTTTGGCACTTCCTGGACCATGTCCCTGGAACCCCATGTGAACATCTACCCCTGTGCATGGCAGTGAGTTGTTGGGATCTTAGCACTGTTGAGGTAGGACAGTTTCTGGACCATGTCTCTGGAACCCCATGTGAACATCCTGGTACCCCAAGTGAAAATCCACCACTGTGCAGGGCAAAGTAAGTTGCTTCTCTTTTGGATTTCAACACTGTAAGCTTTGGACAAAATCAAAATCAAATTTTTTTAACATTTTAGGCCAATTTGTTTTCTGCTACATATTTTTTGTACCTTGATTACTGAAGGCCGCTTTCACATTTGTGTGACCTCAAAGTCACGCAATTTTTTACTGTGTTTTTTGTCGCGAAGCAATGCCTATTACATTTTTCTGTTTGCCCCCCCCCCCCCAAAAAAAAAATTTGAGCACCAGCTGCCACTGCTCACAGCCCCGAAGAGACCCATATCCACATTTTCTCCCTTCAGTTTCCCTTCCTCTTTTAAAGCTACCCAGGACCCATTAGTTCTATGTATCCCACAAAGCCCCCAACTCCCCTCCATCCTACTGACTTAAGATGCCAAAGCATTTTTACCTGTGTTGTCCTTCTACTGACACCACTGGCACAGGAGAATTTTGTTGCATTCAGTAACACCAACAACGCAGTACAGAAACACACACAGGTCCATAGCTCCGCTCAAGACTGGCCTCTCCAGCACATAGAGAACCTGTTTGCCGGCCATCCGTCTTCACTGTTCATTAAAAAAAAATAAAATAGGATAAAATCAGATGCACTCCAACTAACTCTTGTTCACAATGCAGGGACATGTTTCCTTTCCAGTGACACTACCGATACACAGAGGAAACTCTCACTGACACCGATACCATGGCATTTCTACCTTAACCACTGCTGACTTTAAACTTAAAAACTTACCTAAAAAGAGATCCAGCAGGGATGGTGGGATCCCCTCAAAATGAGCACAGCAGGTGTGCAGAGTTCTAACCAATAGAGTCCCCAGGAGATAGAAGAAACTGTCAAGTGGATTCATTGTAGTGGCTGCATTAGTTTACATATTCAGGCTAAGAACATCAGCAGCCAGCAAGCAAAATACCTATTACAGTAATCTTACCAGAAATGCAGCGTTTGTCTCACTTCCTGTGAAATGAACTTAAAATGGTTGTGTAGGCAGAACACTTTTTACCTTCATGCATTCTATGCATGAAAGTAAAAACCCTTCTGTGTGCAGCAGCCCCCCCCCCCCCCAAATACTTACCCGAGCCCCATCTCGATCCAGCGATGTCCACCGAGGTCCACGAGGGGGACTCGCACTCCTGATTGGCTAATGGCAGCAGCAGGAGCCATTGACTCCGGCTGCTGTCAATCACAGCCAGTGAGCCAGGCAGGAGATGGAGGGGGCGAACTGTGGCTCTGTGTGTGATTGGACACTCTGAATAGTGGCTCGGCTCAGGTGGCCTAAAGCAAGCTGCTTGCTGTAAGGGGAAACCCGACAGTAGGGAGGTGCCAGGAGCGCCAGCATAGGACTAGAGCAATGGAGGATCTGGGCCACTCTGTGAAAAACCACTGCACAGAACAGGTAAGTGTAGCACTGTCCCCGTAGGGCTTGCTGTGTGATGACTTGTTGGGCCTCCTCTGATTACCTGCAGACAGTCACTTAGGTTACAGTTCACACATTTATCCTTACTCTCAATGGCTCGTTACTCAAACAGTCCAGGGTTTTGGTTTTTGGCATTTATTGTGGAACTTGGATAGGAGAAGGGAATAGTGGGATACTCCAACTTGAACTATTTACAGTTGAAAAGGACAACTCTCACTTGGCCTCACCAGGATACTTGTGGAAGCACTCACACTGCTTAAACCATATTGCCACATGTATGCAAAGGGTTAGGTCTTTTTGCTCTCTCTCCAGTAACAGACTTGGTGAACTACATTATCTTCAGGACACTCTCTAGCATCTCCTTTACTGACACCCATCCACTGACTCTTCTAGCTGAAGGCATGGCCCCCCTCAGGACAGGCCCCTTAACACAGATCTATAATGACTGTATACAGATTCAGATCCTTTCCAGTGTCTCCCTTCCAAGCAGCTCTGCAGGCCCTCTGGGTTCAGTTCTTCTCTAACTCTCAGACCCTCAGGTCGACCACCTCAGGCCGCATGGTGACTTCTACAGAGGAGGAGGCAGCTGCCCCCTCCCTCCCGGACTCTGCTCCCCTGGGGAAAGACCCCGAGCACACGTGCCCTTGGCATTTATACAGTATCCCAGCATGCACAGATGCACTTTCTTCTGTCAATCATCAGGGCTGTACTAAATACTTGTGCACTCATGTGTCAGATTTCCTCCCACTGTCCAATTTGCCTCCCTATTGGACCAGTGTGAAACACTTCAGACAAACTGAGCTGCACCTGAGCACAATGAGCAGACTTCACTAGCAGATCCTGCTCTCTGGTAGGCAGAGAACAATATAGATTTACTTGGCAACCTTTCTGGTAAGCAGAAAAGATCCAAAACTATACTCTGTCTCTAGCACCTACCTAGGAGGGTGCTACATACCCCCCCCCCCCCCCGCCAAACTGAGCCATGTCCTCACTGGCTCTGGGCATCCGCCCCTACAAAAATACCTATACAAAAATGTACAGCAAGCATCTCGGAAAGAGGGAAAAGTGAAATAACATATGCATAGAGCCATGGGGCATACCCCATATGTGGCCAATAGATACAATAAGTTACGTGAAAAAAAAAAATATGCTGTACAATACAATATTTACAAATTTACACATAGGATTTTACCAGGTGCAATAAAATAATGCACAACACCCCCCGCCAAACAAAAATCTGTCTGACAGGAAAAGGGTAAAATACTCCGACTAACTATGCTGCAAATAATGTTTGTACATACAGTTGTGCTCATGGGTTAAGATACCCTGGTAGAATTTATGATTTCCTGCCCATTTTTTAGAGAATACGAATGATAAAACAAAAACTTTTCTTTCACTCATGGTTAATGTTTGGCTGAAGCCATTTATTATCAATCAGCTGTGTTTACTCTTTTTAAATCATAATGACAACAGAAAATACCCAAATGAATCTTATCAAAAGTTTACATACCCCAGTTCTTAATTCTATGTATTGCCTCCTTTAACATCAATGACAGCTTGAAGTCTTTTGTGGTATTTGTGGATGAGGCTCTTTATCTTCTCAGATGGTAAAGCTGCCCATTCTTCCTGGCAAAAAAAGCCTCCAGTTCCTGTAAATTATTGGGCTATCTTGCATAAACTGCATGTTTGAGATCCCCACAGAGTGGCCCAATGATATTGAGGTCAGGAGACTGAGATGGCCACTCCAGAACCTTCACTTTATCCTGCTGTAGCCAATGACGGGTCCACTTGGCCTTGTGCTTAAGATCATTGTCATGTTGGAATGTCCAAGTACGTCCCATGCGCAGCTTCCAGGCTGATGAATTCAAATTTTCCTCCATTATTTTTTGATAACATACTGCATTCATCTTGCCTTCAATTCTGACCAGATTTCCTGTGCCTTTGTAGCTCACACATCCCCAAAACATCAGCGATCCACCCCCGTGTTTCACAGTAGGAATGGTGTACCTTTCATCATAGGCCTTGTCAGGGCCGGAGTGGGACTCATTTTCAGCCCTCGAGTTTCATGCCTTAGACCGGCCCACTTTAGTTCACGACTGACTATATTAAAATAATGTAATTAAAACCTCAGAATATAAGTTTGCAATGGCGCACTGTTCTCTACAGCCTTGTAATTCATTGTATTTTTCAAAAAATATCATCATTTCCAATTCAGTGCAAATACAGTAGCCTTCTCCACCATGGATTCACCCAGATCCTTCCCCCCTAGTATGTATGATGCATGCATATTCTTAGCCCCCAAGTGCATAACTTTACATATATCAACATTAAACCTCATTTGCCACATAGTTTTTTTTAAATGTACAAAAATATCGGCCAATATCGGCCAAAGCCGATATTCAATGGCCAAAATATCGGTATCGGCAATAAAAAAACGATATCGGTCGATCACTAATTCATAGTGCTGCCAAAGCAGCCTATTCCATGTTTTAGCTTAGTATTAAAAATGAGATTAAACATTGCAGTGATATAAAGTGGGGAACTTGTAATCTGTTCTCCGGCTATAGCTCAAATAAAACCTCTACCCTGTACAAATTTCTAGAGAAATACACAGACATGCAACGATGTAGAATCCACAGATCACATTCAGTTTGGTGAAAGGTTACATTCGGTCATGTATGGTCTATGTGCATTTGTTCAAGGACCTCAAAAGCACCTAAGCAGCATCCATTGGAGGCTTTTCCAATTTTGCTTCTTTAAACTCTGCAACTGTGCTACAGTCAGAAATTAATTTACTTCATCTTAATCTGAATTTTATGTATTTCTAAGAATTATGCAAAAATCTAAGATTCATGCAAGCTCCCACATGGAATGCATGCTTCTTGTTACTTGTTCCTGTACTGTGCAGTTGTCTCAGGGACACCAAAATGAATGATGGCAACAAGAGGACCTTACAACTCAGGGGCAATATCTCCTTATTCAAGGCCATCTTTCACCTCACCCTCCATAAAATGCTAGTTAAAACTGCAAAAAAAAAAAAAAAATATCCCCTAAATACCTGTAGGGAAAAAAAAAAATAGCCAATTTACTTACCTTTCCCCCAGCTTCCTCCAGAGGTAGCTAATCAAGGAGGACATCATCTCCTTCTATTGAGGAATTTAAACCCTCTTCTGCTATGAATGCTGGGCCCCTGCCTGTGTGTGCCTGATGTCACTGGTTGCTAGACACCAGGCGGATAGCAACCAGTTCAGGAATCACACAGTGTGCATTAAATTCTGGGACACTGCTTTGTCCTGGAATAAAACTGCCTTCACTGTCATGCTACATGACAACCCCCCAGATGTTGCGCCCGTTCGGCCGGACCCCCTGCACCCAGTGCCGAGACAAGGTCATTCAGTTCCCAGGGCAAACATGGCAAGCTGTGCCCCCCACCCCATCTATAGATAAGGCTAATAATGGTAGAAGGTTTGTTTCAGGCAGTAGGGAGGCGATACAACGGCTCCTTACCTCCTGTCAAATGCTCTCTGAAGAGCAATCTGCATGATGGTTGCTTTTCAGAGACCAAAACACGTGTGAACAAGCCTTTAATTATTTATTTTTTACAAATGTTTTACATTATTTATATTGTTTTGAGAATTTATATGTACAGTGTATATATATACTTTTTACATTTTTAACTGCCCTGTTGGGGGGCTTTTATGAAATATCAGGGCTCTAAACAGACCCCAGATGTTACACTTTTGAGACACCATGTGGTCTGGTGCATGTGATAGCAGATGTGGTGGGTGCCATTACCAATAAATGGCACTGTCGCACGTCTACTAATGGACGATTTGTTTCTGTGTGTGTGTCAGGAAAGCCACAATCTTGTGACTGACATTCAAAGGTGAGAACTTTGCCTTATAGTGGGGTCACACCGGTGCGCTGCAGTTTGGTCACAGTGTGATTGTGTGTGCTTTTTACCTGGATTTTAGGTGCACTTCTATTGAATTCCATTACACAGTGCGTTTTCTGAAACCGCATCAAAGATGCAACATGCAGGACTTTGATGTACTTTCATGAAAACGCACTTTGTAATAGAAATTCAATAGAAGTCCACCTAAATCCAGGTAAAACACACACACAATCACACTGTGACCAAACTGCAGTGCAAAGGTTATTAGGGATAGGTATAGGGGGGGATAGGTATAGGGGGCGGGGATAGGTATAGGGGGATAGGGATAGGGGGGAATAGGTATAGGGGGATAGGTAAAGGGGGGGGGTAGGGATAGGGGGAATAGGTATAGGGGGGGATAGGGATAGGGGGGGAGGAGGGCAGATCTGGGTAATAAGAACATGTGTTAATGAAGAGCAGAGTGAAGGACTGTAGAGAAAGTGCTAATGCTGCATTTTAGGACAGGACTGGGTCAGCTAAATGGCTGCTTAGATAGCCCAGAGTTGGGACCAGAGGCTGCAGGACATGCAGTGCAGATTTATGGAGTGGACAGCTGAAAGAAGATGGTGAAGGGTTAATGTGAACAGGACAGGAGAGAGGAGCAGTAGACTCAGTGCTGACTTACTATTGTGCAGGGAAGGTAGAGAGGACATGCTGCGGACAAAGTGAAAGTAAACAACGAGGAAGATTCAAGTGACCTGGCTGGGAAGAACAAGCTGACAGGGGGGAGGGGAGCTTGTAAAGAATAGAGTGATAAACAGCAGAAGAAGAGATAAGGCAGAGGTGAAGTGGATGGAATGAACATTGTTGTACAGTGACAGAAGGGAGAATGATATTCACCCCTGTCAGGCAGGAGAAGGCAGAAGCTCCCAGTGCGTCCCCCCTTCATCACACATATGGACACGTCCAGGGCAGATGATACTTGTAATTTTCGGCAGTACACCGGCCCTGCCTGTACCCCAAATGGACCAGCCCACCTGGAATTCTCCAGATGCTCCCTATTAGCCAATCCGGGCCTGGGCCTTGTTGATTCCTCTCCAAATGTGGCGTTTATGGTTGTGGCCAACAAGCTCAATTTTGGTCTCATTACTCCAAATGACTTTGTGGCAGAAGGTTTGAGGCTTGTCTCTGTGCTGTGTATTGTAAGTGGGATACTTTGTGGCATTTGAATAGTAATGGCTTTCTTCTGGCAACTTGACCATGCAGCCTATCTTTCTTCAAGTGCCTCCTTATTGTGCATCTTGAAACAGCCACACCATGTTTTTTTCAGAGAGTCCTGTATTTCAGGCTGCCCTCTCCTCAGAGGCGAACTTTTCACCTGCAGAATCTCTAACTCTAACATTCTCGTAGCAACTTCTGATGCATTCGGCCCCTAAGGGCACGCTTGACTCATTGTCCTGTTGTGCACCTGTAATAGACAAAACAGAACAATCCTGCCAATCTAACTGACTAACACATCTGTACTGGTTCCATTCTGGAACGGTATGACTAGTAATAGGCACAGTCCCTTCAGTTACCAGGGCACTGACTCTTTCCTATCCTAGTCAGACCAACAAGTTAGGATAAAGAAGTGCAGAGTCCACCTGACTAGTGTTTACAGTGTCCTTCTCTCTGTAACACCGAGGCTACACATTTTCTCCTGGTGGCAGGCTATTATTGCTGAAGCCTGAGCAAAGCTCGCCTTACTTGTGAGTGCAGACACAAGAGCAGCGCTGATCTAAGTGCAGTATTCTACTGTGGCAAAGATACACTTTATTAAGATGCACTCACAGAAAGGCAAAGTAATGGTAGCATGTAGTAAACCACATTGTGCAGATTCGTCCACTCCAGAGGGAAGGCTGGGGTCCTCGGCATGTCACATTGGAATCTGAAGCTTCGGGTCAGTGGTCGGAGGAGAGAGCCATGTGTCACCAAGGGAACGGAGAGCCAGCGTGGGGAGTGTTGTCAGGCGTGGTATCAGCGGTGCTCGTTCGGAGCATGCCTGCTATCCTCTCTTTAACTTCAGCTTTTTCACAGATGGCATCAAGTTACCATCCAAAATTTGCTGAAATTTTATTGAATCTATTTTTCCTTCTACTCGTGAGATGTTCCCTGTGCCAATGGCTGCAATACAACCCCAAAGCATGATTGATCCACCCCCATGCTTAACAGTTGGACAGAGGTTCTTTTCATTAAATTCTGTGCCCCTTCTTCTCCAAACTTACCTTTGCTCATTCCAGCCAAAATTTTCAATTTTAACCTCATCGGTCCACAGAACTTGTTTGCAAAATGCATCAGGCTTGTCTATATGTTCATTTGCAAAGTTCAAACGCTGATTTTTGTGGTGAGGACGTAGAAGAGGTTTTCTTCTGATGACTCTTCCATGAAGATCATATTTGTACAAGTATCTCTTTATAGTGGAATAGTGTACCACAACTTCAGTGTCTGCCAGATCTTTCTGGAGGGATTGTGCAGTCAAACGTGGGTTTTGAATTGTTTTTCTCACAATCCTGCGAGCTGTTCTGTCTGATATTTTTCTTGGTCTTCCAGATCTTGCTTTAACTTCCACTGTTCCTGATGACTGCCATTTCTTAATTACATTCCGAACAGAGGATATTGACATCTGAAAACGCTTTTCTATCTTCTTATAGCCTTCTCCAGCTTTGTGAGCGTCAACAATTTTCAGTTTCAGTTTTCTAGACAACTGATCCCACGGTGCTGATTGTTGGGGCAAGGTCAGATGAGTTTGGGCATTTAAAACCTTTGAGATTGACATCACCTGGTCTTCCTAGACGAAGATTGAGAACAATCCATGACACTGGCAGGTCTCAGCCTTGCAAAGGGGGCAGTGCATGCTATAAATTCTGCAGGGTTCCCAAACTTTTGCAGACGCCATTTTTTTGTTTTCTGTAATTTTGAAAGGGTCAATGATGGAAATAAAATCTAACTTTTGTTGACATATAAGAATGTCTAATCTGTAATTTGATGCCTTTTGGAGATTTTTCCACCTTTCCTTGGCTTCTTTATGCACATTAATACAATTTTTTACCTGGGGTGCCCAAACTTTCGATCCCCACTGTATGTACTTAGTGGGGTAGAGAAGGTGAGAGAGGGGGAGAGAGGAGGAGAGCGGAGGGGAGAAGGGGGGAAAGGAGGGCGAGAAGGACATGTGCTCAGTACGATGACCCCACACATGTGAGGACTAATCAGACTCTATACACTATACAATATATACACTGCTTAAAAAAATTAAAGGAACACTTTGAAATCACAACAGATCTCAATGGGGAAAAATATCATGCTGGATATCTATACTGATATGGACTGGGTAATGTGTTAGGAATGAAAGGATGCCACATCGTTTGATGGAAATTAAAATTATTATATCAAAGTAAAAAGATGATGCAGCAGGCTAGTCCATTTTGCATTTTGAAATTTCATCACAGCAACTCAAAATGGTACTCAATAGTTTGTATGGCCCCCACGTGCTTGTATGCATGCTTAACAACGTCGGGGCATGTTCCTAATGATATGACAGATGGTGTACTGGGGTATTTCCTTCCAGATCTGGACCAGGGCATCACTGAGCTCCCAAGCAGACTGGTGGCATTGGATGCACCATAACATAATGTCCCAGAAGTGTGCTATTAGATTTAGGTCTGGCGAGCCTTGGGACCATTCAGTGGTATCAGTCCCTTTATCCTTCAGGAACTGGCTTCATACACTCAACACATGGGACTGGGCATTGCCATGCACCAGAAGGAACCCAGGACCCCTTGTACTAGCATAGGGTCTGACAAGGGGTCCAAGGATATCATCCCGATACCTAATGGCAATCAGGGTGCCATTGTGTAGCCTGTAGAGGTCTGTGCGTTCCTCCATGGATATGCCTTCTCAGACTATCACTGACCCACCACCAGACCAGTCATATTGAACGATGTTACAGGCAGCATAACATTCTCCACAGCTTCTCAAGACCCTTTCATGTCTGTCACATATGTGCTCAGGGTGAACCTGCTCTCATCTGCGAAAATCAAACAGTGCCAGTGGCAGACCTGCCAGTTCTGGTGTTTAATGGCAAATGGCAATTGAGGTCCACGGTGCTGGGCAGTAAACACAGGGCCCACTAGAGAACGTTGGGCCCTCAGACCACCCTCATGAAGTCTGTTTCTGATTGTTTGTTTAGTGACATTCACACCAGTGGCCTGCTGGACGTCATTTTGTAGGGCTCTGGCAGTGCTCATCCTTTTCCTTCTTGCACAAAGGAGCAGGTACCGGTCCTACTGATGGGTTAAGAACCTTCTTCAGCCCTGTCCAGATCTCCTAGAGTAACTGCCTGCCTCCTGGAATCTCCTCCATGCCCTTAAGAATGTGCTGGGAAATACAGAAAACCAACTGGCAATGGCACGTATTGATGTGCCATCCTGGAGGAGTTGAACTGCCTGTGCAACCTCTATAGGGTCCAGGTATTGCCTCATACTACCAGTAGTGAAACTGACCCTAGCCAAATGCAAAACTAGTGAAAAACAGTCAGAAAAGATGAGTAGGAAAAAAATGTCAGTGGCCTTCACCTGTAAAACCATTCCTGTTTTGGAGGTCGTCTCATTGTTGCCCATCTACTGCACCTGTTGTTACGTTAATTAACACTAAAGCAGTTGAAACTGATTAACAACCCCCGCTGCTACTTAACTGACCAGATCAATATCCCAGTTTAAATGAATTGATGCTATACTCTGATTAAAAAGTGTTCTTTTCATTTTTTGAGCAGTGTATACAATGCCAGTGTTCTTCACTCACTGGGGCTCTGCAGCATCCAACGACCTTGCAAGGAACAAACCTTGTGTCAGGGAACTAGCCGGAGAATAATCACTCATAGACCTGGCACATTAGCCAGTTCTCAACATGGCGGCATCGGCATGAATACGCACACACGTATTGCAAACGCACGTCCGCTAGGGCGAAGACGTGTGCGTGCTGGCCCACAAAGTGGACGTCCAATCCCAGCACCCTCTGGCCTTTAAAAAGATATCTGTGGCACATGAACATTGCTGACTGGTCTTCAGCTTCCTGTTTCCTGCTTCCTGTGTTTGCTGCTGCTTCTGATCACCTGTTGTCAACCCGGCTTGTTCTTGGATTCCTCTTGTCTCGCTCCCAGCTCTGACCTCGGATTGTTCACGGATCTTCTCTTGTCATCTGCCCTGTGTATGACCCCGGCTTGCCTAACCACGACTCTGCTATCTGATCTGCTGACCACTGGCTTACTGACCTCTGCTTCTGTCCCCGACTACGCCTTCGGCTGTGCCTTGTCTGCTGTGATCTGCCTTGGTGCCCACCTGCTGTACCCAGCCTGCAGAACCTGCTTCCAGTACTTACCTGTTGATCCTGCCAGCTGCACTCTCCATTACAAACTACTTCCAGCCGTGTGCTGTCTGCAACTTCCACAGCACTCCTGGGTCCTAGTGCTCACCTCCTCTGGTGTTCACCTGCATGGAGATATTCCTACCACCAACCCTCATCTGGGGCACAACTGGCAATCCCTGCTACTTTGGGCTTCGTGCTTCCTGTCACCACCTTCAGGGACACCGAGCACTCAGCCGCAAGGAGAGCCCTCTCAGCATTTCGGCTTCAGGACCAGGTACGTGATACCTTGCCTCCAGCTGTCACCAGGCTTCTCCTCTTCCTACTTCTATAGGCTATAGCACGCTGTCACTGTACAGGACAGCTCGGGAGGAAGAGTGGCCTCTACGAATGGCGGTGACACGGGGGGGAGGGGGTGTGGTCACTGGAATCACTGAATGTAAGGGCAGAGCTGGCTGTACTAGGAAGGTCAAGAGAGACAGGTCACTGATAGAGGGGCACAGGGGATGTTTGCTTCCGTTCTCTCAATGTTGTTTATGTCAGTGCTGTGCCTCTATAATGACACTATGAAGCTGCTGCCTGCCCGAGTTAAAAGCAGCAGAGGCATTCCCTGCATCCCCCTAGATGTGAATGTCTCATCCCAACCAGCAGCCCCCACTAGAGGTTATTACATGTATTACAGAAGTATTTATACACAACACTGAAAACTTACATAGTGCGGAGAGTAGGGAAACCAGGCTGCGCTCTAGGTGGCAAAGCGCCCTAGGCAGCTGCCTAGTTTGCCTATTGGTAGCACCGGCCATGCTCATCATTTCCATCAGTACTGTATATCAGGGCCACTTCATCAGTGCCTCTTCATAGGTGCCCATCAGTTCAACCTATCAGTGCACATCTGAAGAAGAAACATTTTATAACAGAAACTACAAAAAAAAAAATTAAAGACCCACATCTCTAAAAGCTAAAATATGGCCTGGGCAGGAAGGGGGCAAAAGTACCTGGTATTGAAGTGGTTAATAATGGAGAATAAGGATATTCTTTGGTGTAACTTTACAACTGCTTTTGTAGCTTATCCATAAAGATAAATTCAGCAGCCACTTTATCTGATACTCCTACTCAACAACTAAAAATAGGCAAACAATGAATCACATTGCACTTAATACATAACATGCAGACATGCCAACAGTTTCAGCTGTGTGACTAAACACATGCGGCATTTCAGAAACTGCTGACCTCCTCCCGGGACTGCCATAGAATAAAATCTATAGATGTTGTGGATGAAAACACTACTTAGATGAGAATAGCAAGACCTAAAGTCTACAGTTATAAATAAAGAAAATCTTGCGCTATAAATAATCACACCCTTTTGAAAAGAAATCAAAAAAAGATAGTGTGCAAAAATATAAATATATGTGCCGCAACTTGAATGAACAAATAATAAAGATTAGTGAAAGAGAAATATAACACTAATTGCGCACAACACCCATTGATGAAAGCAATCATGAATTTATAGTAGTGCATCAATGTAACTGTGCCCAAAAAATTCAAGATATAGTCCACAATATATGTGATGTATATAACAGTCCAAAAATCAATATATAATGTGAATGAAAAATGAGTCCAAAAACAATTTCTATGGTAGTCATAAACCAAATC
Organism: Pelophylax lessonae; assembly: GCF_965119305.1. NCBI lineage: Eukaryota > Metazoa > Chordata > Amphibia > Anura > Ranidae > Pelophylax > Pelophylax lessonae. The sequence continues at coordinate 174,717,699 of NC_138780.1, forward strand.
ATCTTGTGAGATTCCAGTGCTAATGAAGTAAGGTTGACACCCAAAAAAGATCCACCACCGATGTGTTTTACACCCCTCAGATTAGCAACTCACCCTCATTTGTTGCCTACCACTCTCATGGATGAGGCAAATCTCGCTGTATATAATAATGCTGTATATGGTATTCCTACTTGGCAATGTAGACAGCAGCCCTCATGCAAACCATAAGGTTGGGAAATTTTCCTCAGCCCCAAACCATGTGAAAAAACATATAAAAGAGGGATCCCACTGGTGCAATACCGTTAAATCACTAATGAGCAAACAAAAAAAAATGCCCGTACATGTATTAAACTTTCCAAGCGCATATATACATCAAATAGCCAAATGAGAGGGATATGGGAGCTCACTCTAGTCCAGGGTGCTGCAGCATAAGGTACGTTGTATCCTGACTTTGACAAAGTCAGGAAGCGACGAAACGCGTCAGTGGCTGGCTACATGACAGACTGAAGGATTGATTGAGGTGAGCAGGGTGGTTCATCTGGCTCCGTGGATACAACGTTAGTTTTGCACATCGAGAGACTGAAATTTTTGCCCATTCCTCCTTGCAAAACAGCTCGAGCTCAGTGAGGTTGGATGGAGAGCGTTTGTGAACAGCCGTTTTCAGTTCTTTCCACAGATTCTCGATTGAATTCAGATCTGGACTTTGACTTGGCCATTCTAACACCTGGATATGTTTATTTGTGAACCATTCCATTGTAGATTTTGCTTTATGTTTTGGATCATTGTCTTGTTTGAAGACAAATCTCCGTCCCAGTCTCAGGTCTTTTGCAGACTCCATCAGGTTTTCTTCCAGAATGGTCCTGTATTTGGCTCCATCCATCTTCCCATCAATTTTAACCATCTTCCCTGTCCCTGCTGAAGAAAAGCAGGCCCAAACCATGATGCTGCCACCACCATGTTTGACAGTGGGGATGGTTTGTTCAGGGTGATGAGCTGTGTTGCTTTTACGCCAAACATAACTTTTTGCATTGTTGCCAAAAAGTTTGATTGTGGTTTCATCTGACCAGAGCACCTTCTTCCACATGTTTGGTGTGTCTCCCAGGTGGCTTGTGGCAAACTTTAAACAACACTTTTTATGGATATCTTTAAGAAATGGCTTTCTTCTTGCCACTCTTCCATAAAGGCCAGATTTGTGCAGTATACGACTGATTGTTGCCCTATGGACAGAGTCTCCCACCTCAGCTGTAGATCTCTGCAGTTCATCCAGAGTGATCATGGGCCTCCTGGCTGCATCTCTGATCATTCTTCTCCTTGTATGAGCTGAAAGTTTAGAGGGACGGCCAGGTCTTCGTAGATTTGCAGTGGTCTTATACTCCTTCCATTTCAATATTATCGCTTGCACAGTGCTCCTTGGGATGTTTAAAGCTTGGGAAATCTTTTTGTATCCAAATCCGGCTTTAAACTTCTCCACAACAGTATCTCGGACCTGCCTGGTGTGTTCCTTGTTCTTCATGATGCTCTCTGCACTTTAAATGGACCTCTGAGACTATCACAGTGCAGGTGCATTTATACAGAGACTTGATTACACACAGGTGGATTCTATTTATCATCATTAGTCATTTAGGTCAACATTGGATCATTCAGAGATCCTCACTGAACTTCTGGAGAGAGTTTGCTGCACTGAAAGTAAAGGGGCTGAATAATTTTGCACGCCCAATTTTTCAGTTTTTTATTTGTTAACAAAGTTTGAAATATCCAATAAATTTCGTTCCACTTCATGATTGTGTCCCACTTGTTGTTGATTCTTCACAAAAAATTACAGTTTTATATCTTTATGTTTGAAGCCTGAAATGTGGCAAAAGGTCGCAAAGTTCAAGGGGGCCGAATACTTTCGCAAGGCACTGTATATATTGATTTTTGGACTGTTATATCCATCACATATATTGTGGACTATATCTTGAATTTTTTGGGCACAGTTACATTGATGCACTACTATAAATTCATGATTGCTTTCATCAATGGGTGTTGTGCGCAACTAGTGTTATGTTAAAGTCTACACTTGCTCAAATCTGTTGCGGGCATTAGCATCAAGCAGAGAGTAGCATGGGTGAAGTCTGTTGTATCCCAGTTCAGACAAACGTGTCAGATTTTACTGCTATGGGAGGATGGGGTGCGAGAAGAAGGGAAGCATTTGCCCAGTGAAAAAAAATGTTTGGGCTGGTGGCCCTGAGAGCATATTGTTCACATTGATTGGAGCAGGATTGGAGAAGGATCTGTGATTAGTGACATATGGTGGGTGATATAGCCATAAACACTATGTGTTGTCCTGGCAGGGACAGCTCTTCAGCCCCCCCCACCGCCAGGAGAACACAATAGCCCCAAGTGAGGGATTCCCCCATCAACACGGACTGTGTTCATGGTGAAATCGTGTGACATCACAGGTTGCAGGAAAGATAATCACACTATCTATGGCCAGCCTTTCTGACATAAGATCCTAATCTAGATCTAGCTATTTTATCTTTATTTTATTTATTAAATGTAGCACTACTCCCAAGGGAACTGTTGAGTGTGGGTCCCCCTGGGTTACCGCTAGCAACTACAGTACCTTTAAGCATGTTTTTTTCAAGTGTGAGCCCCTAAGACAAGAACCAGTCCAGCTTCTTTGGTTTTAGGGTTTATTTGAGAACTTGGATGGGAGAAGGGAGAAGTGGGATACTCCAACAACTGAACTATGCACAATTAGGCAGCGACTCTGAAAAATGCTGCTTGATGCTGATTAGTGCTTCACTGACGCTGGTTGACGCTGACTGATGCTGGCCTCGGCTAGGCCAGTTACTAGAACTTCACCTCTGACTGTGGAAAAGTTCCTTTGAGCTCCCCAAAGTACTCCTTCCTGAGGTAGCTGACTTTTATTGCAAACTGTATTACTGAGCACTTCAGGGCCCTTCCTGGCACCCCCTTTTACTACCCAACTTCAGGGCTTTAGTACTTGGCACCCCCTTTACTATGCACTCCTGGCTAGCTGGTTCCTGGATCCCCTTTGATCTCTAGGATTTAGGACTAGCTAGGCAGACCCCTGGGCAGATCTTGAGTACTCACGACACTGTTTTTCCTGAAGATCATTGCCCAGCAGCTCCACTCTGTCAGCAACTCTGGATCCCTTGCAGCCCAGCTCAATCTCCGGTCCCTAGGCCGACTGCCTGGACCACCTTCTAACTTTTACAGGAGGAGAGACAGCCGTCACCTCCTTCTGGGAGTGATGCTCCCACCAAAAGACGCTCTGTCACATGCTCCCCACAGGTTTATTTCCATTCCCAGGGTGCACTGCGACAAACCCCACCCAGTGGGACAGTCATAAACCCTGGTGTGCTATTGGCTAGGTTTCCTCCACTGTCCAACAAGATCCCTCATTGGATACAGTGGGGAGACTCCCCAGACCACACCTGGAGGCATGTGACAGAACAGCTAACAGATCCAGCCCCCCTGATAAGCAGACAGGGCCAATATATGCTTTTTCCTAGCACCTACCTAGGACAGTGGTACATAAACATCTGAATACAGCTCATTGCTTTCAAAAGGGCTGTACACACAGGCATGTAAGTATCCATAAACTAGTGTCATGTTTATATCAGTGAAAGATAAAACACAAAAATCTCCATTACTAGCCAGTATTTTATGCGCACATCATGTACAAATATGCACAAGTATGCTGGTAATTCCCACCTTCCCATAAATAGTGGATTATAATAGACAGTAGCTAGAAGAATTTTTACATGTGTATATGTGTGTAAATGCATGCACTACATGGAGCACCAGCGTGCTTGCGATTTTCTGTGTAGGAACTTTTTGCCAGGAAGATCTGACGTTCATACATTTGCAAGAACCCTTTCTCCATTCAGAGGAGAAAGAGTACAGGGGAGGGTTCTACAGCTAATGATCACTGTGGCAGGCTGTCACAGTGATCATATGACTGGGTGCACACATATGTGCGGCCCTATGGCGGAGGGCAGAAGTAATATTTTTCTGTTTTTCTGTGTTGTTTTGTTAAAATCAACAGGGTGTAAAGCAGTCAGTTTGTCTGCTTAACCACTTGCCGACTGCCGCAAGTACATATACTGCGGCGGTCAGCCCCTCCTGGGCAAAGTGACGTACCGGTACGTCACTCGCCCAGGAGCCAATAGGGGGCGAGCGCGCGCCGCCGGTGGTGGGTCAATGATGGTCTGGAGAGTCATATTCATGGAGGGACGCACAGAGCTCTACAGGCTACACAATAGCACCCTGACTGCCATTAGGTATCGGGATGAAATCTTAGACACATTGTCAGACCCTTTCCTGGTGAAGTGGGTCCTGGGTTCCTCCTGGTGCATAACAATGCCTGGCCTCATGTGATGAGAGCATGTAGCCAGTTCCTAGAGGATGAAGGAATTGATACCATTGAATGGCCCCCACTCTTGCCTGACCTACTGTCAGGTCACCTGTGGCCAGGTGACAACTGCACCCTGTTGGAGGCAGGGGCGCAGCGCAAGATAGTGAACCCAATAGCAGACTGCTGCGGATGGATCGGAACATGAGCCCAAGATTCCCCAGGGCGCGGAGTCTAAGACCCAGCAGGTGTTCACCAGAGCCTCTAGTGGTGAGGATGGACTTCGCTGCAGCTGGGCCCAGGTTGCGGCCCCTGGGGTCCCCCAGGTCACGCTCCGTAGGGAGAGAAGGGAATCAGCCACTCAGGACACACAGAATGGTTATGGGTAAGCCGAGGTCAGGGTAACAGGCAGACAAGGGTAGTCAAGGGACAGGCCAAAGGTCAGGGTAACAGGCAAACAGGAATAGTCAGAGACAAGCCAAAGTCGGTACACAGAAGAGTAGTTCAAGCACACGGCAAACAGGAAACAGGAACCAACACTGTTGAACAGCCAAGCAGGCCTGCAGTGCGCTGGTTAATATAGACTTCCTGTGATGACCTGGGCGGGGCAGGAACAGGAAGTAGAGGTGATAAAAAGCAGCCAGAAGGAAGAGTCTGGCCCTTAATGCAGACATGAGGAACAGGTAAGCTACCAGACATTATTGCATATCCATGACACCTACATCTAATAGAACACCTCCAGGACATTATGTTTCGGTCCATTCGACGCCGCCAGGTTGCACCTCAGTCTGTTCAGGAGCTCAGTGATGCCCTAGTCCAGATCTGGGAGGAAATACCCCAGGACACCATCCGTTGTCTCATTAGGAGCATGCCCTAATGTAGTCAGGCATGCTTACAAGCACGTGGGGGCCATACAAACTACTGAGGACCATTCTGAGTTTCTGCAATGAAATTTTAGCAAAATAGACTAGCCTGCTGCATCATTTTTTTTCACTTTGATTTTCAAGGTGTCTTTGAATTCAGCCCTCTGTAGGTTGATCATTTTTATTTCCATAAAACAATGTGGCATCCTTTCCTTCCTAACACATTACCCAGTCCATATATCAATATAGATATACAATATGAGATTTTTCCCCATTGAGATCTGATGTGTTTTCATAGTGTTCCTTTAATTTTTTTGAGCAGTGTACAATATAATTTCCCTATGCTGGGAGAAAGTGGCCGTCTTTTTCTGAGCTTCCCCCTGGGGATGGACACCGGGGAACTTTTGTCTGCATGTTCAACTGGAAGGAGACTAGAAGTTTCTTAGAACTGCTGAGTCTGATAGTTCAGTATGGATGGTGTGCTTTTTTCTGAACCCTGGGACAGCTGGGGCATATAGTTCTGTATTGTCTGTGCTGCTTTCTGGACACTGGAACCCATCTTATTTCCCACCTTGTAGATCCTTTTCTGCGGGACTGGAGCCACTTGCTGCCAGAACCTGTAGGGACCCAGGACTGTTGTGTGCCCAGAGCCCTCCTTGGATTGCGCTACTTGCTCTCTCTGCTGTGTACCCAGAGCCCTCCTTGGAAATGTCCCGCCTGCTCTTTCTACTGTGTGCCCAGAGCCCTCCTCGGAATCCCCCGCCTGCTCTCTCTGCTGTGTGCCCAGAGCCCTCCTCGGAATCCCCCGCCTGCTCTCTCTGCTGTGTGCCCAGAGCCCTCCTCGGAATCCCCCGCCTGCTCTTTCTACTGTGTGCCCAGAGCCCTCCTCGGAATCCCCCGCCTGCTCTCTCTGCTGTGTGCCCAGAGCCCTCCTCTGATTTTCCTGCCTGCTCTGTCTGCCCTGCCTGGATCCCATGATGCCAAGGCCACCACATCCACTACTCAGGACAGTTGGACTTTTTGCAGCGTGAGTCTTTGAACCCTTCCGCCCCTTTGCTCCCCGGCTGTTACCGTTCTGAGTAGCATTCCCCCTGGCTATGCCTATTGTTGTGCTGTGAACGGTCTCCCCTTTACTGTGCTATATCCCCACTCCATGGACTGTTATCTCTTGCTACTGCCCTGAGGATCATCTACCCTTTCTGTGCCATATAGCTGCCTGTGAACCATTTATCTGCATTGTGCCCACTGCTTCCCCATGAACTGTCTATCCTTGCTGTGCCCATTGCTACTCTGAGAACGGTTAATCCGTACTGTGTCATACTACCACTCTGAGGACTTGTTTCCCCCGTTCCTGGGCCTGCCTGCGGCCCTGTGAACCATTTCCTCAAACTTGTTCTACTGCTCAAAAGATCACCTCCCTTGTCGTGCCTTATAATTACCTTGTGAACTGTTCACCCACTGTTATGCCATGAACTAATCATCTGTCATTTGTAGCGTGCCCCTTGTTACCATGTGGACTGATTAACTGTGTGATGGCTCAGTGCCACCCCTCCTGTACCCCCAAGACTCCCAATAAATGCCCATATGTCGGGTTTTGTGTGATCTACCTCTGTGTGCTCTCTCTCTGTGCTCCTAGTTCGTCGCAGGCCCTCTTCCGTGAGGCTGCATATGTGCATAACAAGTTTAAGAGCACCTGGTACATTCCCAGCAGTAACCAATCAAACATCAGACAATACTGAGATGTATAAGACGCGTGAACTCTGTAGCCCCTTCAGAGCCCTGTCCTTAGCAGGCCCTGGAATTAATAAAAATATCAATTTAAATCCTTTTACAGTAAAGAGCTTGAGTAACACAAGAGCACATTACTAACCGCAGGAACGCCTCAGGAAAGTACTCAGTGGCTTCATCTTGGCTGTGGTTAATAGCAAAGAAATTAGGAAATCATATTCATAAATTGCTGTATGAAGGGCTTTCAGGCTTTTTGAAAACTGGCTACATTTAGGCTTGGAAGTAGGACAGAGAAAGGCTCAGCTATGCGTTGGACACAACTGAAATCCAAGCAGATAAAGAAACATTGCCAATTAATCTAGTTTTGTATTCATAAAAAATGCATGAATTTATACAGTCAACTACTATAAGCAAACGAATCTGTCTTTATATTAGCTTACGGAAACCTCAGGAGTCTGGGGGAAGATAGAGGGGAGCTTCAGACTCAGGCCTGGTTACTGAGCTACACTATACAATAAAAATGAAGATATATCTCTGCTCGAATCCAAATAGCTTAACCACCTCAATACCACACACTTCCACCGCTTCCTACCCAGGCCAATTTTCAGTTTTCAGCACTGTCATGCCAATTATTGAGTCATACAACACTGGACCCAAATGAAAGTTCTACCATTTTTTATTTTTTTTTTAAACAGACAGAACTTTCTTTGGGTGGTATATAAAGTGATTGTAAGGGTTCGTTTTTTATTTTATTAAAAAAAGAAACGTCATACTTACCTGCTGTGTGCAATGGTTATGCACAACGCAACCCCGATCCTTCTCTTCTTGGGTCCACCACCGACGCTCCTGGCCGAAGCCCCCTGTCAAGTGCCCCTATAGCAGTGATGGCGAACCTTGGCACCTCAGATGTTTTGGAACTACATTTCCCATGATGCTCAACTACACTGCAGAGTGCATGAGCCTCATGGGAAATGTAGTCCCAAAACATCTGGGGTGCCAAGGTTTGCCATCACTGCCCTATAGTAAACCAATTGCTTTGAGGGCACTCATGTGTGCTCGCTCCTGAGCCCTGCTCTGTTTATCCATTGGCTGCGGCTGCTGTTTCTGAGCCAATGAGGAGCGAGAGAGCTGAGCTAGCCTTGGCTTTTGTGCACATCACTGGATTGAGATCGGGCTCAGGTACGTATTTACGGGTGCTGCAGGAGGAGCCGCATGCTGGAATGGAATAAGAAATGTAAGAGAGCAATCAGGACAGATAAAACAGACTATGAAAGGCACATAGCAGAGGAGAGAGTAAAAAAAAAAAACCCAAGATTTTTTTCAAATATATTAACAGTAAGAAAGTAAGGCCAGAGCATAATGGCCCCATAAAGGCCAATGAAGGGAATTTGGTTACAAAGGTCAAAAAGAAGGCAAAAGGTTTTAAATGCATTCTTCTCCTCAGTTTTCACAAAGGAAAAAGGGGGTTATAATAACCAAGACTGTAATGTTAATAACACATCACAGAATGTACCCTCACAGTAGACAGTATCAGAAATGGACTTGAAAAACCTAACACAAATAAGTCACCTGGACCAGATGGCTTACACCAGAGGGTCCTTAACCACTCAAGCCCCGGAGGATATGGCTGCTCAAAGACCAGGGCCTATTTTGTGATTCGGCACTGCGTTACTTTAACGGACAATTGCGCGGTCGTCTACGTCGCTTGACCCAGGGCTCCCACCTTGCTGCAGTAGCAGCAATGTGAGCAGTCCTAAAGTGGTTAAGACCGGAAGATTTTCCCCCTTAATGACCAGGCCCCATTTTGCGATTCTGCACTGCGATATTTTAATGGACAATTGCGCAGTCATGCGACGCTGTACCCAAATGAAATTGACGTCCTTTTTTCCCCACAAACAGAGCTTTCTTTTGGTGGTATTTGATCACCTGTGCGATTTTTACTTTTTGCACTATAAACAAACAATGAGCGTCAGTTTTGAAAAAATAATATTTTTCAAATTTTTTTATATGAAATTTCCCAAAAAAAATGTAAAAATCAAAATTTTTTTAACATTTTTTTGGCCAATTTGTTTTCTGCTACATATTTTTGGTGAAAAAAAATGACAATAAGCGTATTTTGATTGGTTTGCGCAAAAGTTATTGTGTTTCCTTACTACGGGAAAGATTTATGTCATTTATATTGTTTTTTTTTTAACTAGTAATGGCGGCAATCTGTGATTTTTTTTGCGGGACTACGACTTTGCGGCGGACAGATCGGACCCTTGACTGACATTTTTGACACTTTTGGGGGTACCAGTGACATTACTACAGTAATCAGTGCTATAAATATGCACTGTTACTGTAAAAATGACACTGGCAGGGAAGGGGTTAACTTTGCTAGAGATCCAGGGGTTAAGTGTGTCCCTAGGGGCGTGCTTCTAACTGTCAAGAGGCGTGGCTTTTGATGTAACCACAGAAACATACGATCCTACATAGCAGGATCGTATGATCTCTGCTGTTACACCAGGGAGAATGACAGGTGGCTTTGTTTACATCAGCCGTCTGCCTTTCTCCCTCTCCAGCGGGAGATCGCGAGTGGCCGGCGGACATCGGAGCCGCCGGTCACTCGCGCGGGGATGGCAGTGAAATCACGGCCGAGCGACGTACCGATACGTCACTTTGCCCAGGGGGGGCTGACCGCCGCAGTATATGTACTTGCGGCGGTCGGCAAGTGGTTAACCACTTAAGCCCCGGAGGATTTGGCTGCTAAACGACCAGGGGGTATTTTGCGATTCGGCACTGCGTGACTTTAACGGACAATTGCGTGGTCGTGCGACGCTGTACCTAAACGAATTTGGCGTCCTTTTTTTCCCACAAACAGAGCTTTCTTTTGGCGGTATTTGTTCACCTGTGCGATTTTTTGATCACGCGCTATAAACAAAAAAAAGAGCGTAAATTTTGCAAAAATAGCAATATTTTCCCCTTTTTTTTATATGAAATTCCCCCCAAAAAAAATGTAAAAATCAAAATTTTTTAACATTTTCGGCCAATTTGTTTTATGCTACCTATGTTTGGTAAAAAAAATTGCAAAAAGCGAATTTTGATTGGTTTGCGCAAAAGTTATTGCGTTTACTAACAAAGGGAAAGATTTTTGTCATTTTTGTTGTTTTTTTTTTTAACGCGTAATGGCGGCGATCTGCGATTTTTTTTGCGGTACTGCGACATTGCGGTGGACAGATCGGACCCTTGACTGACATTTTTGACACTTTTGGGGTTACCAGTGACATTTCTACAGTAATCAGTGCTATATATATGCACTGTTACTGTAAAAATACACTGGTAGTGAAGGGGTTAACTTTATTTGAGAGGGAGGGGCTGTGTGTGTCCCTAGGGGCGTGATTCTAACTGTGATTGGCTGTGGCTTCAGCTGTATGCAGATTGATCAACGGATCTACATAGTAGATCCATATGATCATCTCTCATACAGAGGGGAGAATGACAGGCAGCTTGTTTACACAAGCTGCCTGACTTTCTCCCTCTCCCCCGCCGATCGCAGAGTGGCCGGCGGACATCGGGTCCGCCGGTCACACGCGCGGGGGGGTCCGTGACCACGCGGGAGCGCGCCTCCGGCCGCGCGCGCTCGCTCCCTAGACCCTCACAAGCTAGTGACGTAGCCCTACGTCACTTTGCCTGTGAGGGGCTGACCGCCGCCGTAGATAGTCGTGCGGCGGTCGGCAAGTGGTTAACCACTTCCTCCTGCGCGAACTGACGTAGCTCTACATCGGACGTGCCCCTGCAGCTAGTCAGCGGGGAAGCCGATGCATGTGTCAGACGGCTCCAATTGCCGCCTGACAATCTCGATCACTCCCCGCAGAGAGAGGAGGACGGTCGGCTGTTGCAAAAACAGCCACCGTTCTTCTCCCTGGGATGATCACAGAGCTCATGTGATCCTGTTATATAGGATCACATGTCTCTATGGTCATCTCAGAAGCCCAACCCCCATACAGTTAGATTCACTCCCCTAGGGTCACATTTAACCCCTTGATCACCTATACTGTTAACCCCTTCCCTGCCAATGGCATTATTACAGTAACAGTGCATATTTTTAGCACTGATTACTATAGTAATGTCACTGGTACCCCCAAAAGTGTAAAAAATGTCAGGGGTCCGATCTGTCCGCCACAATGTCACAGTCCCGCTAAAAATCGCAGATCGCCGCCATTACTAGTAAAAAAAAAAAACAATAAAAATGACATAAATGTTTCCGTAGTTAGTAGACGCAATACCTTTTGCGCAAACCAATCAAAATACGCTTATTGCAATTTTATTTTTTACCAAAAATATGTAGCAGAAAAGAAATTGGCCTAGAATGTTAAAAAATTTTGATTTTTAAATTTTTTTTTTGAGAATGTCATATAGCAGAATGTGAAAAGTATTGTTTTTTTTTTTTTCAAAATTGTCGCTATTTTTTTGTTTATATCGCAAAAAATAAAAATCGCACAGGTGATCAAATACCACCAAAAGAAAGCTCTGTTTGTGGGAAAAAAAGGACGCCAATTTTATTTGAGTACAGCGTCCCATGACCGCGCAATTGTCCGTTAAAATATCGCAGTGCAGAATCGCAAAATAGGGCCTGGTCATTAAGGGGGAAAATCTTCCGGTCTTAACCACTTTAGGACTGCTCACATTGCTGCTACTGCAGCAAGGTGGGAGCCCTGGGTCAAGCGACGTAAACCTACGTCGCTGAATTCCTGTCTGTCTCGGCATTTAGGCACAGCGGGAGATGGGCCGAAGGAGGAGAGACGGCGATCACCGTCTCTCTTCCCCGATCGTCGGGGAAAGAGTGAGAAAATCCACCCGCTTGTGTAAACAAAGTGGGCGGATCTTCACTGTGACAGGCAGGGAGAGATCACAGGATTCAGCATAGCTGAACCTGCGATCTGTGTCACAGAATCCCCTCCCCCCACACATGTCAGTAAGCATGAGGCTCACATTTAACCCCTTGATCACCAACAGTGTTAACCCCTTCCCTGCCAGTGTCATTATTACAGTAACAGTACATATTTTTAGCACTGATTACTGTAGTAATGTCACTGGTCCCCTCAAAAGTGTCAAAAATGACAAATCTTTCCCATAGTTAGTAACTTTTGCGCAAACCATTCAAAATACGCTTATTGCGATTTTTTTTTTTTACCAAAAATGTGTAGCAGAAAACAAATTGGCCTAAAATGTTAAAAAAAATTTTATTTGTAAATTTTTTGGGCGAATGTTATGTATCAGAATGTGAAAAATATTGTTTTTTTTTTTTTCAAAATTGTCACTCTTTTTTTTCAAAAATTAAAAATTGCACAGGTGATCAAATACCACCAAAAGAAAGCTCTATTTGTGGGGGGAAAAAAAGGACGTAAATATCATTTGGGTACAGCGTTGCACGACCACGCAATTGCCCGTTAAAGTAACACAGTGCCGAATAGCAAAATATGGCCTGGTCAGGAAAGGGGTAAAATCTTCCCGTCTTAAAGTGGTTAAAAATACGCTCATTGAGAATTTTTTTGTCAAAAAGCCATTGTGGTACTAATATTTTAAAAAGGACTGCAATATATCACTGGAAACTACAGGCAAGTCAGCCCAAGATCAATCGTCTGTAAGCTATTGGAGGGGATGATAAGGGACTATATACAAGACTTTATTAATGAAAACCATATCATTAGTAGCAATCAGCTTGAATTAATGAAAAATCTCTCTTGCCAGACCAATCTATTAACCTTCTTCGAAGAAGTGAGCTGCCATCTAGATAAAGGAAGGCCTGTGGATGTGGTGTACATGGATTTTGCAAAGGCATTTGGTAAAGTTTCCCACAAAGGTTTACTTTACAAACTGAGGTCTTTTGGCATGGACAATAGGGTATGTACCTGGGTTGAAAACTGGCTACAGAGGCGGGTTCAAAAGGTGGTGATAAATACCGAGTACTCGGAATGGTCCAGTGTGGTAAGTCGGGGTCCCGCAAGGATCTGTCCTTGGACCAATTCTGTTTAACCTATTTATAAGTGATATAGAGGTTGATATAAAAAGTCCAATCTCAATATTTGTGGATGATACCAAGTTAAGCAATAACTTCTGCTCAGGATGTGGAAACCTTACAAGAAGACCTAAAAAAAATAATGGGGTGGGCAAGTACATGGCAAATAAAAAAGGTAATGCATTTGGGTGCTAAAAATATGAACGTAAGTTACTCACTAGGGGGAGGACCTTTGGGGGAATCCAGGATGGAAAAGGATCTGGGGGTCCTAGTGGATGACAGGCTCAGCAATGCCATGCAATGCCAAGCTGCTGCGAGCAAAGCCAAAAGAATATCAGCATGCATTAAAAAGAAGATTTACTCCAGAGATAAAATTATAATTCTCCCACTCTACAAGACTCTGGTTCTTCTTAAGTAAGCCGTCAAGTTCTGGGCACCGGTTCTCAAGAAGAATGTCCTGAAACTGTAGAGAGTCCAAAGAGCAACAAAGCTAATAAAGGGACTAGAGGATCTCAGCTATGGGGAAAGGCTACAAGCATTGAACTTATTTTCTCTGGGGAGGAAACGCTTGAGAAGAGGATATGATAGCGATATACAAATACCTTACTGGCGACCCTAGCACAGGGAAAAAAACTTTTCAGTTAAAAAGAGTTTAACCACTTGCTGACCGCCGCACGATTTACGTCGGTGGTCAGCCCCTCACAGGCAGAGCGACGTAGGGCTACGTCGCTAGCCTGTGAGGGTCTAGGGAGCGAGCGCGTGCCGCCGGAGGTGCGTTCCCGCGTGGTCACGGACCCCCCTGCGCGTGTGACCGGCGGAACCGATCGTCCGCCGGTCACTTGCGATCGTCAGTGGAGAGGGAGAAAGGCAGGCGGCTGATGTAAACAAGCCGCCTGTCATTCTCCCCTGTGAAGGAATGGTGATCACACGGTTCTACTATGTAGGACCGTTGATCACTGTTCCTACACCTCAAGCCACAGCCAATCACAGTTAGAATCACGCCCCTAGGGACACACATAACCCCTCCCTCTCAAAAAAAGTTAACCCCTTCACTGCCAGTGTAATTTTACAGTAACAGTGCATATGTATAGCACTGATTACTGTACAAATGTCACTGGTAACCCCAAAAGTGTAAAAAATGTCAGTCAAGGGTCCGATCTGTCCGCCGCAATGTCGCAGTCCCGCAAAAAAAATCGCAGATCGCCACCATTACGCTTTAAAAAAAAACAACAAAAATGACAAAAATCTTTCCCTTTGTTAGTACACGCAATAACTTTTGAGCAAACCAATCAAAATAGGCTTTTTGCGATTTTTTTTTACCAAACATATGGTAAAAAAAAAATTGGCCCAAAATGTTAAAAAATTTTGATTTTTAGTTTTTTTTGGGGGGGAATTTCATATAAAAAAATTTGAAAAATATTGTTATTTTTGCAAAATTGACGCTGTTTTTTTGTTTATAGCGCAAAAAGTAAAAATCGCACAGGTGATCAAATACCACCAAAAGAAAGCTCTGTTTGTGGGAAAAAAGGAGGTCAAATTCGTTTAGGTACAGAGTTGCACGACGGCCCAATTGTCCGTTAAAGTCACGCAGTGCCGAATCGCAAAATAGGCCCTGGTCAGGAAGGGGGTAAAATCTTCCGGGGCTTAAGTGGTTAAAGACACGCGGCCAAGGAAATTGGAAGAGAAACGCTTTAACCTTATCTGCGTAGAGGGTTCTTTATAATCAGAGCAATAAGCATGTGGAATTCTCTTCCATATTCAGTGGTATCAGCAGGGAGTGTTGATGGTTTCAAAAACTATTAGATGGGCATCTTAACGATCACAACATACAGGGATATACAATTTATTATTGATATACACACACCCACATGGACTGGTGTCATTTTTCAGCCTTACCGACTATGTAACTATGTAAAATGCAGGAAAGTAAAAAACCTTCTGCCTTCAAAACCACTTTATTCACCACTGGGTTTTTTATTTTTTTGCTATATATATATGAAAAAATTATAAAAATTTTGAAATAAACACTTTTCTTGCAAATAAATAATCTTTCTTTATAAATTTAGGCCAAAATGTATTCTGCTACATTTCTTTTGTAAACATAACCCAAATCAGTGTACATGATTTATTCTGTATGAAAGTTATAGCATCTATAAACTATGGTATATACAGTATTCGAAAATTGATCAATTCTGATGTACTGACGGCTTATCTGATTTCTTGAGGCCCTAAAATGCCAGGAAAGTACAAATACCCCCAAAATTACCAGTTTTTGGTGGACACCCCAAGGTATTTAGTAAGAGGCATGGTGAGTTTTTTTTTGAAGTTGTAATTTTGTTTGTCACACTTTTTTGGAAAGATAAGAAATTTAATAAATGTAATCATTTATTTTTTATGTACATATTTTTACCAGAGCAGTAGAGCACCATCATATGACTGGAGTGGCGATGATCAGGGACACTGATTAGTGATCGTATGTAAAAAAACAAAAAAAAACATTTTTATTTTTTTTTTATATTTTTACACACTATGACCAAAGCAGTACACCATAGTGACACTACTAGTCTGGGAAGGTGATCAGGATTTCTTTTGATTTATGATTGCTTATTACAGTGATGAGCACTGTTATAAGCAATTGTTTTTATGAATGGCATTCATTCATGTATCATTGTGTACTGTTGTGATAGCTGTGATTGGCCACAGCTATCACATGGTACAGGTTGCTGTGATTGGCCCTGTTCCGTGTGATCACTGTGACAAATCCCAGAGATGACAATAGTACACAATTATTTATGTGAATGAAATTCTACTAGTGTATGGCCAGCTTTAATTTTCTTTTGTTCAGCCCCCAACAAAAGCAATCTGTCTGTGATTGGTCCGTTTTACATATAGAGATTTTTACTTCTGTCAGTGTCCTCCTCCTCAGTGACCCTGGTGTCACTAGGAGAGGAAGTGAGGGGAATTTTCTCGAGAAGGGGAATATTTAGCAAACCTAAAGGGTAAGTTCACCTTTACAGAAAATCTATAAGGTGAACTTAAACTGGACCTTCTTCCTCATCCCCCCGGTCCCACAAACACATGCTGTCACCACTTTTCTGGTCTAGGGATTTGAAATCCCTGAAGCTTATACTTCTAAATGTACCTCTCTGCATGTACGGATAGGAGGCATTCTAATTGGTTGTCGCCGTCATATGGGTACAGCACCCTTGCCCAAGATAAAAGGGCAATGCTCATGAGGTGGAGAATGGGCCTGCCAGAGCAGGCAGAGGGAACACCCATCTAAGCCATGCGCTAGCAGCAGGTTAGGGGGACACAGCTCATACTTGTCAGAGTAGGAGACAGCGGTGGATTCAAAACAGTCCAGGCTTTAGGTACCAGAGGTATGGGTGCTGTCCCCCATCACGTACTCTCACACAGTAAGATAGTATCTACCAACACCTTATATCTGTTTGCACACTTGTGGTTTTCGCCATAAAACTGAATGCGTGACTGATAAGCACTAAAGCAGGATGTTCTCCATCTGATAAAACAAAAAACATTATCTATTGATAACCGATGCAGAAAAACACAGTAAATATCACAATTTTGGAAATTAAATACAGTATTTCACAAAAGTGAGTACACCCCTCACATTTTTGTAAATATTTTAATATATTTTTTCATGTGACTACACTGAAGAAATGACACTTTGCTACAATGTAAAGTAGTGAGTGTACAGCTTGTATAACAGTGTAAATTTGCTGTCCCCTCAAAATAACTCAACCTACAGCCCATTATGTCTAAACCGCTAAGTGAAAATGTCAAAATTGGGCCCAAAGTGTCAATATTTTGTGTGGCAGCCATTATTTTGCAGCACTGCCTTAACCCTCTTGGGCATGGAGTTCACCAGAGCTTCACAGGTTACTACTGGAGTCCTCGTCCACTCCTCCATGACAACATCACGGAGCTGGTGGATGTTAGAGACCTTGCGCTCCTCCACCTTCCGTTTGCAAATGCCCCACAGATGCTCAATAAGGTTTAGATCTGGAGACATGCTTGGCCAGTCCATCACCTTTACCCTCAGCCTCTTTAGCAAGGCAGTGGTCATCTTAGAGGTGTGTTTGGGGGTCATTATCATGTTGGAATACTGCCCTGCGGCCCAGTCTCTGAAGGGAGGGGGATCATGCTTCAGTATGTCACAGTACATGTTGGCATTCATGGTTCCCTCAATGAACTGTAACTCCCCAGTGTCGGCAGCACTCATGCAGCCCCAGACTATGACACTCCCACCACCATGCTTGACTGTAGGCAAGACACACTTGTCTTTGTACTCCTCACCTGGTTGCCGCCACACACGCTTGACACCATCTAAGCCAAATAGGTTTAGCTTGGTCTTATCAGACCACAGGACATGGTTCCAGTAATCCATGTCCTTAGTCTGCTTGTCTTCAGCAAACTGTTGGCAGGCTTTCATGTGCATCATCTTTAGAAAAGGCTTCAGGAACGACAGCCATGCAGACCAATTTGATGCAGTGTGCGGCGTATGGTCTGAGCACTGAGAGGCCGACCTCCCTATCCCTTCAACCTCTGCAGCAATGCTGGCAGCACTCATACGTCTATCTCCCAAAGACAACCCCTGCATATGACATGGTGCACTTGCACTCAACAACTTTGGGCGATCATAGCGAGGCCTCTTCTGAGTGGAACCTGTCCTGTTTTACCGCTTTATGGTCTTGGCCACCATGCTGCAGCTCAGTTTCAGGGTCTTGGCAATCTTCATATAGCCTAGGCCATCTTTATGTAGAGCAACAATTCTTTTTTTCAGATCCTCAGAGAGTTCTTTGCCATGAGGTGCCATGTTGAACTTCCAGTGACCAGTATGAGAGAGTGAGAGCGATAACACCAAATTTAACACACCTGCTCCCCTTTGACACCTGAGACCTTGTAACACTAACGAGTCACATGACACTGGGGAGGGAAAATGGCTAATTGGGCCCAATTTGTACATTTTCACTTAGGGGTGTACTCACTTTTGTTGCCAGCAGTTTAGACATTAATAGCTGTGTGTTGAGTTACTTTGAGGGCACAGCAAATTTACACTGTTATACAAGCTGTACACTCACTACTTTACATTGTAGCAAAGTGTCATTTCTTCAGTGTTGTCACATTAAAAGATATAATAAAAAATTTACAAAAATGTGAGGGGTGTACTCATGTCTGTGAGTTACTCTATATACAAGTGTGTTACATCTGTTATATAAATTGTAGACCACATTCAGATTATTAATATATGCTGGATACAAGCACATTCCTTCAGCTGAGATTATTCCCGGAGTATCGGTTCACACTAGTGCGATGCCAGACATCGCATGTGATTCACACCGCATTGCTGTGCAGATCACATGCGATGTCTATCGATGCGATTTCTGCCATACAAAATGTATGGCTGAAATCGCATTCACACTAAAATAGTGCAGAATCCTTTTTTTGGTTTGCACTGGAATCGAATCTCATGGGTGTTCACACCTACGCGATCCGATTCCTGCACCATTTCACAGTTCGCACTGTGATCTACAAACCAATCTGGGGATGTCAGTAACTTTACATTGACAACCCCAGAGATTTGCAGATCTCAGTGTGAACCACTGTGATATTCTGGTGCGATGCGGGAAACGGCACTGATTCGCAGGGTTTCCCGCATCGCACCAGTTGTGGTGATGTGTTAACTGAACTTTAAGCACTAATGTGTATATTTTTTTTGCATGGGCTATTTATTGTTTGCACCGATTTGATTTGTATACACCTTTTGTGCACTGATATTGTTCTCATCTATGTACATTTGGTGTATGGAGCACTTTTGAGCATTACGTTATCACTTATATATTTTATACATATGTTTTAGATTCACGGATTTAAATGTTGCAAATATTATAAGCTCTTATTATTTTGGTTAATGTAGCGTGGTACTACCGGTATTTTAATTTTAACAAACACACGTATTAGAATATGCGGTGCTGGGGGGCGAGCGTGCACCACCGGCGGCACGCTTCCACCCCCACTAGGCAGTGGGGATGCTGATCCACGGGGCCGTGGGTCCGCGATTGCTGTAGGCCACAGTTGCCGCTGGGCACGCGCGATCGCTCCCTGCTGAACGACGTTAGCTTTTTTAAACACAGCAGACCATTGTTCTCTCTAAAATGATCACAGAGCACCTGTGATCCTCCTATATAGGATCACAGGTCTCTGTGGTCATTTCACAAGACCCCTCCCCCAAACAGTTAGAAAACACTCCCCTAGGCTCAAACTTAACCCTTTGATCACATCTTAGAGTAGCTCAAGGACAGCTCAGAAGCTTTCCAGTTACAGTGCTTGGTATTTGTATGCAATACACGCTGGAGCCTGATAGATGGCGCAGCATGAACTGCAAGTCACGTCCCGACTGGCCTTACAACGACACTTCCGCCAGAAGTAGTAGCTCCGCCATAACCGGAAGTGATGCGAGTGGAGCCGGGTCCTGGAACGCAGAAAGTATCCAAGTTGGCGGAACCGGTGATCCACTTAAGAAACTGAAGGAAATTACATGAATGGAGGTGCATAGAGCACATACAGTGATGCCCCGGTAACGCTTTCTAAAAACTTATGTGGCAGGTTTTCCAGGCCTGTGGCCTGATGTGGGTCTGCCATCGTTACCGGTTACTTTTCCAGCCCATGTAAGCTGTGGCCCTGGGTGTGAAGGCTAAAACATGAACCACTTCGGCATCTTTGTGTTATTTTATTGTAGATAAAAGGGGATGGGAGAAGGGAATGAGTGGGACACTCCTTTAGGCTTCAACTATATACACTTGGGACTTGGTTCCTGAAAAATGCCTGTTGACGCCAGCCAACGCCCACTATCTCTGAGAACACTCTGTAACTTAAGAGAAGTGCTGAATCCTCGACTTGTAGTCCAGAAGATCCAGGACTGTGAAATTGTAGAACCAACGACACTGTTAGGGTCCTTTCACACGGCCCTCCGTATGTTTTTTGCGGATGATTTACAGGCATAATGTAAGTCAATGGCATTGCGGATGTCAGCGGAATACCATCCGCTGACATCCGATTTTCTTCCTTTCAGTTCTGTTCCATTTTTTGGAACGGAACAGAACCCTATTTTTCCTCCGTTCAAAAAACGGAAAGGAAGCAAAATCGGATGTCAGCAGTGTCATCCGCTGACATCCGCAATGCCCATAGACTTACATTATGTCCGTATATCATCCGCAAACGGATGGGATGATATGCGGACATACGGAGTGGATGAAGCAAGTGTCACCGCTCCGTGAAAAAAAAAAAAGTCCCGCAGCGGAGAAAAACACCGGAGCGGCCGTGTGAAAGAGGCCTTATACTGCAACGAGTCACTGAATACTTCCCTCCTGCCTTGCTTTGGCTTGAGGTGGTATGTTGTAGAATCCTGTCAAACTGTACATTCCAACTGGCACACACTGTACAATTCAGGGCCCATTAGTAGGTGCCCCCTTTAGCCTTGAACTCTTCGGGGTTCACTATCTAGGCACCCCCCTCTGTAACTTCAGGGTCCTCAACCTAGGCACCCCCTTTCAGCTAGCTGGCAGTGGATCCCAGAACCTCTTCCAGAGTGGTCCCCTCTAACTTCAGGCAGACCCCCAGGGGAAATCCTCAGTACTCATGACCTGTGTAGGCTTTCCTGGGACTGGACCCCTCTCTCTCTACGCAGGCTCTCGGCACACCGGATCCCCTCAGCTCAACTCTGCACTCTCTGGATTCTCAGGCAACACCCCGAGACATCCACTTCCTCAGACAGGTGGAGAGACAGCCGCACTCTCCATCCTGGGACTCTGCTCCCACCAAAGACATTGTATCATGTGCCACCCCCAAACTTATACCCACTCCCAGAATCCTTTGCAGCACAATCTGCCTTCTGGGGTAGTTACAAGCCTGGATGTGTCCCCTGATTAGGGTTCCTCCACCGCCCTATGAGAAGCCTCTCACAGGAGCCAGCGGGGAGACTCCCCTTCAGCAGGCACACCTGGAAACCATGACACACTGACTAATAAACCACAGCCATTCTGTTAGGCAGACAAGGCCCACTTTACATTTACCTAGCACCTACCTGTAGGGTGCTACACATAATATAGGTTACACATAAATGTTTGCCTCTTTTCTATCATAGTATGCTCTGACCCGGCTCTTCCTTTACATAGAACCTGAACACAGTTCAGTGAGTCAGTTTGAACATCTAATACACATTGGAAAGCAAGGAATGAATAACTGAATATTACATACTGTCCCTGCAGGTACATCTA
This sequence comes from Pelophylax lessonae, assembly GCF_965119305.1. Lineage (NCBI taxonomy): Eukaryota > Metazoa > Chordata > Amphibia > Anura > Ranidae > Pelophylax > Pelophylax lessonae. The sequence continues at coordinate 174,738,927 of NC_138780.1, forward strand.
AATGGCATATATTGAGCATACAATGCAATAGGGCTGAATTTTGTTTTGTTTTGTTAATTTTGCAAGTTTGGAATATTTTCTGTTATGCGGTCATGATGTTATTACTGTTTATTAGTGTATGACATTCTCATTTATCTGTTTTGACCCCACCACTAACGGGTGTAGCATTTGCAATTTATCATGTGACCTCTTTAGAATATAAAAAGCCCTACCACTCACTCCTCCAAATAGCTCTGATGAAGGGGAAGGGGGGCACCCCAAAACGCGTAAGCGGTTCTTTGTAGGTCCACATCCTACCACGGCCTGCATCAGCAGAGGATGCTCAGTGGAGATTCTTTATTGCTCATGTTTGCCCGTGTTTCACATTTGCTTTGTGAGTATAATGTGTATGTCTTTTCATTTTAATAAATTTTAATAAATTGTTTTAAAGGCTGGTGCGCCCTCTGTCCATTCCTTTTCTAGAGTCTTTTTGGGTTTCCACGACCTGTTGAGAGTGGCAGCACAGCCGGGACAACGTCCATCAAACCTGAATCGCATTCTCAGGATACCCGCCCTAAGGCTACCCCTCAAGCGCAGGAGTCATTTATTCTTTGTACAACCCTTTGATCACCCCTGGGTTAACCCCCTCCTTGCCAGTGTCATTTTTACAGTAACAGTGCATATTTTTAGCGCTGATTACTGTAGTAATGTCACTGGTCCCCCCAAAAGTGTCAAAAATGTCAGTTAGGTATCCGATATGTTCGCCGCAATGTCGCAGTCCCGCTTAAAATCACAGAACACCACCATTCCTAGTAAACAAATAAATAAATTAAAAAAATTATATAAATCTTTCCCCTAGTTTGTAGACGTGATAACTTTTGTGCAACCAATCAAAATAAACTTAACCGCTTCCATACAGAGCAGTTAGACCCCCTTCCTGCCCAGACCAATTTTCAGCTTTCAGCACTCTCACACTTTGAATGACAATTGCTCAGTCATGCTACACTGTAACCAAACAAAATTTTTATCATTTTTTTCACACAAATAGAGCTTTCTTTTGGTGGTATTTGATCACAACTGGGGGTTTTTTTTTTCGTGATATAAGCAAAAAAAGAGCAAAAATTTTGCAAAAAAAACACTTTTTTTTAGTTTCTATTATAAAATTTTGCAAAAAATTAATTTTTCTTCATACATTTGGGCCAAAATTTATACTGCTACATATCTCTGGTAAAATTAACCCAAATTAGTGTATATTATTTAGTCTGTGTGAAAGTTATTGAGTCTAGAAGCTATGGTACCAATTACTGAAAATTGATCACACCAGATGTACTGATGGCCTATCTCCTTTCTTGAGGCCCTGAAATGTCAGGACAGTACAAATACCCCCCAAATGACCCCTTTTTGTAAAGTAGACAGTCCAAGGTATTTAGTAAGAGGCATGGTGAGTTTTTTGAAGTTATAATTTTTTCCCACAATTCTTGGGAAAATGAAGAAAACATTTTTTTTTCTTTTTTTTTCCCAAAACGTTGTCAATTTATAAGCTATTTCTAACACATAGCATGTACACAGCAAAAATGACACCCCAAAATTCATTCTGCTACTCCTTCTGAGTATGGTGATACCACATGTGTGAGACTTTTACACAGCCTGGCCACAAAAAGAGACTCCACGTCCAAGTAGCACCATAAGGCGTTTTAGGAGCATAAATACACATAAAACTTTCTTACTACCTATCACATTTTTCAAGGCCCTAGAGCACCAATACAATGGAAAAGTCCACAAAATGACCCCATTTTGGAAAGCAAACACTCCAACGTATATTCTATGAGGCATTATGGGTCCTTTGAACATGTCATTTTTTTCCATTGGAAAATGTGGGAAAAAAATAAAAACTTTTTTTTTTTACACAAAGTTGTAAATTTATAGAATATTCCTAACACATAGCATGTACATAGCAAAAATGACACCCCAAAATACATTCTGCCACTCCTCCTGAGTATGGCAATACCACATGTGTGAGACTTTTTCACAGCCTAGCCATATAGAGGGGCCTAAACATCCAAGGAGCATCATCATGCATCCTAGCCACTTGCCTAGGCCTATTTTTGACATTTGGTGTTTACAAGCTAAAATCAGTTGTTTTTGCTAGAAAACTACTTAGAACCCCAAAACATTATATATTTTTTTTTAGCAGAGACCCTACAGAATAAAATGGAGATTATTGCAATATTTTTTATCACACCGTATTTGCGCAGCGGTCTTCCAAACGCAATTTTTTGGGAAAAAAATCACTTTTTTTTTGTTTTCCATAATGTGAAAGATAATGTTATGCCGAGTAAATAGATACCCAACATGTCATGCTTCAAAATTGCGCACGCTCACAGAATGGTGACAAACTTTGGTACTTAAAAATCCCCATAGGCGACATTTTAAAAATTTCTACAGGTTGCTATCTTAGAGTTACAGAGGAGGTCTAGGGCTCAAATTATTGCTCTTGCTCTAACGATCGCGACGATACCTCACATGTGTAGTTTGAACACTGTTTACATATGTGGGCGGGGTTTCCGTATGCGTTTGCTTCTGCGCGCGAGCTCGTGGGGACAGGGCGCTTTAATTTTTTTTTTTTTTTTTTTTACTATTTATTTTATTTATTATTTTTTATTTTTACACTGTTTTTTTAAAAAAAAAAAAATTGATCATTTTTATTTCTATTACAAGAAATGTAAACATTACTTGTAATAGAAATAGGCACGACAGGACCTCTTTTTTGTGAGATCTGGGGTCAAAAAGTCCTCAGATCTCACAAGTACACTAAAAGATAGAAAAAATAAAAAAAAAAAAATAAAAAAAAAATTAAATGAAATGAAAAAAAAAAGGGACCTTTAAACTGGTTGCTAGGCAACGACGTTTGCCGTAGCTCCGGTCCTCCAAGACCATAGAGTCGAGTGAGGGCAAGCTTGCCCTCACTCGACATCCTGTCTGTGAGGATCTGGGACCGGATCGTTTTCCCCGCTGCCGGCGGGTCCGGTAAGCGGGGAAAAGGACCAGAATGCAGCGGGAGGGGGGGGGGCACCTCTTCCGCCACCCCGGAAGGGTGATCCCGCGGCGAATCCGCCGCTGGGACCACCCTTATCGGAAAGCCAACCGTCCACCGTTTAAAAAAATACCAGGGTTATGGCAGCTATCTGCTACCATAACAGCAGTATTTAGGTTTAAACGGACAACGTATATAAACCTTTTTGGACTTGGACATGGTGGCTGTATGAAGGGTGACAGGTACTCGGGTACTTTGCTGGGCAGGTGACAGGTACTCTGGTACTGATGAGCAAGTGGCAGGTACTCGAGTACTCCGATAGGCAGGTGACAGGTACTCGGGTACTCTTATGGGCAGGTGACAGGCAGGTGATAGGTACTGATGAGTAGTACTGATACTGATAGGTGATACTGATACTGTACTGATGATGGGTACGGATGATCAGTACTGATACTAATAGGTGATAGGTACTGATGGGTACTGATGAGTACTGATGAGTAGTGATGGGTAATGATGAGCAGGTGGCAAGTATTCGGGTACTTCAGGTGTCAGGTACTCTGATGAGCAGGTGGAAGGTACTCGGGTACTCTGTTGGGTAGGTGACAGGTACTTGGGTACTCTGATGGGTAGGTGACAGGTACTCGGGTACTCCGATGACGGGTACTCGGGTACTCCGGTGACGGGTACTCAAAGTACCAGAGTACCTGTCATCAGAGTACCCGAGTACCTGTCATCAGAGTACCCGAGTACCTGTCATCAGAGTACCCGAGTACCCGTCATCAGCGTACCCGAGTACCTGTCATCAGAGTACCCGAGTACCTGTCATCAGAGTACCCGAGTACCTGTCATCAGAGTACCCGAGTACCCATCATCAGAGTACCCGAGTACCTGTCATCAGAGTACCCGAGTACCTGTCATCAGAGTACCCGAGTACCTGTCATCAGAGTACCCGAGTACCCATCATCAGAGTACCCGAGTACCTGTCACCAGCCCATCAGAGTACCTGTCATCAGAGTACCCGAGTACCTGTCATCAGAGTACCCGAGTACCTGTCATCAGCCCATCAGAGTACCCGAGTACCTGTCATCAGAGTACCTGATGGGCTGGTGACAGGTACTCGGGTACTTTGATGGGCTAGTGACATGTGCTCTTTATTGGGGGGGGCAATCAGTGTGTTTAGGGTGCACTGTACTTGGTAACTAGCTGTTACCACAATCTCCTCCTCACACAGGATCAGTGTGTGAGAGGAGAACACGGGGACAGCTAGTTATCGTGTTCTCTGATGACATTTGTGACCGGCTGTGATTGGACACAGCCGGTCACGTGGTAAAGAGCCAATTTCATTGGCTCTTAACCTAGATCGGGGATGGGCTCTGTCCGAGGGACGAGCCTCGTCCCCGATCCCCGCGCTGCGCGCCCCCGGGGGCGCGCATTAAGGAAGGAACGAGCGGCTCGCGCTGGAGCCGCTCATGTGATCGGCTGTGATTGATACAGCCGATCACGTGGTAAACAGCCAATTTCATTGGCTGTTTACCTTGATCGGGGTTGGGCTCAGTCCGAGAGACGAGCCTCACCCCCGATCGCCGCGCTGCGCGCCCCCGGGGGCGCGCAGTAGCGGGGAGATCCGGGCGCCGTCATATGACGTCCGCCCGGATCGAGAAAGGATTTGTGCCGACGTCATTTTACATGACGCGGTACGGAAGGGGTTAATGCAATTTTTTTTTTTTTTTTTTACAAAAAAATATGTAGTAGAATACAAATTGGCCTAAAAGGATGAAAAATTTAGATTTTTAATTTTTTTTTTTTTTTTTTAGGAATGTTATATAGCAGAATGTGAAAAAAAATATTTTTTTTTTCAGAATTGTCGCTCTTTTTTTGTTTATAGTGTAAAAAATAAAAATGCTGATCAAATACCACCAAAAGAAAGCTTTATTTGTGGGGAAAAGAAAGGACATTTTATTAGGGTACAGCGTCGCACAAGCGTGCAATTGTCCGTTAAAGTAACGCAGTGCCGAATCGCAAAAAATGGCCTGGGTCAGTAAGGGGAAAAAACCTTCCGGTCCAGAAGCGGTTAAACCACCTTCCTCTTTTGATGTTACTTTATGACTAAGCTCTTCTTGTGTGAAATGTATTCAAGTACTGTACATATTACATTCAGTTTACATATGTTGTATTTAATTCTTACACTAATTAACAAACCAATTGAAGGTTCATCTGAATGCCTTCTATGTTTTCCCCAACATAAGGCCTATGCCGATCAATTGATGTTACTGAACCTGAGCAACGTATGTACATTGCTTGCTGAATTTATAATAAATCAGTGTTTAATTTTTGATAGACCACCAATATACTACACATCCTCTGAACATTACTTCTAGACTTAAAGCGGAGTTCCACCCAAAAGTGGAACTTCCGCTTTAAATAGTCCTAACCCCCTGACATGCCACATTTGGCATGTCATTTTTGGGGGGGGGAGCGGGTACCTAGTTTTGACATGTACCCGCTCCCACTTCCGCTCGGAGCGCTGCGGCGCCCTGAGCGGAAGTTCTCCGCTCTCCCTCCCTCCCTGCAATCTTCTGGGACATGTCAGAGGTCCCAGAAGATTGCCGGCCAATCACGACGCATAGCGCAACTCGCGCATGTGCAGTGCGTACCCGGCTGTGAAGCCGCAAACTGTCACAGCAGTAATGCCGGCGCACCGGAGCAGAGAGGGAGAAGACGGCGCATCGCTGGACCGTGGTACAGGTGAGTTTGCGGTTAGGCTGGAACTCCGCTTTAACTGAAGATTTTGCTGCAATTAGGCTGCCAGACTGTATGTTAGAGATTTTGAATTTAGGTCTGGTTCACACCTATGTGTTTTTTGGTGGTTTTTGCAGAAACGCACTATAGTCCATTTAACATGGTTTCCATTCACATCTATGCTTTTTTCAGCCACTGCATTTTTGGAAAGGTTCAGGAACTTTTTTAAACTTAAAATGGCTTTGTTGGCTTTTTTGTTTCCATAGACTTTAATTAAGAAGCTGCAGAAAAGCATGTAGTGCATTTTTGCTGCGATTTTGCCACGATTTTTATTTAGCATTTTTTTAGCCAATTAACAAATTGGCTATAAAAAAAAATGCATAAGAAATGCAAATCGCATCAAAATCATGTGGGCAAAAATTGCAAAAAAGCACAGAAAAATGCACTGTAGAACGCACCAATTGCAAACTGCATTAGTACAGTAAGGCTACATGTACACGGGATGTTGTAAAAAGTCCTTTGAACGCTGGAATTTAAAGGACGTTTAAAACGTCCGTTGTGTCGCGTTTGCAGCCGCGTTTAGCGGGCGCTTGCGCTCAGAACCGCTTCTAGAGGTCAAAAAATCATTCCCCTTTACCCTTTAAAATGGAATTTTTAAATTGAAGCATGACATGTTGGGTAACTATTTACTCAGGCGTAACATTATCTTTCACATTATAGAAAAAAATTGGGCTAACTTTACTGTTTTCTTATTTTTTTATTTAAAAAAGTGTATTTTTTCCAAAATAATTGCGTTTGTCAGATCGCTGCGCACATACGGTGTGACATAAAGTATTGCAATGATCTCCATTTTATTTTCTAGGGTCTCTAATAATAAAAAATATATAATGTTTGGGTGTTCTAAGTAATTTTCAATTACAAAATACTGATTTTACCCTTGTAAACAACAAGCGTCAGAAATAGGCCTGGTCCTTAAGTGGTTAAGGGGTAAAACCTTCCGGTCTAGAAGTGGTTAAAGTGGAACTTTACCTATAACAACTTGATAAAAAAAGAATGTTCTTTAGCATGGAACATACATTACATATTAATAATTATGCTACCAAAATTTCTGTGTACTTTAACTTGTTTCTTTTTCTTCCTGCCAGAGGCTGCCATTTTGTTGAAGCCCAGAGCCCCTGAACAGCATTAAATCTTTATTCTGTCAGCAGATCAGCCTCTACAAATTTGGCACAGTAGCAAAAAATAGAGAGCAACCAAGCATGTGCAGAGCGGGGCGAGGCAGTGTGTTACTGGATTTTAACCGCTTGCCGACTGCACACAGTATATTTACTGCGGCAGTCAGCCCCTCACAGGCAGAGTGACGTAGATCTACGTCACTAGCCTGTGAGGCTCTGGGGAGCGAGCGCGCGCCGCCGGAGGCGTGCTCCCGCTCCCACGCGGTCACGGACCCCCCCCGCGCGTGTGACCGGCGGACCCAATGTCCGCCGGTCACTCGGCGATCGTCACTGCAGAGGGAGAAAGTCAGGCGGCTGATGTAAACAAGCCGCCTGTCATTCTCCCCTGTGTAGAAACAATGATCACACGGTTCTACTATGTAGGACCGTTGATCATTGTTCCTACAGCCCAAGCCACAGCCAATCACAGTTAGAATCACGCCCCTAGACACACACACAGCCCCTCCCTCTCAAAAAAAGTTAACCGCTTCACTGCCAGTGTAATTTTACAGTAACAGTGCATATGTATAGCACTGATTACTGTAGAAATGTCACTGGTAACCCCAAAAGTGTCAAAAATGTCAGTCAAGGGTCCGATCTGTCCGCCCCAATGTCGCAGTCCCGCAAAAAAAATCGCAGATTGCCGCCATTACGCGTTAAAAAAAACAACAAAAATGACAAAAATCTTTCCCTTTGTTAGTAAACGCAATAACTTTTGCGCAAACCAATCAAAATACGCTTTTTGCAATTTTTTTTACCAAACATATGTAGCATAAAACAAATTGGCCGAAAATGTTAAAAAATTTTGATTTTTACATTTTTTTTTGGGAATTTTATATAAAAAAATTTGAAAAATATTGTTATTTTTGCAAAATTGACGCTCTTTTTTTGTTTATAGCGCATGATCAAAAAATCGCACAGGTGATCAAATACCACCAAAAGAAAGCTCTGTTTGTGGGAAAAAAAGGACGTCAAATTCGTTTAGGTACAGCGTCGCATGACCGCGCAATTGTCAGTTAAAGTCACGCAGTGCCGAATCGCAAAATAGGCCCTGGTCAGGAAGGGGGTAAAATCTTCCGGGGCTTAAGTGGTTAAATAGAACAGGCACTTATTTTTAATGTTTTACATAGCTATACTTGCAGAAGGAGCCAACATGAAGTGATCTAGCAGGACCTAATTTTCTGTCTAAAGTTCCCCTTTATTGCATTCCCTATATGAAGGAAAAAAACACCCCAATAATTATCCCTCCCCCCCTCCATAAACACTTACCTGAGCCTGTCAGTGATCCAGGGCCATGTGAGACTGCAGTCTTCTCTCCCCTCTCTTCCTCTTCTCACAGGGACTCAGACAGCAGCGGGGGCCATTGGCTGCTGTCAATCAAATGGTGTAAGAAGGGAGTGGGGCTTGCACGTGTGAAGCCATAGCTAATGGTTTGCTTTGGGGGCAGACAGAGAAGAGGAGTGTGGAGCACCGGCGAGGGACCCTTATCCAGGTATGCAGACTATGTGGCCAGGAAAGGGAGCACAGAAAGCAGTCTCTGTCCTTGCAAGGATTAAAGAAAAGGTCCTTTTAATAAAATGAGGGCTTCCAGATTCCTTTAAGTCCTGCCCACCTTTCCTCCCATATTTGGTCAATGACATCAGCCAGGATCCCTGGCTTGTTGGTTTACATTGCAGCAGTGCTGGGGATTCTGTAATTTAGTTGTGATGGCGGCAGGGCAACACCATTGGACGATGAATTGACCTGGAGGCAGGGGAACATTGCAAGGTGCTAGTTTGTTGTAAATTATTATGGAACTACATTGTTTGACAACCTAATTGATGAAGAGGAGTTTACATTGGGACCGTTATTTTTTTTTTGCAATTTTCTTTTATTCACAGTATCTGTTTTTTTAATTACTTTTCACTTTTTTGGGGTGCAGGATATCTAGGGGCCCTATTATTCTAATGGGGGCTTCCAGATTCCTACAAGTCCCCCTTGACAAACTCCCACATCTGGTCCCAAAAAGGCCATTGTCCCTCAAAACTGGGACAATGTGCCTTGCAAGGAGGAGGAAAGCTTTGCTACCCACCTTGAACAGTACCCTCCTAATGTTTAAAGGCCTGTAGCCTGGTGTTGTTCAGGGAAAAGGGGGGCCATATGCTTGCCGCCTTCACTTTCCTGGCCACATAGGCTGAATGCCTGGATAAGGGTCTGGTTGGAATTTTAGGAGGAACTCTACCCATTTTTATACCATTCATAAAAAATGTGCACTGTCTCTTAAAAAAAAAAAAAAAAAATTGTAGTTAAAATGTCAACTAGTGCCTTATCCTTATCCAGGCATGTAGCCTGGGTGGTCAGAAAAGGGAGGGCAGCAAGCGTACCCCCCCCCCTCCACATGCCTCACAACATTGGGAAAGCTCCATTTAAATGGGGGGGGGGTAAGAGTTAAGGGACCAAGGCCTCTTCCCCACATCTTGTCCCCCAAAAAGGATGTGATGAAATATGGGGGGGGGGGCTTCCTTTGTATAATAGATGTCTGACCCCCAACCCAGTACCTAGTACTTCCCCATTACTAATTGCCAACAAAATTCCAAAAGCAAATAAAGACACCCACACTGTTAAAAAGTATTTTCATAAAAAAAAAAAAAATGAAGAAACAAAATGTAATGTCCCCCAATGAAAATCCAGCATCAATCATGTTCCAGCAACGTAGATCCATCATCAATCAGAATAACCAACTGCACAAAGCTGCTGACCTGTTGCTTAATGACAGACCTTCAGCTGTTGTAAGCAAAGTGGCCAAGGATACTGGATGACACCATTGACCAATTGGCATTTTTGGCCAATGACAGTGCCCATGATCCCCGGCTGCTTAAGCCTCGTACACACACAAGGATTGTTGGCCGTGAATTTTCGGCCAACGTCTGATCGGCCGATTGTCGGCTTGTTAGTATGATGCTTCCGACAACCGACTGCGACTTTTCGGCCGAACAAAATCTGGTGTGCATGCTATAAAATTTCTGATCGCCCGATTGTTCTTCAGCCAGTACAGATTTTGGCAGACAAAAATGTGATGAGCAAGACTGGGCATGCTCAGAGAAGAAAAAACATACGAAAAGTAAACCAGAACATGACATCACTTCTGAAGTTTGGTTTTTGTTGGCCGATAAAATTCGTGTGCAGTCTAGAGCACATTTCAACCAACACAACAACACTGGACAAAAGACGGCCAATCGGTCGGCCAACAATCGTTGCGTGTGTACGAGGCATTCGTTTATATTCTAGTAGCTGGGGTTTTGTGCTGGTGAACTGGCCAAATAGGCTGTAATGCAGACAGACTGGGCTTGGGTTGAACTGACGTTTGACGCAGACCTAAAGCTCATCCTTATTGTAATCCATACCTTATGAATTCATGTAAACCATAGCTGATAATCGTTGTTCCTAGGTGTTTGGCAGGGGGTGAATACTCTCTCTGTGATGGGCACAGTACATAATTCATAGTCATTGGCTTGTAAATGGAAGGAGCACACAACGGCTTTTGTTGATACCGGTGTTTTGTTACAGAAACTGCTGTTGAATGTTGATGGCTTGTTTATGTAAAATATACCCAATAAAAGCAGATAGTCTCCTTGCTAAACTGGCCACAGAAGGGATAACCTTTTTGGATGACTATTGCTGTGTATACTATGTAATATTTGCAAACAGCAAACTACTGTGTTCCGTTACAGCATAAGACACGCAATGCAGCATGACTAGTGCTAAAAAAAAAAAAAGAACCACTATAGCAAAAACTATTCTATTCTTGTAACTGTATGGGGTTTATACTTATAAATGTAGTATGCAGAGTATGCTTTTTTTTTTTTTTTTTTTTTAAATGTAAGGTTCCTTTTTTTATATTTTTCTTCACACTTACTTATTTTGTTGACCAAGTAGAAGTGGCAGTTGCCGGATTTGAGATGAAAAATGTAACACTGCTGGGGGTGTGGGGGGCTTACAAAGATGAGCTCTTTTATTCACATACCTTGGTATAGATATGTTTAAAAAGTTTCATTGATCCAGCTTGCATAGAAAATTTATTGGAAGGTTGGGAAGGAAGGATTTTCCGGCACATAGATTCTTTAAAAAATAATTTTATTCAAATTCCATAACACAAACATAATACTAGAGTAGAACTGCTGTATGTTACCTACTTTTGACTGTTTAGCCCATCTTGGTTTCAGTCAATTTTAATTAGTATTTCATGTTTTGTTTGTGTTTATGTGTTTTTTCTCTTTAGTATTATGTTTGTGTTATGGAATTTGAATTAAATTATTTTTTAAAGAATCTATGTGCCGGAAAATCCTTCCTTCCCAACCTTCCAATAAATTTTCTATGTTAGCAAATTTTAGGATTGGCACGTTCAATACTAACTTATATGCTCAGATTGCTGCTATCTGATGGCATTATCACTAAACAATTGATCCAGCTTGGACCAATGTAACTATGCATATACTACAGTGGATATAAAAAGTCTACACAGCCCCTGTTAAAATATCGGGTTTTGTGATGTAAGAAAATGAGACAAAGATAAATAATTTCAGAACTTATTCCACCTTTAATGTGACCTATAAACTGTACAACTCAATTGAAAAACTTATTTTAAAATCTCTTAGGGGGGGCGGGGGGGGGGGGAGTAAAAATAAAAAACGGAAATTATGTGGTTGCACACGCTCTTATAACTGGGGATGTAGCTGTGTTCAGAATAAAGCAATCACATTCAAACTATTGGTAAATAAAAGTCAGTACACACCTGCCATCATTTAAAGTGCCTCTGATAAACCCCAAATAAAGTTCAGCTGTTCTAGTAGGTCTTTCCTGACATTTTCTTAGTCGCATCCTATAGCAAAAGCCATGGTCCACATAGAGCTTCCAAAGCATCAGAGGGATCTCATTGTTAAAGCGGAGTTCCGGCCCATTTTGCAACTTTAGTGATTCCTGGAGTGCTCGCTATGCTGATCAACAATTGGGCATTTTCAATTTTTTTCAGGGGTCCCTTACCTTATTTTCAGGGCATTTTTGATTGTACTTCCTCCTTCTCCCCCCTCTGTGGCCACGGCCACCGACATCACTTCCGCCTTTGCATTGCATCCTGGGGGCTGTTTGTCATCACTCCCAGGAGGCTGGAATCAGGAAGAACTCCCAGAACACTCCCTGAAATCAGGAAGAAGGACACAGCAGATTACACTGCGGCATCAGATGCCCACGTCTAAGAGGGCCGCGCCCAGACAGCGTTTTTAAAAGTAAGAATTTTACTAAAATCCAATACTGTACACCTTGTAAGTATGAGAATAGCGGTTCTGTAAAGGGCGATGGACTAGTATTATAGGGGTATTTTTAGTTAAAAAAGGTATTTGGGGCCGGAAGTCCGCTTTAAAAGGTATCAGTCAGGAGAAGGGTACAAAAGAATTCGCAAGGCATTAGATATACCATGGAACCCAGTGAAGACAGTCATCATCATCAAGTGGAGAAAATATGGCACAACAGTGACATTACCAAGAACTAGACGTCACCCCAAAATTGATGAAAAGACGAGAAGAAAACTGGTAAGGGAGGCTGCCAAGAGGCCTACAGCAACATTAAAGGAGCTGCAGGAATATCTGGCAAGTTCTGGCTGGTTGGTACATGTTTCAACAATCTCCCGTATTCGTCATGTCTGGGCTATGGGGGGAGAGTGGCAAGACAAAAAGCCTTTTCTTAGGAAGAAAAACATCCAAGCCCCACTAAATTTTGCAAAAACACATCTGAAGTCTCCCAAAAGCATGTGGGGAAAATGCGTTCTGGTCTGATAAAACCAAGGTTCAACAGTTTTTTTACCATAATTCCAAAAGATATGTTTGGCGCAAAAACAACACTGTACATCACCAAAAGAACACCATACCCACAGTGAAGCATGGCGGGGCAGCATCACTGCTTTGGGGCTGTTTTTCTTCAGCTGAAACTGGGGCCTTAGTCAAGGTAGAGGGAATTATGAACAGTTCAAAACACCAGTTAATATTGACACAAAACCTTCAGGCTTCTGCTAGAAAGCTGAACATGAAGAGAAAGGGTGTGCACACTTATGCAATCATATTTTATTCTTTTTATTTTTTATTCCCCTCACCTAAAAGATTTCAGTTTGTTGTTCAACTGAGTTGTACAGTTTATGGGTCACAATAAAGGTGGAAATAGTTCTGAAATGATTTATCTTTGTGTCATTTTTTTACATCACAGAAACTTGACATTTTAACAGGGGTGTGTAGACTTTTTATATCCACTGTACCTGTGGGATTCCTCTAGAAGCTGGAAATCACTGTAGTAGACACATCCATTCTAACGCTCTCCATTAGCTTCTTAGTCCAATGCAGAGCAGCTGACCTTCTGCATTGTGAACACAGGAGGTCGGCTGTTTAGCACAGGCGCCATAAGAGTGCTTTGTATTTTGAATGCAAAGTGTTCTCTGATTGGAAGAGGTGGGGAGACAAGGTGGTGACTTCATCTGACTATACACTGGGTGATTTTCTAACAAGTGTTTGTACGAAAATTCTTAGCACATTTGACAGGCTGAAGAATGTTGTTCAAAGTACATCAAAATTCTGTTTGCTTTTAACAGTTGGTTTTGAAATTCTAATTGACTTTACCAAATAAAAAAAAAAAACGCATACACTGTTGGAATTTGAGAAAAGAATTGCCATCCTGCTCCTTTGGATTTTCTTGTCACTAAGGTCGAAAAAAATATTAATTGGAGGCTACTAATAATTATATAATTGAAAGAACAATCTGAAAACAAAAAATTTAAAACAAAATTCTATTAGTGTAGACAAACTCCACATCATCCAATCAAAGAATGCTTTGCATTTATTGTGAAAATGCAAAGCAATCTCTGAATGGTGCTGTGCCGAGAGGTTTTTCTGTGTTCACATTAGTAGGGCGTCCCAATACTTTTGGTAATATAGTGTGTATATGCACAGTGCTCAGCATAAATGAGTACACCCCTTTTGAAAAGTAAGATTTGAATCAATATCTCAATGTAGTGATGCTCGTCTCTTCAGAATTCCCCATAGGTGTTCGATTGGGTTCAGATCAGGAGACATAGCTGGCCACTGAATTACTTTCACCCTGTTCTTCTTCAGAAATGCAACAGTGGCCTTAGATGTGTGTTTTGGATTTTTGCCATGTTGGGAAAGTGTACGATGACCAAGGGCACAGAGTGATGGTAGCATCTTCTCTTTCAAAATAGAGCAGTACATCTCTGAATTCATGATACCATCAATTAAATGCAGCTCTCTGATGTCAGCAGCACTCATGGAGCCCCACAGTAGGACACTGCCACCACCATGTTTCACTGTAGGCACCATGCATTTTTCCTTGTACTCCTCACCTTTGCAACACCATACAGTTTTGAAGCCAGCAGTTCCAAAAACATTTATCTTGGTCTCATCGTTCCAGAGTGCATAGTCCCAGTAGTCTTCTTTTTCAGCATGGGCCCTGACAAATTCCAGGCGGGATTTTTTGTGCATGGGCTTTAGGAGAGGCTTCCTTTGTGGACGACACCAATGCATGCCATTCGTCTGCAGTGAACGTCATATTGTAGCATGGGAAACAATCACCCCAGTTTGGCTTTCTACTTCTTTAGCTAACTGCAGTGAACTTGCATAGCGATTTTCTTCAATCCTTCTCATCAGAAGACGCTCCTGTCGAGGTGTTAACTTCCGTGGACGGCCTGGACATCTCCCTGACATGGTTGCAGTTCCATTTTTGTTACATTTTTGTATCACTTTTACTACAGTATTCTGACTGATAAGTAAAGCTTTGCTGATCTTCTTGTAGCCTTCACCTTTCTTGTGTAAGGAAATGATTTTCTTTCTCAGGCCTTGTGACATTTCTCTTCCATGTGGTGCTATTGCTGACAGCATGAAATGGGAGGAGTTTTCTTTGTTAAGCAATGCCCTTTTATAATCAACTGTCTGCCGGACACCATTTATTGAATAATTAGACTCTACTGTAGTTTAATTCTAGCTAATTAGAATTTTGTTGTCTGAAATTTAGCTTTGCTCCTAATACACCCTTTCATTGGGGTGTATTAGGAGCAACGTGGTCTTGAATAAAATTGTTAGGAAAAATATTTTTATGTGTGTGCAAATTAACAAATCTTGGTTGCAATCAATGGCCCGCATTTGTGGTAGTATTTTGTAGTATAGTGTCCAATAGAAAATGTTGATTCTGAAAGGAAAGTAACGGTTTTCTGACAAATCTGTTGGGGTGTACTCATTTATGCGGAGAACTGTATATATATATATATATATATATATATATATATATATATATATATTGTTGTAATTACATAAAAGGTGTTAGCTGGAGATACAGTATGCTTTAAATAATTTGCCATTTAAAGTATTTTTTAAACAACAGTATCTCACAAAAGTGAGTACACCCCTCACATTTTGTAAATATTTTATTATATCTTTTCTTTCTATTTCATGTGACAACACTGAAGAAATTACACTTTGCTACAATGTAAAGTATTGAGTGTACAGCTTGTATAACAGTGTAAATTTGCTGTCCCTTCAAAATAACTCACCACACAGCCATTAATGTCTAAACCGCTGGCAACAAAAGTGAGAACACCCCTGGCAAAAAATGTCCAAATTGGGCCAAAGTGTAAATATTTTGTTCGGCCACCAACATTTTCCAGCACTGCCACTGGAGTCCTCTTCCACTCCTCCATGACGACATCACGGAGCTGGTGGATGTTAAAGACCTTGCACTCCTCCACCTTCCATTTGAAGATTCCCCACAGATGCTCAATAGGGTTTAGGTCCAGAGACATGCTTGGCCAGTCCATCCCTTTCTCCGAAGGAGGGGATCATTCTCTGCTTCAGTATGTCACAGTACATGTTGGTATTAATGGTTCCCTCAATGAACTGTAGCAACGCAGTGTCAGCAGCATTCATGCAGCCCCAGACCATGAAACTCCCAACACCATGCTTGACTGTAGGCAAGACACACTTGTCTTTGTACTCCTCAGGTGGTTGCCACCACACACACTTGACACCATCTGAACCAAATAAGTTTATCTTGGTCTCATTAAACCACAGGACATGGTTCAAGTAATCCATGTCCTTAGTCTGCATGTCTTCAGAAAACTATTTGCGGGCATCCTTGTGCATCATCTTTAGAAGAGGCTTCCTTCTCGGACGGCAGCCATGCAGACCAATTTGATGCAGTTTGCGGTATATGGTCTGAGCACTGACAGGCTGACCCCCCACCTCTTCAACCTCTGCAGCAATGCTGGCAGCACTCATACGTCTATTTCCCAAAGACAACCTCTGGATATGACGCTGAGCACGTCCACTCAAATTCTTTGGTCGACCATGGCGAGGCCTGTTCTGAGTGGAACCTGTCTTGTTAAACCGCTTTATGGTCTTGACCACCACGCTGTAGCTCAGTTTCAGGGTCTTGGCAATCTTCTTATAGCCTAGGCCATCTTTAGGTAGAGCAACAATTCTTTTTTCAGATCCTCAGAGAGTTCTTTGCCATGACGTGCCATGTGTAGCTTCCAGTGACCAGTATGAGAGAGTGAGAGTGATAACACCAAATTTAACACACCTGCTTCCCATTCACACCCGAGACCTTGTAACACTAACGAGTTACAAGACACCGGGGAGGGAAAATGGCTAATTGGGCCCAATTTGGACACTTTCATTTAGCGGTGTACTCACTTTTGTTGCCAGGGGATTAGACATGAATGGCTGTGTGTTGAGTTATTTTGAGTGGACAGCAAATTTACACTGTTATACAAGCTGTACACTCACTACTTTACATTGTAGCAAAGTGTCATTTCTTCAGTGTTGTCACATGAAAAGATATAATAAAATATTTGCAAAAATGTGAGGGATGTACTCACTTTTGTGAGATACTGTACATGTTCATCAAGACTACCATGTCCAGAATGACAACGCTGCAGTGATTTAATGGCAGAACTAACAGCATTGTCACCCCATTAAATAGAACAGAAAACATAATGGATCTAATAGCAGGATCAACAGGTAATATAAAACTATAGTTCTACTTGAAAGAAGATTTTGCTGCTTGATGGGGAATTTTATGACAGACATTTAACTGTTCTTTTTTTCATAGGGAAACAAGAATGGTATTTCAGATGCGACTGATATAAAGAACACCACCACATATCATACTTAGACATAGGACCAGATAAATCCTTAACGCTAATCTCCGGGTTAAATGAAAACAAATATTTTCCCAAATGCAGGAGTCATACATTTCATTTAGGTTAATTTATTTTTATAGTGCAGATGTCCAAATAATGTTTTTGGCCAGAGTTCAGCTTTAATGGTAGTAAGTAGAGTATTTCCATGTAAAATAAACTTTGTTGGAAACCACATCAAACATGCTGAAAAAAATGATTATTTTTAACACGTGGGAATTAATGTACAGAATGACATTACATGCACCTAAACCATTTTGGCCTGCCAAAGGGACTTGTAAATTTGTTAATCCAGTCTTGTGATCCAGTCACACTGACCACTGCAAAAGTCCCCCAACCTAATGACTGGACAGCAAAAGAGATCACGGGTACAATGATCTCAGTGTCTCTTGCTGTCACGCATCGCTGTTGACTCATGTGCATGATGCAAATTTTGATTCTCTGCCCCTCCCATTGCCAGTTTAAACACTGCTGTGCAGAGGCATACAGGACCCTGATAGCAAGTTACATTCCAGACAATCTGAAGTGCTTAAAGGATATGTCATCCACCCCCTCATCCCCCTTTTCAGAGCATATCCCAGCATTATTTGTTCCTTTTTCTGTGTCCCTGTAGCCAGAAACAGGTTGAGGGAACAGTAGAATCCCCTAGATCAATTGCTATTAATGTAGGCATGCCCCCTAGAACTACATATCCCAAGAGTCCCTACTTTACACACAATTTGTGGACAGGGACTTGGAAATCAAAGCAGCAGCATTGCTTTGCTGGGAAATAAATCAATGTATGCATGTGGAAAGGGACACATAGAGAAAAGGATCGGTGGAGCTCCGTAGCCCAGCAAGCAAAGCTGACAACACTGTTTTGCAATGTACAGCATATGGGAAATGTGCTGAATGGGTAAAGAAAAAATCTAGGTATGGATATTTTTACATAGGTACATTGATCTAGCTTTGACCAATCTACTTTGGCGCTAAACCTACACCGATCAGCCATATCATTAGGATTACTAAGGGTTTAAGTCAATGTCATTGATTATCTCATAAAGTGAGTCCCCCAAGGATCTGTCCTGGGACCAGTCCTATTTAATTTATTTATAAATGACCTAGAGGTTGGGATAAACACCTAATGCTCCGTATTTGCAGAAGATACTAAATTAAGCAGGGCAATAACTTCTACGCAGTATGTGGAAACCTTACAAGAAGACCTGAACAAAATAATGGGGTGGGCATCTACATGGCAAATGAGGTTTAAAGTTGAAAAATGTAAGGTAATATATTTGGGTGCCAGAAATACGAACACAAGTTACTCACTAGGGAGAAAGCCTTTGGGGGAATCTAAGATGGAAAAGGACCTGGGGGTCCCAGTAGACGACAAGCTCAACCATGGCATGCAATGGCAAGCTACTGCAAGCAAAGCCAACAGAATACTGGCATGTATTAAAAAGGGGATTCACTCCAGAGATAAAACAATAATTCTTCCACTCTACAAGACTCTGGTCTGGCCACATCTCGAGTATCTCCAGAGAAGGGCAACAAAGCTAATAAAGGGACTGGAGGATCTCAGCTGTGAGGAAAGACTTCAAGAATTGAACTTATTCTCCCTGGAGAGAAGACACTTGAGAGGGGATATGACATCAATGCACAAATACCGTACTGGTGACCCTAGCATATGGAACAAACTATTCAGCGAAAGGGAATATAAACGGACTCACGGCCATTCGCTAAAAATAGAAGAAAAGCGGTTTAACCTTACTTTTTGTAAAGGGTTCTATACCGTCAGAGCGGTAAGGATGTGGAATTCTTTCCACAAGCAGTGGTATCAGCAGGGAGCATCGATAGTTTAAAAAAACTATTAGATGGGCACCTTAATGCCAAAACATACAAGGGTATACAATGTACTATTGACATAAACACATATACTGTACACACATTCATCATAGGAACTGGATGGACTGATGTCTTTTTTTTAACCTCACTAACTATGTAACTATTTAATTATAAAAAACGGACATTGCAGTTTGTTGTGTATGGGGCTGTGTAGCAGCAGACCAGTCAGGGTGCCCATGCTGATACATGTGACAAATGCCTACAATGGGCATGTGAGCATCAGAAGTGGACTGCAGAGCAACGGAAGAAGGTGGCCTGGTCTGATGAAACATGTTTTTTTTTTTTTTACATCATCATCATGGGGATGACTGGGTGCGTGTGCGTCACTTTCCTGGGGAAGAGATAGCACCAGGATGCAGTATGGGAAGAAGGCAAGCTGGCAGAGGCAGTGTGATGCTTTGGGCAATGTTCTGCTAGGAAAGCTTGGGTCCTGCCATTCATGTAGATGTTATTTGACACATTCCACCTACCTTAACATTGTTGTTGTTCAAGTACACTCCTTTGGAGAAATGGTATTCTCTGATGGCAGTGGCCTCTTTCAGCAGGATAATGCACCATGCCACACTACAAAAAATGGTTCAAGAATAGTTTAAGGGACACAATAATGAGTTTGCGGTGTTGACTTGGTCTCCAATCTTACTAGATCTTAATCTGTTGAGCATCTGTGGGATGTGCTGAAAAAACAAGTTTGCACCACAGAGGCCCCACCTCGCAACAAACAGGACTTAAAGGATCTGCTACTGATGGCTTGGTGCCAGATACCGCAGCATACCTTCAGAGGTCTAGTGGAGTCCATGTCTTTATGGGTCCAGGCTGGTTTGATGGCAAAAGAGGGACCTACTTAATATTAGGCGGGTCCTCATAATATTAAGGCTGATTGGTATATACCATACCACTAGCCTCTGGGTCTTGTCCTGGGCACTTGCCCTGCTGCATTGAAAACACAGGAGGTAGCCTGCTTGTGATTAAATAAGGGGGAGATGGGGGATTGTGTCACGCTCTCCACCATGTTCAATCTTGCATTTGTTGAGAAAATGCAAAGAATTCTCTGAATGCTGCAATGCTGCTCATGCTGAGCAGCATTGCCAAGCCGGGCCAATGTAACCGTTTAAAAAAGCCATACCTGGAATTCTTCTTTAATGATTGTTTAATGAATACAAACCAAACTAATTGGTGTGTTTTTCCTTCCCTTTTTTAATATCTGCAAGTATTTTGTCTTTTAAGAACCAGTAATATAATCCAACAAGCCTACATATCCTACAAACAATTCCCCACTCTGTTGGCAGGCATAGAATTGGCTTGGAACACTTTGCCCTACAGCACAAAGTACCTGCTTACAGTGCTACAATTCATAGAGGAAACCACCGATATTACAGTTCTTTGAGTTCCTTTGGATCTGTTTATGCTAGCTCTTGCGACACAGATGCCCCGACTGCGTAATCCAACACAACGCTTTCCTAACCACAATTTTTTGCAGCTGCCAGAGCTCTCATATTCAGCCACTAAAAACCATTGACCACGCATGAGAACTCCATATAAAATTTCAAATTAGATTTTATATGCACTATGGAACTAATGACAGCTCAACTTAAACAAACCCTGCCATTATTTGATAAAAAATCTGGCAAAATTCTGCCAGTGAAGTACAACTCAATTTTATCATCATTTAGAGAACGGAACCCTGACTTGGTCACCCTCCCTCAACCCTTCCTGCCTTCTTCACATGTCCTTAGCTTACACTGGATTTCCTAACTTTGTTGTACAATTAAAGCGGAACTAAACTCATCAAATAAACTCTCTCTCATATGGAAGCTCAGCTTAAAGTGGAATTGAAGGCAAAAATACTTACCTTAGTTCGAAAGGTTCAAGTACTGCAAGGTAACTTGCCAGCACTGACATCTCCTCCCCTGGGTTCTTCCAGGGGGTCGGTCTTCAGCCATTTTGATTGGTCAGTGTTGGGATGACATCACTTCCACGCAACATATCCAGAGAGGAGACCTCGTACTCTCTGTTGGGTCTCCAGAACCATGGTAGAAAACTTCTCCATTGGGGAAACAAACAGTAAAAAAAAAAAAAAAAGAAAATCTATGAAAGTAGGAGAAAGGTGTGGAGCACTTGATCTCTTAAAGTAGCAGATGTTCTTAGTCAGGTCCTAAGCAGAAGAAATTATTATTCATAAACAGCTCCCCTAGGGATAATGGCTGAAGGGTGGCTATTGCTCAAGAAGCGACTGGATGTTAAAGGGGGAAAATGGCAAAATTAGAATGTAAAAATCCAGATTCCATTTAATTCAGGCTCTTGTGTCCTAATCCAAGACGTTTCAGGGATTCAAAGGGGTCCCCTTCATTAGGGCTCAGTATATGGTATTTACTAGTAGGTAAGTGGTAAAGTTTATATATATATATATATATATATATATATATATATATACATACATACATACATATATAATGTTTTCTTTTTTAACTGTCCTTTAGCTATAGCTCTTATCTATCACTGACCAATCACAGCACATGGCAGTTGCAAACAATGGATGGCTTACTTTCATGTCCATTGTATACAGTTATGTTGCTAGCTGTGATTGATCACAGTGATCACATGGTACAGACAGGGCCAGGCACAGCCCATCTGTGCCATGTAATTACCTTTGACCTTTCACAGCTAATCACAACAAAAGTAACTGAATGCACCAGTTTAATTCAGTAAAAATTGTTGCTTATACCAATGAACGTTATTGGTATAAGCAATCATAATGTGTAAAAAAAAAAAAATCCTGATCACTTCCCCAGAGTAGTACAGTGTTACTTTGGTACCACTGTATTGCTCTGATCACAGTGTGTTAGGAAAGAAATCATAAAATAAAAAAAATAAAAATAATGTAATAAATTGATAATAAAAATTACTATTATTATTTTTTTTTTTACATACTGTCACCAGTTATTGTCCCTGATCACCGCCACACCAGTTTTATGATAACGCTCTACTGCACTGGTGACAGTATGTTAAAATTAAAAAATAAAATAGTGCAGACATTTTTTTTTAATTTTCCAAATAATTGTGTAATTGTGACAAAAAATTACAACTTCAACAAACTCGCCATGCCTCTTACTAAATACCTTGGGGTGTCTACATTCCAAAAAGGTCCCATTTGGGGGTATTTGTACTGTCCTGACATTTTCGTGCCTCAAGAAATGAGATGTGTCAGTACATCAGGATTGATCAGTTTTCAGATATATACTGTATATCAGGGGTAATGAATTAAAATTTACCGAGGTCCGGTCAGTAAAATTTTCTTCTAGCAGAGGTCCAAATATCATGTTGGTACCCGTTGCATATTTTCCCATGTGCCAAACCGCATATTGCTGCAGCACTGTGCGGCTTGGTGTGGTGTGATTTTGCAAAAAAAGTCAAGGACTTCTTTCTCTCATTAAAAGGGCTGACCTATCCATGACGTGTGTACCTAATGCATACACAGATCTGAACCCATTCTTACATTAATGTCCTCATCCCCCTTCACTGCTTTCACAGTAGTGTTCTCACACTTCCTTGGCATCGTCCCCCCACATTACTCTCCTCAGTTCCCCCCACATTACAGTCCTAAGCCCCTCCCCACATTACAGTCCTCAGCCCCTCCCCACATTACTCTTCTCAGGCCCCCCCACATTACAGTCCTCTCCTCCGCAATTTAATGTCCTCAGTCCCCCCATCACATTCCTCAGCCCCCCCCACATTACAGTCCTCACCTTAACTGCATGAGAACTGATAGGTAAACTTTAATTGCAGGGACATTTAGTTCCACATCATTCTGAATTTCTGATTGGGCATTAATGCATAATAAACTGCTGCAGTAGTGCAATCACTCACTGCAATAATTTTACATCGCTACTGCAGTGCAGTCAGTGCAAAACTGCTAGAAACGAGGCTAGGCAACACAACAGGTACACAGTGGATTGGACTGGAGTCAGTGGACTATCTCTGCAGTATGGCACTCAATGTAACTGCTGCAGTCAGTGCTAAACTGCTTGAAAAAAGCTAGGCAACAGCTACACAGTGGATTGGAGTCAGTGGGCTACCTCTGCAGTATGGCACTCACTGCCACTACTGCAGTCAGTGCAAAACTGCTAGAATAAAAGCTAGGCAACACAACAGCTACACAGTGGATTGGAGTCAGTGGACTACCTCTGCAGTATGGCACTCACTGCAACTGATGCAGTCAGTGCAAAACTGCTAGAAAAAAATCTAGTTAACACAACAGCTACACAGTGGATTGGACTGGAGTCAGTGGACTACTTTTGCAGTATGGCACTCAGTGCAACTACTGCAGTCAGTGCAAAACTGCTAGAAAAAAGCTAGGCAACAGCTACACAGTAGATTGGATTTGAGTCAGTGGACTACCTCTGCAGTATGGCATTTACTGCAACTACTGCAGTGAGTGCAAAACTGCTAGAAAAAAAGCTAGGCTACACAACAGCTACACAGTGGATTGGACTGGAGTCAGTGGACTACCTCTGCAGTATGGCACTCACTGCAACTACTGCAATCAGTGCAAAACTGCTAGAAAAAAGCTAGGCAACACAACAGCTACACAGAGGATTGGACTGGAGTCAGTGGACTACCTCTGCAGTATGGCACTCACTGCAACTACTGCAGTCAGTGCAAAACTGCTAGAAAAAAGCTAGGCAACACAACAGCTACACAGAGGATTGGACTGGAGTCAGTGGACTACCTCTGCAGTATGGCACTCACTGCAACTACTGCAGTCAGTGCAAAACTGATAGAAAAAAAAAGCTAGACAACAGCAGGACAGTGGATTGGAGTTGGACTGGAGTCAGTGGACTACTGCTGCAGTAGTGCACTCTCTGCAATGATTTACTGCAGTCAGTGCAAAACTGCTAGAAAAAAAACTAGGCAACAGCTACACAGTGGATTTGAGTGAACACTACTCTTTTCAATACTCCCAGTTAAGTAGACCAATATTATACTGCAGAAAGCACAACATTTCAGCATGTCCAACTCCATGGTCACCTGTTAAAGGGCTTCTGTTTTGTTCATATAATGCTGCCACTTCATAAACATGCTCAGAAGTAGAGGAGGACAGAGGAGCAGAGAGAAAACGGAATTTTTGTAAAATCTTACCTGTAAAATTCCTTTCTCTGAGTCCTCCGACAGTCGCCGCCTCTTCATATTCGTCACATATGGGGTATTAGACTTTGCTCCGAAGGAGTAGCTAGGCAACAGAATATGTTAACAATAAAGCTTTAACATATCCCACCCTCAAGGGGTGGTCCCCTCAGTCAATACCCTCCTACTTCCTGCAACCATATCTCAGTTTTAGTGGAATAGCAGTAGAGTATACATTCAAACCCCAAAAGAGGGGCGGGGGCGGCGACTGTCGGAGGACTCAGAGAAAGGAATTTTACAGGTAAGATTTTACAAAAATTCCGTTTTCTCTTACGTCCTCCGACAGTCGCCGCCTCTTCATATTCGTCACATATGGGGACGTCCCAAAGCAGTGCAAACATGAGGGGTGGGAAACGCATCCGCGCCGAAAGGCAACGCAGTCTCCACATCAAAGAAAGGAACCTTACCAAAGGAAGGAAACCAGCTGGGCAACAGCAAAAATAAGTGCTCAACAGGAGCAACAACCCAGGAAAAGACAAAAAACCAGGGGATACAAAACTTATCCCAACAGCCAGGAGTCCCCAACAAGGGACCCTAGGGAACAGCCGCACTAAGAACCTTGCGGCCAAAGGAAGCATCCGCCGATGCCTGAACATCTACTTTGTAGAATTTTGTGAAAGTGTGTACGGTCGACCAAGTCGCCGCCTTACACACCTGGGCTACAGAAGCCCCATGACGACAGGCCCAAGACGTACTCAGAGATCTAGTAGAGTGCGCCTTCACAGGCACAGGGGGAACCTTCCCCTGCAAGGCATAGGCCTGTTCAATGGTCTGCCTGATCCATTTGGCAATGGTAGAGGCGGAAGCCGCCATGCCCTTCCGAGGACCCTCTGGAAGAACAAACAAGGAGTCCGTCTTTCGAAAAGACTCAGTCGATTTAAGGTAAACCCTAATCGCCCGAACAACATCCAGAGAATGTAGTCTCACCTCCTTTGGATGTTTAGGCTTCGTGCACAACGAAGGCAAAACAATATCCTCGTTAAGATGGAATTCCGAAACTCGTTTCGGCAGAAAAGAAGGATTAGGTCGCAAGACCACCTTATCCAAATGAACAACCAGGTACGGAGACTTGCAGGACAAAGCCGCCAGTTCCGACACTCTGCGAGCCGAAGTGATCGCCACCAAAAAGGCGACCTTTTTGGACAACATAGACAACGATATCTCCCTGATCTGTTCAAAAGGAGCACGTTGTAACACAGACAGGACTAGATTCAAGTCCCAAGGGGGCAAAGGATCCCTCCTAGGAGGAACCAGATGCCGCACACCCTGAATAAAAGTGCCAACCAAGGAGTTGGAAGCCACGGGACGTTGAAACAGAACGGCCAGCGCAGACACCTGACCCTTTATCGTAGCCAGCGCCAAACGCTGATCGACACCCGTCTGAAGGAAAGACAGCACACGGGAAACCGAGTACGTGCGGGGTGAAAACCCCCTGGACTCACACCAGGCAAAATAGGCCTTCCAAGTACGGTAATAAACCTTTCCCGAGGAAGACTTCCTCGCGTTGATCAAGGTATGAACAACCTCTGGAGAGAGACCCTTCTCCTTCAGGACCTCGGTCTCAACAGCCAGGCCGTCAAAGCCAGCGACTGTAAAGCAGGATGGTAAATCGGTCCTTGAGACAGTAGATCGTCCCGAAGAGGCAGACGCCAGGGGGCGTCGACCGCCAGATTCACGAGGTCTGCGTACCAGGACCGGCGAGGCCAGTCCGGTGCCACAAGAATCACCGTGCTGCGTTCCGAGTGTAACCTGCGAAGGAACCGGGACAGCAACTGAATCGGTGGAAACGCGTACATCAGCCTGTACTGATGCCACGGGGCCACTAACGCGTCCGACGCGTCTGCCCGAGGGTCGCGCGTCCTTGCCACGAACCTCTTCACCTTGTAGTTGAGGCGAGACGCGAACAGGTCCACATCTGGAAGACCCCACTTCGCGCACAACATCTGGAAGACAGCCGGGTGGAGAGACCATTCCCCCTGATCCAGGGTCTGGCGACTCAGATAGTCCGCCTGCCAGTTCTCCACTCCCGGAATGTGAACCGCCGTTATCGCCGGGACATGAGTCTCGGCCCAAGACAGAATGTCGGCCACTTCTCGAGCCGCTCGGGCACTCCTGGTGCCCCCTTGGTGGTTGATGTAGGCCACCGCCGTGGCATTGTCCGTCTGCACCCGAACCGGGCAGCCCTGCAGCCGGTCCGTCCAGCGATGAAGACAGAGCCTTATCGCACGCAATTCCAGAATGTTGATCGGGAGGGAAGACTCCCCCTCCGACCAGGTCCCCTGGGCGGACAGAACGCCCAGAACACCACCCCAGCCCGACAGGCTGGCATCCGTGGTGATTATCGTCCACGAGATCGGACGAAACGACTTGCCCCCGGACACCAACGGGGACTGGAGCCACCACAGAAGGTTTTCCCTGGTGCGATGACTCAACGAGATCTGAAGATCCAGAGATTGAGGTCGCCCGTCCCACTTGGACAAGATCTCCGCCTGGAGACCCCGCGTGTGAAACTGCGCGAAAGGAATCGCCTCGAAAGCCGAGACCATCAATCCCAGACATCTCATACACGTCCGCAGAGACGAGTTCGGAACGTCCCTGAGGGACCTGACTTCCTCCTGAAGAGTCCTGAGTTTGTCTTCCGGCAGGAAGACCTTCGCCTGCACCGAGTCCAGTATCATTCCCAGATAGGGAAGACGAACCGACGGACTCAGTGTCGACTTTGGAACATTTATCGTCCAACCGAACTCCTGCAGAGTTTGCATCGTGACAGACAGGTCCTTCTCCAGACCCTGACTGGTCGCAGACCGAATCAGAATGTCGTCCAGATACCCCAGGACAGAAATGCCCTGGGCTCTCAATAATGCCAGAACCGGTGCAAGCACCTTGGTGAAGACCCGCGGAGCCGAGGCGAGCCCAAAGGGCAACGCCACGAACTGGTAGTGATCCTCCGCAATGGCAAATCGAAGGTATCTCTGATGACCCTCGAATATGGGGATGTGAAGATACGCATCCTTCAAATCGATGGAGGCCATGAATTCCCCCGGAACCAGGGCAGCCACCACCGAGCGCAGGGATTCCATGCGGAACTTGCGAACCCGCACAGAGCGGTTCAGAGCTTTCAAGTCCAGAATAGGACGAACCTTGCCCTCCTTTCTGGGCACGGTGAACAGATTGGAATAAAACCCCCGAAATCTGTCCCGATGAGGCACCGGAACCACCACTCCCTGAGCCCTCAGGTCCCGCACCGCCAGGTGCAGATCCCGCAGGCGCTCTGGAGACAGTTGTAGATTTGAGGGAAAAAATCTGCTCTCTGGCCGAGAGAGAAACTCGATCTTGTAACCAGATCGAACGATTTCCAGAACCCATCTGTCCCGCACACGGGCCAACCAGGGCTGAAGAAAACCGAGCAAGCGTCCCCCCACCCCAAAACTGGGTGAGGGCGCCCCTTCAGGCCGAACTGTTATGGGCCGCAGGTCCGGATTGGCCGGACTTCTGTTTCCCAGACCAGGGTTTCTTCTGAGAGCCCTGGCCCTTGAACGGTTTGCCCTTGTAGTGCGGCCGAAAGGCACGAAAGGACCCCTGAGGGGGCCGAAAATGAGCATGCTTCTTCCCAGAAGCCCCCTTAGCCTTGGGGAAATGGGGCAAGAGAGTGCTCTTACCCCCGGTAATCCCCTTAATCAACACATCCAGGGACTCCCCAAAAAGGCGAGACCCATCATAAGGCAGATTGGCTAAGGTTTTACGTGAAGATTGGTCCACCGACCAACATTTCAACCAAACCAGGCGGCGAGACAACACCGCCACGCTGTGCACACGCGCGGCCAACGGAATCAGGTCCAGGTCCGCATCACACAGATACATGACACCCTGGTGGATCTGATCCACCATATCCAGGGTCGCCGCCGAGGCCGAATCGGCCACTAGGACGCGCCTAAGCATCTGCGTCCAACTTGCGATCGCCTGGGCCGCCATGAGAGAAGCAAACAGAGCCTTAAGCATAGAACCCGTAACAGAATAAGTATGACGGGCAAGAGACTCCAGTCTCCTATCCGTGGCATCACGGAAAACAGGGGATCCCTCTGCAGGGATCGCAGTGGCTTTGTTCAAAACCGCAATAGCATGATCCACTGGCGGAGGCACACACCACCGTTCATCAGTGGCAGGCGAGAAAGGATAACGCAGCTTAAATTTACTTGGTACCGCAAAAGGCTTGCGCAAATCGCGCCATTGGTCCTTAACAGCGCGCTGAAAATCAGCATTGCAGGGAAAAACCTGCGGCGTCCTGCGTTTTCTCTGCGTCCCATAAGCCGCCAAGGCAGCTGGGGGACACACCTCGTCCTGCAAACGTAGCGTCTGCTTAATGGAAGCAATCAACTCAGCCATGATTGCAAGCTCTTCAGGCGAGCCAGGGGGAGAATTATCAACCCCCTCAACTTCAGCCTCTACCTCAGACCCCACTAGATCAAGAGAGGAGCGGGACCCCGATAGGGGGGTCCCCGCCAGAACAGCCCCATCACCTTCACCCTCAGAATCAGAGGACAGAGCAACTCTGGGCCGTTTAGTAGATTGAGCAGCCACCAGCATTTGCACCTGTGCAGCAAGGCCAGCCACAATCGTGGCCAAATCCCCCCCTGGGGGGGAAACAGCGGTCCCCTGGCTTTCCACCAATACTGTGGGAAACTTGCCCTCCTGAGAATCCATTGCCCCTGTATGCCAGACAACCAAGGGTTAACTGCCCCCTTACAGCAAGCGCGGCAAGCGCAGCCCACCGCACCACACTCAGGCACAATGAGACCCCCACAGGGAATATACAGACTGAATACAGGCAATGGAACACAGGAATAGAAGGATAAAACCTGAGGAGACTCCGCTGCTGCTGCTGCCTCGATCGGTGCTTCCAGGAGAGAGGAAGTGATGCTGCCAGGGCGCTCTATGTAAGCCTATGGAGGCTACAAGAAAATGGCCGCCGTGCATGTAAACCATGCGGCCGGAGCGGGCGCCGGTAAAATGGCGCCGTTTGGCGCCGAAATCGCCGCTCCACAGTGCATAAAATCACACACAATATTATCCCATTATATGGATACATGTTAGATCGCCGCAGCGATCGCTGTATATGCCCCAACATGCCATTAAAAACATGCCCCACAGCACACAGCTCCTCACACTGCCCAGCCTGACATACTCAGTGTCATACAGCTCCCCCCCCCTTGCAGCCCACAGCATGCAGCCGAGATATAGGGAGACAAGCAGTGTGATTAAAGGCAGGTTACACAGTCCCAGACTGAGACCCCCCCCAGACAGACAGGTCCCCACATAGATACACTTACCTCACATGGCGTGGGGAACCCGCACAGGCGAACAGGCCGCTGCACATGAGGCAGGGAGAGTCGCAATTCAAGACGCACACAATGGCGGTTCAGAAACCGCACAGCGTCCGGTGAGGTAGCCACCTCACCAATCATCCCTGCACCGAACAGGGATGGGTCGTTCACCCTGCCAGGAGCGTTACCTGGCTGAACGCTCGATGGCAGACTGGGAAGCCACTGACCCACGACCTGCGACCAGGGGGATCAGCCCGAGACCCAGTCCGCATGATCCTCTTCGTCCGAAGAACTAACTAATGCTGACAAAAATAACAGCTAAGTAAAGGTAGAGAGAAAACTCAAACAAAATATCAAAAAGAAGAAAGAGTCTGGGACAAAAAGTCCCAGCACAGAGAGAGCCAGCCACTCCTGACAAGCTAGACATTAAAACTGAGATATGGTTGCAGGAAGTAGGAGGGTATTGACTGAGGGGACCACCCCTTGAGGGTGGGATATGTTAAAGCTTTATTGTTAACATATTCTGTTGCCTAGCTACTCCTTCGGAGCAAAGTCTAATACCCCATATGTGACGAATATGAAGAGGCGGCGACTGTCGGAGGACGTAAGAGAAAGAGGTATCTTCTAGCATGGGAAGCAAGTCTTTTGTAGCGTGCCTCATTTTCTTTCCACCACTGAAGAGGATCACTTCTTCTGTCAATTTCTGGTTCCTTCAAATAGAGATGAAGTTCATCATCCAGGCTCATTATTGCAGATTCAGAAGAAATTGAATCCTCAGCATGAGGCCCCAATAAAACACTGAAAATATCCTGATCAATTCCACCACGATGAAGAGGATTCTCTTCTGTTCGTTGACGTATGTTTGGACATTTTTCTGTTTTTGCTGCATGCTGCTCTTTCATATTATCAAAATAGTGATCTGGACTTGTCTTTTCACCAGGAACCTCCTGCACCTCCTGTTGAATATCTTCTGTCAGCCATTGTTTTGCCTTTGCCAATACATCATCAGAAGAGAAAGCATTGTTCTTGTATTGAGGATTCAAAAGATTTGCAAGCACAACATTTTTAATCTGTTCATGCTTCTCAAAACATATATCAATCAAAGCTCTTTGGCTTGACAGACCATCATTTGAAAGTTGGAGGGTGTCATTATTTGAAAGTTGGAGGGTTTTGTGTGCCATGACACTGAGGTATGACATATCATCAAGTAGCCTCATCATTCCTTTCCGCAGGTTTGCTCCACTATCTCAAAGTAGCAAAAGCATCACTCTGTCTTTGTTGATTCCCCAGTCTTCAAGCATGCCTAGAAACATTTCTGTACTGTACTCAGTTTGGGATCCTTGCATCACTTTTGTATCCAACACCAATTACCTTTTTGTCCATCCACCGTCAATGAAGTGGCATGTAAGAATCATTAGTGACTCTGTTTGTCCTAACCAGCAGTCAGTCGTGAATGAGAGTGAGTTGCCAGTATTCTCTGGTTGCAGCATAGCATTTACTTTGTCAATGACCTTTTGGTGAATCTTTCCCAGCATTTCTGTTTGATAATACTTCTCACTCTTCAGTGTGTAGCTTGGCTCAAGTATGGACATCAACTGCTTAAATCAGATACAATTGTAAATGGCTTGTTATCAGTGACAATCGTGTCTGTGATTACCCTGTCCAGCAGTTGGGATCTTCCATATGAATCTAGACTGTGACACGTTTTTGTTCAGAAACATATCTGTTATTGTTGCCTGGGATAGTGGAGGAGGCATTTCAAAATCACATTGACATTCATTTTGTTTTTTTCTGTGCTGCATGATATAATTCAATATGATGAACTCTTAGATGGGCCCAAAGATTTGACGTATTTTTTTTTTTTTTTGCAGTTACTGATCCCATGCTTATGTTGTTTCTACATGTGTTGCACACTGCTGCTTTTCCTGGAGAAGGTTGAGACAAGAAATAGTCCCAAACCACACTTTTACTTTTTCTCTCCTCATCCATCTCCATTTCAATTTGAAAGACACAAAAAAAATTTAATGTTGTGGGTTGGTGGCTGATGCCTGGCAGTGTGGGTTGCTTGCTGGCACCAAGTTGTGGGTTGGTGGCTGATGCCTGGCAGTGTGTGTTGCTTGCTGGCACCCTGTTGTGGGTTGGTGGCTGATCCTGGCAGTGTAGGTTGCTTGCTGGCACCCTGTTGTGAGTTGGTGGGTGACGCCTGGCAGTGTGGGTGGGTTGGTGGCACCCTGTTGCGGGTTGGTGGCTGCCACCTGGCAGTGTGGGTTGCTTGCTGGCACCTTGTTGTGGGTTAGTGTCTGACGCCTTGCAGTGTAGGTTGCTTGCTGGCACCCTGTTGTGGGTTGGTGGCTGATGCCTGGCAGTGTGAGTTGCTTGCTGGCACCCTGTTGTGGGTTTGTGGCTGACGCCTGGCAGTGTGGGTGGCTTGCTGGCACCCTGTTGTGGGTTGGTGGCTGATGCCTGGCAGTGTGGGTTGCTTGCTGGCACCCTGTTGTGGGTTGGTGGCTGACGCCTGGCAGTGTGGGTTGCTTGCTGGCACCCTGTTGTGGGTTTGTGGCTGATGCCTGGCAGTGTGGGTTGCTTGCTGGCACCCTGTTGTAGGTTGATGGCTGACGCCTGGCAGTGTGGGTTGCTTGCTGGCACCCTGTTGTGGGTTGGTGGCTGATGCCTGGAACTTTGGGTTGCTTGCTGGCACCCTGTTGTGGGTTGGTGGCTGACGCCTGGCAGTGTGGGTTGCTTGATGGCAGCCTGGCACCCTATTGTGGGTTGGTGGCTCGCGCCTGGCAGTGTGGGTTGCTTGCTGGCAGCCTGGCACCCTGTTGTGGGATGGTGGCTGACGCCTGGCAGTGTGGGTTGCTTGCTGGCACCCTGTTTTGAGTTGGTGGCTGACGCCTGGCAGTGTTGGTTGCTTGCTGGCACCCTGTTGTGGGTTGGTGGCTAACGCCTGGCAGTGTGGGTTGCATGCTGGCACCGTGTTGTGGGTTTGTGGCTGACGCCTGGCAGTGTGAGTGGGTTGGTGGCACCCTGTTGTGGGTTCGTGGCTGACGCCTGGCAGTGTGGGTGGCTTGCTTGCTGGCACCCTGTTGTGGGTGGCTTGCTGGAACACTGTGGTGGTCGGGTGGCTGGCTTGGTGTCACCCTGTTGTGGGTGGCTTGGCTGGCTTGCTGGAAAACTGTGGTGGGTGGCTGGCTTGGGGTCACCCTGTTGTGTGGGTGGCTGGCTTGGTGTAACTCACTCACCCTGGCCTGTTGTGGGTCGGATGGCTGGCGGCTGGCAGCCTGTGGTGGGTGGCTGAGGCCAGGGCTTGTGGATGTATGGCTGGCACCATGACCGGACTGCAGCTTGCTGCACACGCACAAGGCTGTCCGAGGCGTGGGAGGCAGTCTTAAGGCAGAGAACATGTGCAGCGTGCGGTGAAATAACATCAGGTATGGGCCGCGCAGGCGTGGGAGGCGGTGTTAGAAGGCAGAACGTGTGAGGGCAACATACGCGATGATGTCACGGCAATATAGGTAATCCAAAGGCCGATTCCAATATATCTGGGAAAGTGCAAATCGGCCCTTGATATATCGGTCGATCTCTAGTATGAAACACCCAGAGTTACATAGTTACATAGTTACATAGTTAGTGAGGTTGAAAAAAGACACAAGTCCATCCAGTTCAACCCATGATGCGTGTGTGTTTGCTTTTAACCGTACATTGTGTACCCCTGTATGTTGTGGTCTTTAAGGTGTACATCTAATAGTTTTTTGAAACTATCTATGCTCCCCGCTGATACGACTGCTTGTGGAAGAGAATTCCACATCCTTACCGCTCTTACAGTGAAGAACCCCTTACGCACTTTAAGGTTAAACCGCCTTTCCTCAAGTTTTAGTGAGTGGCCACGTGTCTTATTGTATTCCCTTTCTCTGAATAGTTTGTTCCTTATGCTAGGGTCGCCAGTACAGTATTTGTACATTGATATCATATCCCCCCTCAATCGTCTCTTCTCCAGAGAGAATAGGTTCAGTGCTTGTAGTCTTTCCTCATAGCCGATGTCCTCCATTCCCCTAATTATTTTTGTTGCCCTCCTCTGGACTTTCTCCAGTTCCAGCACATCCTTCCTGCGGACCGGTGCCCAGAACTGGACAGCATACTCCAGATGTGGCCGGACCAGAGTCTTGTAGAGCGGGAGAATAATCTCTTTATTTCTGGAGTGAATCCCCCTTTTTATACATCCCAGTATTCTGTTGGCTTTGCTTGCGGCGGCTTGGCATTGCATGCCACTGCCAAGCCTGTTGTCTACCAGTACCCCCAAGTCCTTTTCCATCCTAGACTCACCCAGAGGTTCACCCCCTAGTGAATAGCTTGCTTTCTGGTTTCTGGCACCCAAGTGCATTACTTTACATTTTTCTACATTAAACCTCATCTGCCATGTGGTTGCCCACCCCGTTATTTTGTTCAGGTCTGCTTGCAAGATTTCCACATCCTGCATAGAAGATATTGGCATGCCTAATTTAGTATCATCTGCAAATACTGAGATTGTACTAGATATCCCCTCCTCTAGATCATTTATGAATAAATTAAACAGGATTGGTCCCAGGACAGAACCCTGGGGGACCCCACTTTCCACACCCGCCCAATCCGAGTACTCCCCATTAATCACCACCCTCTGGACTCTCCCCTGGAGCCAGGTCTCTATCCAGGTACTCACCTTATGATCCATACCTACCTTCCTTAGTTTGTACAGTAAGCGTTTGTGAGGAACGGTGTCAAAGGCCTTTGCGAAGTCCAGATACACTGGAGTTCAGGGTACAGGAGTCAGTAACGCACTGAGTGCAAAGGTCAGGAGTGTGCAACACAAAATGCAGGGAGTGTGTAAAAGTGTGTAAATAATGGAGTGCAGGGCTCAGGATTGTGCAACGATTCATGAGGGGACAACACATGGAACAGGTGCATGTAAAGCAGGAGCATGTAAAGCAGCATGTAGAGGTCAGGAATACGCAACTTACAAGTCAATGTACTCAGTAGAGCAAAAAAATTCCCTCCCCCCAATTTTCAGGCTGAGGGCATACATTGGTAGCCCATTCATTATGAATGGGTTGCCTTAACAGAACAAGTGTTAAAGCATTACAAATAACCTGAGAAATGTGAAATTTGCAGCATCACTTCCAAAAAAAATCTATCAGGTGGAAGAGATTGGCTCTGTGGCTGCAAGTATTGCAGCAAACCTCTAAAGTTCCCTGAAGAAACCAAGAGAGCTCACTGACATCACTCCGGACAGGAAAATAAACTCTATTCATAATAGAAACCAATAAAAGAGAGACAATACACAAAATTATTAATATTAAAGTAAACTGATTAAAACATTCAAACATAGAATTTTGTATTTGTATTATTTTCTTTCAAGTCATTGGATTCCCAACACATCAGATAACGTGTCATGTTTATAGGCAGCACATACATCCTCAGTGTGATGATCTGGGTGAGAACAGACAGTTCCCCAGTTTGGATGTTCTTGACAATTACTATCTGTTCCCCCCCAGAAACATCACTTTCTGCTTGTGTGATTGGTTTACTGATTTTCACAGAAGTCTGCCTAAGACACAAGTCATATTTCAGGCATTCCCTGGAACAAAAATGTCCTTTTTGGTGAGATATTTCCAATAGGAACATCTCTAAAGGGATGCAGGCCCAGCAAATTTCCTCAATAGTGCCCTTCAGCTGCACAGCTGATTGATAATTATGAAACCACCATTGGACCCACTCAGCACAGGAACAAACAGTGATTTCCTCAGAATAACAAAGGTAGGAATAAGCAACAAAGGTTTTTATAATACTTACAACTGACATAGATCACCCAGAAAGAATGTTTCTTTCTCATAGATCACCCAGAAAGAATGTTTCTTTCTCAACAAAAGTGGAGTTACGCTTTAAGGGGATGTAGCACTCTCCTAGGTAGGTGCTAAAAGAGAGTATAGTTTTTGGGTCTTTCTGCTTACCAGGAAGATTGCCAGGTAGATTTATAGTGCTCTCTGCTACCAGGGAGCAGGATCTATTGGTAGAGTCTGTTTCTGGTGCTCAGGTGCAGCTCAACTTGTCTGAATGTTTCACACTGGTCCAATAGGGAGGCATATTGGACAGTGGGAGGAAACCTGAGAAGTGAGGGCACAGGCATTGTGACAGCCCTGGTGATTGGCAGAGGCAAGTGCCTCGGTGCATGCTGGGTGACTGTATAAATGCCAAGGGCACATGTGCTCGGGATCTTCGGCTGGAGAGCAGGGTCCTGGAGGAAGGGGGCAGCTGCCCCTCCTCTGTAGAAGCTACAATGCTGCATTGGGTGGTTGACCTAAGGACCTGAAGTTAGAGAGGAGCTGAACCTAGAAGCCTTGCAGAGCTGACTGGAAGGGAGACACAAGGAAGAATCGGATTCTGCCTAAAGTGAGTACAAATCTGTGTTATTGGGCCTGTCCTATGAGGGCCAGTTCTTCATGTAGAAGAGTCAGTGTATAGGTGTCAGTCAAGGGGAAGCAAGAGAGTGTCCTGAAGATAAAGTAGTTGCATCAAGTCTGCTGCTAGAGAGAGCAAGAAGACTTAATTCATCCATACAATGGCAGTATGGTTTAAGCAGTTTTTCTGCTTCCACAAGTTGGGTGAGGCCAAGTGAGAGTTGTCCTTATCTACTGTGAACACTATACAATAAATACAAAAACTAAATACCCTGGGCTGTTTATTGAGTAACGAGCAAACGGGAGTAAGGAGGGATATGTGAAAGAAAGCCCCATGAACTGTCAAGCAGGTGCTTAAAGGAAGGCCTAAGAGGTCAACACACAGCAAGCCCTATGGAAACAGTGCTACATAAAGGAGGACCAATGCTGGACAACAGAGCTGGCTGTCATGCTGATTCAATGATACTGGAACTTTTTACTTCAAACATGTATGTACTGTAGATTGGACTTTTTGACATCAAATTGACTGTCTCAGGTCGGCATCTTAAAGTACTGAAGCCAATATCAGCCTCCTCCGTATACCACTCAGGAGAGATTTCCTTTAGAATAAACCCACCCAAGATTCTCTAACATGTGAGAATTTTCTCTGAAACTTTACGCATGACCTGATTCTGCAATAGTTATTTTTGACCACAGACCACGGCTAGTTAAGGCATTGCACCATTCTGTGGATGCCCGTTTTTGTTCCACCCATCACTGTACAGCTGTGTAACTAAAGTTTTCCTGGAAAAAAAATCTCCACTATGTAAAAGAAGGACCAAAAGTTCATCCCAACAATGCTAATTAAGACATGTATCCATTCATGTTTTCTTGGAAGAAGATATCATCGTCACTTTTTTGGCAAGCTGATACTCCCTATAATAAATGTTCACAGGCTATGCCCATGAATGGTGTTAGAAACATTTACAGCTTACAATTGATAGACATTTTGCAACGGTGCCATGGTTTCAGCAATCAGAGCACAGAGGTTGTGGTTCGTACCGCAGAGCTTTTAGAACAAAAAAAAAAGACACACAAATTACAAAGGTCTCTCACATATCTTCAACCCTACCTTAACCTTAGCCTTAGTGCTCCAAAGAAAAATAAAACTCAATCCGCAGGTTGATAACAGGCACCAGCACGTATCTCGTCTGCCCTCTCCTGACACTTTAGCACACTGAAAAAGTATAACTATGGTGGAACACAAGGAAAAATGTTACCGTAAAGGGTGGGCCACTCCCCTGTATATAATACACAAAAAAAAATGGGAGAAAAGAAGATGGGGTTTGAGGGCCCTAATGAGATGATTAAAATATACTGCGAGGCAACATATTTGTTAAAAACACATGTTTAACGAGTTTCCATATATAAAAAAGGCATGTATCAACATGCTCTATAGACGTACATACATTTAACATATGACATAACAAAAATTAAAAAAAACACACAAATTGGATAACCAAGTGGTGAGTTTCAATATAGAATGATGGAAATGGTCCCTGTGCAGCCAACGCGTTTCGCTTGGTTTTGCTTCTTCAGGGCTAAGAGACCAGAGAACCAGCTAGTGTTCCATTGAGTGCAGAGTCATAAGGCAGACAAAGTTTTTGTCGATAGACTGGTAGCATAGGCGAATACCAATAGTGCGTAATTTGCAGTGATGGTGTAATGATCTATTTGTATCCTTACATAGTGTATATGTACTTCAAAATGGAAGCACTGGGATGCCTATACAGCTACATACAGCACAAACACTATATTGATGTGCGTGTATAGTGCTCCAATATTTCATTAGTATTGGTTGTGATTAAACCATCTACTGCTTGTTGAAAAGGTATATGTATATTGCTCCCTTATCATTGAGACTGCAAAGTGGACAGGCAGGTAATTGTTTAGTTGATACTCCCAAGTAGGCAGCAAGCATCTTGATTAAGGTGGGAAGGATCAAGGGCCCAGAGGGTATTTTAAGTATTGGTCACAGACTTCCTTTTAAGGTGACCATCTCTGTGTGCCCATCCTGTTCTTATCCTGCCATTAATGTCCAAATGGTTTCTGGGAGAATAGCACCAAAGCCTGCTTCAATGGCTGTTTCTGTGTTTTATTTGGTTCTGCTGTTGCCCCAGCACCCCTAGCTTGACTACCAGTGCCACCAGGTCCCACGCTTCTAAGTATAGCTGGAAGAAATGTTAATGGAAGTAGTTAAAGCGGAGTTCCACCCTGGATTTTTTTTTTTTTTTTTAATACCCCCGGGACAGTCAGGGCTAGTGCATTCCACAATGGCTAGCCTCTGATCTGTCCCGGGTTGCACTTACCTGTTAGGACAAATACTTACCTTGCAAACGTCTTGTCCAGCGCTGCCATCTCAGATGTGGGCAGCTTGAAGCCAGCGCGTCCTCTTCGGCGTCTTCTTCCGCCTTCTTT
Organism: Pelophylax lessonae; assembly: GCF_965119305.1. Taxonomy (NCBI): domain Eukaryota; kingdom Metazoa; phylum Chordata; class Amphibia; order Anura; family Ranidae; genus Pelophylax; species Pelophylax lessonae. Next base: position 174,777,395 of record NC_138780.1, read on the forward strand.
GGTCCCACGATGCTCTGCGCCGGCCCCGACGTCACTTCCGGGTCGCGCGCGTCATCCCTCCACAGCTTCTGGGCATGCCCAGAAGCTGTTTAGAAGGGGATGACGCGCGCGACCCGGAACTGACGTCGGGGCCGGTGCAGGCGCAATGATTCCTGGGAGCTATGACGTCCAGCTCCCAGGAATCATTGCAGAGCCAGGAAGTGACGACGGGCCGCGGCCGAGGAAGGAGGAAGAAGGAAGTAAGGTAAGTATATTTTCTTCGCTACAAGGTAAGTAAAAAAAAAAAAAATATGCGATTATCCATTTGTTTTTCAGGTGACCCGGAGCGAGAAGATGGAGGTAAGTATAAAAATAGGGTGGAACTCCACTTTAAGGTAAGTTTTTTGGCCCCATCATCTTGTCAGGAGCTTCCCAAACAATTCCACACAAGATTCCATTATTTGCTGCTCTGCACTATGCACTTTTTGAGCCTGGTTTTGATTTTCTATAATAAAATTTGACCTCCAGTTTTCAAATTCCAAATTTCAGAAAGTTATGATTTTTTTAAAATAAAGAGGGCATACTTAAAGTGTTACTAAACCCACAACAGTAAAATCAGTCTGTATATGCAGTAAAGCATGCTTGTTATACTTACTGTGGAACCTAAGGGGTTAATCCTCTGTATTGTTTAAAAAGGCTGTTTGATTCTGTCTGCTCTGATCATCTCTTTCTTCCACTGACTCGAATATAAATCCTGATATTTACAGGCTGCACATGCTCAGTTTGGGGTGTTTTGCTAGGAGTTTTTTTTTCTTGGAAGTGTGCATGTGATCAGCACAGGACCAATCAGCACTGTTCAGACAGAGGGTCAGGGGTCCTGCATTCTCATAGGGTAATAGTGGGATAATGAAAACTCCTCCTACAAGCTTTACCAGACATTTATAGAAGTGACAAGACTGCTACATACTTCTGATGAAAAAAGGTATTTAGCAGTATATATTTACTATAATAATTGCATTTCTATGTTCTATGCTCTGTGGGAGACCCGATATAGTGAATGCAGGGTCCTGGATTTAGTAACACTTTAAATGCTCTGTGCAATGCTACTGCACAGAGCTGTCCCTTACTTCCTCTTCTGGAGTTCCCCACAGACACTGTCTGCTTCTTCCTCCTGTGGGTGCCCCATAGCATGCCATTTGCTTTGGCAGCACTCATGCAGGCCTGCACCTGAGCTGAGCTATGTGCATCCACAGACACACACAGCATGGCTTAGTAATGCCGCCTGCTCTCTTCTCACTATGGCTCCAACTGCTGCCCAGGTCTCTAGTGAGAACAGCTGCAGGACAGTGCTGGATAACTGACAGGACTGGGGTAAATGTTTTGGTGGAGGTTTGGGAGGACAGTTAGTGGGGAGGGAATGCATTAAGGTAAAAAACTGTTAAAGCGGAGCTCCACACAAATGGGGAAGCTCCACTTTTGGCACCTTTCGGGGGGGAGGGAGGAGCTGATACTGTCAAAACCACGTAGCCACTCCCACTTCCAGGTAAGATCGCCGCAATCGTTGTGCGACGTTCTACGAAATTTACAGCCCCTTCTCCTTCCCTCTTCACTGCCTTCTGAGAGACACACCCAGACGTACCAGAGTCCCAGAAGGTCCCAGAAGACAGCGGGACCATTTGTAAAGTGCAGCGTGACTCGCGCATGCGCAGTAGGAATCAGGCTGTGAAGCTGAAAGGCTTCATTTCCTGTTTCCCTTAGTGAAGATGCAGGCGCCTGCATTCGGAGTCAATGGATGGATGGGCTTAGGGTGCCGACATCGCGGTATCCCTGGACAGGTAAGTGTCTCTATAAAAAAAAGTCAGCAGCTACAGTATTTGAAGCTGCTGACTTTTATTTTTTTTATTTTACATGTAGCACAATTCCCATCCGTTTTGCTGGATATGGGTCCCCCTGGGTCACCGAGTGCAACAAAAGTACCCCTGAGCATGTTTCCCCAAGTATGAGCGCTGAGACAATGACCAGTCCAGTATCTTTTGGGTTTTTGTATGTATTTTGTAACTTGGATAGGAGAAGGGATGAGTGGGATACTCCTGGAACTAAACTATGCACAATTTGGTGGAGACACTTGAATAATGCTGTTTGGCGCTTACTTGACACTGGCTGAATGCCTATCAACGTTGACTTGACGCTGGTTAACGCTGGCCGGAAGCCTGTTAACTCTGACTTGACTTGAGACTGCTTTCTCACTAAAGAGGTCCTCTTTAAAGCTCCCCCTAAGCACTCCTGCTGAAGTAGCTATTTGAATACACTCCTGCACACTTCAGGGCCTGCACCGGCATCCTCTTTTCTCTCACTAATCTTCAGGGTTTAGACACTGGCACCCCCTTTCTCAGGCATAACTAATGGATAGCTGGCTCCTGGATCCCTTTGACCTTCTGGAGTGGCCCGCTCTCAGACAGACCCCTGGGCAGTTTGTCCACAGCACTCTGGATCCTTCCTGCAGCCCAGCTCAACCTTCGGTCCTCTAGGCCGACTGCCCAGGACACCCTCATATGCTCTAACAGGAGGAGAGACAGCTGTCACCCTCCTCCTGGGACTCTGCTTCCCGCCAAAGACCCCCTGTCACATGCTCCCCTCAGAATGATATTTTATCCCAGGGAGCACTGCAGCAAACTCCGCCCACTGAGACAGCTACAAGCCCTGGTGTGCTTGGCCAGGTTTCCTCCACTGTCCAATAAGAGCCCTCATTGGAAACAGTGGGGAGACTCCCCAGACTCAACAGATCACACCTGGAAACATGTGACAGCCTAACTAAATGATCAGGCCCCCCTGATAAGCAAACAGGGCCACATATATGCTTTTACCTAGCACCTACCTAGGAGGGTGCTACATACAGGCTGGAACTCTTCTTTCAAGTTATAACCACTTTAAGATCTGTGCCTAACCTCCCGAAACTGGAGCTAAGGGTTGCTTTAAAGTCTTCAACAAAACTGCTTAAAGCTTGTTGTCAGCTTTGCAAATGCATTGCAGAAAGGTCTAAACCAGTAATACAGTATATACCATTTTTTTTATTATGATTGTTATACTACTGTTAATTATCATTATGTATGTCACTATGTAATTCGATTTTAATGTACTGTCTTTTTCCTGCAGGTTCGAGTCTACATTGCGGCATTTTCAGCTGAAAAAAATGAATACGCCGACCTAATAGTCTTACGGTTCCTGTCTATGAATTCTATAGTAGATCCGTGGATGTTTATCATTTGTAGGACGTCAAAGTTCCACACTCATGTTCACAATCTATGTAGCAAAATTCACCAGCCAAGCAACACAAATTCTCAGCTACTTGAAGAAAGCACGAAAAGTTACTTGTAATGTAAATATTGACTGACAACGCCTGATGAGCTGGCCTGATGAAGGTTCCCTTCTTGGATTGTGGGAAGATTAGTAATGCATAAAACCTCAATGACATGGTTAACTCATAGACAATTATGAAGCTACCTAAACAAGCTATTGCTCCCAATAAATTAATACCTGGACAAACATTTCCTTCATGAGAAAAACTATGCAGACTTCTCTGCAGGATGCCCAGACTGGTCAAGTCATGGATGCACAGTAAACTATTTTAACAAGATGTAGCTGTTTAAATGTAAAGAGATGGATGTTGATGTATATTGTGACTATATATAAAATATATATGATAAAAATGTTTACATATTTGCTATTAATAAATTAATGTAAATCTTGAATGACAGAATACGATTCTGAAAGATATAAACCAGAAATAGATGGTCCTATTAAAGAATTGCTTTATAACAATAGTCAGGAGATGGAAAGGGGTTAGGAAAAAATGTAGATGGGTTATACAACGGGATGGAAAGATGATACAAAAATAAAAAATTTGATAACTATGAGATTGAATGGGGTTAGAAACAAATGTTGTAGATAGATGATATTACAGGATGGAATGGGGCTAGGAAGAGATGTAGTAGTAAATAGATTATATAATGGTATGGAATGGTGTTTGCAAGGCATGTATGGATAGATTTGACTATGAAATGGAATGGTGTTAAGGAAGAGATGTAGTGGAGGGGCTCAATTAGGAGATGGAGTGGGGTTAGGAATAGATGTAGTAGCTGGATTATATTGTTATATGCAATGGGGTTAGGAAGAGATGCTGTCAATGGATTATACCAGGTGATGGAATGGGGTTCGGAAAATATGTCATAAATGGATTATACTATGGGATGCAATGGGTATAAGAACAGGTGTAGAAGATGTAATATACTATGAGATAGAGTGCATGAAAGCAGAGCTCCAGCCACCCCCTCCAAAAATTAAAAGTCAGCAGCTACAAATACTGTAGCTGCTGACTTTTAATATTAGGACACTTACCTGTCCAGGGGTCCTGCGATGTCGGCACCCCAGTTGATTTTTCAATAGGCTGTCAGGTGCTACCACTGCCATTCCTTGTAAGGGAAACCAGCAGTGAAGCCTTGTGGCTTCACAACCGGTTCCCGACTGCGCATGCGACAAGCAAGCTTTATAAATGGCCAGGCGGTGGGGGAAGGAGGATGGGGCCAACCTTCCTGGGGCGAGGACCATTGGGAGGTCTCCCGGAAGTGGGGACGGGTACCTGTCAAAAACATGTACCCACTCCCCCCTGATAGGTGCCAAATGTGACACCGGAGGGGGGGGGGGACAGTAAGCAAACAAGCAGAGCTTCCATTTTTGGGTGAAGCTCTGCTTTAACCACTTTACAACCGGAGGATTTTGCTGTCTTCCGTCCAGGCCACTTTTTGCGATTCGGCGCTGTGCAACTTCAACTGACAATTGCGCGGTCGTGCGACGCCGTACCCAAACGAAATTTACGTCCTTTTTTTCCCACAAACAGAGCTTTCTTTTGGTGGTATTTGATCACCTGTGCGATTTTTACTTTTTGCGCTATAAACAAAAAAAGAGCATTTATTTTGAAAAAATAACAATATTTTTCACATTTTTTTATATGAAATTCCCCCCAAAAAAGATGTAAAAACCAATTTTTTTAAAAGTTTTTGGCCAATTTGTTTTATGCTACATATGTTTGGTAAAAAAAATCGCAATAAGCGTATTTTGATTGGTTTGCGCAAAAGTTATTGCGTTTACTAACAAAGGGAAAGATTTCTGTCATTTTTGGTGTTTTTTTTTTAACGCGTAATGGCGGCGATCTGCGATTTTTTTTTGCGGGACTGCGACATTGCGGCGGACAGACCGGACCCCTGACTGACATTTTTGACACTTTTGGGGGTACCAGTGACATTACTGCAGTAATCAGTGCTATATATATGCACTGTTACTGTAAAAATGACACTGGCAGTGAAGGGGTTAATTTTATTGGAGAGGGAGGGGTTAATGTATGCCTGGTGCTTACTGACGTGTAGGGGGGGAGGTGACTATGTGATTCATGGACAGATCGGATGTCCAGCTATGCTGAACAGTCCGATCTGTCACTCCCTGTCACTATGGAGATCCGCCCGCTGTGTTTACATACAGCGGGCGGATCTCCAGACTCGATCCCCGACGATCGGGTAAGAGCAGCGGCGATCGCCGCTGCTCCTCCCCTGGCCCGACTCCCGCTGTGAATGAAAACAGCGGGAGCGAGCCTCCGGCGGCGCGCAAGCGCCGCCCAGAAGGGGAGGAGTCCAGTCACGTTAATACTACGTGGCTGGACGATAACGAACCACTCTGCCGCAGTAGTATTACTGTGAGCGGTTGCAGAGTGATTAAGGAAGAGATGCAGTGGATTTATTATACTAGGTAAAAGAATGGAGTTAGGAAGAGATGTAGTAGATGGATTACACTATGGAATGGAATGGGGTTAGGAAGAGATGCAGTAGATGGATTGTACTATGGGATGGAATGGGGATGGGAATAGATGTAGTAGAGATTGATTATACTAGGTGATGGAATGGGGTTAGGAAGAGATGTCGTAGATGGATTATACTAGGTGATGGAATGGGGTTCATAAATATGTATAGATTGTGTAATATTGGGGGGTGTTTAGCTCAGTGGTAGATGCCACTTTTGTGTAGTGAGTCCACCTCACACAGGCATTATCGTTAAGGGCCTGGTAGCCCATGTTTATTGAAAGGGAAAAACAAAACAAAAGTACATCCAAAATTCCCAGGGGTTTCAACTTCATTCAGCAACCATAAAGGAAAACATAACAAGTCACCTGGCTCTGGTCAGCAGTACCTCTGCATGCTCCCAACAGACTTCTGGATTCCCTCCAGCCCCTGGACTCACTGGCTTCCTCAGTCTCCCAGTCTTTCGTAGCTGGCCAGCCTTTCCCAGTCCCAGCATTAAACCCCCCTCACACAGGCTGCATTCTCCAACAGTGGGGACAGATTTCCTGACAGGGATCCGTCTTCCAACAGCAGCCACTGCTCCAACTCCCACCACTTACTGCTGTCACCAGCCCATCGTTATCAAATTACTAGTCACTACTCATCTGGAATATTCAGTTCAGTTTTGGGCACCAGTTCAAAAAAATTATATTGGGGAACTGGAGAAAGGGCAGAGAAGAGCAACCAAACTGATAAGAGGCATGGGGGAGCTCAGCTATGAGGAAAGATTAGAGGAACTGAATGTATTTTCTCTTGTGAAGAGGAGATCAACATGTGCAAATACATAGGTGGTCCGTATAGTGAACTTGGTGTTGAGTTATTCACTTTAACTCCCTTAGCGGTATCCCAGAGCGTGACTCGGGGTGGATTTTTCATGCTACTATCGGTATCCCCGAGTCACGCTCAGGGTGGGTGTGCAGAGCCTGCAGCGGGGTTCCTTACCTTCTTCTGGCAATCCAGTGATGATCTCCCATTGCTGTGATCGCCGCTGAGATCCCCGCCGCTCGTCCGTCACTCTGATGACTTTCTGGTTCCGTTTCCTGCAGCAGCAATGGTGCATGGGAGCAGGACTGGGAGGAAAATTCAAAAGTTGCACCAACACAATCACAAAAAAAAAAATGTAAATATATATATAGTAGACATCCCAGATGTGATAAATTTGAAACACAAACGCATGAATTATAACCTAATCGATAATATAATTTTATTATATAATATATTATATATATATATATATATATATATATATATATATATATATAAAATATATTATATATAATAAAATTATATTATCGATTAGATTATAATTCATGCGTTTGTGTTTCAAATTTATCACATCTGGGATGTCTACTAGAGTCTTGTTTTGGTCAGGTTTAAGTCAGTAATTACTATAATACATAACGCCAAATTTCCATGCAAAAAATTGTACCGGCAGGGAGGTTAAGGTCATCACAGAGGACAGGGGGGCATTCTTTAACTCAAGAGGAAAAGAGATTTACGTCTCCAAATACGGAAAGGTTTCTGCATAGTAAGAGCTGTGAAAATGTGGAATAGGCTCCCTCAAGCGCCGGTTCTGTCCATCCAGCTCACTAGATTGCTTTAAAAAAGACTTGAATTCTTTCCTAAATGTGCATAATATAACTGGATACTAACCGTTATGGGTAAAGTTGATCCAGGGAATATTCGATTGCCTTCCCCTGCTGGAGCAAATTGGGTCATGCTTTGGGATTTTCTGCCTTCCTCTGGATCAACTGTGGGTATAGGATTGTATTTTTTTCCCCTTTTATTGGTAGAACTAGATGGACTTGTGTCTTTTTTCAACCAGACTAACTATATAACTATGTTATATGGGCGAGGAGAACCTGGGCACACACCCTGCTGGCTGTCCAGAACACCCGGACACAGGGTTTGAGATTCCGTCCCACCCAAGACTCTTTGGAATCTCCCAACTACAGTGCCCCATCCGGAAATAGCAAAAACTGGAGAAAGCTACCAGAGCAACTTTCTCCTCTCAAAATAAGTGCTCTGTAGCCCTGCCCATACAAGTGTCCTTTATAAATCTATTTTTGTAGAATCCCAGTGGATTATACAATGGGATGGAATGGGGATAGGAGGAGATGCAGTAGACGGATTGTACTATTGTACTATGGGACGGAATGAGGATAGGAAGAGATGCCGTAGACGGATTGTACTATTGTACTATGGGACGGAATGAGGATAGGAAGAGATGCCGTAGACGGATTGTACTATTGTACTATGGGACGGAATGAGGATAGGAAGAGATGCAGTAGACAGATTGTACTATTGTACTATGGGACGGAATGAGGATAGGAAGAGATGCAGTAGATGGATTGTACTATTGTACTATAGCACGGAATGAGGATAGGAAGAGATGCAGTAGATGGATTGTACTATGGGATAGAATGAGGTTTGGAATAAATGCACGTAGTAGATATGTTATACTATGGAATAGAATGGGGTTAAAGCGGAGTTCCACCCGAAAACGAAAGTTCGTTCCATCTTCTTGGTCCGGGTCACCTGAAAAACAAATGCATGATCGCAATTTTTTTTTTTTTTTTACTTACCTTGTTTAGAAGATAATATACTTACCTTACTTCCTCTTCCTCCCTCGGCGGCCACGGTGAGTCGTCACTTCCTGGCTTGCAATGATTCCTGGGAGCTGAACGTCATCGCTCCCAGGAATCAATGCGCCTGCACCGGCCCCGACGTCAGTTCCGGTGCAGGCGCCGTCATACCTTGCTAAACAGCTTCTGGGCATGCCCAGAAGCTGTGCAGGGATGACGCTGCAGACCCGGAAGTGACGGCGGGGCCGGCGCAGTGCATCGTGGGACCGAAGAGGACGGAAGAGGACGCAGAAGAGGATCTTTGGATTTCTTCTTGCAGGTAAGTGCAACCCGGGACAGTTCAGAGGCTATCCATTGTGTAATGCACTATTTTATGTATTTTTTTGTTTTTTAGGTGGAACTCCGCTTTAAGAAGAGATGTAGTAGATATAATATACTAGGGGATGGAATGTGGTTGGGAAGAGATGTAGTAGATGGATTACACTATAGGATGAAATGGGGTTAGGAAGAAATGTAGTAGATGTATTAGATTATGAGATTGAATGGGGTTAAGAAGAGATGCAGTAGATGGATTTGTACTATGGGATGGAGTGGGGTTGGGAAGAAATGTAGTGGATCTATTGTAAAATGTAATGTTATAAAATGTAATAAGGCTAGGTAAAGATGTAGGTAATGCAAAATACCAGGGCATGGAATAGAGTTACTAATTGATGAGTTCGAAGATTGAAGCTATGGAAATAAAAGGGTTCAGAAAAAAGTTAAATACTTTAAAAAAAGAAAATAAATGAGAGGCAGGGAAGTTGTTGAAGCTTTCTGGTCATAAAAGTGATGGTACACTTTTTTGAAACTCCTGAAAAGGACAGCAAGGATCGTTTCACACAAAGGTGAAAAGCCATTTAATCCAATTATAGATTTATTAAAACATAATTCAAAATTTTTTTTTTGCATGCAACTCATTTAAAGTAATATTAAACTCTTGGCATTTTTTAACACATTGAGCACAGTAAATAAAACATTCCCCTGTAAAGTATTTCTTTATTCTTACCCCAGCACTTTATGTTCACTACTTTAAGTGCTGCTAGCTCCTGCTTTCTCATTGTTGCTTCTCTGAACTTCTGGTCATCACAGGAAATAGCAGTGGACAGTACAGTCTCCTACCAGTCTGTTAGCATGGAGAGGGGGGGGAGCAGGGTTGTTCCTTGCCATCTTAGGCTATGTGGCTGTGTGATTATGTTGATGCACACAATGCAGGGAGACACAACTCTAGTCCCTTCATGCAGAGGGAAAATCATAGGATCCTGCAAAAAAAAAAAAAAGAAAGCCACCCTAAAACAGGAAACCTGGGGAATATATCATGCCACCAGCCTAAACTGGAACATGGACAAGGATTAAAAGATAAACAAAAGCTGAATATTTAGTAAGTGAGTAAAATGGCTCTAAAAGATAACCTTTTTTTTAATTAAAATAATAAACATATTATCTATAAAGGACTGAAAATAAATGTAAAACAAATATATCAATCACCCAGCGCTTCGGAACAAATTATATATAGGTAAACAATATTAATGTACAATCAATAATAATTAAACCATTTATGGTGAAGCTGCTGCCTCATAAACCATAATCATATAAAAGGATATGTATAACACCTCCAAGATGCTAGTCAGCGTATAGGGTTAGACACATAAGCAGCGCTATTATTAATAACTATATCCTCAAAGGAAATATAGAGAAACCTAAATTAGGTGAGTCCATAGATGAACACAGTCCAAAAGGAAAGGGTGATAGTTCACCACGAAGTATAGTCAGCTCATGCACCTTCACTGCACCACGTGCCCAATCCCTTAGGTATAATTCACTCACCAGAAATATATATATATTGTGCCTTTATATCCACCAACTCAGCCAGCAAGCTCCCAATCCCCTGTAAAATTGGACCACCGCCACTGCAGGTCAGCTCAATGAAGTATTCCAATTATACACCTGTGCCTCCAAATCCTCCAAGGGGGCACAGCAAATTTACACTGTTAGGGTCCTTTCACACGGGGCGGACCGGTTTTTGATCCGCTCCTGCATTTTTTTATTTTTTATTTTTATGGACAGGGATGACACAAGTGTCATCCGGTCCGTATGTCCGTTTATCATCCCATCCGTTTGGGGACGATAAACGGATATAATGTATGTCAATGGAATTGCGGATGTTAGCGGATGACACAGCTGACATCCGTTTTTGCGTCCGTTACGTTTCTTTAAACAGAAGAAAAATAGGGTTCCTTTCCGTTCCAAAAATTGGAACTGATAGGAAAGGACGCAACATCCGCTGACATCCGCAATCCCATTGACATGCATTATGTCTGTTTTTCATCCGCAAAAAAATGGGATGAAAAACGGACATACGGACCGTCCGCCAGTGTGAAAGGACCCTAATATAAGCTGTACACTCACTACTTTACATTGTAGCAACGTGTAATTTCTTCTGTGTTGTCACATGAAAAGATATAATAAAATATTCACAAAAATGTGAGGGGTGTACTCACTTTTGTGAGATACTGTATGTAGTTCAAGTCTTTATTTAGCGGTTTGCCAATTCAGCTTTATAGGAACTGAATTTGATATCAAATTAAAAACTATTTATACTTACACCCCAGTTACCTGTAGCAAAACTTAGAAGAAAAAAAACTTTTACTTTATTTTGTTGTTATTGCAGTGATAAAATGTGGTTTTCCTGTGTAATTCCCATATAATAGATTCTTTTTTTTTTTTTTAAAACACCCTTCTGTTAAAGATAAAAATGTATGGTATTGTTCACTTATACAGAAGCTCAATGTTTTTCTCAGAAAAGCAGTGGAACTTCAGAATAGCCCTTGCAGTTTAGATCTCTTCCTGATAAGATTAGTCAAGAAGAGATAGTGGTGAACAAAACTTATTGATCTGGAAACATTCAGGGGTGGACCCCAAGGTTAAGAGTTCTTAGATATGTGCCTTGTGATCTAATCTTTTTATTTATGGGAAAGGAAAATATAAAATTCAGTGTTATGTAATGATGTGTATACAGTAAGTTCTTAAAATGTAATGGAAAGAAGAGAAACCTTAAAGAGTCCAATAACAATATACACTGCTCAAAAAATTAAAGGAACACTTTGAAAACACATCAGATCTCACTGGGGAAAAATCTCATGCTGGATATCTTTTGTGCATTGTCGTGCACCAGGAGGAACCCAGGACCCACTACACCAGCGTAGGGTCTGACAATGGGTCCAATAATTTTATCTCAATACCTAATAGCAGTCAGGGTGTCATTATCAAGCCTATAGAGGTCTGTGCGTCCCTCCATTGACATGTTTCCCCAGACATCACTGACCCACCACCACACCGGTCATGCTGAAGGATGTTACAGGCAGCATAACGTTCTCCACGCCTTCTCATTTCATGTCTGTCACATGTGCTCAGGGTGAACCTTCTCTCATCTGTTAAAAACACAGGGCACCAGTGGCGGACCTGCCAATTCTGGTGTTCAATGGCAAATGCCAATCAAGCTCCACAGTCCCGGGCAGTGAGCACAGGGCCCACTCCGGCCCTCAGGCCACCCTCATGAATTCTGTTTCTGATTGTTTGGTCAGAGACATTCACACCAGTGACCTGCTAGAGGTCATTTTGTAAGGCTCTGCCAGTGCTTATCCTGTTCCTGATTGCACAAAGAAGCAGATACCAGTCAGTGGCGGCTGGTGAAGTTTTAAGATGGGGGGGCGCAAGACCCCGCCCTTCTATTTTGACCCCTCCCATTTATCAGAAGCCCCACCCCTTATAGACTCCACCCATTTTGTCCCCTATATTTTGCTTGCGTGAACAAATTCTCCCAATATATCACATATTAAGGGGTCTCTCAGTACTAGTATATCCCATAATAGGGAGCAGGGGCCCTATTATGGGATATACTGTGAGAGACACCCTATTATGGGATACACTGACTGAGAGTGGCACAAACCCCACAGTACAGACCCTCTAGCACAAACCCCACAGTACAGACCCCCTAGCACAAACCCCACAGTACAGGCCCCCTAGCACTAATCCCACAGTACATGCCCCCTTTCAATGTAGTGACCAATGTACATGCCCCCTTTCAATGCAGTGACCAGCGTACATGCCCCCTTTCAATGCAGTGACCAGCGTACATGCCCCCTTTCAATGCAGTGACCAGCGTACATGCCCCCTTTCAATGTAGTGACCAGCATACAGGCCCCCTTTCAATGTATTGACCAGCGTACAGGCCCCCTTTCAATGCAGTGACCAGCGTACATGCCCCCTTTCAATGTAGTAACTAGCATACAGGCCCCCTTTCAATGTAGTGACCAGCGTACAGACCCCCTTTCAATGTAGTGACCAGCGTACATGCCCCCTTTCAATGTAGTGACCAGCATACATGCCCCTTTCAATTAAGTGACCAGCGTACATGCCCCCTTTCAATGTAGTGACCAGCGTACGTGCCCCCTTTCAATGTAGTGACCAGCGTACAGGCCCCCTTTCAATGTAGTGACCAGTATACATGCCCCCTTTCAATGTAATGACCAGCGTACAGGCCCCCTTTCAATGCAGTGACCAGCGTACATGCCCCTTTCAATGCAGTGACCAGCGTACATGCCCCTTTCAATGCAGTGACCAGCGTACATGCCCCTTTCAATGCAGTGACCAGCATACATGCCCCCTTTCAATGTACTGACCAGCGTACATGCCCCTTTCAATGTAGTGACCAGCGTACATGCCCCCTTTCAATGTACTGACCAGCGTACATGCCCCTTTCAATGTAGTGACCAGCGTACATGCCCCTTTCAATGCAGTGACCAGTATACATGCCCCCTTTCAATGTAGTGACCAGCGTACATGCCCCTTTCAATGTAGTGACCAGCATACATGCCCCTTTCAATGCAGTGACCAGCGTACATGCCCCTTTCAATGCAGTGACCAGCGTACATGCCCCTTTCAATGCAGTGACCAGCGTACATGCCCCCTTTCAATGTAGTGACCAGCGTACATGCCCCTTTCAATGCAGTGACCAGTATACATGCCCCCTTTCAATGTAGTGACCAGCGTACATGCCCCTTTCAATGTAGTGACCAGCATACATGCCCCTTTCAATGCAGTGACCAGCGTACATGCCCCTTTCAATGTAGTGACCAGCGTACATGCCCCTTTCAATGCAGTGACCAGCGTACATGCCCCTTTCAATGCAGTGACCAGTATACATGCCCCCTTTCAATGTAGTGACCAGCGTACATGCCCCTTTCAATGTAGTGACCAGCATACATGTCCCTTTCAATGCAGTGACCAGCGTACATGCCCCTTTCAATGCAGTGACCAGCGTACATGCCCCTTTCAATGCAGTGACCAGCGTACATGCCCCCTTTCAATGTACTGACCAGCGTACATGCCCCTTTCAATGCAGTGACCAGCGTACATGCCCCCTTTAAATGTAGTGACCAGCGTACATGCCCCCTTTCAATGTAGTGACCAGCGTACATGCCCCTTTCAATGCAGTGACCAGCGTACATGCCCCTTTCAATGCAGTGACCAGCGTACATGCCCCCTTTCAATGTAGTGACCAGCGTACATGCCCCTTTCAATGCAGTGACCAGTATACATGCCCCCTTTCAATGTAGTGACCAGCGTACATGCCCCTTTCAATGTAGTGACCAGCGTACATGCCCCTTTCAATGCAGTGACCAGCGTACATGCCCCTTTCAATGCAGTGACCAGCGTACATGCCCCTTTCAATGCAGTGACCAGCGTACATGCCCCTTTCAATGCAGTGACCAGCGTACATGCCCCCTTTCAATGTACTGACCAGCGTACATGCCCCTTTCAATGCAGTGACCAGCGTACATGCCCCCTTTCAATGTAGTGACCAGCGTACATGCCCCCTTTCAATGTAGTGACCAGCGTACATGCCCCTTTCAATGCAGTGACCAGCGTACCTGCCCCCTTTCAATGTAGTGACCAGCGTACATGCCCCTTTCAATGCAGTGACCAGTATACATGCCCCCTTTCAATGTAGTGACCAGCGTACATGCCCCTTTCAATGTAGTGACCAGCATACATGCCCCTTTCAATGCAGTGACCAGCGTACATGCCCCTTTCAATGCAGTGACCAGCGTACACGCCCCCTTTCAATGTAGTGACCAGCGTACATGCCCCCTTTCAATGCAGTGACCAGTATACATGCCCCCTTTCAATGTAGTGACCAGCGTACATGCCCCTTTCAATGTAGTGACCAGCATACATGCCCCTTTCAATGCAGTGACCAGCGTACATGCCCCTTTCAATGCAGTGACCAGCGTACACGCCCCCTTTCAATGTAGTGACCAGCGTACATGCCCCCTTTCAATGTAGTGACCAGCGTACATGCCCCCTTTCAATGTAGTGACCAGCATACATGCCCCTTTCATCCATCCATGATGATATATATAATGATATCTGCACACTCTGGTCTGGGCCCGGCCTGGGTAACTTGATATTATTCTTGCACCGTGACCTGCCTGTACCTACCTGTTCTGGCCTGGGTCTATCCATCCATCATGGATGAATGGACCCATGCCAGGCCAGAACAGGTAGGTACAGGCAGGTCACGGTGCAAGAATAATATCAAGTTACCCAGGCCGGGCCCAGACCAGAGTGTGCAGATATCATTATCATCATGGATGGATGGATGGACCCAGGCCAGGCCAGAACAGGTAGGTACAGGCAGGTCACGGTGCAAGAATAATATCCCAAGCCAGGCCCAGACCAGAGTGTGCAGATATCATTATATATATATATATAGATATATATATATATATCTATATATCATCATGGATGGATGGATCATCCATCCATCCATGATGATATATATAATGATATCTGCACACTCTGGTCTGGGCCCGGCCTGGGTAACTTGATAAATCTTGCACCGTGACCTGCCTGTACCTACCTGTTCTGGCCTGCGTCCATCCATCCATCCATCCATGATGATGATATCTGCAGCAGATATCATTATCATCATGGATGGCATGGCAGGCAATGGCATGGCATGGATGGCAGGCAATGGATGGCATGGCATGGATGGCAGGCAATGGATGGCAATGGCATGGCACGGATGGCAGGCAATGGATGGCATGGCATGGATGGCAGGCAATGGATGGCAATGGCATGGCACGGATGGCAGGCAATGGATGGCAATGGCATGGCACGGATGGCAGGCAATATATGGCATGGCATGGATGGCAGGCAATGGATGGCATGGCATTGATGGCAGGCAATGGATGGCAGGCAATGGCAAGGCATGCATTTTTTTGTGGAGTGGACAGAGGCCTGAGGAGGAGGAGGACTGAGGACTTACCGGGCTGCTGCTGGACTCGTCTCTCTCTCTTCCGACCCGAGGCCTGGATCCGAATGCGGTCTGCCGTCCGTCCACGAAGAAGGCCCGCCGCCGCCCGATCCGACTCCTGGTCTCCGTCTCCTCCTGGTCCTGGACTGGTCCTCCTAGTCAAGCGGCGACTCGGTGTCGGCGTCGGCGACATCTCTGAGCGGACTGGAGTCTTCTATCCTCTCTCAGCCGCGGGAAGGAATGGAACCCGGAAGGCGGAAGCGGTGATCGTGACGCCGGGGCGGTGCACCGCCCCACGCGTCACGTGACCAGATGATGTCCTTCTGTGATCACAGCCAGGTGGGGGTGACCAATCGCTCTTTTCTGCGCCCAGGTTACGCCCCAGAAGGCAGCCAATCGGCGCCTCTTCTGGGACGTAAACCCCACCCCCCCCTAGCCACCAGTGCCATCACAGAGGCCGGCGAACCCAATTTTTTTTTTTCACAACTTTAATCGTTCATTTTGTAATTTTTTTTTTCTTTTTTCTTTTTCTTTTTTTTGGGGTAGAGGGGTGGCGCCCTGACGCCCCCTATGCACGGGCCGCCACTGATACCAGTCCTACTGATGGGTTAAGGACATTCTATGGCCCTGTCCAGCTCTCCTAGAGTAACTGCCTGTCTCCTGGCATCTTCTCTGTGCTCTTGAGATTGTGCCAGAAAACACAGCGAAGCTTCTTGCAATGGCACGTGTTGATGTGTCATCCTGGAGGAGTTGGACTGCCTATGAAACCTCTTTAGGGTCCAGGTTTTGCCTCATGCTACCAGTAGTAGCACTAACCCTAGCCAAATGCAAAACTAGTGAAAAAACAGTCAGAAAAGATGATTAGGGAAAGAGAAGTCAGTGGCCTTTGGAGGTCATCTCATTGTTGCCCATCTAGTGCACCTGTTAATTTAATTTACACAAAAGCAGCTGAAACTGATTAATAACTCCCTCTGCTACTTAACTGACCAGATCAATATCCCAGGAGTTTAATTGACTTGATGCTATACTCTGATTAAAAAGTGTTCCTTTAATTTTTTGAGCAGTGTATATGATCGTGATAGTGATAAGACTTCCAGTCCTGGGATTTGTGACTCACCATGTGACATAATCATATTAGTGATCCGAATCCACCATCAAAGAAAGGTGGACCCCTACTAAAGCCAGTGGACTTTTTACAGAGTCAGATGCGCCTGAAATAACATAACGTGTCCAAATGTGACGAACCTTTGGGAATCCCATATAATCTGGGAGCATTTCAGATAGATATGATGAAGCGGGGTATCACCATACAAGTAAAATGGAGAAAATCTCATTGTTTAAAACCGTAAAGAGCTTTTATAGGTACAAAAGGGTTAAACATACTCACATAGGATATGACAAAAACAGCGCTGTAAAAAATTCAAGGCTCACAATTCATACACAAAGAAGATCCTGATCGTTTAAAAAGTAAACAAGCGTGGCAATATGACGTACAGTGGCGCCACCCAACGCGTTTCCTTATAACTGACATCATCGGTGGGGAATGCATGTGCAGGCCCCGATGATGTCAGTTATAACAAAAGGTGCAATAAAGCTCTAAAACGGTTTTACACTATTTGGGCTTTTCACCATTTTACGTGTATGGTGATACCCTGCTTCATCATATCCATCTGAGATGCTCCCGGATTCCCAGAGGTTAGGCACATTTGGACATATTATATTATTTTTCTGTAATAGAGTCCACTGGTTTTGGTAGGAGTCCATCTTTCTATGGTAGGGATTCGGATCACTAATATGAATATGTTCCTTGTCACATGGTGACTCACAGATCAGAGGACCGGAAGTCTTATCACTATCATGATCATATATATTATTGGACTCTTTCTCTCCTTTCTGATTTTCTCTGTACTGGGATGGGGAGAATTTAAAGGGGGGAGGGGGTCATATGTGGTTGTAAACTGGCCTGTAAATACGCACTCATGAGCCATGTTTTCTGTGCATAGCGCACTCCTGAACCCTGCACCCTGTGCATGATGCACTCCTGAACTCAGTATCCTTAACCCTGCCACTCTGTGCATTACGTACTCCTGGGTTTATTTGACAATGCTCCTTTAGGACCCTCCTACTGTCAGTGCAATTCAGCCACACCCTCAATTTGAAGCTCCAGCCGCTGTTGCTCTCCTCATTGGAAAGATTGATAGCATTGGCTCCCGCTGCTGTCAGTCAAAAGCTGTGACATGGGAGTGGGGGCGGGGCTGAATCCCACTGTCTGAGTCAATGGACACAGCAGCGGGACTCGGTAGTGGCTTTCCGTGGGAAGAGGAAGGGCCTGGAAAGCTGGTGAGGGACCCCAGCAGAAGAGGATCTGGGCTGCTCTGCGCAAAACCATTACGCAGAGCAGGTAAGTATAACATGTTTGTTATTTAAAAAAAAAAAAAAACGTTTACAACCACTTTAAAGTTCCAGCCTTGGGAAAAAAAATTAAAAGCCAGCATCTACAAATACTGTAGCTGCTGACTTTTAATATAAGAACACTTACCTGTCCAGGGAGCCCTTGATGTCGGCACCCCAAGCCGATCCGTCCATCGGCTTCAGGTGCAGGCACTGGCATTGCAAGCAAGGGAAACCACCAGTGAAGCCTTCAGTCTTCACAGCCGGTTTCCTACTGTGCATGCGCGAGTCCTGCGGCGCTTTCTGCATGGTCCCATTGTCTTCTGGAGCACACACAGGTCCCAGAGGGCAGCATGGGGAAGGAGGGGGGCCAGATGCAATCGTGGAAGTGACATACCTCGCTGCGGCGACATAGAACGGAGTTCCTGATGAAAAAATGCAGAAAGGATACTAAAAAGACAAAAAAATAAAATGATATCCAAAAAACGAGGTAAGGGGTGGTCAAATGTTAAGACCGAGTTGTCTTTTTGCCTGGAACTCCACTTTAACCTCTTCATCTTTATCCTCCCTCTGTATGTGACCTGTACATTAACCCTTTCCCCACCTCCTCACTCTGTGTATGACTTGTACATTAATGATGCTCTATATCTAGTGCACCATTTCCAAGTGCCATGTTTCTCCATTTCTAGAAACTTGTGGCAAAAAATTAGATCACTTTGGAGTGTCTACTTTCCTAAAGAAAAAGGGTAATTTTGGGGGTGTTTGTAATGTCCTGGAATTGTTATTTGATGTCTTAACAGAAAAGGATTTTTTTATATTTATATAGTAAAAAAAAAAAAAAAAAGGTTATTAAATTACCACCAAACTAAATTTCTGTCTCAAAAAAATGATATACAATTAATTTGGGTACAATGTAGTTTGATTAAGTAATTGTCAGTCAAATGGTCACAGCACTTACATCTGAAAAATGGCCTGGTAATGAGGGGCTATTACAGGCTGGTACTGAACAGGAAGAACTTGCAGGCTGTGTGATGCTTGCAAATGATCTTTTCACATATTGAAGTTTTGTGTATTAGGTGCTGAAATGTAAGTGGAAACATTTCAAATGTTCACACTTTATGACACTTTTTTTCTCACACATCGAGCAATGCATACACAGTATCTCACAAAAGGGAGTACACATCTGTAAATATTTTATTATATCTTTTCATGTGACAACACTGAAGAAATGACACTTTGCTACAATGTAAAGTAGTGAGTGTACAGCTTATATAACAGTGTAAATTTGCTGTCCCCTCAAAATAACTCAACACACAGCCATTAATGTCTAAACCGCTGGCAACAAAAGTGAGTACACCCCTAAGTGAAAATGTCCAAATTGGGCCTAATTAGCCATTTTCAGTCCCCGGTGTCATGTGACTCGTTAGTGTTACAAGGTCTCAGGTGGGAATGGGGAGCAGTTGTGTTAGATTTGGTGTTAACCCTCTCACTCTCTCATACTGGTCACTGGAAGTTCAACATGGCACCTCATGGCAAAGAACTCTCTGAGAATCTAAAAGAAAGAATTGTTGCTCTACATAGAGATGGCCTAGGCTATAAGAAGATTGCCAAGAGCCTGAAACTGAGCTGCAGCACGGTGGCCAAGACCATACAGCGGTTTAACAGGACAGGTTCCACTCAAAACAGGCCTCGTCATCGTCGACCATAGAAATTGAGTGCACATGCTCAGCATCATATCCAGAGGAAATTAAAAGTGGAGGAGCGCAAGGTCTCTAACATCCACCAGCTCCGTGATGTCATCCTGGAGGAGTGGAAGAGGACTCCAGTGACAACCTGTGAAGCTCTGGTGAACTCCATGCCCAAGAGGGTTAGAGCAGTGCTGGAAAATAATGATTGGCCACACAAAATATTGACACTTTGGACCCAATTTGGACATTTTCACGTAGGGGTGCACTCACTTTTGTTGCCAGCGGTTTAGATATTAATGGCTGTGTGTTGAGTTATTTTGAGGGGAAAGCAAATTTACACTGTTATACAACATGTACACTCACTAATTTACATTGTAGCAAAGTGTCATTTCTTCAGGCTCCATTCACACTAGTACGACTTGTCAGGCGACTTGTGTGCCCTCAAGTCGCCCCAAGTCGCTTGTCATAACAAATGCAATGTAAATGAATGAGAGCCGTCTTAATATGCACTACTGAAGTCGCTCCGACTTCAGAAAAGGGTCCTGTACTACTTCAAGGTGACTTGTATCCGACTTGTGCCAATAGACTTCAATGGGAGTGGCCTCCAAGTCGGATCCTTATCTTTTGTCAAGCGACTGTGATCCGACTTCCCAGGAAGAAGGAAAATTAGCCAGGCATTCCCCACATTGCAGCCATGCCTACAGTTCCTATATACCATTATCTCTGCCTGGTCTGTGTGAGTGGCACTGGTGGACACAGATAAGTGACACTGGGGGGCAGTGGCACTGGTGGACACTGATACGTGGCACTGATGCGTGGCACTGGTGGACACTGATACGTGGCACTGGTGGACACTGATTCGTGGCACTGGTGGACACTGATTTGTGGCACTGATACGTGGCACTGATATGTGGCACTGGTGGACACTGATTCGTGGCACTGATATACGTGGCACTGGTGGACACTGATTCGTGGCACTGATATGTGGCACTGATATACGTGGCACTGGTGGACACTGATTCATGGCACTGGTGGACACTGATTCGTGGCACTGGTGGACACTGATTCATTGCACTGGTGGACACTGATTCGTGGCACTGATACATGGCACTGATATGTGGCACTGGTGGACACTGATTCATGGCACTGATACGTGGCACTGGTGGGCAGTGGCACTGGTGGACACTGATACGTGGCACTGGTGGACACATACGTGGCACTGGTGGACACTGATACGTGGCACTGGTGGGCAGTGGCACTGGTGGACACATACGTGGCACTGGTGGGCAGTGGCACTGGTGGACACTGATACGTGGCACTGGTGGGCAGTGGCACTGGTGGACACATACGTGGCACTGGTGGACACTGATACGTGGCACTGGTGGGCAGTGGCACTGGTGGACACATACGTGGCACTGGTGGGCAGTGGCACTGGTGGACACTGATACGTGGCACTGGTGGGCAGTGGCACTGGTGGACACATACGTGGCACTGGTGGATACTGATACGTGGCACTGGTGGGCAATGAGGAAATTAGTAAAAAAAAAAACAGAAAAGGGGAATTAGGTCACAACACATCATATTCTGATTGGCCAAATACAAAGTCGTCTATCATATAAGTCGCTTTAAATAATTCACAAGTCACGCTGAAGTCGTGGTAAAGTCGCGGTAAAAAGTCGCTCCGTCATGGGGCGACTTATGGTCGCGGTAGTGTGAACCGAGTCTCAGTGTAGTCACATGAAAAGATATAATAAAATATTTGCAAAAACGTGGGGGGGAGGGGGGGGTCACTTTTTTAAGATATTGTACATACACTGCTCAAAAAAATTAAAGGAACACTGTTTAATCAGAGTATAGAATCAAGTCAATTAAACTTCTGGGATATTTAGCTGGTCGGTTAAGCAGCAGAGGGGATTTGTTAATCAGTTTCAGCTGCTTTGGTGTTAATGAAATTAACAAAAGGTGCACTAGATGGGCAACAATGAGACAATGATGTGGGGGTGAAAAAGTTGGAAACGGTGCTACCTAATGCATGTGCAAAGATGCAAGTGCAAATAGAGGAGAAAGTGCTTAGTGCGTACAAAATAGTGCAAATATAAATCGTGCAAATATTGCGTCTGTGGAAAATTTCCAATCACTGGCTAAATATAAATGAGTTTCAGCCGAAAGATAAATAAATAAATAGTGTGTGTGAGGTATGGTATTAATAAGTATGCGGCCGCAGGCCGGTATTTGTGGGAGGAGCTAGCAGGCTTTATAGCGCCGCCCCTCCCCTTGACCGGCCTGCTGCCTCGGATCGTCACTGGTCAGGTGTTTCCAGTGATCACCTGACGTCGGATCTCGCTGTTCCTCCTCGTGGACCGGACGTCCGGTCGGGTCGTGCAGCAGGAAGCGCTGCTCGCCGAGCTCCTCTTCCACAGCGCAGCCTCTGTCAAGTTGCCTGGCTCTCCCTCCGCTGGTATCCTGTCCGGCTCCCCTGCGTTTGGCCACCGTCTGCTCTGCTGTTTCTGTCGGCCACTCCGCTGCTTTCTCCCCGCTGTTCAGCAGGAGGTCAGGTACGGCAGGGTATGGGGGGGAGGGGGGGGGGGTTGGCATCTTCCTGCACACACTGCCTGCCTCCCTGTAGGCCACGGCTATTTTTTCTCCACATACGGTCCTGCACACACTGCCTGCCTTCCTGCAAGGCCACGGCTACCTCCATACACAGTCTCATGCACACACTGCCTGCCTTTCCACTAGGCCACGGCTACTTCACATTTACGTGTCTCTACTCTCATTTCAGCCTCCGTCAGCTTGTCTCCCCCATATCATGTTCCCTGCTTTGTTCCTGGTTGTCACGGCTGTCATTGCTTTGGGGGGGGTGGCCCGGTCTTACCAGAGGAAGGGGGGGGGGTTGGTATGTGAGGGTTGGTGGGAGGGGGGGGGCGGGGGGTCTCATGGCTCGCAGGGTGTGCATGTTCTGTTAGGTTCCTCATGATGTTATCCAGTGGGGGGTCTGGGAGACCCCCCCCTATTTGTTGACCATTTTCCTTTTTCCTTCAGGTTCTCACCATGTCCTTCAATACCGGCATCAGGTACTACTTCAGGTTCAGGTTCCTTGTGTACCTCACGGCTCCACTCATTTTTTAGTCTTCACAGACGCTACCCTGGCGTCGCCCATAGACACTGGTAGGCATTCTGTCATTTGCCCCCACCACACTTAGTCATCTTTGTCTGGTTGCCCGGTGGTCAGCCCCTTCCAGGTTCTTCAGGCTCTTACACTCCTCATGTGCTTCACCTGCGGTTGCTTTGGTTCCGTGCTCCATCACGGCTTCATCACCTCCACGCACATACCACATTTTCATGTTGTCCGTCTTTCTTGTCGTCACTGTCTTTTTTTGCGTCACTTCAGCTGTATGGTTCTGTCATGTATTGCCCCCCCCCCCCTTGTAGGGCAAGTCAACTGGCTGTTAGGGTTCAGGCGCTGGCCTTAGACCCCCCCCTTCGTAGCCGGTCCCGCGAGGCCAACCTCCCAATCTCGTCGGAGATTATTTCGCCCCACGGGCCAAACCAAAGCTAGCGCCTCGCTCCACCCTTCTCATGGGGTTTATAGTTAGGGCCTCACCTGTCACGGCCACACGTTTTGATTCTTTTACTGTCACCGAGAGGCCATCTTTCCCGCCACCACGTCTGTGGCTCACGCCCCTCGCCCAAATCATAGGTAGAGCCTCTCACCGGCCGCTTGGCATCTAGCAGGGCCTCACCTGTCACGGGGTAGTTAAGTTTTTCGCCTCTGGGCTCTAGCTAGCCAGCCAGTGGTTCTCCTATACGTTACGGTCGTTAATCGGTCTTGGGCGTTCTACTTTTTTCTGTTTCCTTCTACAGCGGGCCTCAAGGAGCCACCCTGGAAGATGGATTTTCCTCCCCCTCCACGCCAGCCAGGATCAGCACCCCTGTCAGGTCCGGTACCCCCAGGGGTCGTCGGGTTCCTTCTCCGCTGGGCTCTTACGGGTCTTGGACTATTCCGAAAATCTCGGCGGTCCTACGCCAGAAGGGTATCTCGTTCCCGGCCACTGCAAGAAAAGCGGAGCTGTTCAAATTGATGATGGAACATCCAGAAGATCCGGGACTGGGCACCAGCTCTCAGGGCTGTTCATCTGCCATACAGGGAACCCTGGACTCCATCCTATCCTCCCTACAGTCCATCGGCGATAGACTGACTAAGCTGGAGGACGCCAGTCCGGCCCAAGGGGGCCCCCCTCCTTCCTTGCCGGTCCCAACCCCAGTTCCTGCTGGTGATCAGGGTAGGCCCCCAGTTCCCATCTTGCCTTCTTCCACGGTTTCTCCTATTATCACCCCGGCCCACTTGGTCCCCGCGGCTCTCCGCAAGGATATCTTGGAGGGGAAGGATGTCAACCTAGTGGCTCTCCTCATTGCCTCCCAGGACATGGTCGAAAGTAAGGTCTACAATTACGGTGATTTGTCCGTAGTCATGAAGGCCAGGGACCCCCGGCTTAATAAGAAGCTCACTATCCCCGAGTTTGTCCTGGCCTTCGGCATCTACAGGGACGTTTTATGTTCCGTTTACCCGCAGCGGCGGGAAGAGTTAGATCTCTACTTGCATAAGATAGTGGATTTAGGGCACAAATACGGGGGTTTTACCTTCTTCGACTTTCATAAGTCAGTCTCAGCCAAGGCGGCGGCAGCCTTGGCTCAATTCAATGTTCGTGTGGATTGGAGTCTACTGGATACCGAGCTCTTCTGCAGGCACTTCGCAGGCTTGGCACCTCCCTCCTGTGCCACATGCTCCTCCACTTCACATTCTGCCAGCCTTTGCCCCATGGAGGCTGTGTCCTCCCCGGCCGGGGTCCCAGGGGGAGGGGGCTGGCAGGTCAGAGCAGCGTGGCCTTAGGGATAAGCTGGGTCGTCCCATAGTGTTCTTAGGTAAAGCCCAGGTTTGCAATAATTTCAATGGGGGGGCGTGCAGCTTCAGTGCTTGCAGGCTGCTCCATGTCTGCTCCATCTGTTTCAGGGCTTACACAAAATCCATGTGTCCATCCAAGATGTACCCTAAACAATGACTAACCGGGGTCAAGGTCGAGGTACTGGAGTTTTACCTGCAGGCTCATCCGTCTCCACACCTGGTGGAGTATCTGATTCAGGGGTTCTTGGGTGGGTTCCACACGGGGCTGGTGTCTCTTCCCACGGGGACTCTGGAATGTCCCAATTTACTGTCGGCCACGGAGGACCCGGAGTCGGTAGATCTACTACTTGAGAAGGAAGTGCAGGAGGGGTTCATGTTAGGCCCCTTCCCGGCCCCCCCCTTCTCCTCTTGGCGTACCAACCCGATCGGTATTGCCACAAGCAAATTCACCAATAAAAAACGTTTGATTATCGACATGTCGGCTCCTCATTCTTCCACCAACCCCAGCCTTAATTCCCTTATTCCTTCGGCCGAGTTCTCACTCCACTATGCTACCGTGGACAATGCCATCCAGGCCATTTTAGGGGCTGGCAGGGCTGCCTGGCTCAGTAAAACGGATATTGCCAATGCCTTCAAACTGCTGCCTATTCACCCCTCCTTATGGCACATCCACGGTGTAAAGTGGAGGGAGAAATATTATTTCGCTTGCAGGCTGACTTTTGGGTCTAAAAGCAGCCCCAAGATTTTTGATACCTTTGCTGAGACGCTCTGCTGGCTCCTTCTGAATGTCTCCAGGTGCCCCTCGGTGTTGCACTACCTTGATGATTTTTTGTTGGTCGAGGATAGCAACTGCACGCCGGTCAGTCTAAATAGTACCTTGGCCTTATTTTCCACCTTAGGGGTTCCCCTGTCACCAGGCAAAACGGTCGGCCCGGTCACCAGGCTGGATTTCTTGGGGATTACCCTGGATTCTGTCTCCATGCAGTCCAGCCTCCCTGTGGACAAACTTGAACGTATTCGTGGGGTGGTAGGCAGGTTCCTGGAACTAGGGACTTTCTCCAGGTAGGAGTTGCAGTCCTTGATCGGGTCATTAAATTTTGCCATGCATATCATCCCCCAGGGCAGGTCCTTTATCTCTCGGTTGCTGCGGCTGTTGCCAGGTCTTCCGGAGGGTGTCATCTCCCACTTGGATCCCCCTGCCAGGGCGGACCTGGGTATGTGGGTTGAGTTCTTGGGAAGCTGGAACGGTATCTCCATGTTCATCCCGCCCATCTCTGCCCAGTCCCCTGTGTTTTGGACGGATGCGGCCGCCAGTACCGGGTTCGCAGCCATCTTCGGGGATTCATGGTTCAGGGATAGTTGGCCGGTTGAGTCTCTAGCCTTACCTGCTTTCCGGGAGACCTCAGCGCTGTTTGAATTATACCCTATTGTGGCAGCTGCTGTCACCTGGGGTAGGTACTGGTCAGGGAAGGCAGTCAAATGTTTCAGTGATAACATGGCTGCTTGTGATATCATCAACAAAGGCCGTTCATCGTCCCTGACTATTATGAGACTGGTCCGCAGGCTGACCTTGGTAGCCGCCACTTACCAGTTTTTTCTTTTCTGTGAGCACATTCCGGGTCATACCAACTTAGCCGCTGACGCTCTTTCCCGCTCCAAATTGCAGGTTTTCTTCACTCTCCACCCGACGGCCGACAGATGTCCCACGCGGACCCCAGAGTTCAAGGATCTGCTCCTGGACTAGCCCGCATCATGGCGCATGGACGGGAGTTGGCCCGTTTGGCTCTGTCATCCAACACCAGGAAGGCTTATGACCGAGCCTTGACCATCTTCCAAAGGTTTCTAGTGGATTTTGGATTGGTTGATCAGTCAGTGCAGACCATGGTCGCCTTCGCTGCTTTTTGCCACCTCCAACTCAAGCTATCTGTCAGTACTATTAAACTATATCTGGCGGGTGTTCAACACCACGTTCTGACGCACCATCCAAACTCCTTGCCTTTCCTCCGGGCATATCCTCTGAAGAGCCTCCTGAAGGGCATTGGCAGGTTGGATCACCGTTCCCCCATCAGGCGGCTGCCGATAGATGGGGTGAAATTTAGGGCCCTCTCCAACTTACTGGACACGTCGCCCTTTGAGCCATACACGAATGCTGTGGTCAAAGCGGCGATGTATCTGGCTTTCTACGGTTTTCTCAGACCCGGGGAGTTTTCGGTAGCTTCCGCAGCTGAGGGGCGGTTGTGTCTCCTCAAGCGAGATCTCGTCAAATGGGGGGATCATTATGTTTTGACTCTGCAGAGCACCAAGACCAGGCAGGTGGGCCACCCCGTTACCATCCCGTTTTACCCATCTGAGAATCTTTGGTGCCCGGTCAGAGTGTTGGATGTTTTCGTGGCTCAGACCCTGAGCAGCCCCAGCCATGCACCGCTCTTTGCGCTCCTGGACGTTCCCCCTCACTACGTCCAAATTCATTTTCTACATACGTTCTCTTTGCATCAGACTGGGGTGGGACCCGGCAGCGCACTCTGGCCATTCCTTCCGGATAGGAGCGGCTACGGCTGCTTCAGGGAATAATACGCCAGGCCATATCATTAAAAGGCTTGGTAGGTGGGAATCGGACGCCTTCCAAGTGTATATACCGCACCCAGAGAGGGAATTGAGATTGGCTTTTCGCAAGCTTGTGTCCTAGATATTTTGAATAAAGTGTGTTGTTTTGCTTACTCTTTTTGCCCTCTTTATTTACAGGCTACCCCCCTTACGTCGGTTCAGGCACACCACACCGACTGTCCTTACCAGGGGGTGACGTCTTTTAGTATTGACCACAAGTATGCGGCCGCAGGCCGGTATTTGTGGGAGGAGCTAGCGGGCTTTATAGCGCCGCCCCTCCCCTTGACCGGCCTGCGGCCTCGGATCGTCACCCCACCCTCCTTCACCCTTTTTTCTCTACCTCTTCCCCTTGGGGGTGCCCTCTTTATTTACAGGCTACCCCCCTTACGTCGGTTCAGGCACACCACACCGACTGTCCTTACCAGGGGGTGACGTCTTTTAGTATTGACCACAAAAAATAAATAAGTATGGTAGTTTAGAATAATAAATAATGCGGTAAAATAGTTCCCAATAAATAATCAATAAAGACAGTGCTGAATACAATAATAATTAAAAAGCCGTGAGGGTGCTAATTTATACCTTCTGTATATGGTTCCTCCGATTTGACCACTAGAGGTCGCACTTACCCTAAAACCACAAATGGTGTATGTATAAGCCAAAACAGGGTATAGGTAAATTTCCTCAAACCTGCTCCCAATCTGTCCTTACGGACCAAATGGATCCCATGCTTAGAAGATAGATGCAGCAGATCGTGTCAGACAGTTGCAGACAGCGCCGGGGAAGCTACTGCGTTCCAAGCACAGGCGAGCTGCGGACCGGAAGTGACGTTGGGTTCCCAAAGTCACTTCCGGTCCGCAGCTCGCCTGTGCTTGGAACGCAGAAGCTTCCCCGGCGCTGTCTGCAACTGTCTGACACGATCTGCTGCATCTATCTTCTAAGCATGGGATCCATTTGGTCCGTAAGGACAGATTGGGAGCAGGTTTGAGGAAATTTACCTATACCCTGTTTTGGCTTATACATACACCATTTGTGGTTTTAGGGTAAGTGCGACCTCTAGTGGTCAAATCGGAGGAACCATATACAGAAGGTATAAATTAGCACCCTCACGGCTTTTTAATTATTATTGTATTCAGCACTGTCTTTATTGATTATTTATTGGGAACTATTTTACCGCATTATTTATTATTCTAAACTACCATACTTATTTATTTTTTATTAATACTATACCTCACACACACTATTTATTTATTTATCTTTCGGCTGAAACTCATTTATATTTAGCCAGTGATTGGAAATTTTCCACAGACGCAATATTTGCACGATTTATATTTGCACTATTTTGTACGCACTAAGCACTTTCTCCTCTATTTGCACTTGCATCTTTGCACATGCATTAGGTAGCGCCGTTTCCAACTTTTTCACCCCCACATCATTTCTCAGCCCCTAAGTTTCTTAGGGGTCGGTTGGTGGCTGCAACCTTTACCTCATAGACCTGGTAGTTCTTATCCATAGCGCTGGTTCTTTCCCCCCCTGTACTAAACAATGAGACAAGCTCCAAAACAGGAATGGTTTTACAGGTCGAGGTCACTGACATTTTGTTTTTCCCTACTCATCTTCTCTTGCTGTTTTGCCCTAGATTTGCATTTGGCTAAGGCCAGTGTCACTACTGGTAGCATGAGGCAATACCTGGATCCTATAGAGGTTGCACAGGCAGTGTAACTTCTCCAGGATGGCACATCAATATGTGCCATTGTTAGAAGGTTTGCTGTGTCTCCCAGCACAGTCTCAATAGCTATAGGGAGATTCCAGGAGACAGGCAGTTACTCTAGGAGAGCTTGACAGGGCTGTAGAAGGCCCCTAACCAATCATCAGGACCGGTATCTGCTCCTTTGTACAAGGAGGAACAGGATGAGCACTGACAGAACCCTACAAAATGACCTCCAGCAGGCCACTGGTGTGAATGTCTCTGACCAAACAATTAGAAACAGACTTCATGAGGGTTGCCTGAGGGCCCGAGGTCCTCTAGTGGGCCCTGTGCTCACTGCCCGGCATCATGGAGCTCAATTGGCATTTGCCATTGAACACCAGAATTGGCAGGTCCGCCACTGGTGCCCTTAGCTTTCACAGAAGAGAGCAGGTTCATCCTGAGCACGTGACAGACGTGAAAGGGTCTGGAGAAGACATGGAGAATGTTATGCTGCCTGTAATATTGTTCAGCATGACCTGTTTGGTGGTGGGTCAGTGACGGTCTGGGGAGGCATATTCATGGAGAGCACACAGACCTTTACAGGCTAGACAATGGCACCCTCAATTCCATTAGGTATAGGGATGAAATTCTTGGACCCATTGTCAGACCCTACGCTGGTGAAGTAGGTCCTGGGCTCCTCCTGGTGCATGACCATGCTCGGTCCCATGTGGTGAGAGTATGCAGCCAGTTCCTGGAGGATGAAGGAATTGATACCATTGAATGGCCCCCACATTCACCTGACCTAAATCCAATAGAACATTATGTTTCGGGCCATCCGACGCCGCCAGGTTGCACCACAGTCTGTTCAGGAGCTCAGTGATGCCCCGGTCCAGATCTGGAAAAAACCCAGGACACCATTGGTCGTCTCATTAGGAGCATGACCGACGTTGTCAGGCATGCATGCAAGCACGTGGGGGCCATACAAACTACTGAGGACCATTCTGAGTTACTGCAATGAAATTTCAGCAAAATGGACTAGCCTGCTGCATCATTATTTCTCTTAGATTTTTTTCGGGGTGTCATTGAATTCAGCCCTCTGTAGGGTGATCATTTTCATTTCCATCAAACAATATGGCATCCTTTCATTCCTAACACATTATCCAGTCCATATCAGTATAGATATCCATCATAATATTTTTCCCCATTGAGATCTGATGTGTTTTCAAACTGTTCCTTAAATTTTTTTGAGCAGGGTCTATATATTATTATTATTATTATTTCAGGTACTTATATAGCGCTGTCAATTTACGCAGCGCTTTACATATACATTGTACATTCACATCAGTCCCTGCCCTCAAGGAGCTTACAATCTAAGGTCCCTAACTCACATACATACACAGTAAGGCCAATTTTTTTTTATTTTTTTATACAGGATCCAATTAACCTACCAGCATGTCTTTGGAGTGTGGGAGGAAACCGGAGTACCCGGAGGAAACCCACGCAGGCACAGGGAGAACATGCAAACTCCAGGCAGGTAGTGTCGTGGTTGGGATTCGAACCCAAGCGACCCTCTTGCTGCCAGGTGAAAGTGCTAACCACTACACCACTGTGCCGCCCACAGTGGCGGCTGCTCCATTAGGGGCGCAAGGGTGTCACCCCCCCCAAGCCATGCGCACAACCCCTAATCTACATGCAGAGCACCGGACGCATGGATTTAAATGTTTTTTTTTTTTAAGCATAGGATTAGAGTCTGAGGCTCTATTTGACTTCAAACTGGGTGGGCTCCACCAGAGCCGACCCAGTTGTGTGAATATAGTGAACTAATATTCGCTGTCTTCTTGCTTGTCCTCCCAGCCAATTGGGTCTCAGGACCCGCTCCCTGATTGGCTGTGAGTCCCAATTGGCCTAGAGGAGGAGCGACCACCAGGACTCGGATGGGGCAAGTGCAGGGCTGGCTGGGGGCCTGGCGGCGGGCGACGCGGCAATCAAAGTGGTGACGGGGGGCCGTGGGCCACCCCCCCTTCCATGAAAATTGAGCACCAGCCGCCACTGTATATATATATATATATATATATATACATACACACATACACACACACACACCATCTGGCTAAAGATATCTCATTTCCACTCCCCAAGCCTGCCATTCTTTGCTTCCGTTGCACCAAAAGGAAAGCATTTGGCAATATTTTTCTTTATTTTATTATATGGTGAATTCATAATAAATTTGCATATCTGTTCATGCATTTAAACTGCATGTAAATTTGATCTGTGCAAATGGGACAAAAGCAGAATATTCTCAGATTATATTATCTGCAGATCGAGAATGTGTAAATCAAGAAAATACCACACTATTGTCACTAGATAGTGCTATCATCTGAAGTACATTCTCCAGCTCCATCCAGTGGCCATAATGCAGTATTTTTGCCTTTACACATCAATCTGCAGGAACTATACCCTGAGAAAACTTTTTTTTGCCCTATTCTGACGGAACTAATTACACGCAGTATCGATGGATGAACTGCTGTGCTATTTTTACTTATAAATACACCCTGTGTGTGTGTGTGTGTGTGTGCGCTTTGAATTGTAAAGTCTGCCAATGCTGACTGTACACTAGAAAGTCTTTCTCAAAGCAGTAACCCTAAACCAAAAAAGTAATATATTGCAGCTTCCCAATCCGTAGATATGGTGGTTGCATTTTTTTTAATGCTTTTTTTACCTTTATATATATATATACAGTGGGTACGTAAAGTATTCAGACCCCCTTACATTTTTCACTCTTTGTTATATTGCAGCCATTTGCTAAAATCATTTAAGTTCATTCTTCTTCCTCATGAATGTACACATAGCACCCCATACTGACAGAAAAACACAGAATTGTTGACATTGTTGCAGATTTATTAAAAAAGAAAAACTGAAATATCACATGGTCCTAAGTATTCAGACCCTTTGCTGTGACACTCATATATTTAACTCAGGTGCTTTCCATTTCTTCTGATCATCCTTGAGATGGTTCTACACCTTCATTTGAGTCCAGCTGTGTTTGATTATACTGATTGGACTTGATTAGGAAAGCCACACACCTGTCTATATAAGACCTTCCAGATCACAATGCATGTCAGAGCAAATGAGAATCATGAGGTCAAATGATCTGCCTGAAGAGCTCAGAGACAGAATTGTGGCAAGGCACAGATCTGGCCAAGGTTACAAAAAGATTTCTGCTGCACAGTGGCCTCCATAATCCTCAAATGGAAGACGTTTGGGACAACCAGAACCCTTCCTAGAGCTGGCCGTCCGGCCAAACTGAGCTATCGGGGGAGAAGAGCCTTGGTGAGAGAGGTAAAGAAGAACCCAAAGATCACTGTGGCTGAGCTCCAGAGATGCAGTCAGGAGATGGGAGAAAGTTGTAGAAAGTCAACCATCACTGCAGCCCTCCACCAGTCGGGGCTTTATGGCAGAGTGGCCCGACGGAAGCCTCTCCTCAGTGTAAGACACATGAAAGCCCGCATGGAGTTTGCTAAAAAACACCTGAAGGACTCCAAGATGGTGAGAAATAAGATTCTCTGGTCTGATGAGACCAAAATAGAACTTTTTGGCCTTAATTCTAAGCGGTATGTGTGGAGAAAACCAGGCACTGCTCATCACCTGTCCAATACAGTCCCAACAGTGAAGCATGGTGGTGGCAGTATCATGCTGTGGGGGTGTTTTTCAGCTGCAGGGACAGGACGACTGGTTGCAATCGAGGGAAATATGAATGCGGCCAAGTACAGGGATATCCTGGACAAAAACCTTCTCCAGAGTGCTCTGGACCTCAGACTGGGCCGAAGGTTTACCTTCCAACAAGACAATGACCCTAAGCACACAGCTAAAATAACAAAGGAGTGGCTTCACAACAACTCCGTGACTGTTCTTGAATGGCCCAGCCAGAGCCCTGACTTAAACCCAATTGAGCATCTCTGGAGAGACCTAAAAATGGCTGTCCACCAACGTTTACCATCCAACCTGACAAAACTGGAGAGGATCTGCAAGGAGGAATGGCAGAGGATCCCCAAATCCAGGTGTGAAAGACTTGTTGCATCTTTCCCAAAAAGACTCCTGGCTGTATTAGATCAAAAGGGGGCTTCTACTAAATACTGAGCAAAGGGTCTGAATACTTAGGACCATGTGATATTTCAGTTTTTCTTTTTTAATAAATCTGCAACAATGTCAACAATTCTGTGTTTTTCTGTCAGTATGGGGTGCTATGTGTACATTCAAGAGGAAGAAGAATGAACTTAAATGATTTTAGCAAATTAGCAAAAATATAACAAAGAGTGAAAAATTTAAGGGGGTCTGAATACTTTCCGTACCCACTGTATATATATATATATATATATATATACCCAATTTAACAAAGCGCTAGCATAAAATCAATGTGCAATGTGTCTTCAAAAAATATATATAAATAAATACAAAGGTGTACAAAGTGTAGATATTCAATAAAAGTGAATGCTTAAACAAATATTCAATACACGTGGTAAAACAAAGTCCAAAATATATGGTTAATCAATAAAGTGCAATGTGCTCCAGTGCAAACAAGAAAACCATTTGTGCTCCAGGTGACTGTGAACCCTCCAGGTACCCCACTCACCAGAACATATCGACCCTAGAAAGGGTCAGGAAAGCCTGTAAGCAATGGAATGTAGTAATGCACCAGAACTTCTCCTAGATGCTACCAGGTTGTTACTTGTTAGAGATGATTCTTGTCAAAGGTGGTCGGAGATTCCTCCACAAACCCAATACCAGAAACAAGAGACCAGGGATAGTGAAGTACGTTTTGGTATTTTTATTAATAAAGCCAAAAAAAAGCATACTCACAAACAAAAGGCAATAGATGGCAGTGTAAATCAAAGCAAGCTTCCGTGAATGCCGCTATTGGCGTGCATTCCACGGCCGATCCAGGAAGTTGACCGGAAGTGATGATTCCAATACCGGAAATACTTTGACGCGTTTCACCCTCCCACTGGGCGTTATCATAGATATAATTTCCGGTGCACAGACGCAATTTTATACTATGCTGGGAGCGGAACTCATATCCGATGCTTGTCCAGCGATAAATATATTACGGCAACAAATGTAAGGATGAATATAAATAGATCATATGAATAAAACTCATGATAATTTGGGCAATTTGATTCTTATTTTGGTCAATGGAGATAATAAATATCGAACCATTTTCAATCACATCAGTATACATTCCGGTATCACTTCCTGTTTACATCAATTAAAACAAACTTTATTAACAATACATATGATATTAATATATCTAAAAAATGTATTAAAACATTAGAAAACCTGAGACCTAAAAAGGTTTATTATTAATAGGTATACCAAGTGGTTATAAAAATTATATAATCTAGATATAATAATGAATTAGTGTCCTATAATATATAAAAATGTGAATAAGGGGAAATAATGTTGATAATTAATAGAACTAAAATAATATATATGAAATATATAAATATATGTGTTGATTTTAATAAATTATTAGTGGCAATTAATTTGCGTACTAGTGGCTATATAATAACAAGAAGGTGTGAGTGACTATAATAAATTATTTTAATTTAAATCAATAAACAAGAAAAACATTTTTTTTATTTTTTTATTTTATTTATAGTGATGGATAATCAAAGTGCTAGTGACTATAGGTGACTATATAAATAATAAATAGAGGATATTATAGGATACACAATAATAGGTGTTCCTAACATATTAGGTATAATTTAAAGAAATGAGGTAGACCATAAAACCATTTTCTTAATATATTAAATAATTAAAAACGTATTAAATGGATATATCATAAATGCGGGAAAAAAAATTAAAAGAAATAAGATTTAATTTTATTTTAAAACCATTTCAAAAATTCACCAGTTGGATAAAAAGCAGTTTAAATCTAAATCTATATTTAACCCAGTAGGTTTGAGGGTGCCCAAGCGGTGGATCCACTGGGTTTTGTTTTGGGAAATAGACTTTTTGAGGTCGTCTCCCCTCCAGTGTGCCTCCACCCTATCGATACCACAGAAAATTAGAACACTAGGTTCCTGGTTGTGTACCAATTTAAAGTGGTGGGATGAACTGTGATTTTTTTTAGCCTTTTCTTATGTTGAGAACATGCTCCCTCAACCTCACTCTCAATTCCCTGGTGGTCCTCCCCACATATTGGAGACCACAGGGGCATGATAGGAGGTAGGTAACATGTGAAGAGGTTCATGTAATACGTTTCTTTATTTTAAATATTTTCCCATTAGAGAATGAACTAAACTCACTAGTTCTCCTCTTCCTGTGTTTCAATGTTCTGCAAATCATGCATTTGCCACAACTGAAGAAACCTACTTGTTCTGCCCATATTGGTCATAGCAAATGTGTTACAGATTACTGCAATGTTTTTTGACGTTGTTGCCATCTAGTGGTCAAAGTTAGTTATTATTTGCCAGAGCTTGACAGGAAGAGGCAGTAACCTTTAACCTGGAACTGTATTTCCTCCATTTCATAACTGACCCACAGATACAGCAGACAGCATGCAGAAGAGCTTTCATCTATTCTTGGACTAATGATGGAATTGTCTGTAAGTACATTCACTGATGGAGTGAGGCTGCTGTATAATGTTTAATGCGCTAACACATATGTTTTGTTTATGCTTATGTTGTAGTTTTACAAAGTTATTCAGAAAAAAGAATACATACAGATCTGATGTCTCCCGTTTCTTGACTTCTGAATTATTGTTAAGCTGTTTGACTAGTGTTATACAACAGTTCAATAACGCGAAGCAGAACAGTAAAAAGACAACCACGTCCGGTCGGGAATAAACTGAGACGCCATTACTGCAGCATGAGTCTAAGATCAGGAACAAAGTACAAGGCTGATGTCACGCCACTGCCGACGCAGCAAGGCAGGGAGAACATTCCCGGCGCCCAGCAAGACGATGCACAATCGCATGCATCCATATCTTCACGGGCTAGCAAGATGTCCTCAGCAAGTTCCTCAGCGGTTAGAGCTCGTGCCAAGGCAGAAGCTGCCCTCATCCAGCTACAGTATGCAGAAAAAGAAGCCAAGATGATGCAAGAGTTAGCAGCAAAGAAAGCTGTCACAGCACAAGAAGAAGCCAAGATTATGCAGGAGTTAGCAGCAAAGGAAGCTGTCATGGCACAAGAAGATGCGGAATTAGAATCAAAATTGCTCATCCTGCAGCAACAGACTGCAGTTGCTCAAGCAGAGGCCGCTGCCTACATGGGAACAAGTCGAT
This sequence comes from Pelophylax lessonae, assembly GCF_965119305.1. Classification (NCBI taxonomy): domain Eukaryota; kingdom Metazoa; phylum Chordata; class Amphibia; order Anura; family Ranidae; genus Pelophylax; species Pelophylax lessonae. The sequence goes on from NC_138780.1 coordinate 174,813,756, forward strand.
CAGGAAGGGAAAAATCATATAAAGGCTCAGAGGTTCCAGAAAAACCTTTATTCTCTGCAGATCGTACAAGTGAGTACATCCAGAACCTTACTGATGCGCATACAAAGGAACAGTCTCTTAAACCCGAAGCAAAGGAAGTCAGCCCGAGATCAACATACCCCCTGAGTAGGCCCAATCAACCACATGAAGTCAGCGGCTACCAGCAAACCAAGAATGAAGCACCAGAAACCCCTAAGAACAAAATACAAGTGTTCCCATCACCTCAACCTAAAAATTACATGCGCGAACAACAATGTACAGTGGATGTTACCAAATACCTCATCCGCAAAGAAATGGTTAGCTCAGGCTTTCTCCAATTCGATGACTGTCCTGAAAACTATTGGGCATGGAAATCTTCCTTTCTGAATGCCACTGAAGGTCTGAACTTATCTCCAGCAGAAATGCTTAATTTAATGATAAAATGGCTTGGTACCGAGTCAGTAGAGCATGAGAAGAGGATGAGAAGAGCAAACCTGTTCAATCCTGCAGCAGGACTCAACATGACCTGGAAAAGACTAGAAGAAACGTATGGATCCCCAGAGGTAATAGAAGGAGCACTGTTGAGAAAACTTGAAGTCTTTCCCAAGGTGGGCTACAGAGACAACGTGCGGCTACAAGAACTAAGTGATCTTCTACTAGAGATAGAATATGCCAAAGAGGATGGCTACTTGCCAGGACTTTCATATCTAGATACAGCTAGAGGCACTAATCCCATAGTAGAGAAACTGCCCTCAAATCTGCAAGACAAGTGGATGTCTGTGGGAGGTAAATTCAAACAAGATTATGGAGTTGCCTTTCCCCCTTTCTCTGTGTTTTCTAGGTTTGTCCGACAGCAAGCGAAAATCTGAAGTGATCCCAGTTTCGCCTTCACCACCAGCGGCAATCAATCACACAGACCTGAGAGACCTCACAGACCTCACGGTAGGACATCTGTATCCACACACAAAACAGCTGTATCTTCAGAAGTCACAGACTACCAAAGCACCCACAAGGTACACACCATAGAAAACCCTGATATACATTGCCCAATACACAAAAAAACACATCCACTAAAGAAATGCAAAGGCTTTAGAAGCAAACCCATTGCAGAGCGGATGTCTTTCCTTAAACAAAACGGCATCTGTTTCAAGTGCTGCTGATCTACTTATCACATTGCCAAAGACTGCAAAATACCAGTAGAATGTACAGAATGTGGCAGTGAGAGACATATTGCAGCTTTGCACCCTGGCCCTGCTCCTGCTCCACTAGAGACTGTAGAACCCAGGAAAGATCAGGACAGGGAGCAACAAATGACCCCACTCTCCTCAGTAATGTCTAATTGCACTGAAGTATGTGGACAAGGCAAGAGTGCACGATCATGCTCTAAAATCTGTTTAGTGACTGTGTATCCCACTGGCAAAAGAGAAAGGGCAGTGAAAATGTATGCAGTGCTAGATGAACAGAGCAACAGATCCCTTGCAAAGTCAGATTTCTTTGATATCTTTAACCTTAAGGCAAGTGCAGTTCCATACACTCTAAGGACATGTGCGGGGACAATTGAAACCACAGGGAGAAGAGCTACTGACTTTACCATTGAATCCTTCAATAAGAAAGTGCAGTTCCCACTTCCTACCCTAATAGAGTGTGGCATGATACCTGACGACAAAACTGAGATTCCCTCTACAGAAGTAGCCCATCACCACCCTCACCTCCGCTCAATCGCTCACCTTATCCCAGCTGTTGAGTCAGATGTTTCTATCCTTCTACTTCTTGGGAGAGACATCCTTCAGGTACACAAGGTGCGCCAGCAAATCAATGGACCTTATAATTCCCCCTATGCACAGAGACTGGACCTGGGGTGGGTCATTGTAGGAGAAGTTTGCCTGGGGACAGTGCACCAGCCTGACAACATTAGCACTCTGAAGACGTCCGTGTTAACAAATGGACGCACATCTCTTCTCAGTCCCTGTCACAACAGCTTCATTGTCAAGGAAAGCTTTGGCGGGTCAACACAACACTGTGAATCTTCTACACTATATGGTAAAGAAGAAGTCAATTCCAACATTGAAACAGACAATCTAAGGATTACAGTGTTCCAGAAAACTAAAGATGATGACAAACAGGCCCTCTCTATAGAGGATCAGACCTTCCTGCAGATTATGGATAGAGAGGCTTACCAAGATGACAATCACAGTTGGGTGGCCCCTCGCCCCTTTCGCACACCCAGACATGTTTTGCCTAGTAACAGGGAACAAGCCATGAAGCGTTTGCTTTCACTCAGCAAAACACTGCAGAGAAAGCCAGAAGTGAAAATAGATTTCATTAAATTCATTAAAGGGATGCTAGACAACGATCACGCTGAAGTTGCAGAACCACTTGAGACAGACAGGGAACACTGGTATCTACCAATGTTTGGTGTCTACCATCCACACAAACCTAACCAAATCAGAATAGTTTTTGATTCCAGCGAAGAGTATAAAGGAGTCTCTTTAAATGATGTACTGTTGAGTGGCCCTGACCTAAACAATACTTTGCTAGGTGTCCTCATGCGCTTCAGAAAAGAGCCTGTTGCTTTCACAGCAGATGTGCGACAAATGTTTTATTGTTTTCTTGTCAGAGAAGACCACAGAGACTTTCTACGTTTTCTCTGGTACAATGACAATGATATAGACAAAGAAATTGTCGAGTACAGAATGAAAGTGCACGTATTTGGCAATAGCCCATCTCCTTCTGTCGCTATATACTGCATGCAAAAAACTGCCCAGAAAGATGCAGAGCGCTATGGACAAGAAGCCAAACACTTTGTATTGAGACATTTCTATGTAGATGATGGACTCGCTTCTGCTAGCACACCTGAAAATGCAATTTCCATCCTCAGTAAAGCAAAGCAAATGCTGGCAGAATCCAACCTGTGTCTTCATAAAATTGCTTCCAACAGCCAAGAAGTAATGGAAGCCTTCCCTGTAGCAGACAGAGCTAAGGACCTTAAAGATCTTTGCCTAGGTACAGACACTCTTCCCCTGCAGAAAAGCATAGGCCTAAGTTGGGATATAGAAACAGATAGTTTTGTTTTCAGAGTTTCCTCAGAGGAAAAGCCTTTTACACGTAGAGGCATTCTATCTACCGTAAATAGCCTCTATGATCCCCTAGGGTTTGTATCGCCTGTGACAATAAGAGGTAAGGTCCTAGTTCGGGAACTGTCATCTGGGAAAAGTGAATGGGATGCATTGCTTCCACAAGAGAGACTATGTGAGTGGGTTCAATGGACAGAATCCTTGCAAACGTTAGAGCACCTAAAGATAGACAGATGCTATGTGTCCGTATCGCTATCATCAGCTTGCAGGAAGGAACTGTGTATCTTTTCAGACACATCCACCACAGCTATAGGTGCAGTAGCTTACTTGAAGGTAATAGATGCAGAAAATGTGTGTCATGTTGGATTTGTCATGGTAAAGTCCAAATTAAGCCCTAAACCAGCCCACACTATTCCTCATTTAGAGTTGTGTGCTGCTGTACTTGCAGTCAAAATGTCTGAGCTAATCACCGATGAACTAGACACTGACTTTGATGCTGTGAAATTCTTCACCGATAGCAAGACTGTCCTAGGGTACATTTGCAACACCACTAGGAGGTTCTATCTGTATGTCTCCAACAGAGTAAATAGAATCAGGCAATCTACACACCCAGATCAGTGGTTCTATGTATCTACAGAGCAAAACCCTGCAGATTATGCCACTAGACCTACTCAAGCAGCATGCCTTCAGAACTCTATATGGTTCTCAGGGTCATACTTTCTGTACCAACCACACTGTGAGCAGATAGACACTGCTAATGTTTATCCACTCATAGAGCCTGAACCTGACCCTGAAATCAGATTGGAAATTACGAGTTTCAGTACCAAAGTTTCTGAAACCACATTTCAATCACAATTGCAAGACTTTCTCCAAGACAAAGGATGTACATGGGTCTTTAATCCTCCACACTCCTCACACATGGGTGGTGTCTGGGAGAGACTTATAGGTATTACCAGGCGAATCTTGGACGCCATGTTGCTACAAACCAAACCTGCTCACTTGACCCATGAGACTTTAAGCACCTTTATGGCAGAAGTGACAGCTATTATGAATGCCAGGCCTATAGTTCCTGTGTCCTCGGACCCAGATACACCTATGGTCCTTACTCCAGCAATGTTGTTGACTCAAAAGGTGAACTCTTTGTCTGCTCCATCTGGAACCATAAGTACAACCCAAGTTCATGGAAAAGATGGAAGAGAGAGTATCTGTTAAACCTGCAATGGCGTAGGAAATGGACTGACGATCGCCCAAATGTAAAAGTCGGTGATGTTGTTCTGTTGAAGGACAGCCAAGAGAGCAGAAACGAGTGGCCCGTAGGACTTATTGTCAATGTTCTACCTAGCAGGGATGGCAAGGTTAGAAAGGTAGAGGTCAAGATTGTAAAAAATGAGACTGCCAGAATTTATCTCAGACCTATAACTGACATTATAGTTTTGATCTCAGACTAACTAGGATTCCATTTTCCTGTTTATGTTTTTTCTGCATAGCAGTAATTGTTTGGGTAGTGACATAATAAATTATGCCAGACAGGGAGTGTTCTGCCCATATTGGTCATAGCAAATGCGTTACAGATTACTGCAATGCTTTTTGACGTTGCTGCCATCTAGTGGTCAGAGTTAGTTATTATTTGCCAGAGCTTGACAGGAAGAGGCAGTAAACTTTAACCTGGAACTGTATTTCCTCCATTTCATAACTGACCCACAGATACAGCAGACAGCATGCAGAAGAGCTTTCATCTATTCTTGGACTAATGATGGAATTGTCTGTAAGTACATTCACTGATGGAGTGAGGCTGCTGTATAATGTTTAATGTGCTAACACATATGTTTTGTTCATGCTTATGTTGTAGTTTTACAAAGTTATTCAGAAAAAAGAATACATACAGATCTGATGTCTCCCATTTCTTGACTTATTGTTAAGCTGTTTGACTAGTGTTATACAACAGTTCAATAACGCGAAGCAGAACACCTACTCGATCTAGAAAGGTGCAATTTTTTTTGGGGGGGGGGGGGGATTTGTAACATTATGGGCCAATTTTAATCTCAGCGTTTTTGGTTTGGTATATATAAAATTAGGCCTAGAGGGTAAAAAAGTTTTTAAAACATCATCTTTGAGGAGTAGGGGCCAATGTTTTTTGATGATTTTCTCCAATTGAGAGTGTTCTCTTGAAAAACCTGTTAAATAGGCCGTACCATAATCATTATTCTCTTTCTTTTTCTTGGTAAACAAGTCTTTTCTCTTCATATTTTTTACCTTATTTTTGGTATTAATAAGGTCTTTATTCTTGTAGCCTTTTTCTTTAAACCTCTCAATAAGTATATCAGCCTGTTTGTTGTAATCTTCATCCCTATTACAGTTCCTTCTCACCCTCATCATCTGGCTCTTGGGGATAGTATTTAACCACCTAGGGTGGCGGCAACTCCCCAAAGGGATATAACCATTGGAGTCCACCTCCTTAAAAAAGGTTTTAGTGAGGAGTTTCTTGTCATGTTTAAAAATGGAAAAATCTAAAAAATTCAAACAGTCAGTGTTGAGGGTATGTGAGAAGGATATCCCATACTGGTTTTCACAATATGGGTAAGAAACCTCATAAGCGTGTCATGTGTGCCTCTCCAAACAAGGAAGATGTCATCTATGTATCTTTTATAGGTCATGAGCTCTGGGAGTTTGTTGTGGAATATGGCCTCATTTTTCCACTTCCTCATAAAAATATTTGCTATGGAGGGGGCATATTTTGCCCCCCATAGCCATGCCCCTTTTCTGCCTGTAGAATTTTTTCTCATGCCAGAAAAAATTGTGGCTCATAGCAAGATCAAGACCTTGTAGGAGGAATTTCTTCTGTTTAGTTTTTAATTCTGTTTGGTCAAGAGCCCATTTTGCTGCTTCTAGAGCATGGTGTTGCCGTATGTTGGTGTAGAGAGAATTTACATCTACACTCACCAAAATATCTTTTTCCTCCACTTCCATTTCATCCAGTAGTTCCATAAGATGTTTACTGTCTTTTAGATAGGTTTGTCCCTTTTGTGCTAGTGGCTGAAAAAACAGTCAAGGTATTCCCCTAACCGTGAAAATAGGGAATCCACCCCGCTAACTATTGGTCTTCCGGGGTTTTTTTCCTTATTTTTGTGTATTTTGGGCAACTGATAGATGACCGGAATTCTAGGTGCATCTGGTATTTAATACCTGCTTTCTTTTTTGTTAAGGATTTCTTCTTTGCTGGCCCATTTTATTAGTTTGGTCAGTTTTGCTTTATATTTTTTGGCTGGGTTACCTCTTAGCTCTTCATAGGTGTCTGTATCACCTACCAGCCTATTGAGCTCATTTAAATAGTCATTTTTGTTGAGGATGACTAGACCTTCACCCTTATCGGCTGATCTAATTACTATATTTCTCCTTTTTTCCAAAGACTGTAAGTCCCCTCTCAATATCCTCTTTTTTTTATCAATGTTTTGATTTTTAAACTTTCTAGATCATTTTCTACCATTGTTTTAAAAACCTCTAAAAATTGGTTATTTGCTACCTCGTGGTTAAAAATAGACTTATTGCGTAATTTTGTATAAGTAAAATTCCTTGGGGTAAAAAATTCTCAGATGATTTGCCTGCATAGTATTTCTTGACATTTAACCACTTGCCGACCAGTCACGTTGACTGTACTGCGGCAAAGTGGCTCGTCATCGTCTGGCAACGTAGACCTACGTCACCAGACATTCCCCTCGCTCCCGCTGTATTCAGTTACAGCGGTAGTCGGGCCAGGGGAGGAGCAGCGGTGATCACCGCTGCTCTTCCCCGATCGTCGGTGATCTAGTGTGGAAATCCGCCCGCTTGTGTAAACAAAGCGGGCGGATCTCCTCAGTGACAGGCAGGGTCAGATTGCAGGGTTCAGCATAGCTGAACCTGCGATCTGTCCCTGTGTCACTCAGTCACCTCCCCCCACACACGTTAGTAAGCACCAGGCATACATTAACCCCACCCTCTCCAATAAAAATTAACCCCTTCCCTGCCAGTGTCATTTTTACAGTAACAGTGAATATGTATAGCACTGATTACTGTAGTAATGTCACTGGTACCCCCAAAAGTGTCAAAAATGTTAATCAAGGGTCCGATCTGTCCGCCGCAATGTTGCAGTCCCGCAAAAAAAAAATCGCAGATCGCCGCCATTACTCGTTAAAAAAAAAAAAAACACCAAAAATGACAGAAATCTTTCCCTTAGTTAGTAAACGCAATAACTTTTGCGCAAACCAATGAAAATACGCTTATTGAAATTTTTCTTACCAAAAATATGTAGCAGAAAACAAATTGGCCAAAAATGATAAAAAATTTTGATTTTTACATTTTGTTGGGGGGGAGTTTCATATAAAAAAATGTGAAAAATATTGTTGTTTTTTCAAAATTGTCGCTCTTTTTTTGTTTATAGCACAAAAAGTAAAAATCGTACAGGTGATCAAATACCACCAAAAGAAAGCTCTATTTGCGGGGGAAAAAGAACATAAATTTAATTTGGGTACATCGTTGCACGACCGCGCAATTGTCCCTTAAATGAACGCAGTGCCGAATCGCAAAATATGGCCTGGTCAGGAATGGGGTAAAACCTTCCGGTCATAAAGCGGTTAAAAATACGCTCATTGAGAATTTTTTTGTCAAAGACATGTAGCTAAATACATTTTGGCCTAAATATATGACAAAAATTGAATATATTGGATATTTTTTAACTGTCAAAGTAGAAAAATATTGTTATTTTTTCAAAACATTCGCATTTTTTTATTAATATCGCAAAAAATAAAAAGCGCAGAGGTGATCAAATACCACAAAAAGAAAGCTCTGTTTGTGGGAAAAAAAATGACGTAAATTTCGTTTGGGTACAGCGTTGCATGACCACGCAATTGTCAGTTAAAGTCTCACAGTGCCGAATCGCAAAAAGTGGCCTAGACGTAAGACAGCAAAATCCTCCGGTGGTAAAGTGGTTAATTTCCTAATGAATTTTTGCAAATCTATGTACGTGTCAAATTTATTTAGGTTTTTGTCTGGGGCAAATTTTAAAACTAAACTCAATACCTTCAATTCATCATCAGTAAATGTAACGTTACTCACATTAAAAATACCTTCCATTAGATTTCTCTTTTTCTTCCCTCCTCTACAGCCCCTTGCTCTTCTTCTCTTGTCTCTCTGTGGGGTTGTGGTGACTCCATGTGTGGCCATGGTCTCCATTCCTCCCTCCTGTTTAGCTGATATTGATTTCCCCCTCTCCCTCTGGGATTGGGGCCTCCTCCTCCTCTCCAAGGGGGTTTTTAACCTTTGTTTTCACTTAGTTGTAGTGCCACCCCCCCCTCCAGAGGCCTGGTGGTGACCCCCAAAGACAGGAAGGGCCGACATTCCTCCTCAGGGTGCAGGTTACTAGGCATGGTGGGTGGTGTACAAGGTAGAAAGATGGGCACCAGTCCCTTTTATGCTTGAACAAGAAAACTTGGCAGACTCCTTAGACAAAAATGTAGAAAAGGTAGGCAGCAGTACAGAAAAATACCCTTTAAGCTGGAACCAGCAAGCTGTACTTTGTAGTAGGGATCGACCGATTATCGGCAATGCCGATATATCGGGGGCCGACATGCACTTTCCCCGATATATCGGAATCGGCCCTGGAGGTTACCGATCTTTAGGGAAAGTGCTGTACCGGAGTGATACCTGCAGCTAGAGACATCACCCCGGTACCGGCGTCCATAGCTGACGGTCGGCTGTCTTATAATGACAACCAATGCGGCTGAGAAGCCGATCGGCTGTCATCACAAGGAGCGGGAGGGGACGTGCCCCCCTCCCTCCCGCCGCCTTCCGTGGCTCGCCCGGGCATCCTCCCTGCAAGGCCGCCGAACAGAAGACCCGATCAAAGACCCGATCTAAGCCGCATTAGGCTTTGATCGGGTCTCCATGTAAAAACCGGGAAGTATGTCATGTCGGCGGCAAATTAAAAAAAACGTGAGTATTCAAAACAGCCACACTTGGCATTTTGAATGCTTTTAAGTGCCGAGGAGGGGTTTGGGGTCTTTTAGACCCCCAGATCCCCCCAGCAGAGTACCTGTAAAAAAAAAAAAAATGTTTAATGTCCGAGTTTGGCTTTAATTTGTTACTGCACTTAAATCTGTCAGTTCATATATCACTCTCCTCCACCCAGACTGACAATGCTGCTGTTCAGATCTGCCCTCTGTTCACTTGTGGTGCTTCCCCATTGATTTGAATGTGTAACATTCAACGGCTTGCCGGTTGCTAAAAGTTGGGTCAAATTGAGGAGCCCAAGGCATCGAGGCCTTGGCATGTGAACACCCCCATCCGCTGCCTATTGCAGCTTAAGGGGAAGGGGGGGCAGTTGCTGGGTAGCCAAAACAAAGCTCAACTGTGCATGTTTGCTATTCTCCCAACCGCAGCTCTAAATGAGGCCGAGGTGTGTTACTGGCCAGATCACTATGTTAGGTGATCTGTGTCCTTTCCACCCAGACCCACCTGTCTGGGTGGGTGTGTGAGGAATAGCTGCTGCTGGGTAAGCCTGAAGCCTGAGGCCTAACCATGTGCTCAGGGCTCTGTAAGGGAGAGCCTGTTCACTGCCTGGAATCATGAGGGAAAGGATGGAGACCTGAGATGAAGTACCAGAGGTGACTCTGCCATGAACCGGGGAACCATGGACAGCCTGGGAAAGCATCAAGATGGAATCATCCTCAGAGTTCCTGCACCTTCCGTGAGTTGCATATTGTTGCTACATGAGACAGCTTGTGCTACAAAGTAGTGATCGACCGATATTGTTTTTTATTGCCGATACCGATATTTTGGTCTTTCGCTCCTCCTACAGAGCATCTTCTGAAGCTCGGTTTACCGGATGACTCGGAGGAGCAAAACTGGTAAAGCTTCTAGTTGTGCGTCTGACGTCACATCCGTTTCTGGTGGTTGGAGCGCAGGCTGGTTACGGTGTCCACCACACCAGGAAATACTGCTTTTACAACTGGGAAAGTTTGTGAGTCTATATTATATACCTTTACTTAATAAAAGCCTTATATAATATACTACACTATGGAAGCATGCTCTCTTTATATGGTGGCTGGTACGTGGAGATAAGGAGGAGATAACACCGGAGCATAGGAGGAGACGCTGGAGTTACCCTTATCCCTGTAGGAAGTGTAAGTTTAACACCAGGGGAGATCTGAATTGCCCATACCCTATCTGCCTCTGGTAAGTAGGGAGGAGAGAGGAGAGCACGGTTTTCAGCACTGGACACAGTGAGAGGTCACAAGTGTGGCGTATTTGCACAGTGGACACCGGTCACTTTATGCATTTATGAACTATACTACTAAAGGACTATAGAACAGAAGGAGGAGGAGTTAATGGATAATTTACACTAGCACTTGTCACTTTATATATTTATTCACTGGATTTATTTTATGAGATTCACTTTTAATTTATTTATCAGAGTATATTGCTGTCATATTTATATATAGCACAGATATTGTTTGATTCTTTATATTTATTCAACTATATATCACAGGCATTGTCGCATATTTATATTATTTAAGATACAGCACAAATATTATTGTTAGCACTTTATATTCATTTGGATTATACATTACAGACACTACCATATGCACGTTAGATAAATGCATTTTAGGGTGACTGCACGTTCAGTCACTGATTTACCTTCATCCGTTATATTTAGGAGTATATTGAGAGTCTATTGGTCTAAAAGAGCAGCGCTGATTTATTTACCGTACATCTAGTCACATAGTAAACCTAACCAACATAATAAAAAGAGTAGAGGAGAAATAAAGGTACAAGGAACTGTATTATGACTACACAATAGAGAGATAGATGGATGGAGGTGTGAATGAATGGATGTGTGGATGGAGGAATGGCGACAGACAGAGAGGCTCAAGTAATTTACAGCCATCTGGCAATTACAAATTTAGCATTTAGCATAATTGCATTACAAAGTGCTATAGCAGCTAATATAATTACAGAAACATTTCCTAACATAGTCACTGTGAAGCGGCTGCCTGGGATAGGCGGCAGTCTTGTTTTGGCGGTCATTATGCCCATGCACTTAAAATTTGTATTTTATTGCAAAGACGTGACTACACAGTAATGGGTTTTATGGAGTAGAGAGAGAAATATTTGTTATGCTACTGTAACATTTATTACCAAACAGTGGGGTTTAGTTAACAAAACTGGAGAGTGCAAAATCTGGTGTAGCTGTGCATAATAGCCAATCCACTTCTACATTGGCTTGAAAAAGTATTCACACCCCTTAAAATGTTCCACATTATGTCATGTTACAACAAAAAACGTAATTTTTTTTTTTTTGGGATTTTGTGTGATAGACCAACACAAAGTGGCACATAATTGGAAAGTGGAAGGAAAAGGATAAATGGTTTTCAACATTTTTTACAAATAAATATGTGAAAAGTGTGGCGTGCATTTGTATTCACCCCCCTTTACTCTGATATCCCTAACTAAAATCGAATTGCCTTCAGAAGTCATCTAATTAGTAAATAGAGTCCACCTGTGTGTAATGAAATCTCAGTATAAATACAGCTGTTCTGTAAAGCCCTCAGAGGTTTGTTAGAGAACCTCAGTGAACAAACAGTATCATGAAGGCCAAGGAACACACCATACAGGTCAGGGATACAATTGTGGAGAAGTTTAAAGCAGGGTTAGGTTATAAAAAAATATCTCAAGCTTTGAATTTTTTACAAAACACTGTTCAATCCATCATCCGAAAATGGAAAGAGTATGGCACAACTGCAAACCTACCAGAACATGGCCATCCACCTAAACTGACAGGCTGGCCAAGGAAGGAAAGAAAATCGGTTAGAATCTGCATAAGACTTGAGACTGGGGTGGAGGTTAACCTCTAGAAGGACAACGACCCTCAACATACAGCCAGAGCTACAATGGAATGGTTTAATTCAAAGCATATTCATGTGTTAGGATGGCCCAGTCAAAGTCCAGACCTAAATCCAATTGAGAATGTGTGGCAAAACCTGAAAGTTGCTATTCACAGACGCTCTCCATCCAATCTGACAGAGCTTGAGCTATTTTGCAAAGGAGAATGGGCAAAAATGTCCCTCTCTAAATGTGCAAAGCTGGTAGAGACATCCCCAAAAAGACTTGCAGCTGTAATTGCAGTGAAAGGTGGTTCTGCAAATATTTGAAAAACATTTTTTTTTAAACCATTTATCATTTTCCTTCCACTTCACAGTTATGTGCCACTTTGTGTTGCTCTATCAAATAAATATCCAATAAAATACATTTACATTTTTGGTTGTAACATGACAAAAAGTGGAAAATTTCAAGGGGTCTGAATACTTTTTCAGGCACTTCTTTTTTAAGGCACTGTAACAGCTTGTTCAGTTAAGCTTTGACAAAAAAAAAAGAAAAAAAACTAGAAGCTGATTGGTTTCTATGCAGAGCTGCACCAGATTTTGCACTCTCAAGTTGTAGTAAATAAACCCCAGTATCTGCTTCACAATGAATAACAAACCATAAAGCATAGGTGCAGTTGGCACAGCTCTGTGCCCTCATGATGTGACTCCAGTGTGCATGAGCGCGGTGACAACATTGTGGGCTGGCCAATTATGCAGCTGAAGAGTCCAAACCCAAAGACAAGGGGAAGAGGGAACACCTGTGAAAGCAGAGAGTCCTGACACCACAGCGATGGAGGGGTCTGCTTGACAGGTCACTCTGCCATAATGTGATTATATGCTGTATATCCTAGCAAAATACGGTATAAAGCTCCCGGGCCAGAAACCACTTTTAGTTTTTTTTACCCGGTTTAAAGGATAAGTTCATCTTTGGGTTTTAAGGGTGGAACAGGTTACATTTTCCCAATGCTGCGGCCGCTGCCCGTGGCCCCCCTCCCAGTGGCAGTAGTACAGGAAGAAGTTTCCCATACTAGCTGCCACTTTTTAAAATCAGTGCGGGCATGTGCGGGGCTCCGCCCACATGGCCGCTTTATTCACTTACACAGCTCTGTGTGTAAATGAACTACAAGCCCCAGCATCATTTGCGGTTGTCAGCTTGTACATCTCAATAAACTACCATGGCGATGTGGAGCGCCATGGTAATTCATTAATTTGTTCCTATCAGTGTATCTGCCTGGCCGTACGGGAGACCTGCATGGCACCAGGGATCTTCTGATCACCTTTTTTAAGTGTAGCACCCTACAGGTAAGTGCTAGGTAAAGGTATAGTGGGCCTTGTCTGCCTAACAGCAGGGCTGTGATTTATTAGTCAGGGTGTCATGGTTTCCATGTGTGCCTGCTACGGGGGAGTCTCCCCACTGGCTCCTGTGAGAGGTTTCTCATACGGCGGTGGAGGAAACCCAATCAGGGGACACATCCAGGCTTGTAACTACCCCAGAAGGCAGATTGTGCTGCAAAGGATTCTGGGAGTGGGTATAAGTTTGGGGGTGGCACATGACACAATGTCTTTGGTGGGAGCAGAGTCCCAGGATGGAGAGATCGGCTGTCTCTCCTCCTGTCTGAGGAAAGAGGGTGTCTCGAGGGGTCGCCTGAGTATCCAGAGAGTGCTGAGTTGAGCTGAGGGGATCCGGTGTGCCAAGAACCTACGGAGGGAGAGAGGGGTCCAATCCCAGGAAAGCCTACACAGGTCGTGAGTACTGAGGATTGCCCCTGGGGGTCTGCCAGAGTTAAAGGGGACCACTCTGGAAGCGGTTCGGGGATCCAGTGCCAGCTAGCGTAAAGGGGGTACCTAGGTTGAGGACCCTGAAGTTACAGAGGGGGGTTGCATAGACAGTGAACCCCGAAGAATTCAAGGTTCAAGGTTAAAGGGGGCACCGCACCTACTATTGGGCCCTGAATTGTACAGAGTGTGCCAGTTGGGATTTACAGTTCTACAACATACTACCTCAAGCCAGAGCAAGGCGGGAGGGAAGTATTCAGTGACTTGTTGCAGTGTAACAGTGTCGGTGGTTCAGTCCTGGATCTTTTGGACTTTAAGTCAAGGATTCAGCACTTCTATTAAGCTACGGAGTATCCTCAGAGTTAGTGAGCGTTGGCTGGCACGGCTGGCGTTAAGGAAGCGCCAACAGGCATGTTTCAGGAAACAAGTCCCAAGTGTATATAGTTGAAGCCTAAAGGAGTATCCCACTCATTCTTTTCTGCCATCCCCTTTATCTACAATAAAACAACAAAACCAAGATGCCGGAGTTGTACATGTCTCAGTCTCTACATCCAGGGCCGCAGCTCACATGGGCTGGAAAGGTAACCGGTAACAATGGCAGACCCACATCAGGCCACAGGCCCAGAAAACCTGCTACATAACTTATTACCATTTCATTTGAATCTGTAGCTGCTAAAATTTTCTGTAAAATCGAATGTAATATGGCAACCTGGAGGCCTTTTGTACACATATAAGGTGTATTGTACATCCATAGAAGTGTGATTTCCCGCTTGTGTGATTGGCTGACTGATTTTCCCAGAAGTCTGCAATAAGATACAAGTCAGATTTTAGGCATCCTCTGCAACAAAAATGTCCTTTTTGTTGAGATACTTCCTAAGGATTAATCACTTAGAAAGGGATGCAGACATTGCAGCTTTCCTCATCAGACTGCAAGATCAATAATGAAAAAGTCACTCCCATAAAAGCCTGGTACACACTAGAAGTTTTTTTTTTGTTCAACCCAGCAGGTTCGATAAAAAAAAAAAAAAAAACCTGACCGATTGCTGTACCATCACAAGCGATGTTAGTACAGCGATCTTCCCCGAAGTGCTATTGTGTTCTTACAGGCAGACCACCCCCAGCACAACGCCTGCCCCTTGGCCTTGAGATTGGCTTCGGTTGGACAGACAGATGTACACACGGGGTAAAAGTTGACCTGTTTCTACTGTACCGGCTGATTTCGGACGATATTCAGCCCGTATGTACCCGTGTGATGGAACCGTTTTGGCACCCCCCTTGGGTGCTTTCTTCTTTTAAACAGTGCCTCCTGCCCTCCAAACTGTTCTGAGCAGATCGAGAGCGAACACCACTTTTATTGAAACTCAAACACATACTTTATACCCCACAGGAGGACATTCCCCTTTGAAGGATATTAGTATGACAATGTAAAATTCAAACACCAATGGTGTGACCCACTCACGGCGTACTGACGTCATCGGATTGCGACCGGAGAGTGCGGGCGAGCGAAGCCGTCCGGCCGGCGGTTGACAAACATTGCTCCTTCATTCCTGGTCTTGTTGTAAGTTACTTTGCTTTTATTTGGAAATAAATTTTAATGGTTTTACGCTATGGGAGCCTTTTTTTCTTCATGTGGGTGAACACTTGCAATACCTCCAGATATTTGAGGAAACAGCACCCCAGATTAAGGGTCGGGTCCCTGGATGCTTGATCACCATACAGGCTTGACTACTATTTATATTTGGTAAGAGGCGACCCCTATTGGTGTGTCTTAATATTGGCTCCGGGTTCACACTGAATTGTGATCTGCACGTTTTTGCTATATTTCTTCTTTCATATGGTAAGAGACGAATCTAGCTATAAGAGGTGGTGGTTCAACACGCAAATTTCACACTTTTGCCCTCCTTATTGGCTATTCAATTATTGTTGTCCGGTAAGAGGCGCCTTCAGCCAGAACACGTCATACATTTTTTGATGTTTACCCTTATCACCTTTGGTAAGGGGTACCCATCACATTTATTATTTAATTTAATTTTTATTTTTTGCATGGTCTTTTTTATTCACTGTTATTAGTGATCAACCTTATTGGTGGTGGTTTTCACACAATTGAACTTATTTTTCAAGAACACTGTGGTGTTTAAATAATTTAGTTTGTAAGGTTTTACGCTATTACGTTTTTACCTTTACTTCTATGATCCAATGACCATTGAGTTAACCGTTCACGTGGACCTGGATCTACTATCAAGGTGACAAGTTCTATTGAAAGAATCTGCCTTTACCTTACCTCAATCTGGTAAGCATACACCCTTAGGGGTTCCTGGTCCTGGATTACATCTTCACTTTATGCTTGGACTGTATGGACTTTATATCTCCATTGATCATTTCATAGCGCGACTCTGTGTTGATTTCACAAGCCCACCCCCCCATACAGTTAGAAAACACTCCCCTAGGCTCACACTTAACCCTTTGATCACCCCTAGGTTAACCCCTTCCCTGCCAGTGTCATTATTACAGTAACAGTGCATATTTTTAGCACTGATTACTGTAGTAATGTCACTGGTCCCCCAAAAGTGTCAAAAATGTCAGTTAGGGGTCCGATCTGTCCGCCGCAATGTCGCAGTCCCGCTAAAAATCGCTGATCGCCGCCATTACTAGTAAAATAAATAAATAAATGAATAAAAATGACATAAATCCTTCTCCTAGATTGTAGACATGATAACTTTTGGCCAAACCAATCAAAATACGCTTATTGCAATTTTTTTACCAAAAATATGTAGCAGAAAACAATTTGGCCTAAAAGGATGAAAAATTTAGATTTTTACATTTTTTTTTTTAGGAATGTTATATAGCAGAATGTGCAAAATATTAGTTTTTTTTTTAGAAGTGTCGCTCTTTTTTGGTTTATAGCCCAAAAAAAAAAAAAAATGGTACAGGTGATCAAATACCACCAAAAGAAAGCTCTATTTGTGGGAAAAAAAGAACATAAATGTTATTTTGGTACAGCGTCGCATGACCACAGAAGGAAAAAAAAAAAAAAAAAGGAGGAGAAGCTCCCAAATCCAACTAGGCTACCCTTTGGAAGTATATGCTATATATTTTTTTTTTTTTACAATTTTTTCCCCACAATATTGGAGTTACCCTTTAAAAATGCAGGAAACCGCCGCTGGCTGGCAGCATGCTGAAAATTTGGACCACTGTTCTTATGCTGAGTGCAGTGACCCGGGTCTCCGGCAGTCCGCTACACTACCTGCACAGTTAAATCAAGATAAAATATTTAACTCAAATCTATTACAGTTTACTTTTAAAGAGAAATAATCTTGGCACAGTCATTTCCCAGCAGTTTGCAGATAATGAATACCATTTGCCATACATGTGTCTAGGTCTGTAGAGTCAAACCACAGCCACAGTCTGAAAAACGCTGACCCAAAGGACAGCACTTAACTGGCAGACCCTATTCTGAGCACATATAAAAAATAAAAAAAAAATCTGCACTTAGTATGAGGCTTTGCCAGACAGATCTATAACCCTCAGTCCTAAAATATTCTCTGATCAGCCGACCTGCAAGCTTCACATGTACTCAGAAAAATGTGGTTTTGACTAATGAGTCCAGCTGGCGAGGTTTCCTGACCCCAGATGTTTTTTATATATATCTCTGGATATTCCAAGGTATTTACTGTTAATCATGCCAGGCAGTTTGGAAGCAGTTTAAGTTTCCCATGATTTTATATCTTGAAGCCACTTGAAGTGGGTGCCAGCACTTCTGAGACACACTGTGAATTTGCCTATATTCTAATAAAATTGAACCCTAAAGTAAATGTTAAACCCACAGCTCTTTAGTTTAAGACATTGAACAAAATAAAATAAACATTCCCCAGTAAAATTTTTGTTATAATTCTTACCCCAGGACTTGCAGTTCCCAACTTTCCATGCTTCTGTTCTGTCAGTGCTTCTTCCCTGAACTTCTGGTCTTCACAGGAAAGAGTTAAAGTGGTTTAAAAAAAAAATAAAAATAAAGATCCTGCTCCTTTAAAGCATGGTAAACAGCATAGTGCTTGTGGACTGCTATTTGTCCCTTTCTATGCTGTGAAATACCTGGTTGATCCTGTTTGTTCCTTTGTCCCCCTGTGTGTGCTGACCACGGTAATCATGGCTGCTGATCCATGATTCCATGGTCAGTTTATATTCCTCTGTCATCCTGCTGTGTTCAAAGTCTCTCCCCATCCCTCCCTGCCTGCCAGTTCCTAGTCTGTGAGCCATCTCCTCCCTGCCCCTCCCTTCCCTCCACTATTATGTGGGTCTGTAGAGTTAGTGATGACAATTACTGGCAGCCCCTCTGTAATAACAAGATATACTGTGCAGTGTGTGTGTTTTTTTACAATTATGCAGCTAAAAACCCTATTTCTCATTGCTGCTGTGCGGTCATATGACCTCCCAGCTGCAGTCAGAGGGGAATCCTCTCGCTGTAGTACTCAGATCGGGCTATGAGAGAGTCGGCATGTCACGTGATAGCACAGCAGTGATGTGAAATAAGGTATTTAGCTGCAGGATTAAAAAAAAAAAAAGACAGTGCACAGTATATCTTGTTATTACAGAGGGGCTACCAGTAACTATCATTAACATACAACCACTTTAAACAGTGGACAGCTCAGTCTTCAGCCAGTATGTTGGTTTGGAGAAGGGGGGAGAGGAGTAGGGGAGAGCCTTGCCATCCTAGGATATGGGGTTGTGTATTTCTATTGATGCACACAGTGTAGAGAGGCACAACTCTAGTCCCTATGTACAAGGGTGGCTCCATAGGATGCTGCAAGACAAAGGAGCAACCCTGAAACAGAAAACCTGGGGAAGTGGTCACAGCACCATTTTAAACTGAAACACAGGCAAGGATTCAAAGAAAAAAGCTGCATAATGAGTAAGTGATAAAAAAAAAAAAAAACTGCCAAAAGTGCTTAAAAACAGAGGGTTCGGTATCACTTTAAGAGTGACTAAATTCCGCGGGTGGGGCGAGATGCATCAGGGGCGTGGCCTGGAGGGAGCCAGACTGAGGCTACTTTCATTACTGTGACTATCGGGCTTTGATGGTTTGCGGCATTTGAGTTTACTTCCTTCCCCATTTCAGCTATCAAATCCCCACACTCCCACCCGAGACTAAGCAGCAGTCTACAATCAGTAAATCAGGACTCTTTCATATAATAACCTAATCCAGCAATATAAAAAACAAAAATAAACAAATAAATCTGCGAACAAAAACTCTTTCATCAATAAACAGAAGTACACAGAAAAAGCCCTTTCATCATATGTAATATACTACCATTCCCATAAAAGAAAAAAAAAAGAGACACTCTACATACTGTAGAGGGAAATTATCAATCGATCAGCCAAAACATTTTGACCACTGACAGGTAAAGTGAACAACATTGATTATCTTGGTACAATGGCATCTGAAACCTGATCATGCTGGTTCCCATAGAAGGCTGTGCATCACTGTTTATTGTGTATGAGGGCTGCAGAGCCACAGACCAGCCAGAATGCCTATGCTGACCCTAGGGTTGCCACCTGTCTGAGATTTACGCAGACAGTCTGACAACCCAGACAAATCACAATGGCAGCCCCGCAGCACCAATCCTCTGTGGCTCCCCTGCAGCTGCCGGTTTCTTCTCCTCTCCTCTCCAACCTCCCCTTGAACTGCGGCCCTATCAACAACTTGAGGCTTCTCATCCACCCACTCCCGCTGGCTGCAGCTGGGGCAGGAGATGGGCACTGCATTCAGAATGGAGAGAAAGTGGTGGCTGGTAAACATGTTAACCAGCCCCTTCCTAAATTTACACAGTGTGCAAAAGGTTATCCACCTTTCCAATGGTACCTCTGGAGCCAGCATCTTCTCCTGTGTGCTGGTTTTCAGGCCTCTTCATTGGCTGGTGCAGAATGATAGACAAAAGAAGAGGGTAACCAATGCGCTACCAATGAGGTACAGAACAATGTGGGGTCAGGAAATAATATAATGGTGGAACACGGAAATCAGCAGCTGATTCAGTAGTGTCACAACATACTAAAAAGAATATAAAGAAAGGGAATCAGCGCTTAATTTCTAGGGGTAGTGGACCACAGATAAAATGTGACTATAGAAAATAAAATATGAAATATGGCCGATAAAAAGGTAAGTAAAAGATGATAAAATATTGTAAGATAACCCAATGAGTGCTAAATATAAATAATGACCGTAAAAGACAATCCTGGTATAACGGTGTAGAAGATATACACACAAAGTGCTGAAGTGCTGATAAATAAATCAATAAATTGATCAGTGCCAAATATTGGTAATATAAGTGCTTAAGAAATAATATTGATGAAGATAATATTGATGGTAACTGTGGACAACAGATGGATTGCACAATGCAGGTGATAAATAAAAAACAATATCCTGTGCAGGTGAAAGTGCAACTAGTGCTCAATAGTGCAAAATATTGACCATCCTAAAATGAATGAACACAAAAAAATCAAAACAAGCGTCGGCTGGCGTCAATGCAGCGTTAACAGACATTTTCTGGATTTCTCTGGATAAAGTCCCGAATTGTATTAAGCCTAAAGGAGTATCTCACTCATTCCCTTCTCCCATCCCCTTTATCTACAATAAAACCACAAAAACCAAGATGCCGGAGTTGTCAATGTCTCACACCCATGGTCACAGCTCACATGGGCTGGAGAGGTAACCGGTAACAATGGCAGACCCACATCAGGCCCAAAGCCTGGAAAACCTGCTACATATATATTAGTCCATAACTGAAGCACCAATCCAGTGAGTAGACAAGGCAATGGTGTCCAGAAAAGCAGACCACCACCAATGGAAAAAATGCAAACTCACCTGATGTATCGGCTGCCGTTACAGCAGTAAATAAGCTTCAAAAACCCCTATGGAACTCTCTCTGGAAATCACATATCGAAATCCCACTGAGAATAAATAGGCTCACCCAGATCCCAGAAACCTTTCATAGTGTAGTATGGTTTATTTATCAAAAAAAAGCACAAAAGGTACAAAAAAAAATTAAAAACAAAAAAACTCACATAAGTTGCTTCTGGCGACCCGGAATAGCACAGCAGCGAGGCACCAGTGCCAAATGGCATGCCCCAGACTTATTTGCTGCTGTAACGGCAGCAGCTACATCTGGTGAGTTTGCGTTTTTTCCATTGGCGGTGGTCTGCTTTTCTGGACACCATTGCCTTGTCGTCTACTCACTGGATTGGTACTTAAATTATGGAATAGTATATAAACAAAGAAACCATTATTACTATATGGCCCGTTGATGTAATTTATCAAGTGTGTTTATACGTTTGCTATGCCTGAATTGATATATTTTATTTAAGGCGCTACACTTTTGTTTATTATAATAGCATTGGGCTGCTTTCACATTGATGCACTGTAGTTTACCTACACTGCAGGTGCAGTGCAGTTTACCTGCGGGTTTTCTGAGCTTAGCCATAGACTTTTATTATATCCTGCAGGTTTGCTGCACTCTCTGAAAGCGCACCAAAACTCGTGAATACAGGAATTTGTTGCGCTTTCAGAAAGTGCACCATACCTGCAGGATATAATAGAAGTCTATGGCAAAGTGCAGCTAACCCAGAAAAGTCGCAGATGCACTGCGCTGCACAAGAAAACCGCAGCACATCAGTGTGAAAGCAGCCTTATAGGGGGCTCAGAGCAGTAAGGGTTAATTTACATTTGTAGTTTGGGGGTGGTAAAACCGCATAGTTAAGACATGAATGAATATGTTTTTACCAAACCCATCCCAACTGCACCCCCTTCAGCAGCAGTGGTCAGGGGTGTACACATATCACAGCCGCAGCTAGAGGTATACACCCTGTCATGGTTGGTGGGTGTAGCACCTGCCAAGCATGACCTATTCAAGTGAATGAGGCCACTCTAGTGGAGAGGGTGGTCTGTAGTGAGGGAGGCGGGGAGTCTATATTTAGTGGAGAGGGGGGTCTGTACTGAGGGAGGGGGTGGTCTATACTTCGTGGAGAGGTGGGTCTATATTTAGTGAGGGGGGACTGTACTTAGATGTGGGGGATCTGGACTGATGGAGGGGGGCTGTACTTAGTGGAGGGGGATCTGTATTGAGGGGGAACTATACTTGGTGGAGAGGGGGGGTCTGTACTGAGGGAGGGGGGACTATTCTTAATGGAGAGGAGGGTCTGTACTGAGGGGGGACTATACTTGGTGGATGGGGGGGGGGACACCATTTTTTACCACACCAGGTGATGCCAACCTCTGAGGAGTAGTGAGGGGAGGTCTTAAGGGGGGGGAGAGAGGTCTGGGGGGTATGAGGAGGAAAAGGGATTCTGGGGAGTAGAGAGGATAAGTCTAGGGGAACCAGAGGAGGAAAAAAGGGTCTGAGGAGGAGAGAGGGGAGGTCTGAGGAGAAGAGGAAGGTCTGGGGGCTCTAAAGATGAGAAGGGAGGTCTGAGGAGGAGAGAGAAAGGTCTGGGGCCTCTGAGGAGGAAGGGGGGGGGGTATGAGTAGGAAAGGAAGATGTGAGGGGATCTGAGGAGGAAAGGGGGGTCTGAGGGGGAGAGGTGCGTTCTGGAGCATAATTGTCTGCCTTGTACTCACAGATGATAGTGTGAGACAACTTCTTCTTCATCTCTTCAGTCATACACACGTCACATGACAAGGAGAGAGGAAGAACGTCAGTCCACAGTAGCACCATGCTGAGACTGAGGAAAGATCTCAGTCTCAGCACCTGCTCTCTATTGCCACCTGCAGGCTGGAGGGAAGAGAAAGTCAAATCCTCTCTCCAGCTGCGGCTATCGGCTGCTGCTCCTTGTGACAGGAGAGAAACCGCAATCACTCCTGTCAGTGAGGAGCAGAATGAGTGTGCCCGCCTCAGCATGGTGCTTGCTCTGCCCCCTTTTACCTGGCCCTGGCTGGCACCACCTAATGCTAATTCCTGCTCGGCTCCAGCATCATAGCATCTGCAAATGCAGCCGGTTTCCTCTGCCTACAAGTAAGATGGAAAAAAGTCCCAAAGCTCCTGATGCTTATAAACAGTACCTTACCCACTTTGTGCCTAGGGAGGTGTTGGATGTGGATTTATTTTTTTGTAATCCATGTGGGCAGTGTTTGTCAGGGCACAGTGGGCCCCCCTTTCCTCGGGGCCCGTATGCCCGCAAACCCTGCACACATAGATGATACGCCACTGAACTAAGAAAATACACACATCCAAGTATTTTGCAAGAAGTTGCTTTAGTAAGATTAACCACAAAAATAGGGAATTCAATTTCAAGGTAATTATCAAAACTCTTTAACCTTCACTACATAAAATCTGACACCTCTGCCACAAAATTTCCCTAAAAACAAATATGACATAAAAAAAAATTTGCAATATAAATCTAGGGTGCCCGAACAACTTATTTTGGCATGAGATTGCAAAATGAAACCCATAAAGAGACCAGGATGGCAGTAAGTGCACTATGTTTACCAGGAGGAGAGCATAAACAACTGCAGAGACAGCTCGACATAAAATTGTTGTCCTCATCAGATGATAATAGCATTTTATCAGATCTACCAAGGTAGATCCTTCAATTTCCTGGAATTACCCATTTGCTTTCACCTAAATGTCATTACAAATGACTACAACTGTAATTATATTCCCTCAAAGTATTCACGGAAATGGACATCATTATGTTTTATAGAGCTGCAAATGATTTACAACTGGAAATTTAGTATTATCAGAGGATCTTAAAACCAAGAAGAAGAAACAAAGACTAAATGTCCCTACAACTCCCCTTAGGTCCATGTATCTGTTCTGATATAGACTGCAGCCACTGATTGTCTGGTACTCGTCAGGTCACCTGGACACAGATGCGCTAAAGAGAAAATTGCTTCAATTCACCAGGAGTGACCAAACACAGCAACCAGGTGTTAAGAAGCTGTGCAAGAGTGCGATCTCCACTCATACCCTCCCTTTACCATAAAGCAGGATGGGCCAATACCCAAGTTGCCACTTTACCAGGCTGTAGTTTGATATCCTGGGTATAATGTAGGTTACGTACACCAACAGCTGGCAATGTATTTTAGGTGGACCTTTAACACTTCTTTAGCATGCTAGCCCAGGCACATCTCGACCAATCCATTCAAAGTAAACCTCTGTTTTGCTATAACGTTGGCCCCAGCTGCACAGATCTACCCTATGCCCCTTCGTCATTCCATTAGTCTCTTAAGGGGAAAGAGAGGAATCCCTGTGTAAACTTCAAGACAAGCTGGTTGGAGTTCACACAAGAATAACAATTCTCAGCCCACTCCCATATGACAGCACCAGGTCTGAACAATGCAGGCACCTGGCATGATAAGAAGAGAGTCACATGCCGTGCATATCTGGAAGTACTGGGTATTTTGCTTTGGGATAAAGTGGGGAACAGTTAGAACACCCAATATGGACATATATTTATGACCTCTGTATTTGTACTTGTGTAGCACTACCCCCGCAGGTGCTGCTTGGAAGATTGAGTTCCCAGTTCTTTTGCCTCAACCCTGAGAACAACCTTTGGCCCCTCTGACACACCAAGTTAAGAAAATGGATACTGTAATACCATTGGGAGCACAAATATAAATATCCTGCACACAATTATGTTTCAGTGAAACTCAATATATTGTCATAGAGAATTAGTTAAATCACAGCTCACTAGACAATGTAATCACTATGTAGTAGGGCCTAGGGTAGACCTCTGTACCACTAGATTAAAGTATACCTAGTAACCCACAGAATCAGCAATACGCAGTAGCACTGGTAAACAGTAACAGCAATGGTGATTATTATTACTATAACTCCTCTGTAAACAGCAGGCTATAACTGCTTTATAGTGCGCTCTATATGAATGGCTATGATAAGTTATAAGGCTACCCAAAGGGGTACCTCTTACTATGGACAATGGGCAAAGTTCTTTTGAAGCAGCTATCTGGGTGAGCACGCATTAGCGCTAGTTCTTCAGCTGGCTAGTGATGGGGTCCAGTCCTTACAGTGGTGCACAAAGTAAAATCCCAAGAAAGTCTGCATGCAGTGCATAGGGCTGCTAGTTAGATGGTCAGCCCCTATGTATTCAGTCACTGCTAACCATAGGCGTGCGCAAAGGGTGTGCCAGGTGTGCCTGGGCACACCCTAATCACCCTGAGTGGTGCAGATTCCCCCTATTTAGACCCCTGATATTTCACCTAAGGCCCCTAATGGGGCTCCAAAAACAAAATTGTAAAAAAAGAATAAAAACAATAAAAACTACTGACACCAATCTCTGCCCTACTGACACCGTCCATTGCTCTGCTGATACAGTCAGTATATATACACACATGCACACACACGCAAATATGTTTGAGCTTTGGGGTGCACACCCTAATGCAATAGGCTGTGCACACCTATGCTGCTAACAGTGATAGATAAATTGCAGCAATGCCCTCCTACCAGTCCCAGCGATACAGCAACTTTGGTCCCACTGTTCAGATGTCAGCTTACTTCTGGATCTGCCCAGAATGACTCCAGTCCTCCAGACACAGTGCCCTGGTTTCTGTCTCAGTCTGCAAGATTGTAGCAGGTTAGCGTGCACCCAGGGGTAGCAATGCGCACACTCACACTCTGATCCTCTCACAGCAAGAGAAAGTTCTTCCCGTAAAGTCTGGAGAAAAAACGCTCTTTTCTCCTTCTGTTAAGAGTGATTACATATGGAAGTTGAGGTCCAGTACTCTATCTATTCCCAAGCAAAAGATCTTCTTCCCAGACTATACTTCCCACATTTCACTGTGGCCTGCATCAAAGTCTTTCAAATCCTTCATGGCCATGGCTCCTTCTGCTGGATAGATGCTGAATGGCACTAAAAGCCAGCATAAGAGTCTTGTGTAGGCACACAAAGCAGCTGCAGCACAGTATCTTTATAGTGGCTCCTTCTCTAGCCAAGAACCTCGCTACATTTGTCTTGTAGCCCTGGTGAAAGGGGAGTGTGTTTGGCCCCCTGAAATGCGTTGAATTGTTTATGCTATTAATCAGGTTTATCATTAAAATGTTTGGACTTTGAGATGTTTGTTTGGCACTCTCATTGGATTGTAGGAATGTTTTTATTGCTTTCCATTTGAGAGACTTGCTCTCAGTTTCTATACCAATGGCGGCTGCCATCAAAATGGAAAGAATGGTAGGAAATCCACAATTTTACAATTTTACCTCCAAAACAGGAGGTAAGGTAAAACTTCACCATGGAGAAACCTGCACTGGCGACAGTCAAAAAACATCAGTAAATTCCTTCTCACTTTCTTTTG
Source organism: Pelophylax lessonae (assembly GCF_965119305.1). Lineage (NCBI taxonomy): Eukaryota > Metazoa > Chordata > Amphibia > Anura > Ranidae > Pelophylax > Pelophylax lessonae. Next base: position 174,839,810 of record NC_138780.1, read on the forward strand.
CATCTCTGGGACATCAAAAAGTGGGGAAAATCTGCCCAATGGGGACACAGACCGCAACAAACATCTAACTCGATGTCTGAAAAAAAAAAAGCTTGGGTGGAATTACAACCATAATTTAAAGAGATGCATATTTGGAAAAATACCTTGGGCTATGCAAATGTGAAAGATAAAAATACAATTTTATTTGCTGATACAATATAAAAAAATGTTAAAAAAAAACAGAAACAGCAAGCTCTATGTTTAACACAGAACTGCACTTGTTGTTAGCAGACAAAATTTATATTGGTAACAGTTGAACTGTGTATGGTGCTAATCTGGGCTAGATGGTCGATATGTGTACACATGCAGAAAACCAGATGGTGTGAACACAAGTAAAAAAAGTTCTTATAAAAGAGGGTAGAACAGAAAGTGAATCACCCAGAGGACAGATGACGTAGTAATGTCACTACGCATAAGCCCGCTGGCGAGGTCCGCGGCTGTGCTAGTTGATTGTACTGCTTCTATTTCACTTTTTACATGTACTGTAAGTGTAATGACATTTTTTAAATAAATGGTGTTTTACATACTGCAATATGAAGGTCTCTTCCATCTTACATTTAAAGTGCCTTGAAAAAGTATTGATATCCCTTGAAATTTTCCACATTTTGTCATGTTACAACCAAAAACGTAAATGTATTTAATTGGGATTTTATGTGATAGACCAAACACAAAGTGACACATAATTGTGAAGTGGAAGGAAAATGATAATTGCTTTTCAAAAATTTCTGAAAAGTGTGGCGTCCATTTGTTTTTACCCCTTTACTGATACCTCTAGCTAAAATCTAGTGGAACCAATTGCCTTCAGAAGTCACCTAATTAGTAAATAGAGTCCACCTGTGTGTAATGTAATCTCAGTATAAATACAGCTGTTCTGTGAAGCCCGCAGAGGTTTGTTAGAAAACCTTAGTGAACAAACAGAATTATGAAGGGCAAGGAATACACCAGACAGGTCAGGGATAAAGTTGCGGGAAAGTTTAAAGCAGGGTTAGGTATAAAAAAATATCCCAGGCTTTGAACATATCACAGAGCACTGTTCAATCCATCATCCAAAAATGGAAAGAGTATAGCACACATGCAAACCAACCAAGACATGGCCGTCCACCTAAACTGACAGGCCAGGCAAGGAGAGCATTAGTCAGAGAAGCAGCCAAGAGGCCCATGGTAACTTTGGAGCAGCTGCAGATCCACAGCTCAGGTGGGAAAATCTGTCCACAGGACAACTATTAGTCGTGCACCCCACAAATCTGCCCTTTATGGAAGAGTGGCAAGAAGAAAGCCCCTATTGAAAGAAAGCCATAAGAAATCCCGTTTGCGAGAAGCCATGTGGCTGACACAGCAAAATGTAGAAGAAGGTGATCTGGTCAGATGGGACCAAAATTGAACTTTTTGGCCTAAAAGCGAAATGCTACAGTGCCTTGTGAAAGTATTCGGCCCCCTTGAACTTTGCGACCTTATGCCACATTTCAGGCTTCAAACATAAAGATTTAAAACAAATTTTTTGAGAAGAATCAACAACAAGTGGGACACAATCATGAAGTGGAACAAAATTTATTGGATATTAAACTTAAAAACTGAAAAATTGGGCGTGCAAAATTATTCAGCCCCCTTAAGTTAATACTTTGTAGTGCCACCTTTTGCTGCGATTACAGCTGTAAATCGCTTGGGGTATGTCTTTATCAGTTTTTGCCCATTCCTCCTTGCAAAACAGCTCGAGCTCAGTGAGGTTGGATAGAGAGCCTTTGTGAACAGCAGTTTTCAGTTCTTTCCACAGATTCTCGATTGGATCCAGGTCTGGACTTTGACTTGGCCATTCTAACACCTGGATATGTTTATTTGTGAACCATTCCATTGTAGATTTTGCTTTATGTTTTGGATCATTTATATTAAAAAAGAATAGCGCGCAAATGCAAAAGAAATTACTACCAAATCTGAAGAGAGTCCATAAATAAAAATGGGGGTTTGGTCCCACCATATGGCCATATCGTGCTCAAGCCCACTACTGCGTCAAAGTACCCCATTATCAGTGGGTCCTACACTATCCATGAAAAAGAGATGAATCCAGCCCTTCTAACCCTTGGAGATAACACTCCTTGCTGGGAAAAATGTGCAAATGCACTACAGGGGACTCCTCCTTTATCCACTTGATGGTGGACACTGATTGAGTACAGGTGTATGTGGGGGGGTGGGGAGGGCTGCTCAACCTCGATAGTCTGGTCAGACCGAATACATAATAAACAGGCAAAAAATTTGGGGGAGCATACTCATGTATTTCCAAAGCTGCTGCAGCTATGAACCAAAAGACATGTATATTAAAAAAGAATAGCGCGCAAATGCAAAAGAAATTACTACCAAATCTGAAGAGAGTCCATAAATAAAAATGGGGGTTTGGTCCCACCATATGGCCATATCGTGCTCAAGCCCACTACTGCGTCAAAGTACCCCATTATCAGTGGGTCCTACACTATCCATGAAAAAGAGATGAATCCAGCCCTTCTAACCCTTGGAGATAACACTCCTTGCTGGGAAAAATGTGCAAATGCACTACAGGGGACTCCTCCTTTATCCACTTGATGGTGGACACTGATTGAGTACAGGTGTATGTGGGGGGAGGGCTGCTCAACCTCGATAGTCTGGTCAGACCGAATACATAATAAACAGGCAAAAAATTTGGGGGAGCATACTCATGTATTTCCAAAGCTGCTGCAGCTATGAACCAAAAGACATGTATATTAAAAAAGAATAGCGCGCAAATGCAAAAGAAATTACTACCAAATCTGAAGAGAGTCCATAAATAAAAATGGGGGTTTGGTCCCACCATATGGCCATATCGTGCTCAAGCCCACTACTGCGTCAAAGTACCCCATTATCAGTGGGTCCTACACTATCCATGAAAAAGAGATGAATCCAGCCCTTCTAACCCTTGGAGATAACACTCCTTGCTGGGAAAAATGTGCAAATGCACTACAGGGGACTCCTCCTTTATCCACTTGATGGTGGACACTGATTGAGTACAGGTGTATGTGGGGGGTGGGGAGGGCTGCTCAACCTCGATAGTCTGGTCAGACCGAATACATAATAAACAGGCAAAAAATTTGGGGGAGCATACTCATGTATTTCCAAAGCTGCTGCAGCTATGAACCAAAAGACATGTATATTAAAAAAGAATAGCGCGCAAATGCAAAAGAAATTACTACCAAATCTGAAGAGAGTCCATAAATAAAAATGGGGGTTTGGTCCCACCATATGGCCATATCGTGCTCAAGCCCACTACTGCGTCAAAGTACCCCATTATCAGTGGGTCCTACACTATCCATGAAAAAGAGATGAATCCAGCCCTTCTAACCCTTGGAGATAACACTCCTTGCTGGGAAAAATGTGCAAATGCACTACAGGGGACTCCTCCTTTATCCACTTGATGGTGGACACTGATTGAGTACAGGTGTATGTGGGGGGTGGGGAGGGCTGCTCAACCTCGATAGTCTGGTCAGACCGAATACATAATAAACAGGCAAAAATGTTTTGGATCATTGTCTTGTTGGAAGACAAATCTCCATCCCAGTCTCAGGTCTTTTGCAGACTCCATCAGGTTTTCTTCCAGAATGGTCCTGTATTTGGCTCCATCTATCTTCCCATCAATTTTAACCATCTTCCCTGTCCCTGCTGAAGAAAAGCAGGCACAAACCATGATGCTGCCACCACAATGTTTAACAGTGGGGATGGTGTATTCAGGGTGATGAGCTGTGTTGCTTTTACGCCAAACATAACGTTTTGCATTGTTGCCAAAAGTTTGATTTTGGTTTCATCTGACCAGAGCACCTTCTTCCACATGTTTGGTGTGTCTCCCAGGGGGCTTGTGGCAAACTTTAAACGACACTTTTTATGGATATCTTTAAGAAATGGCTTTCTTCTTGCTACTCTTCCATAAAGGCCAGATTTGTGCAGTATACGACTGATTGTTGTCCTATGGACAGAGTCTCCCACATCAGCTGTAGATCTCTGCAGTACATCCAGAGTGATCATGGGCCTCTTGGCTACATCTCTGATCAGTCTTCTACTTGTATGAGCTGAAAGTTTAGAGGGACGGCCAGGTCTTCATAGATTTGCAGTGGTCTGATACTCCTTCCATTTCAATATTATCGCTTGCACAGTGCTCCTTGGGATGTTTAAAGCTTGGGAAATCGTTTTGTATCCAAATCCGGCTTTAAACTTCTCCACAACAGTATCTCGGACCTTCCTGGTGTGTTCCTTGTTCTTCGTGATGCTCTCTGCGCTTTAAACGGACCTCTGAGACTATCACAGTGCAGGTGCATTTATACGGAGACTTGATTACACACAGGTGGATTCTATTTATCATCATTAGTGATTTAGGTCAACATTGGATCATTCAGAGATCCTCACTGAACTTCTGGAGAGAGTTTGCTGCACTGAAAGTAAAGGGGCTGAATAATTTTGCACGCCCAATTTTTCAGTTTTTTATTTGTTAACAAAGTTTGAAATATCCAATAAATTTCGTTCCACTTCATGATTGTGTCCCACTTGTTGTTGATTCTTCACAAAAAATTACAGTTTTATATCTTTATGTTTGAAGCCTGAAATGTGGCAAAAGGTCACATAGTTCAAGGGGGCCAAATACTTTCGCAAGGCACTGTATGTGTAGCCAAAAACTAACACTGCACATCACCCTGAACACACCATCCCCACCATGGTGGTGGCAGCATCATATTGTGGGGATGCTTTTCTTCAGCAGGGACAGAGAAGCTGGTCAGAGTTGATGGGAAGATGGATGGAGCAAAATACAGGGCAATCTTAGAAGAAAACCTGTTAGAGTCTGCAAAAGACTTGAGACTGGGGTGGAGATTCACTTTCCAGAAGGAGAACGACCCTAAAAATACAGCCAGAGCTACAATGGAATGGTTTAAACCAAAGCACATTCATGTCTTAGTCAAAGTCCAGACCTAAATGCAATTGAGAATCTGTGGCAAGACTTGAAAATTGCTGTTCACAGACGCTCTCCATCCAATCTGACAGAGCTTGAGCTTTTTTGCAAAGAAGAATGGTCAAAAAATGTCACTCTCTAGATGTGCAAAGCTGGTAGAGACATCCCCAAAAAGACTTGCAGCTGTAATTGCAGTAAAAGGTGGTTCTACAAAGTACTGATTCAGAGGGGCTGAATACAAATGCACGCCTCACATATTTATTTGTAAAAAATTTTGAAAACCATTTATAATTTTCATTCCACTTCACAAATATGTGCCATGTTGTGTCGATCTATCACATAAAATCCCAATAAAATACATTTATGTTTTTGGTTGTAATATGACTAAATGTGGAAAATTTCAAGGGGTATGAGAACCTTTTTAAGGCACTGTATGTCTATGAACCCATTGGAGATATAACAGCAGCACATCTTGTATGGGTCCAGCTGCCATCCTGGGATTCTTTGTAACAACTGAGCTGAGACTGCACACAGGAGGATTGCTTTTAGGCTAAGTTCGCACTGGCATTAAAAGCAGGCGTATGAGAGGCGATAAAACTGCCCCTCAAATGCCTATGCACAAGATACAATACACAGCACACAGTTAGTGCTGTGTCGCTTCAAAATTGAAGCCTCATTTCGAGTCTTTCAACGCCGCCTATTCAAGTCTATGGTAACGTTTCGCAAATGCCCTGGCAGGCAGTTGCAGTGTGTTTGTGGGGCGTTAAGATTAGTTAATTTACTGTAACAGAATAGGCATTTGTGGAGCAGTTTTAAAGCACCCTAATGCTCATCAAATGCTTCATAACTGCCCATAGGGCATTTGGGGAGCATTTTTAACTTGTCGTTTACACTTGTAAAACGCCTATCTAATGCCCATACTAAAGCTCAATAACACAAGTCTAACACCCGTACTAACACTACACTATAGGATCATTTGTTAAGGGTTTGAAATTTAATCCAGTGTAAACAAGGCCTTACAGAGACCAAGGAGCAGAATATCTTTGATGGTTGGAGCTTTCTTGGAGTGAATTAGAACTCTATAATTTGAGATCATACCCTTCTGGTAAGTGGCGTGTGTTTATGTGGGGATGGCACTCTTCTGAGCACTAGTGTTGTCTGTTTTGAGTAAGGATGAAGTAATGGGAAATCCTCTTTGACATTGGACTGATTATTTTGAGACTGAACTTTTATGAAAATTTATGCTGTTTTAGGGGTTTTTCCAAGTTTTTTTGTGAGGATACAGTATTTATTTGAGTAAGAAGGATGCGCACTTGTTCTTTTGGAATTTATCCATCCCACCTCCAGTCCAACCATCATCCATCATCTTTTGTCACCAACACCAGATAACCCTACAGCCTCCTTACCCCCTCCTTCCTCCAACACCAAAGCTCCCTCCCCCAGCTCGCTCCTTATTTTTGACTTTCCAGCCGCCAATAACACAGAATCCTAGACTCTCTTTCTTCCAAAACTAAAGTCCCCTCCCTATTTTGCTACTTTTGACACACTATCCTTCTGCTTCACCCCCTGCACTGACTAATTTCCACTAAAAAAATATATATAACATAGGAAAGATACCTATGGGGCATTTTTCTCTTTATTTTTTCGTTTTCCTACAGAAATCTTTTTTTTTTTTTTTTTTCAAATGTTCTACTTAAGTTTAAAAGAAGCCAGTTTCCAAGCGACCATACAAAACAGATAGAATGCTAGAAGGAACCTTTAGTAACTGATTATCAAAACAATGGTCACGTACCAAGAAACAAGGAATAGACCAAGTTGATCGGTTAAGTTTATAAAAAATGTATCAATAAAACAACAAAAAAAGGTACCCCGTCCCAACAAAGGGAATTGGGGGGAGACCACAGAGGGCAATGACCCAGCAAATCATAAAGAGGAAACCCTAAAATGGACCGACCCCTGGAGGAAACCCCCCATGTATCAGAAAAATGCCAAATCTTACATATATATAATAACAGCATAAGATAGGAAACGGAAGAAAGGTAAAGTTAGAAAAGAAAAAGCAGGTACAAGGAGGGGGGAAAAAAGGGGGGGCGGTATATATGAAGAGCCAGTTAGAGTCAGGGAACGTGATATGTAGACTCAATCACCTATTAGGATCTGCATCGATGAGAGCCCATAAGGACCAGGTTTTCTTATAAGTCTCTGGTTTCTGCTGGGGTCTGACCAGGTCTTTTATCCGGTTCAGCTCCTCTACCTTCCTGGGCCACAGCCCAACTGACGGGGGTTGTGTTTGTTTCCAGGTGGGGGGGGGGGGGGGGAGCAGGATTTGGCTGCGTTCAGGTGGTGAGGTATAGATTTCTTTTCAATTTTGGCTGGGATTTTGGAAACGTGTAACAAGAAGGCCTGGTACTCAGGGATATTTTAGTCGGTACATTTTTGAATAATTTTTCAGAAATCAGACCACTTTCCAGAAACCCTCCAGTTTAGAGCAGGACAAGAAAATGTGTAGTAAGTTCCACAGTCCTCCTAACATCGCCAGCATCAGTCAGGGGTGTTTGGGAAATATCTGTGGAGAAGAGATGGAGTACATTAACACAGAGAGAGAATCTTGAAGTTTGTTTCCTGCACTTTTCATGCAGATTAAGGGTTTTGGGGCAAAGTGTGTTATGTTGGTTAGTTTCGCTGTTGAGAATGTCCTACCCAGGTCCGACTCCCATATTACCAAGAAGGTAGTAAATACATTGTCGAAAGGGTATGTGGAAGGGGACCTCGCTCAGTACAGTATTCTTCAAATGTGGACAGATGATGAATAAAATTATTAGGGACAGGCAAGCTTTGTAAGAAGTGGCGTGTTTGCACCGCTCTCCAGAGGTCCAGGCCATATGGGCCAGCAATGTCCAGAAACACTGCTATGGTAATCTATGGCAGGGTCGTAGTCTGGAAATTTGAGGGGCTACAGCTTGGACCCCAAATGAGTCCAGGGGCCATATGATTTTATATCAATATACAGAGCTGTATGCTGCTAAGCTTAATAAAATAGAATTGACTAAAAGTCCCTGCAGCTTCTTTATAAAGTCAGTCTTGGAGGAAATTTCAAATTAATGCCTGTCATATTATTTTATGACCAAAGTCCATGACAGTTTCCACTGAATTTCAGTAGACCGATGAGCATAGATATTCATATCATACAATAATCGTTGTATGTTGGCTATCAGTCCCATTAGTCAGTTTCCTGTCATAGGATAAGACACAGCTTCTGGTAGTTTATAACAAGACAGAGTGGAAAATCTCAAGGGGAAATCAACTTTATTCAACAAAAAGTTTTTAGTAGTTCCTAGCAATCATAATTCATGCTGCTGAAGTCAAATCAAGAGAAGAGAAGTTCTGATTGGTTGATACAAGTAAGACGCCTGTATTACAAAAGCGTTAAACGAAATGGTTAGCTAAGTGCCCCCTTACAGTTATCCTGCAAGATAAATTATGCATGCTTGAACCAATTTTGCCTAATCCAAAGAACATCACTTTTCCGAGTATGGACCAGGCTAAGGCCAGTCTTGAAGCCCACTCTTAATTGTACTGACTAAAAAATTCAGGTCAAAATTAGAAGTTATGGGAGATGTTAAAAGGAAGAAAAAGACAAGAAAGAAGAAGAAAAAGAGGAATTGCCATGATCCCCACACTCTGGAACACAGATCCCCCCCCCTCCACCCCACCCCCTACGAGGATTGAAGATATCTAATCCAGGGGTATCAGACCTTTTCAAAAAAGTGTTGTTGGTCGCAAAGGATGCTAGCCAGTTTTTCATTTAGCATGATCCAGATTTTGTTTTTCACTAATGCTAGATTTATCACTGGAGTTTTAAATGCTCGCGCTATGGTGATGTTGGCTGCCAGAAAAATAAAGAAGGTGAGAGTCTGAGATTTCTAAGTAATTCACTCGATAGGTCAGAAAATAGTGGCATCTTAACATTTTCAGAAATATTCAATCTAGTCACCGAATATACTAAATTGAATATTCTTGTCCAATAGCGTTTCACTTTTGGGCACGTCCACCAAATGTGGAGCATGCTTCTCTCCTGATCACAGCCCCTGAAACAGAGAGGCAATCCAGGTAAATTTTTGCTTACCATGTCGGAACAAGGTACCATCTAGACAATACCTTGTAATTCGCCTCCACCAGGGTAGTATTTAAAATTCCCTTGTGCACCATGGTCAACTATTGGAACCAAACTTCCTCGTCTATAGTCTCCCCTAGATCTGCCTCCCAAGCTAGTTGGTAAGAAAATTACCTCTCAAACATTTATTTTCGTAAAAGGTCTGTGTGGTAATGTCCCCCTGGTCTCTGCACTATATCTGTAAGCAGTGGCATTGGCTCACACAGTCAGTAAGGCTGCCTTTTACAGTAATGGGCTGACAGTGATGCACTGCAGTCAGGAAGTGGGGCACAGTGCAATGCTGAAGGTGGCTTTAGCAGTAAACAGGGCCCCAAATTACTGAAATCCTGGGGTATGCTAGAACAAAACCAAAATGTATTCAGTACAACCCAGTGGTGGCTGGTGCATTGGGGGGAGCAGGGGCGCCGCCCTCCCATCCATGCATCCAGCCCCCTAATCTAAATTCCGGGCGCCGGACGCATGGACTTCAACTTTTTTTTAGCCATGTGATTAGAGCCAAAAGCTCTAATAGGCTTAAAAAAAAGAGTGGGCTCAGGGCGCAGAGCATTGCGCCCGAGCCCACCCAGTTGTGTGACAATAGCGAATGAAAATTCGCTATTGTCACACGAATCCTCCTCCTGGCCAATCAGAAAGCGGGTTCTGAGACCTGTTTCCCGATTGGCTGAATGGAGAAGCCATGCCATTGGGCATGGAGGAGGAGACACAGAAGACGGGGAAGAAGCCGCCGCTGCCTGCTGCTGCAGATGGGTGAGTGAGCCTGGGGTCCTATACTGTCATGCTGGGGGGGTCCTGTACTGTCATGCTGGGGGGGTCCTGTACTTTCATGCTGGGTGGGTCCTGTACTGTCATGCTGGGGGGTCCTGTACCGTCATGCTGTGGTCCGGAGTGTGCAGCCTGGTGTGGTCCGGGGGGGGGGGAGTGTATGGTGCGGTCCGTCTGCCGCCCCCCCACCGGCCCATGGAGCACCAGCCACCACTGGTACAACCTGGTCAAGATCTCATGTGTTTGGACAGTGAAAGAAGAACACCGCACTCATGAAGTCATCATTTTGTTCTATGCTCCTGTGAGCAAGCTCCTAGCATTAGCCTGTCAACACAGTGCAATAGTGATTGGCTGACACAGTTTGCTCAGCTCTAGCCATTGCATGTAGCTTTAGAGGGAGAGGGGGAAAATTACTTCCTCTGTGGCAACATTAGCAGGGACAGCAGTAAAAAGCTGGCAGAGATAAAAAAAAAAAAAGATTTGTTTAGAGTTTAACATTAACGTCACAGTTTCCTAACTGGAAATATGTTTATATAGAGCAACATGTACCTAGTGTTTTATTTTCCCTTTAAATATGTTGTAATAATCAGATTATTTAAAGAATAACTGTCCTTTAATATTAAAAGGAAACAATTTTCCCCTTGGGCAGATGAGGGTTGCCTTACTTCCTGGCCTTCCCCGTAATAACTTGATGCATGCTCTGTGCGTAATGTTTTTTGCTTCCTGTGGTGCTACCATTGTAAAAAGCTCCTGGCTGAGCATTCATGGTGGAGAGTGTGTCTGCCCCACTGCTACTGCTCCGATCATTCTCTATGAGAAAATTGAAGCAAGGCCTGCCCACTTTTTTTCATAGCTGCAGCAGAATTGCATAGGCGGGGCAGAACAATGGGGTTTTTCCACGGAATTCAATGTAGCAATTTAGCATTTTAAAAGTTGCTCATTTGTGTCCTGGGGTAAGTTTTATTTATTTTTTTTTTTTTCTAACTTCAACATCCCTTTTGGCAGATCTATCTGCATTTTCCATTATTGTCATCTAATGACGTATTGGCAGAAAAACGAATTCATGTGTTGCTCAATTTGTTACCTAATTCACGTTGTACAGTAAACTGCCTGTGAGAGTCCTTAAAACAGAACTGCACTGAATCTGAGCACCACAAAACAAAAATGCTATTTAAAGTGGTTCAAAAGCCTAAAGGTTTTTTTTACCTAAAAGAAAAGTATGGGTTTTACCAAAAAAAAAAACATTTATACCCACCTAGGTGGATAAAGCGTCAATCTGAGGCTGCATCTGTCCCCCACCACCTCTGCACTGAGAACTAAGTGATCAAAGTCCACTGATCGCTCAGCTCTCTCCTCCGCTCTAAGCCGAGAGCTGGTGATTGTCTCTTCTTTGCCCCTCCAGTGCTCACTGGAGCACAGGGCTGGGAAGGGGGAGGGAGCGGCTGGCTCAAGTGTCCCAGCAGTGTAGCTGAGAGGCTGAGCCTGCTGCTGGTCTAGGCATCTGGGTGGCTCCCGTCTGTAAAGTCGGGATCAATCCAGAGCCAGGACTGGCTGAGTTACGCTTTAGCCTGCTGTGGACTAAAAACAGGTCAGAACGAACTGCACTTCTGTGTTTCGCAAGAGAAATACAACCAGAGAAGCTTTGGCCATACTTCTCCTTTAATGCTTTCTATGCATTAAGGTAAAAACCTTCTGTGTCACAGAATCCAAACCTCCCAGCTGTCTCTGATTTTGAGGGACCGTCCCTGATTAAATTGCTGCATTTGTAAATTTCAAAAGTCAGTATAAAGGAATAGCCGTGGTAAAAAAAAAAAAAAGCACTTGTGGGTTTAGCTAATCTTTTTTTTGTATAATTCTCCTTAAGGGGGCATGGCAGGGGGGTGTGTCCTATGCCTACATACTTTTGATAATAGGTGTCCCTCGCTCCCATCTCAAAAAGTTGGGAGGTGTGCAGATTCCCCCCAGCCCCACTGTATACTAATCTGAGACTATTCCTGATGCAGTGATGTGCACGAGAGGAGTGCCTCTCTCCCTCCTCACTGGGCAGATTGATAGGAGCAGAAGCCATTGGCTCCCGCTGCTGTCAATTGCATCCTATGATCAGGGAGTGGCCGGAGGGGCCGAACCGCCCTATCTATGTCAATTCCCGAGGGAGAGCCCACCTGAGTGCCCCCATAAAAAAAACAGAGAACCCAGGGCCGCTGGCCAGGGACCTGAAGAAGAGGATCGGGACTGCACTGTACAAAACTACTGTATATAGCAGGCAGGCATAACATGTTTGTTATTTAAAAAAAAAAAACAAAAAAAAACAAAGATTTAATATCACTTTATTTCATTTTTAATATTCAAAGCAACCCCTCCCCCATCCATCCATATCTACGTGGTTTGTTTTGCTGAGGAATAGCTTTGAAAAACAATAGCATTTCTGGTCAACTTCAGTAAAGGCAGATGATTCATGAAGGATTTACTTCCGAGAATTCACCTGCATTTAGCTCAGGCATGCTGGCAGGAGAGTGTGCATAGTTGAGAAAACCCCTCCTCCTCTCCTGAAGACACCTGGGATGTATGACAGCATTTGCCTAGGCATGGAAACCAGGAAGTAACTGAAGAAAGGTGAAAAAAAAAGTTTAAAAGAAGTAAATATGATATATTTTCCTGCTCAGTTACTAGCAGCACAATGATTAAAAATAGTTAATATGGATTGAGAATGCAAAGTTCCTGAACTTCAGGCAAACCAGTAAATACAGTGATAAAATACGATTATGTTAGCCATTTTACCTGCCAAAGGTTTTGTATTTGTATCCATCCAGTCTTGAGATTTACACAGCATAACCTTTCTTTACTGCATTAAAAAGATACAACTAGGTCTTGTCCCCATCACCCGCCAGTGAATGCACAGTGAAGGAGAAGCAACAGACTGAGGAGCTCCTCCCGAGCGCTCCTCCTGTCAGCATATTCCTTATTACCATATGAGCATTACAGAAAAAACTGATTGGCTCCTTTTCTTTCACCCAGTCTTTTTTTTTTTTTTTTTAACATATACCTGCATGAATTAATTTTATCTGTCTTGGGTTCATCTTTAACAGTAGCAAGTGCATGATTGGGTAGATTCCAAATAAAGTCTTTTAAGTGAACCCAACCTTTTGGCTAGCTTTGGATAGAGGAATGGTGAGAACCTCTAGCAAGCCTTTATCACAGTCTGTGTCCCTTTTTAGGGGATTTCACATCACTTCCAGTCCCGGTGACACAACATAAGGATGTCAACAATGGCTGCATTATTCCACTTCAATAAGGGAACCTGCAATCCCCCCTCTGTACTTGCTTATCCACTTAAGCCCCGGAAAATTTTACCCCCTTCCTGACCAGGGCCTATTTTTGCGATTCGGCACTGCGTGACTTTAACGGACAATTGCGCGGTCGTGCGACGCTGTACCTAAACGAATTTGACGTCCTTTTTTTCCCACAAACAGAGCTTTCTTTTGGTGATATTTGATCACCTGTGCGATTTTTTGATTATGCGCTATAAACAAAAAAAGAGCGTCAATTTTGCAAAAATAACAATATTTTTCAAATTTTTTTATATGAAATTCCCCCTCAAAAAAAATGTAAAAATCTAAATTTTTTAACATTTTCGGCCAATTTGTTTTATGCTACATATGTTTGGTAAAAAAAAAAAAAAAAAATCGCAAGAAGCATATTTTGATTAGTTTGCGCAAAAGTTATCGCGTTTACTAACAAAGGGAAAGATTTTTGTTGTTTTTTTTAAACGCATAATGGCGGCGATCTGCGATTTTTTTTGCGGTACTGCGACATTGCGGCGGACAGATTGGACCCTTGACTGACATTTTTGACACTTTTTCAGTTACCAGTGACATTTTTTTGAGAGGGAGGGGTTATGTGTGTCCCTAGGGGCGTGATTCTAACTGTGATTGGCTGTGGCTTGAGGTGTAGGAACAGTTATCAACGGTTCTACATAGTAGAACCGTATGATCGCCATTCCTACACAGGGGAGAATGAGAGGCGGCTTGTTTACATCAGCCGCCTGCCTTTCTCCCTCCACCGATGATCGCGAGTGACCGGCGGACAATCGTGTCCGCCGGTCACACGCGCGGGGGGGTCCGTGACTGCGCGGGAGCAGGAGCGCGCCTCCGGCGGCGCGCGCTCGCACCTGAGACCCTCACAGGCTAGCGATGTAGACCTACGTCGCTCTGCCTGTGAGGGGCTGACTGCCGCAGTAAATATACTGTGAGCAGTCGGCAAGTGGTTATACTTAGTAAAGAGCACCTGCCATATGGTCATAAATTGTATAACAGTACTGTAGTACCCAATGCCTTGTACACACGATCAGATATTCGGATGACTTATCATTCGCATTTTGTTGCATGATACTAGTATCCAATTTAACAATGTGTACTAAACGTATGATTTTTTTTGTACGATTCTGTAAATGTTTCCTGGTTGTGTAGCTTCGTATCGGATAGTGCAAAACAAAAACAATGGCAACCAGGCTTTTTCTGTTTTTTTTTTCGTGTTTCTGATGATACGTTGTCTTTGTCTATCGATTTTTAGCGAATGCATACTGTACTGATTAAACAATTGTCTTTCGCTATCGTACGACAAAAGTTTTCGTGTTTGTCCCTTTCCGATTTTGTTGGACGAAATGACGTGATCGGCTGTCAAAAGCTGTGTACTAACGATCAGATTATCGTGCGATCAATTCAAAAGCGATTTTTTCGTACAATTATCTGATCGTGTGTACCATCCATAAAGAAGCCATTACTTTAAAAACTTTTATTGCTCGCAAACCCAGTTTATAGCAAAAACAGGCAATAGTCACATCCTTACTAACCATTGAATGATGATGGGGATTGGCAGAGTTACAGCTTGAAGCAAAAGTACTGCACAGGGCTTTTTAAAATATATTTTGTGTTTGTTTTTTCTTTGGTACGTTGAGGCTCGGTTCACACTTGTGCGATGCGGGAAGGCTGCGAATTCGCAGCCTGTTCCCGCATCACATCCTGTGCGGATGCCATATGCGATACGCAGGGGGTGTCAATTAAATGTTAACGACATCCCCAGTTTGATCGCATATCGCAGTGCGATCTGACAATTCGCACAGGATCGGATCGCACTAGTGTGAACCACTGTGCGATTCGATCCTGATGCGGCTGAAAAAAAGGGTCCTGTGCGTGTTTGGTGTGGATACAGTGCGAATTCAGCCATACAAAGTGTATGGCTGAATTCGCATCCGCACATGAGATCGCATGTAATGAAGGAGAAGTGCGCTCCGAATTACATGCAATCTCGCAAGCCGCACAAATGTGAACCGGCACTTAGGATCAGAACGTGGAAAACCAGCAATCCATACGTGTTTCCTGCCCCACTGTCAAAACGCACTGGGTATCTGATCTGCTGCAGGTGTTATGCTGGCCATACACTATACGAAAAATCGTTCAAACTCACTTTCGAAAAAGGAACAGTCGGCTGTGAGAGCAGATGATTGTGCCATCATGTAATGACCTAATTTTGATCGATAAATCGTTCAATGGACATAAATGAATCAGTCTTGCGTTCATTTTGTCACATATACCTAGTGCAAACAGTTCGGGCGAGAAACACATTAACCTTTATATTTATCATTCGTTCAGCAGAATTTTCCAAACTGTTCCTTTGATTTTTCAGCTCTAAAAAGTTAAAATCGATTTTTTATTTGTGCCCATTCACTGGATGAAAAAACGAACAAACGGACTAAATGACAGATTTTCAAATGATTTTTTGGCTAGTGTATGGTCAGCATTAATATAATTCTAATGACAACCCAAATGCAGATCACAAAAGCAGTGCATTTGCCTGCGCCAGATCACATACAATCCGGTGCAATGTGTTTTTAAAAAGTAGAGCATGCACTACTTTTGGCGCAATCCATTTTGATTGCAGACCATTTATATGAGTGATAAGGGGGAAGCAGCAGAATTCTAACTTGATGCAAAAGTAAAGTACAATAATTTTTTTATAACAAATTTTTTTTCTTTGTTATATTCAGGACTAAAAAAAAAAAACTGCTCAAACAATCACATAATGCTATATTACAGAGCTGCAGATAATAAATACGAACATTCATCTCCAAGAATTCACTGAATTAAAGAAAAAAAAAATGAAAGTTGGTTACATTTTTAATATTTTTTTTAAACAACATAACAATTTTAAAAATAAAGATTCTCTTTAAAGTATAATTAATTGTGATCTTATATTGAGAGAATGTGCATCAACATTTTTTTTTTTTTTTTAAAGTAAAAACACTGTATACAACAGAAGTTGTGCTACCAGCAGGTTTGGGGGGCTTTACATACACTTTAAAATAAAACTGGCCAAAACCAGACAGACACAGCTGCAACAATATACCATTTTCACAGGGAAGTAAAGAAAGGGCCAAAAGCCAACGAACGTCTGGATAAAGTTCTAAGATGTTGCAATAAACTTTTTTTTCCCCGTTTTCTTCTTGCCAAGTCACAGGTCATAGTTTCTAAGCAGCACATTTGCTTCCTTCTGATTACAAACTACTAGCTGGCCCATTTCCCAAAAAAAAGCATGCATTATTAAAACAATCACTTTACATAATTACTCAACTCTCCGCCCTGCACACTTTGTAAAAAAGATTTGCCTGCAGAATCAGAGACACACACTTGTTAGCACTCAGACTGTATCTATCAGTGTTTTTAAGCCTTCAGATGGAGCTCTACCCGTGTTCCTCAAGGAGAGACATCCAAGGTAATCACTCCGTACTGCCTAGTTCTGTGCTGTTTGCTGCCGGCCTCTTAGGTAACATCATTGCCCTTATAATTCTCTGGCAACACAAGTTAAATGGGAGGACCAAGAAGACTTCAGTTTTCTACATACTGGTAACAGGACTCACCATTGTAAACCTCACTGGAAAGATTATTGTGTGCCCAGTTGTAATAGCTGCTTATTCCAAAAATGAAACTCTATTCCAGCTGACTGAGAACCAAAATCTGTGCCATTTTTTTGCATTTTGTATGACTTTCTTTGGCCTGGCACCCACCCTCATCCTTTTGGCCATGGCTGTTGACTGTTGGCTGGCTCTAGCCTATCCGTTTACCTACACTAGACGCATCACCAACAAAGTTGGGCTTATGGTCCCTGTTGTGGCCTGTATCTTCAGCCTGGGCTTTTGTTTGTTGCCTTTTTTTGGAGTTGGGAGGTTTGTGCAATATTGCCCCGGCACCTGGTGTTTTATTGAAATGACCATGAGGGACTCAGCTCTTAGGGATCGCATCTATTCTATGCTCTATGGTACAATTATGGGACTATTAGTATTGGCCATCATTTTCTTCAATGTGGCCATCATGAGACATCTCTATACAATGTACCGGAATAACAGCATGAGGATCACTATTCGTGCCAATGTTAGCACCAAAGGACAGGATGGGAACCAAACTCAGATGAAGGAGTCTGACCATCTAATTCTGTTAGCAGTCATGACTGCTTTATTTGCTGTCTGCTCGCTGCCTCTGACTGTAAGTATGTTGGAGTAAACATTAAAGTAGACTATTTTATATTAAACATACATATGACTTTGTTTCCATAATACAATTTTTTTATACCACCGCTTTAGAATGAGAGGTAAAGGGCTCGTTCGCAGGGGTAGTACATATTGCAGCCCCTCTGAAAAAGATATTATGCTTTTTTATCCCATTTTAAAATGGTGACCAACCCCCTGCGACTGCATGCATGGCACACAGCGTAAAGGCCCGTACACACGATAAGAAAATCTGAAGGGAAAATTCGTCCGACGACCGATCTGCCGATTTTCGGATTGTTAGTATGGTGCTTTCGACAGCCGACTCCGATTTTTCGGCCGAAAATATCCTGATGTGCAGGCTATAAAAATTTTTGTTGTCCGTAATACAACGTCCGATTTTCGTCTCATTAGTACAGATTTAGATGGAAAAAATCTTAAGAGCAAGACTAGGCATGCTCAGAGACGAAAGAACACATACAAAGAAATCCAACACATGACATCACTTCTGAAGTAGAATTATGTCGTACGGGAAAATTTGTATGAAAATAACCTCTTCACTTTCCACATCAGACTAGCATGCCACAAAAAATGGACGACAGATCGTTCGATAATCTTATCGTGTGTACGGGGCTTTAGTGTGCTTGTGATGCAGCCCTATTCACTTCAATGAGTTGATTTTGGTGGTGGTCCCACCAGTTGAATGCGAAATGCTGTTTAATTCTTGCCGCAGCAGCAACATCCAACAGAAGTTCAATCCTTTTATATGCTCCATCCAAAACTGAACGAAAAGTTTTGGCTTCGCATACACTTTAAAGTTTTTGGGGTTTCTCTGACCTCATGCAGCACCATATCAACGTTAGTTTTCTTGCTCTCTGACAAGTTGCATACGTGCACGGCAAGAACAAAAGCTTATCTGTTCTGTCTGTGGTATAGGAATTTAACTTGAGAAGATAAATGATTTGTTCTGTATTTAAAGAAAGGGAACACCAATATTTTCATATGTCAACTGTCAACACTCCTGGCATATTTCACTCATTATGAAATACATATGAAAAAATGTGGAAATACCAAAAATTGTGCCAAAAAAAAAAGAAATCTGTAGGATTAGCTCTGCTTGGTTGCTTTGTGTTATTGTATATTTTTATTTCTTTGAATAAGCTTTAATGTGTTTCGGCACTTAAGCTGAAGTCTATCTGTGAGCTGCACAGTCAATGGAAGGATGAATAACCGATCTTCCAAAACATGGAATCGCTGCTTCCAGCAAGCATAGAAAAGCTGTTGAGATTAGATCCAGGACTTGACTTTTTTGTAAGTTCAAAGGAGTACAGCCAAGAGATGCTGGGACTTCAATCCTTAGGGCTCATGCACACTGGGCTTAAAAAAATGCCATATTAACATATGTTTGCCATTTTTTTTTTAGCCTGTAAAAGCACCTTTATGATAGCCTAGGTGTCCATGAACACATAAGAGTTTACAGATATACTAGTAGAGAAAATCCCTGACACGTTTAGGAGAGGAGCTTTTGGGAAGAAAACACGTTTGAGGCACCTAGAAGGGTTTAGCACTTGAGCATTCAATCATTCCAGTGGCTAGAATAAATTAATATTCAGGCCAATAGAATGATGTCATGGCCGCGGCACAGAGCTCTGAAGGAACGTCACGTGTATACCGTTCCTTCAGAGTGCATACGCCAGTGATGTCACCAGCTGCTGCTCCCAAGAATATATCCTAAACAGGGCACGTTTAAGAGATTTTAATTTAACCTACAGGTAAACTCTTAGGGATAGCATCTATTCTACGCTCTATGGTACAATTATGGGACTATTAGTATTGGCCATCATTTTCTTCAATGTGGCCATCATGAGACATTCTATACAATGTACCGGAATAACAGCATGAGGATCACTGTTCGTGCCAATGTTAGCACCAAAGGGATGGATGGGAACCAAACTCAGATGAAGGAGTCAGACCATCTAATTCTGTTAGCAATCATGACTGCTTTATTTGCTGTCTGCTCGCTGCCTCTGACTGTAAGTATGTTGGAGTAAACATTAAAGTAGAATATTTTATATTAAACATACATATGACTTTGTTTCTGTAATGCAGGTTTTTTTATACCACCACTTTAGTATGAGAGGTAAAGGGTTCGTTCGCAGGGGTAGCACATATTGTAGCTCCTCTGAAAAAGATATTATGCCTCTATATCCCATTTTAAAATGGTGACCAACCCCCATGACTGCGTGCATGGCACACAGCGTTAGTGTGCTTGTGATGCAGCCCTATTCACTTCAATGAGTTGATTTTGGTGGTGGTCCCAACAGTTGAATGCAAAATGCTGTTTAATTCTTTCCGCAGCAGCAACATGCAACCAAAGTTCAATCCTTTATATGCTCCATCCAAAACGAAACGAAAAGTTTTGGCTTCACATACACTTTAAAGTTTTTGGGGTTTCTCTGACCTCATGCAGCACCATATCAACGTTAGTTTTCCGGCTCTCTGACAAGTTGCATACGTGCGGCAAGAACAAAAGCTTATCTGTTCTGTCTGTGGTATAGGAATTTAACTTGAGAAGATAAATTATTTGTTCTGTATTTAAAGAAAGGGAACACTGATATTTTCATATGTGAACTGTCAACACTCCTGGCATATTTCACTCATTATGAAATACATATGAAAAAATGTGGAAATACCAAAAATTGTGCCAAAAGGCTTATACAAAAAAAATCTGTAAGAATAGCTCTGCTTGGTTGCTTTGTGTTATTGTATATTTTTATTTCTTTGAATAAGCTTTAGTGTGTTTCGGCACTTAAAGCGGAGTCCCCCCCCCCCCCCCTCCAAAAAAGTCAGCAGCTACACATACTGTACACATACTGTAGCTGCTGACTTTTAATATTAGGACACTTACCTGTCCTGGAGTCCAGCGATGTCGGCACCACAGCTGAAGTTTCCATCGGCTGTTGGGTTCTCCCACCGCCATTGCCGGTCAGGGAACCCGGCAGTGAAGCCTTGCGGCTTCACGGGCGGGTCCCTACTGAGCATGCTCGAAGCGCGCTGCACATTCGGATTGGCTTGGCGGTGGAGGAGGGGTCCTCAATTTGCCGCGCTGCCGTTCCCAGAAGTGGGGAAGGGTACCTGTCAAAAACAGGTACCTGCTCCCCCCTCCCCCCCCCCTGAAAGGTGCTAAATGTGGCACCCGAGGGGGGGGGAGGAAGCAAATGAGTGGAAGTTCCACATTTGGGTGGAACTCCGCTTTAAGCTGAACTCTATCTGTGAGCTGAACAGTCAGTGGAAGGATGAATAACCGATCTTCCAAGACATGGAATCGCTGCATCCAGCAAGCATAGAAAAGCTGTTGAGATTAGCTCCAGGACTTGATTTTTTTGTAAGTTCAAAGGTGTACAGCCAAGAGATGCTGGGACTTCAATCCTTAGGGCTCATGCACACTGGGCTTAAAAAAATACAGTTTTAACAGGTGTTTGCCATTTTTTTTTAGCCTGTAAAAGCACCTTTATGATAGCCTAGGTGTCCATGAACACATAGGAATTTACAGGTATACTAGTAGAGGAGCGTTTGCCGGCTGGAAAAACAAAAAAAATGCCTGGCACGTTCAGGAGAGGAGCTTTTGGGCAGAAAACACGTTTGACGCACCTAGAAGGGTCTAGTACTTGAGCATTCAATTATTCCAGTGGCTAGAATACATTAATATTCAGGCCAATAGAATCCATTTGAATCCACTTGAATGGCCGAGCCACAATGATGTCACGGCCGCGGCACAGAGCTCTGAAGGAACGTCACGTGCATATCGTTTCTTCAGAGTACATACGCCAGTGATGTCACCAGCTGCTGATCCCAAGAATATATCCTAAACAGGGCAAGTTTAGGAGATATTAACTTAACCTACAGGTAAACTTTATTATAAGCTTACCTGTAGGTAAAAATCAAAATCCCAGCACATAGACCTGGGTCTCAGCGGGAGCCCCGGGTCCCGTACTAACAATGGGGACCCAGAACTCCCGATTCCAGGTCACCTGATCACTGTGATAGCCTCTGATTGGCTATCACAGTGATCAGTCACTGTGAAGATTGCCCCTGTGTTTCTATCTCTGTGAATGGAAAGTAAAGATACATCATATTTTTCTCTCTCCTTGAAGAGAGAAAGAAGAAACAAGTTTGTGTAAAAATAATAATAAAAATAATAAAAAATCTAATAAAAAATAAAGAACAAATACCTAGATCAAGGTTTAATCTAGGTCAGTGCCAGGGTTAGTGTTTGGGTCAAGTAAAGGTAAAGGTCAGTATATTTTGCACAGGATTAAAAAAAAAAAAATGTAATTAGTATAAGTGTCAGTGTATTTTGTTTCTGGGCTGTTCTACGGGTACAAACAACAACTAACATCAACAACAACACTTTAACATAGGTTGAACTGGATGGACTGGTGAGTTTTTTCAACCTCACTAACTATATAATTATGTAACAAACACCTATGTGATATCGCTGCAATTGTCAGAAGCAGGAGAATTTAATTTAGGTTGTTCTTTGGTGGTAGGTTATTGTAGTAAAAAGAAATATACAGCTAAATTTAAAAAGATTTTTGAAATTTTTTTTATTTTGGGCCAGTTTTCCTTTGATTATAAAAATATAAATCAGGAGATATCCATTAAAATTTACCACCAAATAAAGGCCCAATTTGTCCTGAAAAAAAAAAACAAGGTATAATCCACCTGGATGCACAAAGTAGTTGTGATATGTATGGTTTTACTAACACGCGTCAAAGTTACAAAATTGTACGTAGGTATTAACATTTGTTTTACTCTTAGGCGCAAAGGGGTTGAAGATAATTTCCAGGTTTGGATATTTTTACAAAGTTATATTGGTTCAGCTTGGATGAATGTAACAATATATATATTATTCCTGTAGGATCCCAGTGGAAGCTGGAAATCACTGTAGTGGGCACCATGGGCGTCCGCATAACTTTTTTCAGGGGAGGCATAATTTTAAGGTCACCCATGCTCCGCCCCTTTTTTAACAATGTCATGAAGGGAAGGGGCTTAGTCATTATACCTATTTTGAGTATTTATTTTTAAAGGGCAAAAAGCAGCATTTATTTTTAAAGCATTTGTTAACCTAAAAAAAAAAAAAAAAGAAATGGATCCTGTTCCCTTAAAGCATGTTATACAGCACAGTGCTTGTGCTTTGTAATTTGGCCCCCCTGTATCACCTAAAATACCTGGCTGATCCTGCCTGGCTATGTCCTCCCTTCTGTAAACTGACCACGGTATACCAGGGCTGCTGAGCCTTGACTTCGTGGTCAGTTTACGTGCCGCCATCATCCGCAGCTCACCTGTCCTCCTCTGTCCTCTCTCCCCCCTCCCTCCCTGCCTGTCTGCTCCTGTTTCAGTGCCCGCCCCCTCCCCTCCGGCTGCTGTAGTTTAATTTAAAGTTGTATATCCTGTCTACAGTCTGTTTAATAATCCTGTGTGCCCCTGTGTCTGTGTTTTATAAAAATAAGCCATTCTTTACAACTTTTCAGAGCATCAATCGCCACTCACGTGACCTGCCTCCTCTCCCCCTCCCCTCCCGACTGACTGACAGGGAGGAATCCTCGGTCCCACCCGCTGCAGGCAGCTGTCAGACGGGGAGAGGAGAGAGCCGATGGGTCACGTGAGCGGTGCTCTGAAAACTGGTAAAGAACGCCCTTTTTTTTAAAACACAGACACAGGAGCACACAGGGTTATTAAACAGACCAGAAAGGATGGTATAAAGTGGCATAACAACCACTTTAAAGGGGAAGTTGAGATTCCAGGGGGGGGGCATTTGCCCCCCCCCTTGCTCCTACCTGCGGACGCCCATGGTGGGCACCTCTACTCCTGTGGTCTTTACTAGCTTCTGGGTCCCGTGCCGAGCATCTGCCCTGCTTCATTGTGAACACAGGAGGTCACCTGCGCAATATGGGTGCCGTTCAGATAACATTTTGCATTTCCACAATAGATGCAAACTGTTCTCTGCTTGAATGGTGTGGAGAGGCATGGAGATGACATCACAATCTCCACCTTGTCTAATCAGAGTAGGCATGGCATTCATTGACAAAATGCAATGCATTCTCTGAATGGCGACCTCCTGTGTTCAGTAAGCAGCATGACAGTGGCTCAGCACAGGACCCAGAAGCTAATGGAAATCCCTGTGGTGGCAGTGCCTACTATAGTTAATTTCCAACTTCCAGAGGGATCGGCCAGGTATAGTATGTGTATACCTACATGGATCAAAGCTGGACTTGTGTATCTATGTAAAAAATATCTCGATCTGGAATCTATCTTAGGAAATAGAGCGCCAGACCAATTTCATAAAAGGAGTCCAAAATAGCTTTAACTTACATGACACCCAGCATATTTTCAAGGCAAACCAGGCTTCCCCCTCTTCAGGGCTACACGACAAATGCAAAAAAGTAAAAATGTATAATTGTAAATTTTAAAAAATGAAGGCATCGATGTCCACAATTTTCTTGCATATAAGTTCCAAATTAATTTGTAAACAGAATAAAAAAATTGTAATAATATAATGGTCTAATAATATACTATCATATACTACTATAATAGATTCATGCAATAGAGTAAACCCCCGTTATATCGCGGTTCAGTTTTTGCGGTCCCGGTATATTGTGTTTTTTTTCTGTAGACCTATTAATATTATTTTACTAATTAAATCAGTATTAATTAAATATTTTTGTGTTTTCCATTGCTCTTGCTCTGTCTCTCTGTATCTTTTATGTGTTTAAATGTGTTTCTATTGTTTTAAAAGTGTGTTTAAAGATTTTAAAAGTACAGTGACAGTTATAAAAATACCTAGAGTGTATTTAAATAGGGTCTTTCTATTTTGCGGATTTTCACTTTTCGCGGGTGGGTCCAGAACGTAACCCCCGCGATGTAGGGGGGTTTACTGTATTACAAGAATAAACAAGCATATAATCAATGATTACATGTTGGTTTAATATTAGATGTTTTATTCTTTTTATATTAAAGACATATTTTGGTCTTGTCCATATGATTGTTGGTTTTAGACACTTTGGGATGGATTTACTGAAGGCAAATAGACTGTGCACTTTGCAAATTGCAGTTGTAGTCTGTTGTTGTCCAGAGCTTAGTAAATGAGCAGAAGCTCTGCTGACTTCTATCATCCAATTATCTGCAAGCAAAAATGTTGTGTTTTTTTTATTTTTCTTGCATGTGATTGGCTATACTTTGCAAAGTGAAGCTTTA
This sequence comes from Pelophylax lessonae, assembly GCF_965119305.1. Taxonomy (NCBI): domain Eukaryota; kingdom Metazoa; phylum Chordata; class Amphibia; order Anura; family Ranidae; genus Pelophylax; species Pelophylax lessonae. Next base: position 174,864,515 of record NC_138780.1, read on the forward strand.
CCTCATTTACTAAGCTCCGGGACAACTGTATGTTGTAGAGTGCAAGTGCATTTTGCAAAGTGCCCAGTCTATTTGCCCTTAGTAAACCAACCCTTATGATTGAATTATAATTTTTCAGATTTTTACATCCTTGTACTTGCATTTGTCTTGTAGCCCTGATGAAGGGGAGCCTGTTTTGGCACCAAAATGCATTGGCTGTCTTTTAAATCATTAAAGCTGTTTTGGACTCCTTCATGAATTAGATTTTTCTGTAAAATTATTTTTTGCATTTGAATGTGCTTTGCGGGAAGATTGCCCATTCATGCAGCAATTAAGAAAAAATTAGACCTACTGCATGTTTTATTGCAGCAAACCACAATGCATGTCATGTGTATCCTGCTGCGTTTCAACACAGGTTTGCTGCCACCTACTATACTTGTGCATTGGGGACCCTTTCGGAATCAATAGCACAATAACGGGCCACACATAGCACCTTGAATTACTATGTTTTGAGGTGAAACACATTTTATTGTACTTTATTGCAATGAATAGGTCTGAGGAGGGACTTAAAGTGGTAGTAAAGTCAGTAATTTAAATAAACACTGACAGGCTTTTTTTAACAGAAGAGACCCTGGAGGTATCATCTGTCATAAATGTCCCCCCCTGCCAGCGGGTATTAAAATCTGAGCCGCACATGCGCAGCTCAGATCACAGCAATCGGACTCCTGCACCCATGTGCAGGAGTGATGTCACCTCGGCCCAGCCAATCAAGCTGCCGAAAATACAAAACCTGTAGCGCTGCGGACTGGGGAAAGTCCTGACAGTGCATCGCTGTAGGGCTCCATTTGAGGGTAAGTCTGTCATAATGTACTAGCATGCAGAGGCTGACTGGCAACCTTTGGCCCAGGGGGCAAGTACAAACTAGAAGCCCATGGGGCAGCTAATCGGCCCCACTCCCACTATTCCCCTTCCCGGCCTCCTTCTGACCCCCATTCCAGGCTGAAGGTCCACTCCAGGTACTCTCTACTCACCGGCCAAATCCAGGTTCCTGACCTGGCCAGCAGGAGGCGGTTGGGGGGGGGGGGGGTGTCTGGGACAGCTCGATCTGGGCTGGCTGAGGAAGGAGAGTCTCCAGTGGTGTATGGAACTGGCTTCTGTTCAGACACAGTTTACACCATCCATGCTGGGGGCTGGAAGGCCTGCGCTCTGTCCTTGTCTTTATCCTGCACTCAGTAGGTCAGTGGTGGAGTCTTTACTTCTCTTCACCAAGCATCCTTTAGGCATGTCTATGGCAGAAGCGGTGCAGCTTTTTTACAGGGCATCAGAGTGGCCATGTTACCGCAACAAACGGTAAAAAGCCGGCAAATATCGGTTGTTAAGGAGCGGGGCCTCCGCATTCCTGGGGTGGGGTTTCCCTGTTGAAAGTTAAAGCATAAACAAAGTCCCTGCAATTAGAGCTGTCAAAAAAAAAGCAGCCAGGCATTCTGTATCAACAACACTGCTCACCAGCTGAAACAGAACGAAAAAAAAGAAACATTGTTTCTTTTTGTATCTTTCTGTTTATTCATGTACAGAGTAACTGCCGGTTCACACTGTTCCGACTTGTCAGGCAACTTGGTCGCCTGACAAGTAGCGGTCCATGCTGTGCAATGGTTCCCGTTCTAATAGGAGCGACTCAAGTCGCTCCGACTTAGAAAAAGGTTCCTGCACCTTTTTTTTGCAAATTTGGAGTGACTTGCATTGACTTCCATTATGTGAAGTCGTTGCAAGCCGCGCCGAAGTCGCAGTGCACGGGCGACTGCATTAGTCGCCCGAAGTCAGGTCGGATCAGCGTGAACCGACACTCAGACTTTTTTTTTTTTTTATTAAAGGTTTCTCTGTTTAACCCCTTTTATTTACTCTAATCAGCCTTAATTAGAGCATTTGTTACCCCAGTACTTCATATTCCTGATATGTGCCTGCTGTTCCATGTACTTGTAGGAGAAAGTATCCAGTTCTCTTTGTATTGCTTCCTTTGTGTGAAGTCCCTGGTGTTCCTGCCAGTCCCTCTGCTTTCCTATTAAAAACTGACCACGCTAAGCAGGAGAACACACTGTGGTCAGTTCTCTAGCTGTGCTGGAAACTCAGTCTACTCTCCTCCAATGATCAGACTTGTCCTGGCACGCCCTCACTGCACAGCTATTCAATGGAAAGCTCAGTGTGCAGTTGCTTCTCCTCCCCAAAGCTCTTATGCAGCTAAGAACAGAGGGAATGTGATCTCTTATATAAAAAAAAAAAGGGAAAAAAGGTATTTGTAGTGTTTTTTTTTTTTATCTATAAAAAAATGTTTTGCCTTTTATTTATATTTTAAACTAAATAGTTGTTTTACAAGGTGATCCTTTACAATTACTTTAACTCCTTATTCTCCTTCTCCATTTAATTACTGATTCCCTGCTATTTTTTTTTATTTGTTCACTGCTATTTTCTAAACTATTAAAAATTAAAACTTTTTTTTTTTGTTTGCGTTGTTCGTTAATATATTTACATCTTTTTAACATATATTTACATGTTTCACAATGAAAAAAGCAATGTGCAAAAAGCAAATTTTTTTTCATTTGTAAATAACTTCAATGCTTTGTACCATTATGGACAGCTGAAGTGTAAACAAAACATTTGCGGTAGGAATCGGTAGATGGTATCAGGGAGTACTATAAAAAAAAAAGTATTGATACGCGTACCCGCAAAAAAAATGGTAGCAAGGCATCCCTAGAAAAAAGGCATGTTTATAACTGTGCAGTACCACAACGTGATAGTGTGAAACATTTGCTTAGATGAGTAATTATACATTTAGGAAATCTGGTGGAGCCTTATGTGTGATGAAGAAAATTCCAGAGAAATCCCCTGTTAAGCTGAAACACTTCTTCCTATGAATACAGAAATAAGCAAACATTATGGGGAAGACAATAATGGAAATGAGGATTGAAGAAGCAGCTTCTTGGAAAACTTTTGCACCATATCCTAGGCTGTGAGGGACTAAAAATAATCTGTCCACTGGGACCAAGAGGAAGTCACTACTTTTGGTTTTCCCAAGGAAAGCTTTCCCAGTATAGTGTGCCGACATACTGTATGCTCTGTTCCACATGAAAGAGTGCCTGTCATACAACATTCAATGAAAATGCTAATGTGTTTATAGTACTTACATGTCTTGAGTTATTTAAACATTTGCCTTTAAGTTCATTTTTAACAATTCTTAGAGATTTTATTTGATTGCTGTTTTCTATTTCATTGGTATTGTTTGATAAACATATTTGTAGGGTAGCCAAGAAATAATCAACTCTTGTAGCAGTTACACTTTTTTTTGCTTGAGGCCAGTGGTATCCAAACTGCCGTCCAATGGCCCGATGATGCTCTTTGTTTCCTTTTATCTGGCACTCCCACTGACATCAAATAGGGGACACAATTCCTCCCACTGACACCAATGAGGGGGGAACTATAACTCCCAGTGACACCAATGATGGGGCACTATTCCTCCCACTGACATCAATGATGAGGCACTATTCCTTCCACTGATACCAATAATGGGACACTATTCCTCCCACTGATACCAATGATGGGACACGAATCCTCCCACTGATACAAATGATGGGGCACTATTACTCCCACTGATACCAATGATGGGACACTATTACTCCCACTGATACCAATGATGGGACACGAATCCTCCCACTGATACCAATGATGGGACACTATTCCTTCCACTGATACCAATGATGGGGAACTATTCCTACCACTGATACCAATGATGGGGCACTATTCCTACCACTGATACCAATGATGGGACACTATTCCTCACACTGATACCAATGATGGGACACTATTCCTCCCTCTGACACCAATGATGAGGCACTATTCCTACCACTGATACCAATGATGGGGCACTATTCCTTCCACTGACACCAATGATGGCACAGTATTCCTCACACTGATACCAATGATGGGGCACTATTCCTCCCACTGATAACAATGATGAGGCACTATTCCTCCTATTGACATCAATGATGGGGCATTATTCCTCCCACTGACACCAATGATGGGGCACTATTCCTCCTACTGACATCAATGATGGGGCACTATTCCTCCCACTGACACCAATAATGGGGCACTATTCCTTCCACTGACACCAATGATGAGGCACTATTCCTCCCACTGACACCAATGATGGGATACTATTCCTCCCACTGACACCAATGATGGGGCACTATTCCTCCCACTGACACCAATGATGGGACAGTATTCCTCCCACTGACGGGACACTATTCCTCCCACTGACACCAATGATGAGGCACTATTCCTCCCACTGACACCAATGATGAGGCACTATTCCTCCCACTGACACCAATGATGGGTCACTATTCCTCCCACTGACACCAATGAGGGGGGCACTATTCCTCCCACTGACACCAATGATGGGTCACTATTCCTCCTACTGACACAAATGATGGGACACATCCTCCCACTGACACCAATGATGGGGCACTATTTCTGCCACTGACACCAATGATAGGACAGTATTCCTCCCATTGACACCAAAGATGGGTCACTATGGGCGGTAGTCCGCTCACTGATACCAATGATAGGGCATTATTCCCCCTCCTTAAATTGAAACTAAAGTCTTGTGGTTTTTTAAAAATAATAAACATGTTATACTTACCTGCTCTGTGCAGTAATTTTGTACACAGCAGCCCCGATTCTTCTCTTTTCGGGTCTCTCACAAGGGACCCTGGCCCCTACCTCCTGCCGAGTGCCCCCGCAACAAGCAGCTTACTATGAGGGTACCCGAGCTGAGCCGCTGTTCTGTGTGTCCATTCAGACACAGACCTGCGGCTCGGCCCCGCCCACTCTCTCCCCTCATTAGCTCACTGACTTTCATTGACAGCAGCGGGAGCCAATGGCGCCTGCTGCTGTGTCTCAGTCAATCAGGAGGGAGAGTCCCGGACAGCCAAGTCTCTCGTGCAATATCGCTGGATCGAGATGGGCTCATGTAAGTATTATTGGTAGCTGCTGCACACAGAAGGTTTTTTAGAATGCATTAAGATATAAAACCTTCGACGAAAGATACAGTGTCTATCCGAATAGACAAATTGCCAATGTATTTTTTTGCGCATCTGATACCAGATCTGCCAATAGACCTTTGGGTGAAAAAAGGTTTTCATTCTCTTTCGGAATTATCCAAGGAGGCTACGCCTCTGATGATCTTCCATAAGCAACGTATACTCCATTTAGTTAGCAAATTGCCCTCCCAAGATATAACGGTACCTCGAGTTGCGTGGCATATATATCAAGGGGACCATATTCAGAAAGGGGGTATTTCTAAGTTTTATGACCTTGTTAATCGCCCTACTCAAACTTTGCGCTCTAAGGCATTTGCTAAATGGGAACAGGACTTAGGGCAAATATTCTCAGATAAGGAATGGAGCAAAGCTCTACACCATAGTTTCAAAGCATCACACTGTGTACTACACTGGGAAAACGTATTTAAACTTACTTATAGATGGTACCTAACTCCGACCAGACTGGCGTTAATGTACCCGGGTACATCCAATCGATGCTGGAGACACTGTGGGCACACAGGGAGTTTACTGCACATCGTATGGCAATGCAAATCTGTAAGAAGTTTCTGGAGATCGGTGTTTAAACTATTTGCCACAGTTACTGGGTGTATACTACATCCCTCGACAGCCCTCGCTCTACTAGGCTTGGGAATAGATAAAGTCCCGGTCATGTTTCGTACCCTACTTTTGAACATCTTTATAGCAGCAAGACTGACTATTCTTAGTAACTGGAAAACGGACATTGCCCCTGCTGTAGCAGAGGTAGTGTCCAGAGTACACCTTCAATTCTCCCATGAACATGCATTTGCAAAGACGAATGGTACTGTAAAAATGTTTGAAATAAACTAGAACACGTGGAACTCTGGTTGAGACACTGTAACCCTACCAAATTGACTAAAGAGGCTCTCTTCCCCTCCCCCTCTTCCTCTTTTTTTTCCCCCTTCCCTTTTTCTATGTAGTTCAAGGAGGTAGTTTATCCAAACCTTCGTCGTACTGTTTTTACAGATGGCTCAATATCCTTTCTTTTGCGATTAATGCTTTTCGCTGAGTTGATGTACCTGTATTAATGCTACATCTTGTTTGGACTGGATATGGCTATGTTTGTACTTGTTTATTTTTTCAATAAAAATTTAAAGTTAAAAAAAAAAAAAGATATAAAACCTTCTGCCCTTTACAACCACTTTAAGGTTCTGGCAGCCATATGTTTGGGCTGCCATTATACCCATATGTACAAGCCAATGCTGTCCAGGACTCTGCCTCCTGATTGGCTGACACACAGCAGCGGCACCATTGGCTCACGCTGCTGTCAATCAAACTCAGTTAGCCAATGGGGAGAGAGAGGGGGCAGGCTGAACTGTAGCTCCATGTCTGAATGGCCACACAGAGCTGCGGCTCAGCACGGGTGCCCCCATAGCAAACTTCTTGCTGTGGGGGCCCTCGACAGTAAGGAGGGGCTAGGAGCAACGGCGAGGGACCCGAGAAGAGGAGGATCTGGGTTGCTCTGTAAAAAACTACTGTACAGAGGAGGTAAGAATAACATGCTTGTTATTTTTAAAGAACAAAATTAGACTTTAGTATCACTTTAACCAAACAGCACTCATAAGGTGAGAGATCTGACGTTTTTGGATATCTCACCTTAAGATTGCTGTTTGGTTAAGCTTCTGGCATGCTTTTATTCTGATATGTAATAAAGATTATACCATTTTAAATATTTATATTTTTGGAGTCTCCTTTCTTTGTCTGAAGTGCCCACAATAGTCCCCAAATTTCTGGAGGGTATTTTTCTTCTGTTCAGATTGGGATGATGGCACTCGCATAGCTGTGCGCCATATACAATTCTTTATTGAGATCAGTGGCAATCATACCAAAAGGAAAGTCAAAAATAGAGCAAACTCAACGTTTAGAGGAAATCATTTGTTTTTCAGGGTTTATGACCAGGTTATTTTAGCTTGGATTATTCTCATTTCTGAAAATGCCCCTAAACATTTCAATTTCTCTCATAGATATTATTTCAAGTCTTCAAATGGTAATAAACCCAAAACCAAAAATGTAATATATTGTGGCTTATCAATCATTGGATGTGGTGGCTGCGTTAGTTTTCTTTTTTAGGCTTTTCCCCTCTGTTTTTACCTGGAAATCAGGTTAGTAACCCACCTCCTGTATTAGAGGGCCTCTACTCTCTCATCCACTGTATCTATAGAACAACTTAGCTACTCTTGAACAGCGGCATTGTAGAGGGTTGTGTTAGATGGTGCAGCTAAAACTTTAACCACTTGCCGACCAGCCACCCCCTATATACGGAGGCGGTTCGGCAGGTTCTCGCGTTCCTGGGGGCACCCGCGATCGCTCCCTGTGAAGAGAGAACAGCGGTCTGCCGTTGTAAACACAGCAGACCGTTGTTCTCTTTTAGGAATCAGTGCAGTGCTCCTGTCTTCCTCCCATTTGGGAACACAGGTCTCTGTATTAGTTTCAAAAGCCCATCTCCCTCGCAGTTAGAAAATACCCCCTAGGCTCACATTTAACCCTTTGATCCCCCTGGGTTAACCCCTTCCCTGCCAGTGTCATTATTATATTATATTCAGTAACAGTGCATATTTTTTAGCACTGATTACTGTAGTAATGTCACTGCCCCCCCCCCCCCCCCCAAAAGTGTCAAAAATATCAGTTAGGGGTTCGATCTGTCCGCCGCATTGTCGCTAAAAATCACTGATCGCCGCCATTACTAGTAAAAAGAGATAAATAATTAAAAATTACATAAATCTTTCTCCTAGTTTGTAGACGTGATAACTTTTGCGCAAACCAATCAAAATATGCTTATTATGATTTTTTTTTTATTTTTTCAAAAATTTGTAGTAGAATACAAGTTGGCCTAAAATTATGAAAAAATTTGATTTTCAACATTTTTTTTTTTGGAATGTTATATAGCAGAAATTGTCAGAATTGTCGCTTTTCTTTGTTTATAGTGCTAAAAATAAAAATCACACAGGTGATCAAATACCATAAAAAGAAAGCTCTATTTGTATGAAAAAAAAGGACATCAATTTTATTTGGGTACAGCGTCGCACGACCACGCAATTGTCCGTTAAACTAACGCATTGCCGAATCGTAAAAATAGCCTGGTCATTAAGGGGGAAAATCTTCCAGTCCAGAAGTAGATCAGAAGCAACAACATCCATTTTTCCCTTTGGAATAATGGCTTGAACTTAATTAATAAAAACTGAAGGAGCGACTGAGATGCAAATTTTTGCCTGAATTCGCACCTGAACCGGACCCAAAAACGCACAGGACCCTTTTTAAACTGCACAGTGGTTGCCCTGGACATGTGTGAACCGAATCCAATGACAGCCGGTCTCATTAACATGTCATGCAAATTGGATGCAGTTTAAAATGCATCCAATTCGCATATACGTGAACCCAGCCTAAGAATGGGTAAGCTGCAATACAATAAGTGTATTCTTTTGGGGTTTAATACTGCTTTAGGTATATTTACATTTATGTTTAATAATATGTTTGCTGAAGGAAGAAAGTTATGCTTTAAAAACACTTCTTAAAAAAACAGTCATTAAAAAACAGGGCATTGTAAGCAGGGGCAGACTGGCAACTTTCAGCTCAGGGGGCAAGTACAAACCAGAGGCCCATGGTGCAGCGACTCGGCCCCCCTCACACTCTCCCTCTTCCCATCCTCTTTCTGACCCCCATTCCAGGCTGAAGCCCTGCTCCAGGGACTCTCTAATTACCCCCAGGCTGAATCCGGGTTCCCAACCTGGCCAGCAGGGGGCAGTTGGGGGGGGGCTGGGACAGCTCAGTTGGGTCTGGCCAGGGGAGGAGAGTCTCCAGTGGGGCATAGAACTGGCCTCTGCCCAGACACAGTTTACACCATCCATGCTGGGGGGGGGTCTTTGCTCTGTCCTTGTCTTCAACCCGCACTCAGTAGGTCAGTGGCAGAGACTTTCTTCACCAAGAATGCTTTAGACGTGTCAGTGGCAGAAGTTGTGCAGCCTTTTTACAGGACCTCAGAGCTGCCCAGGGGGAAATTGCCCCCCTGCCTCCTGGCCCAGCCCTCCCCTGACTGTAAGTAACATTTGCACCCTGGCCCTAGCGCAAGCAGCTGTGTTGTGCAGTTACCCCAAACTGACAAAATAACAGATAGTGATTTCCCATTGGATGATGTCAGATCACGCATGCACTGTGGAGGAAAAAAAAAAAACATTTCTAGAGAAAAGAATAGTGCCCAGATACTTTGATTGTCTTACCACATTTGCACCTGTGCCAAGACAAACATGGGGCTGGCATTGCAAAGCTTATTATAAAACTGATAGTTGTCTGGAAGTTGTGCTGATCCTGGGATATGAGAAGAGTTTAAGTCTCTGACCTGGAACATGCATGCGGCCAGTGAAGTCAGAACTCAATTTATATATTCTTGTTTCAGGTTGGGTAATCTTGAAGGATATAGAATATAAAAATGATAAAGATAGCGAGATAGCGATAAGCACCATAACAACAAATGATTGGGAAGATGAGCGCTCTCCAAGACAAGGACAACTGGGCAGAGAAATAAAGGATAAAATATCATAGGTTGGTAAGAAAACACATACAGTTGGATAAGATGTGTTGCAGTACCTGAGGTGGGAGCCAGAGCTGTGGGGAGAGGTGGGAGCCAGAGCTGCAGGGAGAGGTGGGAGCCAGAGCTGCGGGGAGAGGTGGGAGCCAGAGCTGCGGGGAGAGGTGGGAGCCAGAGCTGCAGGGAGAGGTGGGAGCCAGAGCTGCGGGGAGAGGTGGGACACAGAGCTGCAGGGAGAGGTGGGAGCCAGAGCTGCGGGGAGAGGTGGGACACAGAGCTGCAGGGAGAGGTGGGAGCCAGAGCTGCGGGGAGAGGTGGGACACAGAGCTGCAGGGAGAGGTGGGAGCCAGAGCTGCGGGGAGAGGTGGGACACAGAGCTGCAGGGAGAGGTGGGAGCCAGAGCTGCGGGGGAGAGGTAGGAGCTTGGGGAGAGGATGTCCCTCTTGTCTCAGGTGGTGAGAAGGGCTAGGTGGAATGAGAATCGCCAGAGGGAAGTCCTCACCAAGTGGAGAGAAGAAAAGATCTGCAGCTTGGGGGTGGAGGAGAAACCAAAAACAGCAGGATAAGATATTAGATTACATGTTTCGGGACAACCCCTTTAATCAAATCTCAAATCTCATATCTTATCCTGGCGTTTTTAGTTTCTCCCCCCCACTTGGCTCAACACTCCGGGATTCCTGTGTGTGAGTGGTGCCACCTCTTATCGTGTTCGGCCGTTTGGCGTGGCTCTCCCTGGGCTTGCCGCCGACTTCCTGTGACGTCATTCTCCGGCGCAGCTCGAGACCAGGGATTCCATCTGTTCCACACCCCCCAAGCTGCAGATCTTTTCTCCCCTCCACCTGGTGAGGACTTCCCTCAGGCGATCCTCATTCCACCTAGCCCTTCTCACCACCTGAGACAAAAGGGGCATACTCTCCCCGCAGCTCTGGCTCCCACCTCAGGTACTGCAACAAATCTTATCCAACTGTATGTGTTTTCATACCAACCTATGATCAGAGTTTTCTGCCAAGACTTTCTAATAAACTGAGGTATTTTATCCTTTATTTCTCTGCCCAGCTGTCCTTGTCTTGGAGAGCGCTCATCTTCCCATTCATTTGTTGTTATGGTGCTTCTCTCATTTGGGTTTGAGAATGGGACAGCTGCACCCCTGACATGAGATATATGGTCTTTCTCCATACCTATATGGTTTTTTTATTCATTCTTTTTTATCAGACAGACCTTTCGGGTCCTCTGACCAATTAGCTCACAGTTTTTTTTTGTGTGTATTTTTCAACTTACATTGACACCTACCAAATTCAAATATATCCTCCAATGTTTGCAATTCCCATGGGACTCTGATCAGACATTGGCTGACAAAGTGTGCTTACATCATATATTGACAATATACCCAACAGTCCATAACCCAGGAAAGTTGTTATGATATATAGTGTAACAGTAATCAAAAATCCTCACCAGGCTTGGATGAACTCGACGCGTTTTGGAAATTCCTTCTTCAGGGTGTAACAGGTATAATGTATCTACAATGTAAATTGACTTGGTTTAGAATAATACATACCACGAAACCACCATGGGGTGTATTTACTAAAACTGAAGTACAAAATCTGGTGCAGATCTGCATAGAAATCATACAGTTTCCAGGTTTTATTGTCAAAGCTTAAAGCGTAACTCCACTTTTGTTGAGAAAAAAACATTCCCCTCTGGGTGATCTCTGTACATTACAAGGGTTTTAACAAAACTTTGTTGCAGATTCCTACCTTTTGTTATTCTGAAGAAATCATTGTTTTGTTTCTCTGTGCCTCGGTGCTGAGTGGGTCAAATGAGAGTGGTTTCATAATTATCTGTCAGCTGTGACAGCTGCGGGCTCTAATGAGGAAAGCTGCTGGGCCTGCATCCCTTTAGACGTGTTCCTATTGGGAGTATCTCACCAAAAATGAAATTTTTATTGCAAGGAATGCCAGAAATCTGACTTGTATCTTAGGCCCCTTTCACACGTATGGACCGTTCATTTCATCAGTTCAGCCACTTAACCTTCTTAGCGGTATTCCCGAGCGTGGCTCGGGGTTAAATTTCAGAGCCAAAAGCGGTAACCCCGAGCCACACTCGGGGTACCGCCAGAAGCATGGCTGGATCCTGTAAAAGAGGTTACATACCTTGTCACCGGGATCCAGCGATGTATGCGGCGGCGGATCTTCCTCCTGATCGTCTCCATGCCCCAGCTTCCGTCTCCTGCAACGTGACGTTCGCAGGGGGGTCGAACCGGCGGCAAATTCAAATGTAAAACACACCAAACACACTGATACCATTCAAAATAAAATAAATTCATATTACATTGCCCCCCAGTGCCCTTTCCTGCAGTTTTACTGTACTTTTTATGTATATATATATATATATATATATATATATACATATACATATATATATATATATATATATATATATATATACATATATACGTATGTATATATATATATATATATATATACAGTATATATATATATGTATACATACATACATACTTTAACTTATTTATAGTTTTTTATTATATTATAATTTATGATTTTTTGTTTCAAACTTTATCATATCCAAGATGTTATAAAGAAGAACACATAGTAAAAAGAAATCATATGTAAATAGTTGGTTTGGGCTGCTCATTTTCAAGAATTACATGCAAAATAATTGTACCGCTTTCAGCACCTAAAATCCGAAAGAATCATACCGCCAGGGAGGTTAAAAATGGATGAAGTATTTATCACTTTTTCATCCATTTTTTATCAGTTTTCATCCGTTTTTCATCCATTTTTTTTTTTACATCCACGGATATTGACGGAAGTAGTTGAAAACAGATGTAAATGGAGGATCATCCGTTGCCATCCGTTTTTCCATAGGAATGCATTGATGTCTGTTTTTCATCTGTCAACGGATGGATGAAAAACGGACAAACGGTGTGTGAAAGGGGCCTTAGTGCAGACTTCTGGGAAAATTGGTGAGCCAATCACACAAGCAGGAAATAATGTTTCTGGGGGTGTGGTCAGTATACATTCTGTGTACAGAACAGCTCCAGGTAGCCATATTGTATTGCATTTCCTGAAAATCACAACAGCTGCAGATTGAAAAAGAAAGGTCATTTTTAACAACATTTAACCCTCCTCTTATGTTAGAATTCCGTTACTATCCATGATGTTAGGGTCAGTTTTGACCCGTGTTTTAAATCAGCCATAAAATACCCTCTGAATAATTATTTATCATCAAATTTGTTTCTTACCTCTTGGTTACCTTGTTAGGCTTCTTTATCCTTGAAAAGATTGGTTTTAATATTTTTGGTGTGACCCCTAGACCTTTCTTTTGATAGCATACCTCATTGTCAAATTTAAAAAATGGTAAAATAAAGTCAGCAACTCTGAAATGAATTTGTCCTATGTTTCTTCACTTTATTTAGAGAAGCAGACAAGCAGGAAAAGAGATAGGCCCCTCCCTAACTACAGCTCACAGGGTTGAGAGGTGATTGGCTGTCAGTGTTACTAAGCAGAGAGAGTGTTTATGATTTCAGTTTTGGAACTTATTAGTGTCCTAAAATCCTATATTATAACTGGGTCAGAATTGACCCTAACACCATGAACGTCTTAATTTTCACCACAGTATTTTATAATTTAGTGAAAAGGATTATTTTTCTATTACATTGTTTAAATAGAGGTTCCTGACAAAGTAAAAAAATCTTGATGCAATAAACAAATTTATGTGATACTTATAGACATCCAAAACCTGAAAACGGGTCAGTTTTGACCCTAACACAAGAGGAGGGTTAATCACCATATGATTTGTGTCGCAATTGTACACGCTATATTGTTTTTTTCTTTGTTTGCAATTTTTTTCCCCATAAAAGTGGAGTTACCCTTTAAATGAACAAGCTGATTGACTACAATGCACAGCTACACCAGATTTTGCACTCTCCAGCTTTAGTAAATCAACCCCCATGCATAATTTTGTAGAAATGTTTCATACTCACAATACGGACTATATAGCAGTGCGTGGGTGGACCAGGCTTAGCCGCATCTTGGCCAACGATGTTAGATGGAGCTTGTGCTTCCATTTCACTGTGGGGCCTGTGGATGGTGGGGCAGGCTCTGCCCACACTCCCTCTCAATTGGTTGAAGTGGGGGTGGGGCACATTTTTCTCCAGGCACATGGCGTCAGGGTGCTGCCGTGCATCTGAAGTATCATGGGGCTGGAACCGTATATTATGCAGCAGTGCATATATATACAGCAGCCAGTATATGATGAAACCACACTTTGTCAGCCAATATATGATTTTAAAGTGATTGTTTTATATTTTGTTATAAAGATGTACTGTAAAGTTTTTTATATACTCTGATCAGGAAGAATATAAGTCATTGATTAGTAAAAAGGAGCTGGCATTTTAAAGAGAAAGCATCACCTGCCCATTCAGGGCAAAGTGGCAGTTCATCCGGATTGCCCACCTCTCCAGCAAGTTATAGTCATCATCCATCTGCAACTTGCCCTGAATGGTCAAAGTCACAGAGTCTGTTTATAATGGATTAAAAAAAAGTGAAGATTTGCGATCTTAGCGAATATGTATAAATAATAATTGTGTATTAGCAGTGCCTTTTGTCTTAAAGTTGTTGTAAACCCTTACATATACCCAGTTAAGGGACTATCCTCAGGTGATACACAGGGGTTGATTTCCTAAAGGCAAATAGACTGCAGTTACACTCTGCAAGAGCAGTTGCTCCAGAGCTTAGTAAATGAGCAGAAGCTCTGCTGACTTCCATCATCCAATCATGGGCAACCAAAAATGCTGCTTTTTATTTTCCTTGCACGGGATTGGTTACTCCTTGCACAGTGAAGCTTTACCTATTTACTAAGCTCTGGAGCAACTGCCTTTAGTAAAACAACCCCATAAAGATTAAACAAATCCTCCTACATAAGTTGTATCTGTCTATCCGCAGTCTTCTCTTCTCTACATCCGTTCAAAGTCCAGAAATTATAAAGCTTGTCTGAAAGTTCAGAAAAAAGGGGACGGAGAGCTGAAGTTACACTCTGCAGAGCTCAGTGAGAGCTCTGAGAGCTGATTGGAGAGAAAGGACATACCCACCTTCATACAGCCCACAGGAACAGAGCTGAGGCTGTCAATCGGCTGTAGCTCTGTCCCCTGTCACCATTTCTCTCTTGTGTGGGTGTTAGGAAAAATTGTCAGAGGTGATTCATGCTGATAGCAGAGGAACAAAGCAGCAGACAGAAATGACACCTAAAGTATCTCACAAAAGTGAGTACACCCCTCACATTCTTGTAAATATTTTATTATATCTTTTCATGTGACAACACTGAAGAAATGACACGTTGCTACAATGTAAAGTAGTGAGTGTACAGCTTGTATAACAGTGTAATTTTGCTGTCCCCTCAAAATAACTCAACACACAGCCATTAATGTCTAAACCGCTGACAACAAAAAAATAATAAACATGTTATACTTACCTCCTCTGTGCAGTTGGTTTTGCGCAGAGCAGCCCGGATCCTCCTCTTCTCGGGTCCTTTGTTCCTGCTCCTGGCCCCTCTCTCCTATTGAGGGCCCCCACAGCAAGCAGCTTGCTATGGAGGAACCCGACCCAAACTGCAGCTCTGTGTGTCCATTCAGACACGGAGCTGCCATTCGGCCCCGCCTCTCTCTTTCCTGATTGGCTCACTGACTTTGACTGACAGCCACGGGAGCCAATCAGAACAGAGAGTTCCAGGACGCCCGAGGGACCCATGGACATCGCTGGACAGAGCGGGGGCACTGGTAAGTATTAGCAGGTGCTGGTGGGGCTGCTACACACAGGAGGCTTTTTATCTTAATTCAAAGCATGCATTAATATAAAAAACCTTCCTGACTTTACAACTCCTTTAATGCTTTAAATTGAGACACGTACACACAATAGAAGGATATGCTTTGTTCATATTTAATGTCTGAGGTTTAAAACCACTTTCAAATTCCTCCTGCAAAATAGCAGAGTTCTTCTGGGTATAGAAGAGTGTCTGGTTACTCCTGTTCCTAACGCCTTATAGTTTGCAGTATGAGATGTAAGGCACTGCTGCCTCTGACTGCTAGCCTAATGAGATTTGGAGAAAGACTTAGTGATGTCATTACTGTGCTGCTCACTGTTGTCCTTGCTGGAGGCTCTGACATAAGGAAGACAAGCCCTGCCTCTACCAAGTTGGCCACCTTCACACAGAGACACAGTGCAGAACAATGCATGGTCAGTAATGAGGGAAACACCAAAGAGAAACACAAAAAGAACACAAGCAACATTGGGGGACTAATCTTTTGCAATTTGTGCCAAGAATAGGAAGGCAAGGGGCAGAAGTCAATTCCTCTTTAAGAAGGAAAGATTAGTAATGGCAGTCTTCTTATTCTTTATAACCGAAAAACAAATACACTTAGGCTTAAAGTCCATCAGTTATAAAAGAATATAGGCAGGCAAACTAGAAAGAGCCGAACTCCATGCATCTGGTAAAGGAACTGAATCAAGACAAAAGTAAAATGCAGTAAACCTATCTTTCATTTTTTATGTTTGAATTCCCTTTCAAGACTAAATAATAGTTTTAGGGCTTTAATAACCACTTTAAACTTGCCTCTCACAGTCTGTTAGCCACACAGCACCAGGCGAATATCATGTTTGATATAGGAAAACCTCCCAACTGTCCCTGATTCGGAACAAAGGCTCTCTGTCCCTCTTACCTCCTCATTTGTCCCTCATTTCGGTCTGCTCTGTATAGTTGTATAAACTTCTGCTAATAGGTTAAGGTGACCAGATTTTTAAAATGAAATCCGGGGACATATATATATTTTCTTTTATTGGCAAATGGCACAGGACTGCATAATACACAGAGCACTGGGCACAGGACTACATAATACACAGATCGCTGGGTACAGGACTACATAATACACAGAGTGCTGGGCACAGGACTACATAAGACACAGAGCGCTGGGTACAGGACTACATAATATACAGATCGCTGGGTACAGGACTACATAATATACAGATCGCTGGGTACAGGACTACATAATATAGAGAGCGCGGGGCACAGGACTACATAATGCACAGAGTGCTGGGCACAGAGTGCTGGGTACAGGACTACATAATATACAGAGCGCTGGGCATAGGACTACATAATACAAAAAGGGCTGAGCACAGGACTACACAATACACAGAGTACTGGGCACAAGTACTCTACAATATACAGAGCACTGGGCACAGGAATACATAATACACAGAGCGCTGGGTACAGGACTACATAATACACAGAGTACTGGGCACAGGACTGGATAATAAACAGAGCGCTGGGCACAAGACTGCATAATACACAGAGTGCTGGGCATAGGACTGCATAATACACAGAGCGCTGGGCACAGGACCGCATAATATACAGATCGCTGGGTACAGCACTACATGATATACAGAGCGCTGGGCACAGGACTACATAATACACAGAGCGCTGGGTACAGGACTACACAATATACAGAGCGCTGGGCACATGAATACATAATGCACAGAGCACTGGGTACAGGACTACATAATACACAGAGCACTGGGCACAGGACTGGATAATACACAGAGCACTGGGCACAAGACTGCATAATACACAGAGCACTGGGCACAGGACTGCATTATACACAGAGTGCTGGGCACAGGACTACATAATACACAGAGCGCTGGATACAGGATTACATAATACACAGAGCCCTGGGCACAGGACTACATAATACACAGAGCCCTGGGCACAGGACTACATAATACACAGAGCACTGGGCACAGGACTACATAATATACAGAAGGGTGTTAGGCATAGAGTGCAGGGTTCAGAGGTTTGCTATGAACAGAGGACACTTCTGTCCCCACACCCATAGCTCACCTCTGCACCCTCCTCTCACAGATTATCTCTGCAGCCATCTCTTAGCCCTTCTCCCACAACAGCTAAACTCCCCATCTCTCCATGCAGTTGCATCAGCTCTGACCCCTGCTCCCCCACTGCCCTCACCTGTGTACAAACAGACCTGTCCCCCATCTACTCATCCCCCATTCTCAGTCCTCCACACAGTCAATTTTTGGCTCTGCCTCTCCTCCACTGGACAGCAGCAGGAGCGGCAGTAAGATCGTCCAGCAGGGGGCGTCTGCATCTGAGCCACCAGGCTGTTTCTCAGCCAACATGGGATGCCCTGTCTACATTAATCTTGCCCTGTATCCGGGGAAAAAACCGGGGACAGACTTGGACCGGGGACAGTGTCCTCAATCCGAGGACTGTCCCCGGAACCCGGGGACATCTGGTCACCCTATAATAGGTGTCTCTCGTTCCCATTTCAGAAAGTTGGGAGGTATGTATAGGAAGCCTCAAGTGCAGCCCCTGACATCACCAAAGGGCCACACATAATAGTCAGTAAAAGTAACGCTATAGAAAACTGTCAGAGACTGCAGACATAAAACAGGAGATAGTCATAGACATGTGAGCCTGCTATAAGGGTTGTTGAAAAATGAGGAGATGAGCCAGAAGACACCACATAAGATTGCTAGAGATTACAAATTCTTGAAAAACAATTCTCCTTCAAGTTTTCTCATCGAAGATCAGAGTGAAAATAAAAACATAAAAAGTTAAAAGAGATGGACATCAAAGTAAAACGATAAGATAGTGTGATAAGAAATAAACCATACTTTTAAAGCAGAATTATACTCACGTTTTCTCCAACGCTATGACCCTTGGAGCTCCTCACTAGCCGCTGATATCTTCAGCCTGGTGGCTTCAAGGTGTCAATCTCCGGCCATTTCCACTAGCCAGGCTGAGATGATGTCACTCCCATGCATGCACAGGAGTTCAGTTATTTCAGCATTGTCAAAATTCTTACACTGAGATGTGCATCTCACAGTAAAGTGCGGACAGGCAGGTAAGCAACTTTAATGCAGAAAAGACATTGCATGGATCTACTGCATGTTCACAATGGTTTTTTTTTGCACTGTAGCAACCCCACTGTGCTAGTATAGGTAAATTTACTTTGCCTCCCCTTTTACTTTACTTACTTACCGTATATACTCGAGTATAAGCCGAGTTTTTCAGCACATTTTTTTGTGCTGAAAATGTCCCCCTCGGCTTATACGCGAGTCAAGGAAAAAAAAAAAAAGTCCCTGGCCGCTCCGACCTGCTTGAGCTTTAAAAATGGCGCCGCCCGGGAATAGCCGAAAGTATACGAGCGGCGGCGGCGTGTGCGCAATGACGTGTCGGCGCCATTTTTAAAATGAAGGCGCCTCTGGAACAGGTAAGTGAAACTGCTGCACTACCTGCCATTATGCAGGGCTGCGGGCATACTACAAGGGATGCAGTGCTGCGGGCATGGTCCACCTGTACCATGCCCACAGCACTGCATCTCCTGTAGTATGCCCACAACCCTCGATCCTATTGTACCATGCCAGTCACCCTGCATTCTCTGCATTCTCCTGCACCATGCCAGTACCCTGCATTCTCCTGCACCATGCCAGTACCCTGCATTCTCCTGCACCATGCCAGTACCCTGCATTCTCCTGTACCATGCCAGTCACCCTGCATTCTCCTGCACCATGCCAGTACCCTGCATTCTCCTGCACCATGCCAGTCACCCTGCATTCTCCTGCACCATTCCAGTCACCCTGCATTCTCCTGCACCATGCCAGTACCCTGCATTCTCCTGTACCATTCCAGTCACCCTGCATTCTCCTGCACCATGCCAGTCACCCTGCATTCTCCTGCACCATGCCAGTCACCCTGCATTCTCCTGCACCATGCCAGTCACCCTGCATTCTCCTGTACCATGCCAGTCACCCTGCATTCTCCTGTACCATGCCCACCGCCCTGCATTCTCACCCTGGGCTTATACTCGAGTCAATCATTTTTCCCATCTTTTTGTGGTAAAAGTAGGGGCCTCGGCTTATACTCGGGTCGGCTTATACTCGAGTATATACGGTACTTAAATTTACTTAGGCAGAGGAGTATGGGTTTATTTGTGTAGGAGGCTGTGCAGTACTTCAAAAGACTGTGACTTGGTTACCTCCTCCTGTCTTCTGGAACTTTCTGGATAGTTCCCAAATCTAGAGGGTGGATGGGCAGAGGCTACAGCCTGAGTATTTATGGAATTTCCACCAATCCCTGGGAGGCAAGGCCCAGAGGGTGGGGAGACAACCCATAACGAGTCAGAAACCTTGCAGTCTGGGGGCAGAGACTGGAATCCAATCATCTAAAGGAGACCCCTATGTTAGAGGTCTCTGCCCCTGGGGAAGAATAGAAAGAGCAGGAGCAGAAGAGAATGAGAGAGAAGTGGGAAGCTTTATTCCTTCATTTAGTCCAGTTTCAGCTAGGCTTAACTATAGACATCAAGCAGAACCAGAATCAGTCTGTTCAGCAGAGAGGTCCATACAGCAACTTTCTGAATTCTAGGAGCTACTAAAAAGGGACTGCGAGTACATACGAGCCATCACATCCAAAACTATAGAGAGGACAGAGGCGTGAAATACCTCACATGTCCCGGGGGACAGCTTTAGTGTGAGTACAACACAGCCCAAGGGGGGTCAAGAGCAGCCAGGTGCCGTACAATACAGTCAGGTTTTGCATCTGAAACTTTAACTTTTGGAACCTTTGCGTGTTATTCCAGGTGTTATCCCACTGGTGTGCAGCTCAGTTTGGAGTTACAGTAGTTCATAGCAGCCAGAGACTTTAGCAGGTCCTTACTGTTCGTATTTCGCAAGTTCTGGGCATCTCATGTATCCCTAATCCCCATCCAAGGTCAACGTTCTGTATTAAACCTTAAAAAACAAATCCCCTAGACCAAGAGTTCCCAAACTGTGGGTCGCAAACCCACTGGTGGGTCGCGAGTTGGATTTGAGTGGGTCACCGGCGGATTTAGAGCAGTCAGAGCTGCCCAGGCATCGGCAGTGCACTGTGTTATGAGCAGGCAGGCGGGGCCTTGAGTGGGTCCCGAAAAATAACTGTATTCAGAAGTGGGTCTCCGCCCAAAAAAGTTTGGGAAGCCCTGCCCTAGACTATTTCTTCAGCCATTTGTAGAATGTGTAAAATTCCTGTCACCCGACTGTGGGTGCTGTGTGGGGAAAAAGACCCAAAATTCAGTGGCTCTTTTGGGGGTAGCGCTACATAAGTAAAGTTTCATTTTAAATACTAAAAGCCACTCTAAAGAATATATTTTTACCATTAGCTTGAATAAGCACCAGACTAATGTCTGTAGAGGCTCAGAGGGATGCACGGTAAGTGCCAAAGAGCCCCATGTCTATAGCCTGTCTATATACTACCCTAGCCTGTCTATATATTACCCTAGCCTGTCCATATACTACCCTAGCCTGTCTATATACAACCCTAGCATGTCTATATACAACGCTAGACTGTCTATATACTACCTTAGCCTGTCCATATAACTGCGGACCACGGCTGCATGCGGAAGTGAGTCGGTGCCGCCACTATTTGTCTTCAGGCTGGGTCCAGAGACGCAGGTGCGGGCCTGAAAAAATAGGTGGAGAGGTGTCAAAAAAATCTCCATCCCTGCCACCTTCACCATATACATGGGCAGGGCAAAGGGGGTGGAGTCAGGGACAAGGCGAGGGGTTGTCAAAATGAGGTTTCGCCTAGCATGTCAAAAATCCTTGCACCAGCCCTGGATGTGGCCATCCCAGTACAGCTTAGTAAAAAGTGGATACAGAAAAAGGAGATACCCCCAATGGTTTGGGACTTTGTATGCTACTATTGCACTGAAAAAATTGGACAAAAAAGTATAAAATATAAATTTTATTACATAAACAAAATAATAACATTTACATCACCAGTATATGTCCAGCAATCAGCTGGATCTACAAAGAATTAAAAATTGCATGCAATGACAGACCAGTTATTGTACAGAAGACTCCTAGGTGGAGAGAACCGGACCGGACCCTACGCGTTTCGGGTGTAGCACCCTTCTTCAGGGGTCAACCAAAGTTCAATATCCTAAATGTACCTATATATGTGACTGTCCCAGCAAATCCAAGACTTTTATTGGGCCCTGGGAACCTGGGGCCCCCATGTATTCAGACAGCCCTGGTTACAAACTTGTTTCAAGCTGGACCAATGCACCTATGTAAAAAATGCCATTACTCTTCAATGATACACAGAGGTTGATTTACTAAAGGGAAATATATTGCACTTGGAAGTGCAGTTGCTCTAGATCCGAAGGGAAGATCTGAAATGAGGGGAAGCTCTGCTGATTTCTATCATCCAATCACAAGCAAGCAAAAATGCTGTTTAGTATTTTCCTTGCATTTCCCCCCCCCCCCCCCCCAGATCTACAGCAACTTTACTTCCAAGGGCACTTGTAGTGCACAGTGGATTTGCATTTAGTAAATCAACATTTTAGTGAACTAAAATCATTGAGGAAGGGTTTAGATCTGCCCTGCTCACAGTTCATAACTATGAATGGTATTATGTCTGAACCACAGCAACTGCAGAGAATAGAAAAGATGGCTGGGGATTACCCTTTGCAGGAGTTATTAACAGAACAAAGTTTGCAAATAAAAAGGTTTCACATGTGTACAGTGTTTGTAGAGTTTAAAAAGACCCCCCCCCCCCCCACTCTCCCTCCCTTTCCAAAGTTTCCCTTTAACATAATGTAATGAATACAGTAATGAAATGAAGCACCCCCACCCCCGGGGCATGTACTCTGATAAAAGTTTACATAGCAGTTTCATCCTATTTAATTTTTAATCAGCAGAAAGTAAACAAAACATGATTAAAGAATGATTGCTGGCACAGTTTTATCAGCACACAAACATTTCGAGGTAAATAATTAATTTCCAGCACCAAGTAACGTTCTGCGGTATAAAATGTTATTAAACTGAGGCCTTTGTTAACATAACCACCAGGGTGACGGGGCATCCAGATTAGGTGGATTCTGGGGAAGAGCTTGTTGATGTTTGCTAGTCTGAAAAAAACATAAAAAGGGAGTGAGTTAAATCAAGGTGTAATCCCAGTTCACATTTCTGCAATGCGGGAACGCTGTGAATATACAGCGTGTTCCCGCGTCGCATCCGCACCCATGGCAGTTCACACTGCCATATGCGATACACTGGGGGTGTCAATTAAAAGTTAACGACACCCCCAGATCAGGTGTGCAATTTCTGGTGTCAGAACTTGAAGGGTGATTGAAGAACACTGCGGTGGATCGCATTAATTTAAGAACTTTGTTTTGGGATATTTGTTCATTTATTTTTTACTTTTATGCATATAAATGGACTTTGATTTAGAGCACACAGTCTATAGGAGCTTGTGGTGGTGTATTCGGTTGCACTGCACTGTAGGAGTAAGTTTATGCAATTTGTAGTGTGGTGAAATCACTAGGAGTGTACAGCAGCAAGTAAACATATTCAAATAACAGACATTGACACAGGATTTGGTTATATTTGATTTAACCACTTTACCACCATTTTGCTGTCTTACGTCCAGGCCACTTTTTGCGATTCAGCACTGTGCGAATTTAACTGACAATTGCGCGGTCGTGCGACGCCGTACCCAAACAAAATTTCCTTTTTTTCCCACAAACAGAGCTTTCTTTTGGTGCTATTTGATCACCTGTGCGATTTTTACTTTTTGCGCTATAAACAAAAAAAGAGCGTAAATTTTGGAAAAATAACTATTTTTCACATTTTTTTATATGAAATTCCCCCCCCCCCCCCAAAAAATGTAAAAATCAAAATTTTTTTCAATTTTTGGCCAATTTGTTTTCTGCTACCTATGTTTGGTAAAAAAAATCACAATAAGCGTATTTTGATTGGTTTGCGCAAAAGTTATTGCGTTTACTACCTAAGGGAAAGATTTCTGTCATTTTTGGTGTTTTTTTTTTTAACGAGTAATGGCGGCGATCTGCGATTTTTTTTGCGGGACTGTGACATTGCGGCGGACAGATCGGACCCTTGACTGACATTTTTGACACTTTTGGGGAACCAGTGACATTACTATAGTAATCAGTGCTATACATATGCACTGTTACTGTAAAAATGACACTGGCAGGGAAGGGGTTAATTTTATTGGAGAGGGAGGGGTTAATGTATGCCTGGTGCTTACTAACGTGTGTGGGGGGAGGTGACTGAGTGACACAGGGACAGATCGCATGTTCAGCTATGCTGAACCCTGCAATCTGTCACTGTTTGTCACTTGGGAGATCCGCCCGATTTGTTTACACAAGCGGGTGGATCTCCAAACTCGATTCCTCGACGATCGGGGAAGAGCAGCGGCTGTCGCTGCTGCTCCTGCCCTGGCCCGACTCCCGCTGTGACTGAAAACAGCGGGAGCGAACCTCCGGCAGCGCGAGCGCCGCCCACAAGGGGAGGAGCCAAGCGACGTAGGTCTACGTCGCTGGACGGAATCGAGCCACTTTGCCGCAGTACAGTCCCAGTGACTGGTCGGCAAGTGGTTAAAGAGGTAGGGGTGGCACAAGGTAACGCTGATTGTATCCCTTCCCAGCCAGTGTCATTTGTACAGTGACAGTGCATATTTTTAGCACTGATCACTGTATTAGTGTCACTGGTCCCCAAAACAAACAGTGTCAAAAGTGTCAGTTAGGTGTCCGATTTATCCGACTCAATATCAGTCCCGGTATGACGCTATAACTTTTGCACAAACCAATCAATACACGCTTATTGAGATTTTTTTTTAACCAAAAATACTTAGCAGAATACATATTGGCCTAAACTGATGAAGACATTTGATGTTTACATTATTTTATTAGGTATGTTTTATAGCATTTTTCAAAAAGGTCAGTCTTTTTTTGTTTATAGTGCAAAATATAAAAGCCCAGAAATGATCAAATACCACTAAAAGAAAGCTCTATTTGAATACAGTGTCGCACGCCGCCTCATTTGTCAGTTAAAGTAACGCAGTGCCGTATCGCAAAAGCTGGCCTGGTCACGAAGGGGGGGGGTAAAACCTTCCCGAGCCCAAGTGGTTAAAGAGTCATGCGCAGAAAAAGGTACAACATTCCATACGAACACAATAAAAAGCAGACAATAGAAAACTTTTCGAAAGATTTACAGTATGTGTATTAGTATGAAATACCATACACTGCATTAACCACTTGACCTCTGGAAGATTTACCCCCCCCCCCTTTCATGACCAGGTCATTTTTTGCGATACAGCACTGCATTACTTTTACTGACAATTACGCGGTCATGCAACGCTGTGCACAAATAACATTTTTGTAATTTTGTTTTTCCCACAAATAGAGGTTTCTTTTGCTGGTATTTGATCACCACTACGTTTTTATTTTTTGCACTATAAAACAAAAAAAGACCGATGATTTTGAAAAAAAAAAACAATATTTGTTACTCTCTGCTATAAAACATATCCAATAAAAAAAAAAATGAAAAAAAAATGTCTTCATCAATTTAGGTCAATATGTATTCTGCTACATGTTTTTGGTATGAAAACAATCCCAATAGGCATACATTGATTGGTTTACATGAACATTATAGCATCTACAAACGCTGATAAAAATGTATGGATTAATTAATTCATTATTTTTTATACTAGTAATGTCAGCAATCAGTGACCTATAGCAGAACTGCGATATTGCGGTATACAATTGGACACTAACTGACACTTTGCAGAAACCAGTGATACTAATACAGTGATCAGTGCTAAAAATATGCACTGTCACTGTACTAATGACACTGGCTGAGACGGGGTTAAACATCTAGGGCAATCAAAGGGTTAACTGTGTGTCAAACCAGTGTTTTTTGAGTGCTGCTTTTTACTAGGGGAAGAGATGATTTCTAGTCACTGCTTTGCAGGAACACAGAATCCATCCCTTTCCGCCTGTCAGAATGGCGATCTGCCTTGTTTACATAGGCAGATCCCAATTCTGTGCTGTTTATTGACGATTGGCTGGTGCTGGAGGACATCGAGTGCCCGGCAACTGCAGATTGGCTTCTGCTGTGAATAATCTCAATAGAAACAGCCCGGCGGTGGTGCGCATGCGCGACCCCCTGCAGGCAGAACTGCAGGATCAGGTATATATATATGTACGTGATCATGAGCAGAGCTGCCGCCCTGTAGCAGTAAAACGGCTATAGGGCGGTCAGCAAGTGGTTAAACATGACAGAGAAAAATGTATGATGTGAACCAGACACTGATTCCTTCTCTTGATGCGTTTCGTGAAACAAAGTTCACTTCTTCAGGAGATAAGTGAGTTTATTTTTTTTTTTTCACAAGAGTTTAAAGATTATAAGCAACATCTGTGGAGAAACCAAGTCATTAAAGCAAATGATCTTAGAACAAAAGTTCCCACAGAAAAAGGACAAAGACCATATACAGTACTAGATCAAATATGTAATATGTAAGTGTAAATGTATTTTATTGGGATTTTATGTGATAGACCAACACAAAGTGGCACATAATTGTGAAGTGGAAGAAAAATTATAAATGGTTTTCAACATTTTTTACAAATAAATATGTGAAAAGTGTGGAGTGCATTTGTATTCACAAGACCCCCCCCCCCCGAGTCAATACTTTGTAGAACCGCCTTTCACTGCAAAATTTGGGTTTGTTTAACCATGCCCCTTTAACCACTTGCCGACCGCCGCAAGTACATTTACTGCAGCGGTCAGCCCCTCCTGGGCAAAGTGACGTAGTACTACGTCGCTCGCCCAGGAGCCTGTAGGGGGCGAGCATGCGCCGCCGGAGGCGCGCTCCCACCCCCGCTCGTTCCCCTGCATCCCCGCGCGTGTGACCGGCGGGTCCGATGTCCGCCGGCCACTCGCGATCTCCCGGTGGAGAGAGAGAAAGACAGGCGGCTGATGTAAACACAGCCGCCAGTCATTCTCCCTGGTGTAACAGCAGAGATCATACGATCCTGCTATGTAGGATCGTATGTCTCTGTGGTTACATGAAAAGCCACGCCCCTTTACAGTTAGAAGCACGCCCCTAGGGACACATTTAACCCCTGCATCTCTAATAAAGTTAACCCCTTCCCTGCCAGTGTCATTTTATACAGTAACAGTGCATATTTATAGCACTGATTACTGTAGTTATGTCACTGGTACCCCCAAAAGTGTCAAAAATGTCAGTCAAGGGTCCGATCTGTCCGCCGCAATGTCGCAGTACCGCAAAAAAAAATCGCAGATCACCGCCATTACTCGTTAAAGTGGAGTTCCACCCTAAAATGATACTTACCTCCATCTTCTTGCTCCGGGTCACCTGAAAAACAAATGGATAATCACATTTTTTTTTTTTTTTACTTACCTCGTAGAGAAGAAAATATACTTACCTTACTTCCTTCTTCCTCCCCTTGGCGGCCACGGCCCGTCGTCACTTCCTGGCTTTGCAATGATTCCTGGGAGCTGAACGTCATCGCTCCCAGGAATCATTGCGCCTGCACCGGCCCCGACGTCAGTTCTGGGGCGCGCGCGTCATTCCCTTCTAAACAGCTTCTGGGCATGCCCAGAAGCTGTGGAGGGATGACGCGCACACCGGAAGTGACGGCGGGGCCGGTGCAGTGCATCGTGGGACCGAAGAAGACGGAAGAGGACGCAGAAGAGGATCGCGCTGGCTTCAAGCTGCCCACACCTGAGATGGCAGCGCTGGACAATACTTTTTCAAGGTAAGTATTTGTCCTAAAAGGTAAGTGCAACCCGGGACAGATCAGAGGCTAGCCATTGTGGAATGTACTAGCCCTGACTGTCCCGGGGGTATTTTTATTAAAAAAAAGTATTTCAGGGTGGAACTCTGCTTTAAAAAAAAACAATAAAAATGACAAATCTTTCCCTTAGTAAACGCAATAACTTTTGCGCAAACCAATCAAAATACGCTTATTGCAATTTTTTTTTTACCAAAAATATGTAGCAGAAAACAAATTGGCCTAAAATGTTAAAAAATTTAGATTTTTACATTTTTTTTTTGGGGAATTTCATATAAAAAAATGTTAAAGATATTGTTATTTTATCAAACCTTTTGCTCTTTTTTTGTTTATATCGCAAAAAGTAAAAATTGCACAGGTGATCAAATAGCACCAAAAGAAAGCTCTGTTTGTGGGAAAAAAAGGATGTCAATTTTATTGGGGTACAGTGTTGCACGACCGCGCAATTGTCCGTTAAAGTCACACAGTGCCGAATCGCAAAATAGGCTCTGGTCTTTGAGCAGCCAAATCCTCTGGGGTATAAGGGGTTAAGCTCCTCCCACTCGAACGCCACTGTGGACTCACTCATAGTCAAGGGCTATGTGCGCCACGTTATAGCTCTACTTAATCTACGCAGAGGCACCCTCGCACCCCCCCATCTCTCACCCCCTCTCTTTCTCACCCCCCTCTTTATTAATCTTAATTTGTTTTCATAATTCATTTGTTTTACCAAAACATTATTTGTGTTTTCATGGTATTTATTCCCAAATAAGGCCCACCAAAATTCTCTGCATCAGACCCATGATGCCCCTAACTTGGCCCTAAGTGCAATGCATGTTTCACTTAGTTTCCATACACTACACTGATGACAGCCAACAAGTCTGAATTATCTGTATACAGTTTGGAATAAATGGCTCTAATATCAAACTCCATCTCTGCTACACGTCTGTGGTTCTGGATGTATGGAACCATAGCAATGAAAAAGAATGAAAAATACATCTACAGTTTATTAATGGGTAGAACATGCTTCACTCACTATCCTGAAATGAGGAATAATCTATTTATTTTTGGAGATATGTGATGAAATGAGATATGTGAATACTTTCTACTCTAAGAAGCCGTTACTGTACTACACGACTGAGAATGTCAAGAAAAATAAATCTACTAAACAGCCACTAGAGGGCATAAGAAGCCCACAAAATGCAGTGCAAATCACCATTACACAGCAAGCTTTTGGCCCCTTTCACACATGTTGTCCAAGTAAGTATCCATTTGTCCGTTTTTCATCCATCTGTTGACGGATTGAAAAACAGACATCAATGCATCTCTATAGAAAAATGGATGTAAATGGATGATCATCTATTTATATCAGTTTACATCCGTCATCATCAGTTTTTTTAAACTGATCAAAGCTCTATTTTTCTTCTGTTAAAAAAACGGATTGGACGAAAAACAGTGGTAAACTGACAAACGGTCAGTTTTTTATCCGTTTTGGCATTGGTAGTGGATGAGCAGGCAGGTGACAGCTCCGTCTCCACTCTGTTTGCGGAGATGGAGCTGTCAGATTCCCCGCTGTCCTCTATGGGGGAATCGGATGATCCGATCCCATCTGATCCGATCAACGGATGGAAAATAGGGTTTCCATCCGTCCGGATTTCACGGACAGGATCGGATCGGAGAGCAGCGGGTGTCAGCGGAGATGTCTCCGCTGACATCCGCTGCCCCAAAGGGATGCATGGAGCATCCGTTCAGGTCCGCCTGAAAAACTGACAGGCGGATCGGATCAGATTGTTCATGTGAAAGGCCCCTAATTTAATATTTAGTTAATACAGTTAATTCATATTTTGGTTAATATATATTTTTGTGCTATTGGCATCTTATTGCACTTCTTTTTGCAAATTAATAGAAATTTAGCAGTTTCGTATTTTGTTCTTTTAATATTCTCTTCTGTTTTTGAAGTTTTAATTTTTTCTTTTTTTGTGGGGGGGGGGGGGGGAGGGGGGTAGCTGGTACTGCCTAGGGCGTAAAGTAGTCTAGCACCAGCCCTGCAAGGTGCGTTCATTTTAAATGATCTTTGAAATAGACCTTCATGAACTAATTTGGTAAAGAAGAGAAACATTTACTAGCAATGTGCACAGAGCAGAAACGATTGGCAGTGCCAACTTAAGAGCATTAAAGGGCCCCAGGCAATGCAGTGGACTGGGGGCCCGTCTACACAATCACCTATGAGAATAAAAATGCAAATGATCAATAATGCAATATTTATTGGTACAGCAGTGCCAGGCTAATGACAGCTTCCAAGTTCGGCGGCTGGATCCGGGGGAACACACACACAGACGGGAGTCAGATTGGACTGTCCTGTGTGTGCCTGTTCCCATGCAGATTGACAGGAATTTCTGCAGTTGTGGGCTCCCCCTCCACGGCCCAAGTGGCCTGACAGCAGCGCAGGGCCGACAGGCGCTTGCCACCTGCTAAGTTCGGCGGCGGGATGCACACGGGTATCGGGACTAATGCTTGGCTGGGGCTGGGGCGCTGGGCAGGTGGGGCATTCGGTAAGATGGCCCTGCCGATTGAATTCACTTTCTGGTAGATTGGTTGCTGCTCCAAGCTCCTCTGGTTTTAAAAATGAATGTTCATACTTTGTGTTTTAGCTTCTTCACAACGCCATTTCTTTTTTCCCCCACAGGCCAGAGTCTACGTTGGATTATTTACTGACCAGCACAATGAATATTACGATCTTATCGTTCTGAGGCTGCTCTCTATGAATTCTGTGGTGGATCCATGGATTTTTATTATCTGCCGAACTTCAGATTTTTACCGCCACCTGGGCATTCTTTGTAACAAGCTGCATACCAAGACCCGCGGGAGAACGCATTTTCTGCGGCAGAGTGTAAGCCTCTGATGGAAAGAACTGCATACCTGCGCAGTCAGCTCCTTACTGAACTGTGGACATATTCTCCAGGACATCGGCCTCTACATTCATGCCTCTTTCATGTCTGACTATATAAAGCAGATCTACACTCCAATATAAACATCAAGCTGTGTTGTGTGTGTGGAGAAATGATCCCTCTTCACATGATTTCTGCTGAAATGGGAATCGGACAATTTGAACTCCAATCCACCTCTTCAAAAAATCACTTTTTTCTTACATTATTCAGTTTTTGAAGGGGCAAAACACATGTAGTACTTTGTACCATCTTGCTAGGCACGTGGTCAGCCACCAAGGCTAGCATGGACCCGGCTGCTTTGATAGCGAGCATCTACATCTGGCTCCCGACACAGGCAAGAGGCATGAAGAGGGAGGCAAGACGTGACAGTCCCGACTCCCTCTGCATTCCTCTTGCCTCCTTGCTAGATGCAGTGTCGGGCAGCTGTGTGCCAAAGGGGGGAGGCATCTTGTCCCGCATCACAGCTAGTGTTACAGGACACCTTGAAAAATGGGAGATATTACTGTCCCATAGAGAGCTAAACAAAGTAAAAAAAAAAGATAATTCTTCTTTAATGGAGACCACATGGGCAAGTGCCTAGGCTTCTGGTTATGTGAGCCATGCTTTATTCCAGTGGTCCTCGACAATAGGGCCGGAACCGTCTTACCTCCATCCTGTATGCTGCATTCGGTCTGCTATGAAAACTATGCTGAGAAGAAAACCTCACTTTCTAAGAGCCCATTCACACCATTTGCATTGAGATTTACTGGGCAGCAGTGCAAAGACAAGGCAAATTTGCCCCATTTCCTATGGTGTCAGCTCACACCGCGGTGGTGTGCAGCACTGAAAAAAAAACGACTGCACGCAGTCGTGTTTTTTTCAGTGCAGAAGGTTGTGGCAGAAACCCCTGCACCCCATCCCCACCGATTAAATAGAACTCAGTGAAATGTCACTTGTGCAATTTCAATAAAGTTCTAAAAAGTAAATGCGGTTCAACACTATAGGGTCAACCCTAAATGCCGGTTCAAACTATAGCGATGTCAGACATCGCATGTGATTTACACCGCGCTATTCTGCAAATCACATGCGATGTATGTGCGATGTAAACTTAGCCACTCAGATTGTATGGCTGAATTTGCATCGCATTCGGACCAAAGTCGTGCAGGACCCTTTTTTGGTTCCCACCAGAAACGGATTGCATGGGTGTTCCCACCTATGTGATCCGATTCCTGTCCCAATTGACAGTTCGCACTGCGATATGCAAAGTAATCTGAGGGTGCCATTAACTTTGTATTGACACCCCGAGCAGTTTGCATATGGCAGTGTGAACTGCCTGCGAGTCGGGTGCAATGCAGGAACCTGCAGTGGATTTGCTGGGTTCCCGTATTGCACCAGTGTGAACCGGCCCTAAAGGAAGGCAAATTCTCTAGCAGCAGTAAAAAACCGACAGGGGTTCAACTTCGTTCTAACCCTTCCTTACTTTATCCAACCAAAAAAAATTAAGAGCCAAAGGTACACTTTAAAGCAATTAAAAGCAATGTGTCTTAAAGTTTCATAAATGTTGTCTTGTTCACAGATAAGCAAGGAAGGACACTGTACAAATATACATTATATATTTATTTATGTTTTTTACACATGCACATGCTTAGTTCCTTGCTTGGTACTAGCTGCAGGATGACTGTGCTTTATTGCTTTATCGCTCTACTTATCTCTGTGCAGGTCTGTTCTCATGGTCCTATCATATAGAGATCCCACACCCCCCTTATCTATTATGCTCTCTCACAGGGCTGCAGTCTACTGGTCCAGCATTTTGAAAAGCCCATACTTCTGAGTTATGAGTCTGACATCAATAGTAGGCAAATTAATGGAAACCCTATTAAAGGATAGGATTGTGGAACATCTTAAATCCCATGGATTGCAAGATGAAAAACAACATGGGTTTACTTCAGGGAGATCATGTCAAACAAATCTTATAGATTTTTTTGACTGGGTGACTAAAATAATAGACGGTGGAGGTGCAGTAGACATTGCATATCTATATTTTAGTAAGGCTTTTGACACTGTCCCACATAGAAGACTTATCAATAAACTACAGTCATTGAGCATGGACTCCCATATTGTTGAGTGGATTAGGCAGTGGCTGAGTGACAGACAACAGAGGGTTGTAGTCAATGGAGAACATTCAGAACAAGGTCATGTTACCAGTGGGGTACCTCAGGGATCTGTACTGGGACCAATTTTGTTTAATATCTTCATAAGTGATATTGCAAAAGGCCTCGATGGTAAGGTTTGTCTTTTTGCTGATGACACAAAGATATGTAACAGGGTTGATGTTCCTGGAGGGAAACGCCAAATGGAAAAGGATTTAGGAAAACTAGAAGAATGGTCAGAACTCTGGCAACTGAAATTTAATGTGGATAAGTGCAAGATAATGCACCTGGGGCGTAAAAACCCAAGGGCAGAATATAGAATATTTGACACAGTCCTGACCTCAGTATCGGAGGAAAGGGATTTAGGAGTTATTATTTCAGAAGACTTAAAGGTGGGAAGACAATGTAATAGAGCAGCACGAAATGCCAGCAGAATGCTTGGATGTATAGGGAGAGGTATAAGCAGTAGAAAGAGAGAAGTGCTTATGCCGCTGTACAGAACACTGGTGAGACCTCACTTGGAGTATTGTGCGCAGTACTGGAGGCCATATCTCCAGAAGGATATAGATTCTCTAGAGAGAGTTCAGAGAAGAGCTACTAAACTAGTACATGGATTGCAGGAAAAAACTTACCAGGAAAGGTTAAAGGACCTTAACATGTATAGCTTGGAAGAAAGAAGAGACAGAGGGGATATGATAGAAACTTTTAAATACATAAAGGGAATCAACTCGGTAAAGGAGGAGAGCATATTTAAAAGAAGAAAAACTACCACAAGAGGACACAGTTTTAAATTAGAGGGGCAAAGGATTAAAAGTAATATGAGGAAGTATTACTTTACTGAGAGAGTAGTGGATGCACGGAATAACCTTCCTGCAGAAGTGGTAGCTGCAAATACAGTGAAGGAGTTTAAGCATGCATGGGATAGGCATAAGGCTATCCTTCATATAAGATAGGGCCAGGGACTATTCATAGGATTCAGATATATTGTGCAGACTAGATGGGCCAAACGGTTCTTATCTGCCGACACATTCTATGTTTATGGGACCACTTGTACAGTCCGCCCCCTGCCCCCCGAATGCATCACCTAATTAGCCATTTACCAGGCCAGTAATGTCATCCGGTCAGCTTGGGAATTGCCCAGCTATACACAGATACAGTAAACCCTCCATTTCGGGGGTTACATTCCGGACCCACCTGCGAAAAGTGAAAATCCGCTAAATCGAAAAACCCTATTAAAATACACTGTAGGCATGTTTTTTTTACTGTCCCTGTACTTTTAAAACTATTTTAAGGTCTTTAAACACACTTTTAAAACAATAGAAACTCATTTAAACACATAAAAGATACTGAGAGACAGAGCAAGAGCTATGGAAAACACAAAAATATTTAATTTTCAATGATTTAATTAGTAAAATAACATTACAGAAAAAAAACGCAATATACCGGGACTGCAAAAACTGAACCCCGATGGAGCTGGGGTTTGCTGTATTGACATTCAGAACATCAGTATTTGCGGGGCTTTTTTTTCTCAGAGAATAGGTGCAGGTACCCCCCCCCCCCATTCCTAGTCACCCCTTGTCTCCACCCCCACTCCTACTCACCTCCCAGTACTGCCCTTTTTAGTGAACCAAGTATCATTTTGTGGTGCTAAGTATTTTGTATCGAATTTGTTAACGATAAGACAGTATAATAGATCTCCGGCAGCCAGCAAGATTAAATCCACCAGCAACAATAAATCACCCCCCCAAAAAAAAACAATAGATCTTCACCAACGACAATAGACCTCCCCTAGAAGCACTAGATCTCCCCCAGCAACAATAGATCTCCAGCAACATTAGATCTCCCCTAGCAACAATATATCTCCCCCAGCAACAGTAGTCCTCCCCGAGCAACATAGCCCCCCTGAGCAACATTAGATCCCCCCAGCAACAATAAATCGCCCTAAGCAACAATAAATTGCCCTAAGCAACAAAAGATCCCCTGCAACAATATAACCACAGCAACAATAGATCCCCCTCAGCAACAATGACCCCCCCCCCCAAAAAAAACTATAAATCTGCTAGCAGCCAGCATCAGTAGACACCTCCCTCAACAGTAGATCCCTCCCAGCAACAATAGATCTCCCTCAGGGACAATAGCTTCACCAGCAGCCAGCATTAAAGTAGAAGTAAACCCTCCTTTGCAACTTGTACCTATAGGTAAGCCTATGATAAGGCCAACCGGTGGCAAACCGGTGGATGTACTGGCTGGTAGCCCAGGTCTCCCAGTGGGATTGAAGGGCATGGGCGAACCGCAGAAGGTGGTGGTGGGAGGGGCATCCCCTCCGGCTGCTTGTAATAACAAGCAAGTGGCTGCCTAGCCTCGTCAGTTATTATTGCAAGAAAGCCAGAGAGCTCTATAAAGTGAAAAGACTCCCCTCAAAGAGAGTTGTCACTGAAACAGATGTCCACATTGGAAGATTTTCCCTTAGCCATTTGTAAAATTCTAGATTTCCCCTTACTTTATGTCCCTGTGATAATAGTCATCAGCATAATAGAGAGGGTGATTCTACCTATTCATTTCAATTTGCTGCCATATGTGCAACAAAGAAACTAACATACCTTTTTTGAGCTCCGAGCTTTGTGCGTTTTTTTTTTTTAACAGCACATTTTCACAAGAAAAATGCATGTCTCCATGCCATGTTTGGGGTACCCATCACCAATTAATAGCACCGCAAACATGACTTTTTTTTTTTTTTCCGTAAACCTACACAAAATCATGTGATTTTGCAGGCGTTCATGAAACACTGTAATGTGAATGTAGCCTCACTTTTAAATATCCATTTTAAATGTTACTTGAAAACTAGAGGGGCACAACCACAGACATATGTGTTTTGTCAAAAATATAGCAAAAAATTATACTTGATACCCTTTGGAATAATCTTATGAAATGTTATGAATTGATTACCATGACCCAATAATTATATCAATTGTTTTCTAATAAATGTTACAGTAACATTATAAAGAAATACTTACTTTTATTACATTATAGATTTATAAAAAGGAATTTGTCACCAACAACAGAATGTATCACACACAATGTATCACACGCAACTACCTAAATAAAGTGACATTCTTCTGCCAAGTCTCTGTGTTCAGAAAAGCGTTACAGTTAGCGTTATAAGCAAATCTGCTTATCTTATATAATCATCTGCAATGTCTGGGCACAAAGGAAAGCCGATCTTCCTCATATTACGCTGCTGATTACTTGGCAAAGAGAGCAGGATATAAAAAATGTTTTCTGTGTGTTTCTCAATTTTTATTTATTTTTTGTCTGTCACATATACACAGTAAACATACTTCAAACCCTCAGAACATAAAAAATTTTTTAACCACTTATCCACTGGGCACTTATACCCCCCTTTCCTAACCAAACCAAATTTCAGCTTTCAGCGCTCTCACATTTTGAATGACAATTACTCTGTCTTGCAACACTGTACCCATATGACATTTTTTGTCTCTTTTTTTCATACAAATAGAGATTTCTTTTGGTGGTATTTATTGATCACTGGGTTTTTTATTTTTTGCGCTATAAAGAAAAAAAGACCGAGAATTTTGTAAAAAAAAAAAAAAAATGCATTTCATGGCAGACTATGGCAGCATACATATCGAGCTAGGCCCGCCTCCAATCCTACCCTATAGGACCCCCACTCCCGTAAATCTTTGCTCCTGTACAGATTCTTTGTTCTTTCTTTGTCCTCCTACTGTGCACCTGTGCAGTGCTCAAGTCCTACCCGTGTGGATTCAAGGGATGGCCAGCGTTGGCGACCTGGAGATAGGTCACATGTCTCCGCTAAGCCCTAGCTGTGGCAGGGTATGGAATGGGCATAAGAGGGCTCGTTAGCCTGGTATTGTTGGCCCTTTAACCCAGCTGCTGCGGGTGGCCTTTCAGCCCTGAAGTCCGGTCTGTCCAGGCCTCTCTGGTAAGTTTTTTTTTTTTCTCCTCCTCTACTTCCTTTGTACTTCCCTGGTGTCTAGTAGTCCCGAGGCCGGTCCGCTTCTGCATCCTGCCGGCTGCCGGTATGTTCCTTCTGCGCATGAGCGGTCGCCTCGAGATTGAGGCTTGGTTCGTGCATGCGCGGTGGCGACGATCGGTGCGGCGGTGCATGTGCAGTGAATTCCAAACGGCACCACTGAATGACATAGCGGGTGCCCTTTTTAAATGGAGATATTGATGTACAGCTATCTGTGTAGTGCTCTACACGCTACTGAGAAGATAGTGGACTGGTTTTCTCACGTCTACCTCATCCCTGCTTTCTGCCAGGATGTCTGGAGGTAAGACTGACTGCCAGGGTTGTGTGGGCCCTCTTATTCCATCCTCTTCTTCCTCTGTGACTCCCGTTGTCTGGCTTATTTCTGTAGGTCAGCACCAGAGACGGAAGCCTCGTCGCCCTCCTGTGGTCAGCCCTCCCATAGCAGGTATCTATGGGATGTGGTGGTGGGATGGGTACAGAGGGGAGGGTAGGGGCGTGCTTTCATGTTCCTTGCTCCCTGTTTTGTATTCTTGTTTTTTCTTTTTTTTCAGCCCTACTGGGTCTGATCCTTTTCGTTCTACACGCAAGGGTGATGATCCCTATAAATCGCATCACCGGCATTCTTCCTCAAGATCCAGGTGTAGGTCCCCGTCCATCTCTCGGCGCCATGGGAAAGGCCCCACCTTGCCTAGCCCCTCTCGGCACTGGGAAGAAGTCGGTTGTTGGCGTTGTGGCTCCCGGGTGCCCGAGTCAAGGTCAATGTGTGACCGATGCTTCTCCCAGGCTGCGGGCGAAAGGGACAGCTCTGACCAACAGTTGGAATCCTTAGTGAAGAGGATCCTCAAAGACTCCCTAGCGGAATTGGGAGTCGGTCAGACTCAGAGCCCCGTTGTAAACCATCCATGCTCTCCCCTCGGAAGGGCACAAGGCCAAGAGGAGCTGGGGTCGTCACAACCTAGTCATCCATCAGCAATGCTGTCAGATAGTGACTAAGAGGCTGAAGATCCCTGTCTGGGGTTCAACTTTGCTCTCGTTCCCTCCTTGGTCAGGGTAGTAAGAGAAGCCTTGAACTTTATCTTAATGCATAGAATTCAATAAGATAAAAAAACCTTCTGCCTTTACAATCACTGCCTTCTGTATCTTTTCATGAGGCTGGACAAGAAACCAATTGCCTTTACAAAATGCTACTTCCTGGGGCCAGAACCATATTTCTGCAGCCTATAAATGTTATTTGTTCTTTCTACATTTTTATACGTCATAAAAACTTCTAATAGCCTCTAACATCTGGACATTAAGTCTCTCCAGGAGGACTATCATTTTTGGAACATGTGAACTAGAAATAGTTGTAGCCCTTTGCAAACACAATCACACCTAGAAAGTAATATGACAAAGTATGAAAATGTTTACTTTATGGCTGATCTGCACGCTCAGCGAATATTCTACTGATACATGTGAAATCAGTGAGATAATATAGATCAGATATACAATTCCAGACCAGATGTCTAAAACTGAGCTAAAACCTGAATTCTATGCACAAAAAAAAATAAATAAAAAAGATACATTTAAATATATTCCTCAATGTTCACAAAGGGAATAATCCACTTTGCTGGCATGAAATAATTTTGGAAACCAAGAAATGACCTTGCAAAGGTCTTCAGAGAGTTCAGAGAGTGGAACTGTGGGTGGAATCCATCAGGCTCCACCCACTACAGACTACCTGCAGAGAACTACAGGAGGGGGCGGATACAAGATCAGTCACCTTGCACCAGCAGAGAGCAGCAGCGACCTTAATCAAATGAATAATCTTCAGATAGGCTGAGTGCAGGGTTGTTTCATAATGATCTGAATGAAATACACTAACCACACAAAGATTCAAGGAAGAATACACATGGCCCTTGTGTATAGACAATAATTGTTAAGCCCAGACTTTAGCTTTAAACCTGGCATGGCATTTACAAGGGGGTACATAGATCACAGTACCATCATAAAAACATGCTCTCAATTGTCACTTGTCAGCATGTACATTTTTACAGCAGATAGGACAGTAGACAACCCTTGCAGTAGCCTCATCTCTTAAAAATCAGCTGAAAACATCCAACTTGTTATTATGTCATCAGATAATGATTGACCAAGGTGTCTGTGTCGTGCACCTGACCTTTCCGCATGCGTGGTGCGACATTGCACTAATCTTTTGAAAAAAAATTTTTCCTGACAGACTCCATGGCAGCATACGTTCGGGGTAGGCCCCGCCTCCTCTCCAACCCTATAGGACTCCACTCCCATAAATCTTTGCTCCCTTTCAGCATCCGTGATCCTTTTATGTCCTCCTCATACATATGGTGATATGTTCCTACAGCGGTCCTATGTACTGGAAGCAGGATTGGGTCAACACGGAGCCTTCGCTAAGCCCTTTGCTATTAGCAGGGTATGGAGGGGGCAATCGAAGAGACCCTGGGCAGGAGCTTGGTGGTCTGGCCAAGAGAGCCCAGCTGCTGCGGGTGGCCTGCTATTGCGCGAAGACAGCCCGGTGTTGCGTCTCCTGGGACCCTTCTCTGCTCTGGGCAGGGTGGTAAGCCCTGTTATGGGACCCATTTATTTCTCATCTAGTAGTACTTTTCTATGTCTAAATGTTTTATCTTTCTTGTGCTGCATTCTGGTATGACTTAGTGTTCCATATTTCAGCTGGGTGCTGGAGGTGTGGTACTCCAGTCCCGGACGGTACCTCCCTCTGTAATCCCTGCTATGCCCAAGCTACGGGTGAAAGGGAGAATTCGGACCAGCACATTGAGGAGGTAGTGCGCAGAGTCCTCAAAGACTCCCTTGCGGATCTTCATCGGCCAAGTACTTCAGCAGGGCCGTCCCGCTCGCCAGAAAGAGATCTCCTTGGTCAATATCCTTTTGAATCCTCCCAGCCATCCTTCCATTCTCCCTTTGGATTCTGAGTCCGATTCAGAGGAGTCCTGTCTTGGGTTTGAATTCAACCTGGTTTCCCCATTGGTAAGGGCGGTAAGGGAAGCTCTTGATTGGGAGGATCCTGCAGTCTCCCCTCCCAAGCAGAAGAAGTTCTTTACGCAATTATGCAAGGAACGCTTGAATTTTCCCTTCCTAGGGGAATTGGGAGAGATAATATCTGAGGAATGGAGTAAAGTGGAGAGGAAAAACTCCTTGGTCTCAAAAATGGCGAAGCTTTACCCTTTTAAACAGGAGGAAGTGAAGCACCTGGAATCTCCACCCCTAGTGGACGCCGCGGTAATGCGGCTTGTAAAACACGTTACTCTTCCAATGGAAGACTCAGTGTCCTTCAAAGATACTCTGGAGAGGAGAATTGATGCCGACCTCAAGCGGGCATATCTTACAGCAGGCATGGCCTGCAAACCAGCCTTAGCCTTGGCCACTGTGTCGAAAGCCAAGGAGGTTTGGATCAATGGCCTTGAGGAAACTCTTAAAGGGGTTTCAGAAGAAACAGCACGGAGCTCTCCGGTTCAAGAGCTGAAGATGGCTGTGGGGTTCTTGGGGGAGGCGTCGATAGACATCATTCGCCTATTGGCCCGAGTCATGTTGTCATCGGTCATGGCTAAACGTGCCCTCTGGCTTCGGCCTTGGGTGGTTGATGCTGCATCTAAACAGGCTTGGTGCCGGATTCCCTTTGAGGGTTCTTCCCTTTTTGGGAACAAATTCGATGCGGCCATAACTCGGGCCACGGGTGGTAGGTCTGGTTTCCTCCCCCAGGATAAACGCACAGGTACTCAGAAGCGCTTTTTTCCAAGAAAGCAGTACACAAACCGCGCCCGAGAAGCGCGCAGTTATAGACCGGGCAAGAGCTACGGGAAAGGATGGAAATCAAGACAATCTGCCTTCCAGAAGGGCTCCAAAGGCACTTCACCAGGTGACCGGAAAGCCTCAAAATCTTTTTGAGGATGGGCCCACCCAGGCGTCCCCGGTAGGAGCCAGGTTGCTCCTCTTTCAGGATATCTGGGCGGCCTCGATTCAGGATCCCTGGGTCCTCGACATCGTGTCTCAAGGGCACGCTTGGGTTTTCAACAGCATTCCTAGGCCCAGGTTCATCGCTACACCTCTTCCTCCCTCAGAGAAAAAGAAGTTCCTTCTCTCTTACTTGGACACCTTGGTGGCTCAAGAGGCCGTTGTTCCAGTCCCGGAATGCGGAAAGAGGTCAGGGAGTCTATTCACCCCTCTTCCTCATTCAAAAGAAGAACGGCACCTGGAGGCCGGTGATAGACCTCACGTACTTCAACAAATCTATCCGCCGGGAGAAGTTCAAGATGGAGTCCTTAATCACAATCCAGCAGTCTGTTCTTCCAGGAGATTGGCTAGCAACCATAGATCTGAAGGATGCGTATTTTCACATTCCAGTAGCGAGAGAATTTCAGCAGTTTCTCCGCTTCGCCATCGGACGTGCTCATATGCTGTTCACATGTCTCCCCTTCGGGCTTTCAACATCGCCTCACACGTTTTCCAAGACCTTATTGGCAGTCTTGGCACTTATCAGGATCAAAGGTATCAGGTTGCACCACTACCTAGACGACCTGCTCCTCCTATCTCAAGACAGGTCGCAACTACTTCTAGAGCAAGTGATTTCGACTCTCCAAGATTTTGGGTGGATATTGAATCTCGAGAAGAGTCACCTGGTACCAACACAATCGCTTGTGATCCTAGGGGCACTGTTCGACACAGTGAGATGTACCATCTCCCTACCCGAGGAGAAGATCCCGGTGGTTCAAGGCAGAGTGGCTCTCGCCCTAGCATCCTCCCGTCTCACTGCTCGGCAGTGTTAGAGGATAGTGGGGACCCTGGTGGCCACAGCCCCCATGGTGAAGTGGGCTTTGTGGAAACTGAGACCGTTTCAGAGGAGTTTCCTCCAGCAATGGACATCAGAGAGCATGTTGCAGGTCATTCACCTAACCCCATTCATGAAGGGCTGTCTCCCCTGGTGGTTACGCCGAGTGAATCTCGTGAATTGCCATTCCATCGCTCCAGTCACATGGATCACGGTAACCTCCGACGCCAGCAGCACTGGTTGGGGAGCCCACTGTCGGTCAGAAGTGGCTCAAGGCAGATGGGAATTCCCGTCACGCAGAATAGTGTCCAATATCTTGGAGCTGCGGGCCGCCTTCAAAGCCCTTCAAGCCTTCCGTCACCTGATCTAAGGAGCCTCAGTTATACTCAGATTGGACAACACAACAGCAGTGGCATATGTGAAAAGGCAGGGAGGGACCCGCAGCCTGTCTCTACTCCAGGAGATGGAAGCAATCATGTGCTGGGCTCAGCAACATCTGGCCAATCTCTCGGCAGTCTTTTTTTTTCCGGGAATACTGGATGTGGAAGCAGACTTTCTTTCCAGATACAAACTCGACAACAACAAGTGGTCTCTCCACCAAGAAGTGTTCAATTGGATTCTGTCCCTGGGACTGTCTCCGGAAGTAGACCTTTTCACGGCCCCCCGCAACAGAAAACTTCGGAGACACTATGCTAGGTTCTGGGATCCTCAGGCGTTCGGAGTAGATGCCCTCACGGACAGATGGAATTTTCAGACAGCTTATGCCTTCCCTCCAGTGCCAATAATCCTCCAATTCCTACGGAGATTGAGAATGGAGATGGTAGAAATCTTGGCGGTAATTCCCTTTTGGCCCAACAGACCCTGGTTTCCTCTGTTGTCTCTCCTCAGCTTCCGGGATCCAATCTCACTTCCCCTCAGGCTGGACCTGCTGTCACAAGGTCCTACTCTGCATCCATGTCCTGCACGTCTGCACCTCAAGGCTT
This sequence comes from Pelophylax lessonae, assembly GCF_965119305.1. Taxonomy (NCBI): domain Eukaryota; kingdom Metazoa; phylum Chordata; class Amphibia; order Anura; family Ranidae; genus Pelophylax; species Pelophylax lessonae. Next base: position 174,906,674 of record NC_138780.1, read on the forward strand.
GGTTCTTGAGAGGGGGAGGTTGGAGGCCCTCGAATGCCCAGAGGAAGTAATTCCTACGCTCATGAAGTCCAGAAGGGGTAGCACCAATAGGATCTTTGAAAGGATCTGGTCAAAATTTGTGAGCCATCAAACTCCTGGATCTGGTTCAGTGAGTACACCTACGGTTCAACAGGTTCTGAGTTTCCTAGTCTGGCTTGGATCTCTCCCTGACGGTCAGCTCACTCCGGGTGCAAGCCATCTCGGCCTTCACCGGGATATCATGGGCAAGACATAAGTTAGTCCAGCAATTCTTCAAAGGAGCAGTCAGGCTAAGGCCTCAGAGGAGACCAAGATTCCCCAAATGGGATCTCCCTCTAGTCTTGGACTTTTTCTCTTCTGTTGATATGGCCTCTCTTTCAGTAAAAGAGCTTACACTGAAGACAGTATTTTTGGTGGCTATTACCTCCGCTAAGAGAGTCTCCGAGATTCATAATCTAGGATCAAAGGAGCCTTTTTTAACTTTCTTCCAAGACAGAGTGGTTCTAATCCCTATGCTAGGGTCAAACCCCAAGGTGACCTCCGTGTTCCATGAAAACACGGATATAGTCCTCCCCACCTTCAGGACTGATGAAGGGTCTCCAGTCCATCCTCTGGATGTGGGTAACACCTTAAAACAATATTTGGCTGCCACATCTTCCTTCCGTCAGTCGGATTTTCTCTTTGTCCTCCTTCAAGGGAAGAAGAGAGGAATGCGTGCTTCTTCTAGAGTGGTAGCTGCTTGGATTGTTTAGGCCATCCAATGGGCCTACAGAGCGAAGGGCTTGGCTCCTCCGGAGGCGGTCACGGCACATTCAACTAGAAGTATTTCCACGTCATGGGCAGTCTCTAAGCATGTAGCTCCTGATGTGATATGCAGGGCAGCCTCCTGGTCATCTATCAACACTTTTCTTTCTCATTATTGTGTTGAACCAGCCGCACTGTCCTCTGTTAATTTTGGTGTTCAGGTGCTGTCAGTTGACGGTTCCAATTAAAGCTTTTTGTTCAGCATCTTCCCACCTGGGAGTGTATAGCGAGTTATTTCCCGAACGTATGCTGCCATGGAGTCTGTTAGGAAAACGGAAAATTGATATAAAATACTTACCGTAATTTTCCTTTCCTGATGGACTCCATGGCAGCAGGTGTCCCCTCCCAATTCCTGAGTAGGCTAGTTACAGAACACGGATGCTGAAAGGGAGCAAAGATTTATGGGGGTGGGGTCTTATAGGGAAGGAGAGAAGGCGGGGCCTACCCCGAACGTATGCTGCCATGGAGTCCATCAGGAAAGGAAAATTACGGTAAGTATTTGATATCAATTTTACATTTTTTTTCTTACCATGATCTCACAGTTTAAAGGCCAATGTCACTCGGGAAGGCACTGGTGAGGTAGCCTAGCCAGGGTGCTTCTGTAAGGCTCTGGCTACATCACCAGTACCTCAAGAAAATCAGGAAGTAAGGTAATTTAAATTTTTTTCTTTCCTGCAAAATGGTTGTGTTGGAGTGTTTTACACTCAGCATGCAGAAATGCATGCATGCGAGTGTTTAAGGGGGTAAATGTGAACTTTAAATACTAGGTCCAGTCTAATATATACAGTATCTCACAAAATTCAGTACAACCCTCACATTTTTGTAAATATTTTATTATATCTTTTCATGTGACAACACTGAAGAAATGACACTTTCGCTACAATGTAAAGTAGTGAGTGTACAGCTTGTATAACAGTGTAAATTTGCTGTCCCCTCAAAATAACTCAACACACAGCCATTAATGTCTAAACCGCTGGCAACAAAAGTGAGTACACCTCTAAGTAAAAATGTCCAAATAGGACCCAAAGTGTCAATATTTGCTGTTGCCAACGTTATTTTCCAGCATTGCCTTAACCCTCTTGGGCATGAAGTTAAGCAGTGCTTTAGAGGTTGCCACTGGAGATCTCTTCCCCTCCTCCATGACAACATCACGGAGCTGGTGGATGTTAGAGACCTTGCGCTCCTCCACCTCCTGTTTGGGGATGCCCCACAGATGCTCAATAGGGTTTAGGTCTGGAGACATACTTGGCCAGTCCATCACCTTTACCCTCAGCTTCTTTAGCAAGGCAGTGGTCGTCTTGGAGGTGTGTTTGGGGTCATTATGTTGGAATACTGCCCTGCGGCCCAGTCTCTGAAGGGAGGGGATCATGCTCTGCTTGACTGCTTCAGTATGTCACAGACTGCCAAGTCAGCAGGTGACCATACTGCCCGGACAGACTAAACCACACTGTCCGGACAAACTAAAAGTCGATATGTAAATACATAACATTTGTTGAAATTTGTAACATATAAAAAAATAAACACTCTAGTGTACACTGATTGCAATTTTGTATCTGTTAGAGGAGTGTTAATCAGATAATCACAGCACAATATAATTCACAGGAATGGAAAGATTGATGAGAAAGCCTACCCATGGAGATGTGAAATGTTATTGTGCAATTCTTCTAAATTTACTTTTTCACACGTTGTAAAATACTGAAGAATCTGAATCACCAAATTTCAGTTCTTCTTGGTCAATAACTGTACACTGATCATTAAAGGCTTATGCAGCTCTCACAGAGGGAAGGGGGGGGGGTGGGGGGGACTGAGTCACTACACATGTCAGGTTTAAGGAGAAAGATGAAGTAGAAGTTCTACATTATACCAAGGAAGAAGCAAAATTTTACATATAGACCAAGAATTTCAGAGCACTTCTGGTAAGAATTATGGTCTACTGACCTGTGTGGACCTCATCTGCAAGACATATTGGGATTTAAATGTGCGCTAATGTCTGAACTCCAGCCTTCCCTTAAGGCTCGGTTCACCCTGCTGCGATATGGGATCCGACTTGTGAGACCGAAAGTCGCATGACTTGTCAAATACAATGTTTCCCTATGAGATATGTCTTTACTGATACTACACAAGTCGCTCCAACTTTAGAAAAGGTTCCTACGCTACTTTGACTGACTTGGGTGTGATTTCAGCCTCTGTACAGGCTCCTAAATAGCATTCAAGTTGGAAAGGAAGTCGCAGGACAACGCAGCACAGTGATTACTTATATAAGAGTTTTATATATATATATATATATATATACACACAAATGTTTTGCCTTTCATTTCAATTTTAAACTGAATAGGTTGTTTTACAATGTGAGGATTTACATATGCTTTAACCACTTGCCGCCCGCCCGCCGTCAATTGACGGCGGGACGGTGCAGCCATTGTTCTGGGAAGACGTCATATGACGTGATCCCAGAAAAGCAGGGAAGGCGCGCGATCATGTGCGCGCCGCCCTGCACTGCCGGTGTTGGTGTGTCCCCCGGAACACAGCTGTCACCGGCACTAGTAAACAGTCACTGACAGTGACTGTTTACTATGTGATCGGCTGTGAATCCATTCACAGCCGATTACAAAATGTAAACAAAGAGCAGTAACTCACTGTTACTAGCTCTTCTCCCCTCACACAGTTTCCAGTGTGAGGAAAGCAGAGCCAGAAACAGTGAGTTACTGCTCTGTACACCTGTCACAAAGTAAAATCACACCAATAAATGTACCCACACAGTCCTCAGCCCCCCCAATTGCACCTGTCACCCAACAGTCACCTCATCAGTGCCAAAAATTGACACCCATAAGGCTACGTTCACATGTGAGCGTAGCGATCGCGGGCAGAATCACTGCGATTCTGCCCGCGATCCGGAAATCATTTCAAATTGCGGGACGCCTGTGCGTTGCCCGTGATTTGCAATAGCACCCCAAACGCTGTGCAATGCCGCGATTTCCACCTGCTGAATCGCGGTAACATCGCGCAAACAACGCATGACGCCCAAAAAAGGTACAAGAGCTTCTTTGGGGCATCATGCGTTGTTTGCGTGATGTTACCTCGATTCGGCAGGCGGAAATCGCAGCAACATCGCACAGCGTTTGGGGTGCTATTGCAAATCACGGGCAACGCACAGGCGTCCCACGATTTGCAATGATTTCTGGATCGCGGGCAGAGTCACAGTGGTTCTGCCCGCGATCGCTACGCTCACATGTGGACCTGTGACCAGAAACTGCCATCAGTACCGCCATGCACCACCACCCATCACCCCATCAATCACGTCACCTGTCACCCCATCAGTCATCGTCATCTGTCACCCTATCAATCATCGTCACTTGTCACCCCATCAGTGATCGTCACTTGTCACCCTATCAATCATCGTCACTTGTCACCCCGTCAGTGATTGTCATCTGTCACCCCATCAATCATCGTCACTTGTCACCTCATCAATCATCGTCACCTGTCACCTCACCAATCATCGTCACCTGTTACCCCATCAGTCATTGTCACCTGTCACCCCATCAGTCTTCGTCACCTGTCACCCCATCAGTCATTGTCATCTGTCACCCTATCAGTCATCGTCACCTGTCACCCCATCAGTCATCGTCACCTGTCACCCCATCAGTCATCGTCACCTGTTTGCCATATACATGCAACCACTTACCGACCGCCTAATGACTATATGCGTCGGCCATTAAAAGCTGAATACTGGGGTTATGGCAGCAGATAGCTGCCATAACCCCAGTACTTTTTGAAACGGCGGGCGGTCGGCTTTCAGATAAGGGTGGTCCCAGTGGCGGATTCGCCGCGGAATTACCCTTACGTTGCAGGGGAAGAGGTGCACCCCCCTCCTGCCGCGTCCCAGACGTTTTCCCAGCTTACCGGACCCGCCGGCAGCGGGGAAAACTATCCGGTCCCGGATCCTCAGAGACAGGAAGTCGAGTGAGGGCAAGATGGCCCTCACTCGACTCTATGGTCTTGGAGGACCGGAGCTACGTCAAAAGACGTTGCCTAGCAACCGGTTTAAAGGGCCGCTTTTTTTTTTTCTTTTTCCTTTTTCAACAATTTTTTTTTTCTTTTTTAGTGTAGTTGTGAGGTGTGAGGTCTTTTTGACCCCAGATCTCACAATAAAGAGGACCTGTCATGCCTATTTCTATTACAAGGGATGTTTACATTCCTTGTAATAGGAATAAAAATTATCAAAACATTTTTTTTTTTTTAAACTGTGTAAAAATAAAAAAATAATAAATAAAATAAATAGGAAAAAAAAAATTAAAGCGCCCTGTCCCCGTTAGCTTGCAGGCAGAAGCAAACGCATACGCAAGTCCCGCCCACATATGTAAGCGGTGTTCAAACCATACATGTGAGGTATCTCCGCGATCGTTAGAGCGAGAGCAATAATTTGAGCCATAGACCTCTTCTGTTACTCTATGCTGGTAACCTGCAGAAATTTTTAAAATGTTGCCTATGGGGATTTTTAAGTACCAATGTTTGGCGCCATTCTGTGAGCATGCGCAATTTTGAAGCATGACATGTTGGGTATCTAATTACTCGGTGTAACATTATCTTTCACATTATGGAAAAAATTGGGCTAAATTTACTGTTTCTTATTTTTTAGTTCAAAAAAGTGAATTTTTTTCAAAAAAATTGCATTTGGAAGACTGCTGCGCAAATATGTGTGATAAAAAATATTGCAACGATCTCCATTTTATTCTCTAGGGGCTCTGCTAAAAAAAAAAAATATATAATGTTTGGGGGTTCTAAGTAGTTTTCTAGCAAAAAAAAATATTTTTAGCTTGTAAACACCAAGTGTCAAAAATAGGCCCAGTCTTAAAGTGGATAAATGGACAACTTTGTGAAAAGTGCTACTTGGATGTTCGGCCTCTGTATGTGGCTAGGCTGTGTAAAAGTGTGTATTCCTCCTGAGTATCGCCATACTCAGGAGGAATAGCAGAATGTATTTTGGGGTGCAATTTTTGCTATGTACATGCTATGTGTTAGAAATATTGCATAAATGGAGAGCTTTGTGTAAAAAAAATGCGTTTTCATTTTCTTTCCACATTTTCCAAAAACTTGTGGAAAAAAATTACATATTCAAAAGACTCATTATGCCTCAAAAATTATATGTTGGGCTGTTTGCTTTCCAAAATGGGGTCATTTTAAGGGGGTTTCCATTGTCCTGGTGCTCCAGGGCCTTCAAAAGTGCGATAGGTTGTCAGGAAATTATATGTGTAATTTGTGCTCGTAGAATGCCGGACGGTGCTACTTGGATGTTAGGCCTCTGTATGTGGCCAGGCTGTGAAAAAGTCTCACACATGTGGTATCGCCATACTCAGGAGGAGTAGTAGAATGTGTTTTGGGGTGTAGTTGCAAGTATACATATGCTGTGTGAGAGAAATAACCTGTTAATACGTCAATTTGTAAATAAAAAAAAAAATCTTCATTTTGCAAAGAGTTGTGGGAAAAAATTACAACTTCAAAAAACTCACCATGCCCCTTATTAAATACCTTGGAATGTCTACTTTCCAAAAAGGGGTCATTTGGGGGGTATTTGTACTTTCCTGACTTTTTAGTGTCTCAAGAAATGAGATAGGCCTTCAGTACATCAGGTGTGGTCAAGTGTGATAAATTTTCAATGATTAGCACCATAACTTGTGGACTCTATAACTTTCACAAAGACCAAATAATATACACTTATTTGGGTTATTTTTTACCAAAGATAAGTAGCAGTATAAATTTTGGCCAAAATTTGTGAAGAAAAATTACTCATTTGCTAAATTTTATGACAGAAACAAAGAAAAATGCGTTTTTTCACAATATTTTCAGTCTTTTTTTATTTATAGCACAAAAAATAAAAAACCCAGTAGTGATTAAATACCATCAACAGAAAGCTCTATTTGTGTGGAAAAAAGGACACAATTTTTTATTGGTACAGTGTTGCAATGAGTAATTGTCATTCAAAGTGTGAGAGCGCTGAAAGCTGAAAATCAGTCTGGGCAGGAAGGGGGTAAAAGTGCACTGTAGACAAGTGGTTAATTGCTCTGAATTAACTGCACAATGTGAGATTTCACAGTACACATTAAAAGCTGTGCAAAAAAGGGGAAAGACTGGTGCCATGAAAGTAGGCTAAAAAATAGTTTTATTGTTGCAGGTAAACAACAGTCAATAAAATGGCTATGATTAAGGCCTGGTGGCCGAAACGTGTTGGCTTTTTTGACTGTTCACCTGTAATAATAAAACAATGTTTTAGTCAACTTTAGCCAAATGGCACCAGCCTTTCTCCCTTTTTTGCACAGATTGTACATGGAGGTTTACAGAGACTTCCCAGGCTATGTTCTTGAGGCTCACCAGGCATTACACAGGAGATAAAAAAAGTGTATCTCTGCGCTGTGGTGGCAGGCTGACAGCTGACACAGATAAGTAATATATCAAACTTATAAATACTCTTAAGAAAAATCGTGTAGTGCCAAAAGTAAATGAACAACAATGAAATGTGAATAGTGTTATAAATGGACAAAGTAAGTAAGCAAGTAAAAGCTCAGCGCCTGATGAAGTCTCCATAGTGTAGTATTTATTGGATGCATCTGTTAAAAGCCAAAATAAAATGAATCATAAATCCATATGACAATTGGTGGCACTACCGACCCAGTATCGGACAGTGGCCTGACGTCAGCACTAGTATCTCCTCCCCGACGTGTTTTGTCTAATAGGACATTGTTAAGGGGTGAGGTAGTAGCTCGGATGCACCTGTTCCACATTAAAAGCTGCAGCAAGTCTGATAAATCCTGTCTTACAGTATTTTCTGGCTAGAGGATGTCCATTATCCTCCAGTCTTTTCCTCCCCAGCTTGACTGTTCCTGGCCCGCCCCCTTAATTAATTGGAATTCAGTCTGTTCAATCATGTGGGATTTACTTAAGGGTGGTCTGCATGCACATACAACCTACCTAGGAACGCCCACTCCTCCAGAATGAGCCATCAAGGCATTTTGATATTCGCATCACACCTCCCAAGAGCAAGCCTACTGCTTGCATGGGAGATGAGGGTTCTTGAGACAAGTACTGAGGCAAGGTACTGTGATGTTTTCAGAAGGCTATGTACAGCAACCTGTCAGCCCCTCCCACTAGCCATGATCTGCCAGCATTGCATAGAAAGCAAGTATGCACATTTATGCAACAGATCGTTAGGGAGGGCACCACCACACATCTCCAGCCTATTGAGGGAAAATGGATAATAATCTTTCCAGTAACAATGTTTAATGAGTTTCAATAAAGTGACCCCATCAGGAATATAATATGGCCAAAAGAATACCCTGCAAAAGAAGAGTGTAGATAACTAACTCCTGCCATCCACGCCATAGAACTTTTCATAGTTGAAGTGGAATTATCCAATGAAGTCTTCTGCAGAAATGGACACTTAGAGTGTTGATCTCCAGTGTCAGGCAATTCCTTTTAGCTAGCTGGCTCATGCATATGCGTATGTGCATACCTCTGCATGTAAAGTAATGTCTAGGCGTGTTCCACCCAACAAAGTAGAGCTGGCAACATGGTGGCATTCATAAGCATGACTCCTTAATAACTACATGATGAGATCTGGTTAAAACACAGGCTTATGCATTTCCACTATACAGCTTTACTCATAGCCATGCCTGTGAGCATTGAGTGGGCATGTTCATGTGCGTGCTTCACAGAGTGTGCATGTACGTGTGTATACCCCCCAGAGTTAGTATTCGAGCCAGATGGCCTATTTAAAGTGTTTTTTACCCTAGATATGTGCCGGCTGTACCATGTACTTGTATGAAAAAGTATCCTGTGGTCTTTGTATTGCTTCCTTTGTGAAAACCCTGGTGCTCCTGTCAGCCACACTGCTTTCCCATTAAAAACTGACCACACTAAGCAGGAGAGCACACTGTGGTAAGTTCTCTAGCTGTGCTGGTAACTGAAGCCTGTTCTCCAATTATCAGTCTTGTCCTGACATGCCCCCCCCCTTGCAGAGCCATTCACTGGGAAGCTCAGTGTACTGCTGCTTCTCCTCCCTACAGCTCTTATGCAGCTGAGAACAGAGGGAATGTGATCACTTATAAAAAAAGGGGGGGGGAGGTATTTACAATTTTTTTTATATCTTTACACAAATGTTTTGCGTTTCATTTCAGTTTTAATCTGAAAGGGTTGTTTTACAGGGTGATCATTTACAATCACTTTAAGGGATGCGCTAACTCAGTGGCAATGCCGACTGGTCTTAGCATGTTCCTTGCTTCCTAACTTGTATTCTGCATGTGTTTTCCTGTTACCAACCTGTCTTCCTCCTGAGCCAATTTTGGATCCTGCTCTGTACTATTGCTCAATTAGTTTAGGATATTGGCTTCATCCCTGACCTTAACCCGGTGTCTGAGTTGGTAATGCTTTGCCTGCTCATTGCTGACTCCAACTTGATCCGTGACTTCTCTACTACCTCCAATTCTGCTCCACCCTGCTGCCAATTGCCTGCCCTGTACCATGTCCAGATCAAGTTCAAACTTCCATGTACAGTTCTGATACCCACTGTATCTGCTAATGTCTTCAGTTCTGCTGTCCTCCTGAACCCTCTGATCAATTGGAATTACCCGATAACCTCTGCTGGTTGTTCTGCTGACTCTTCGCCTGATACTCCTGCCTGCACATCCTGCTGGATCATCCAGTGGCATCTCTAGTCCAGATTTCTTTAAGCTACACCTTCGGCACTCATGTTCCTCCTGTCCCTGTCTCACTTTCAGGGGTACTCAGGCAGGAGATACAAGAGAGGCTCTTCTTGTTTTCCAGGGTCCTCCATTATGTTTTTTCTGGCATTCACTTGTAGCACTGCCCCCTTGAGGGCTGCTGGTTTTACACACTTTTGGATTCCCCTGGGTTACCCGTAGTGACTGCAAGCAGAAATCTTAGCACTTTACGTTCTTGGCTCAGTCAATGATCAGTCTAGGGGTTGATGTTTTTGTTGTTTTTATTTTATATTGGGATGGGAGAAGGGATGAGTGGGATATTCCATCACTTGAACTATTCACAATTCTGAGGACTTCTAATTTGTAGATGCAGCAAGGCTGCTACTTCATCCTGCCACTGGATGAATCTGAGGTAAATGTTCCTTATAGTAATTCTCCTCAGGGCACTAACCTCCTACCCCCTTTTACTCTAGCCGCCACTCATCCACTGACTACACTACTCCGGAGTAGTCCCCTTCCTGGGCAGACCCTTAGGCAAGATCCTCTGTACTCATGATACTGCTTTCCAGATTCTTGCAGTGCCTCAACTCCTCCAGTCAGCTTTTCTGGACCTCTGGGCTCATCTCCACACCTCTGGCTCACCAGGCAGACCGCCTGTGGCCACACACCCACTGCTTCAGAAGAGGAGGCAGCCGCCACCCTCCTTCTGGGACTCTGCTTCCCGACAAAGACCTTGTGCACCTGTGCCCCTGGCTTTTTATACTACACCCCACAATGCACGAGACAGCTGCCTGTGCCAAGCCCTGGGGCTGTATCAAAAGCATGTGTCCTCATTGGCAAGGTTTCCTCCACTGTCCAATGTGCCTCCCCATTGGGCACAGTGGGGACACTCCCTCAGACCATATGAATCACACACTGGGCACACTGAGTAGACCTAACTCACAGATCCTGCTCCCTGTTAAGCAGAGAGCAATATAGAATTTACCTGCGGCTCCTCTGATAGGCAGACAGAGTCAAAAACTATACTCACTCTCTAGCACCTACCTAGGATGGTGCTACACACTCTTGGCAGTCAAAGACCACGTGATATTTGCCTAGGCTCTAGGTCACACGAGGGAACTTAGGAATAGTGCTTTTTTTTCAGTTAAGAAAAAGCCACTCTTTCACTCCAAAAAAAAAATACTTTGGTAATGTTGATGTGATCTGTTAATTGCCATGAAATGGGAATTTTATTAATAACACAGTGTGAAGATATCCACAGGTGCCTTTTAACATCTATATTTTGTTTTCATTCTATGGAGACAGTGTGGCTATACTTTAAGCCTAGTTATGCTTCTTAATAGCAGTACCGCCTTGTAGATTGTAGATGTCGCTGTTGTCTGGTGAGTTTCTTCATCAGTAAGAAAAATCTTGTGTCAGCATCAGCAATCATGAATCTAGAATACTTAAGATTTAATAACCAAAGGTTCTACACTGTAAAAGGCCTAACAAAGAACGATAGAGTATTTTTACTGGGAGAATTTGTTATTGCTTGTCTTCTGGCACTCAAGCTTACAGACCTTCATTTCTGCCATACCCCACCTACGGTATACACCCCCTATATGTGCTATACACTGTGGAACCAGGAGTCCAATTATGATTTAGAAGTTTACACCAGCAGTCCCAGCTATCAGAAAGTGTGTAGAGGCACAATCCCCGATGCTCAGATCAGCTTAAGAGTAGCTTGCATACGTGTGGGTAGGTGCAGGGTGTGGCAGCGGCAGAACACTCAGAGTCCAGATGTAGGAAACAAAACTGTACTGAAATTGAAGTTCAGCAGTACGCAACAAGCTTGGTGTGCCTACAATGTCTGCCTTGAGGGGTGGAATGCAGCTTGGATGATCCGTACCCAAGAGGGGAGGCTTCCAGGAAAGATGGTATGACCCTGCACATTACCCATTTATCTGGGATCTCTCCCTGATGCTAAGCACTGTCCCTGGCAGACGGAAGCCCTGTCCCTACTGTAACCACATGCAAAATGCACACCAAGCCCAGGAGCCAGGGTCTACAAGAGAGTCTGCCTGACCCAAGATAGCCACCAGCAGGGCTGCCGCTAGATATCCTGGGGCCCTATACAGCCTACTTAACAGGGCCCCCCCCCCCCCTTCCACCGAAAATATCAAAATTATATTATCACCCCCTCCCCCAATCCCTCTTCCTAGCAGGAATCCCTCCCAATCACCCCTTGCAGCGCAACCCCCCAAATCCCTCCACAAATTCACAACCCCATCCCCGTACAGAGTGCAGGGGTCAGGAATACATTACGTACAGAGTGCAGGGGTCAGGAATATATTCAGGAGAATGCTAGATACAGAATGCAGGGTTCTGGTGTGCATTATGCACAGGGTTCAGGAGAGTGCTAGATAGGGAGTAGTGCCTTACTAAGCTGACCAAGATTTCCCATAGATGCAAATGTTAGACAGGGAGCAGTGCCATACCAAGTTGACCAAGATTCTCCATTGAAGCCAATGTTAAAGATCGGGAGTAGTGCTATATCAAGGTGACCAAGATTCTCCATTGAGGCCAATGTTAAAAATCGGGAGTAGTGCTATACCAAGGTGACCAAGATTTCCCATTGAGGCCAATGTTAAAAATCGGGAGCAGTGCCATACCAAGCTGTACATAGTAGGGAATGTACGTAAATGCCTCTGTACTGCACCTCTTCCCAGCTGCTACAACCTCTGCAACACACACACCTCTCCTCTGCCCTTATCTTCCCCAAAGGTCCCCCATCTTCCACATGATTACCTTTCTAAAATACCTTTCTGTTGCTGGCTGCCATATCTTCCTTCTCCTTCTTCCATATGCACGTGTTGCTTGACACAGGGGGTGGGTCTGAGTAGCAGTCCCGCCCATTACTGACATCACAGCATGAATTTGACAGGTGCAATCTCTCATTGTGGCTGCATAGTGCACACCCAGCTGGTTTGTTAGCCAATCCCTGGCTGTTCTAAATGTTCTCACTGCTGCAGGTCCTTCTGAGCTAGAAGATAACATTTATCACCAGAATTATGCCGGACAAAGCCTCTGTACAGCGGGACAGTCCTGCCCAGGTTGGGAGGTATGCTGTCATCCAACCGATCTTCCTGCTGTTTGGGCCCCCCTATGTGCTGGGGCCCCATACAGGAGTACTGGCTGTACCCCCCTGATGGCGGCCCTGGCCACCAGAGTCACATGGGGTGTAGGCATCCAATCAGACAGCTGTCCCCAGTGACCCAGTAAAACCATAGCGGAAATGAGCTCCTCTTGACTTCTTCTCCCTCTGCAATGTCGCTGCAGTTGAGTGCCACCTGCAGTGGAGAAAGCAGACTGCACCTGCATACATACTTACCACTGCAGTTCACACCTGCTACTGTTGTAGAGAAGGAGGTTGACACCAGGCAAATCTAAGCTTCTCCCATACAACCCATGTCCTATGACATCTTCCTGCCCACTTCTAGACATGTGCAATTCGTTTCAGTCTGAATATAAGATCGGAAGAATTTTTGGTTATTTGGAGATTCAGATATATCCAAATCTCCAAATTAAATAGTAATGTATTTTGTTGAAATTCAATTTGTAGATTTGTTTTATAACGAATTCTAAATTTTCAGAACGATCCAATTCAGTAAAAAATGTATCGATGATTCAAATTCTATTTGAAGAATAACTGGTTGCTTAAGAGTGGGCTGGCAGGCCGCAACCTCCTTAACAACCAATTACTCATCAGCTAGCCGTCAGCAGGATTCCCCGCTGACAGCTGAATGTAAACAAAACAATTGCCCCACAATTATAAAAAATGAGAAAAAAAGACTGCTTGCCTAATTACCTCACTTATTGTCTGTTAACCACTTAAGCCCCGGAGGATTTGGCTGCTAAACGACCAGGGGGTATTTTACTATTCAGCACTGTGTGACTTTAACGGACAATTGCGCGGTCGTGCGACGCTGTACCTAAACGAATTTGACGTCCTTTTTTTCCCACAAACAGAGCTTTCTTTTGGTGGTATTTGATCACCTGTGCGATTTTTTGATCACGCGCTATAAACAAAAAAAGAGCGTCAATTTTGCAAAAATAACAATATTTTTCACATTTTTTATATGAAATTCCCCAAAAAAAAATGTAAAAATCAAAATTTTTTAACATTTTCTGACAATTTGTTTTATGCTACCTATGTTTGGTAAAAAAAAAAATCGCAAAAAGCGTATTTTTATTGGTTTGCGCAAAAGTTATCGCGTTTACTAACAAAGGGAAAGATTTTTGTCATTTTTGTTGGTTTTTTTTTAACGCTTAATGGCGGCGATCTGCGATTTTTTTGCGGTACTGCGACATTGCGGTGGACAGATCGGACCCTTGACTGAAATTTTTGACACTTTTGGGGTTACCAGTGACGTTTCTACAGTAATCAGTGCTATACATATGCACTGTTACTGTAAAAATACACTGGTAGTGAAGGGGTTAACTTTATTTGAGAGGGAGAGGCTGTGTGTGTCCCTAGGGGCGTGATTCTTACTGTGATTGGCTGTCTGTTGAGCTGTAGGGACACTGATCAACGGTTCTACATTGTAGAACCGTGTGATCAGTGTTTTTACACCGAGGAGAATGACAGGCAGCTTGTTTACACAAGCTGCCTGACTTTCTCCCTCTCCCGGTCCGTGACCGCGCGGGAGCGTGCCTCCGCGGGCGCGCGCTCGCTCCCCAGAGCCTCACAGGCTAGCGACGTAGACCTACGTCGCTCTGCCTGTGAGGGGCAGACTGCCGCAGTAAATATACTGTGAGCAGTCGGCAAGCGGTTAAGGGATGTGTTTACACTTGTAATACCATGTACTGTACTTTATGAGCTCAATGCCGGCAAGTCTGCTGGAATGAGACCTCTGAGTGTCCAAGTGGCTAGTTAATTATCTCAAGCTAAATAAATCACTGTCAGCTATTAGTTACTAGTGGGAAAGTAGTATACTGTTTGTATTAGTTGTTCCTTATATATGTTAATTATTTTTCTGGATATACTTTTTAATCTGCATACAATAATGTAATCAGGCACCTGACCTGGTGGGGTATATATTCTGTGTAAGAGTTCCAGATCTCATACAAGCTAAGTTGTTGGCTAGTCTTGTATGTTATGCAGGTATAATATCTGAAATCTATATTATAGACTGGAGGAAGGGGTATACTGATGGAAGCACTCAAGCACGGTGTGGGTAGGTTCCATCACAGGGTTCCCCTAAAAATCCATACCAGACCCACAGGGACTGATATGGATTGGGAGTGACCCCACACTGGGTTTTTTTTCTATGAATTATTTGCCAGCAATTCTATTTACATTCAGCTGTCAGCAGGGAAGCCCCCTGGCAGCTGATGAGTCATCGGTTAAGGACAAGGCGGTAGGCTGCCTGCAACCAGCTATTCTTAACACAGAATTCAAATTGATCATTTTTAAACTATTCCAAATTCAAGTTATTCCAAAAGTTTGGATATTGTTAGAAAATGACTAAACAAATTCCAAAAAGGATCAACAAAATGAAATTAGTAACATAACAAATCTATCCAAAACTAAACAAATTTTTCTGTTCTGCACATATCTACCCACTTCCACTCTGTACTATGTTTCAGCTTTCCTACAACAACTTTGTCTTGGACATGCTTATCTTTATTGTTACACATATTGTATTTACTTTCAGTGGCTCCCACTACTTCCAGGTGCAGGGAGTGCCAATGGGGACTACCTGTGTCTCATTCTACGTGAACCTGAACCTGAGGGGGTTGGAGCATTATGTATTGTTTTCCAAGGATCTCTCAATGTTTCTTGTCCATGTCCTCTTTTGGCGGAGATACATTGATGATATTCTAATTTTTTGGACACGGCCAAGCAACTTACTAATTTAATTTGTCTGGGCACTTAATTAATTAATGACTTTATTTTACACTTTCATGGCACAATGACAATCTCCCCTCTTTGGACTTACACATCAAAAAAGGTGTAAATGGATATATTCAAACAAACCTACTGTATATCGAAAATCTACAGCAGAAAATTCCCTGCTCTATTTCAAAAGGACCCACCTCTCTCATCTCATCAACTCAATACCTAAAGGGCAATATTACAGAGCCAAACTTAACTGCAGTGACAATGTGGATTTTGAAAAACAAGCAAACATCTTGCAAAGACATTTTTTTGATAGAAGATACAGTCACAAGTCGCTCAAAAGAGCATACAATCAAACTAAAAACCACCCACAAGATCTTTTGTTATTTCAAGGAAAGAAAGTGATTCACATGAACAACAACAACAACAACAACAACAAAAATAAGACCGATCACCAGATTTAACAACCAGAGTAATATCCTGAAAAAGACTTTACAAACTCACTGGCACCTCTTACAAGATGAACCTTCAATTTTTGAATACATTGACCCTGAACCCCATATTAACTTTATATGTAATTGGTCCCTATGAGACCAACTTGTTACAAGCCTTTTTTCTAGAAATAGACGCAAGGATCCCTGTGGATCACTCCCATGGGGTACCTTTAAGTGCAGCAATTGGGCTTATTGCCAGTACATTAAACAAAGCACAGTGATTGATCTACCCAATGGCACCACGTTTGAGACAACACACTTTGTGAACTGTGATACCGTTGGTATGGTATATATGCTCACATGTTGGTGCAGCTGCTTTTAAGTCGGTAAGACTAAAAGGAATTTTTGGAGACGAATAAAGGACCACATTTCGGATATTTGATGTAATCTCATCGAAAAATCCTAAAACATTTCACCACCCACTATAAATGGAAGACACTCCAAGTGGAAGCGAAATGGATTTTCACTTTATAGGCCACCAAGCGTCCAGGATTAAATGACACTATACGATTTGCAGCTTTTTGCTAAGGTATCAATTTATGTGGCGTGATATAATGGCATTCCGGCTTTATCAGATGGGGTGCACTATTTTTGAACTCATTCATGTGGTCAAGTTTATGCCACAGTTTTGTCTCCTTTAAGCAATCTGGATTTTTACATATACTTTTCACCTTACATGGCCAAGTTAATATCACATCTTTGCTTCTTTTTAATTCATCTATACACATTCTCTATTTTAGTGTGGAATAACCAGTTTCCACTCAAACCACCACTTTTGGCTTCTAGATATGAAAGGCTGAAGCACCTAGTGCCTATGAAATAATTTCTCATCTATCAGGTAATATCTTATGTCCAATTTCTGTCTCAAGTCAATTGCTATTGCAAGTTTCACAAACCTATACATACTGTATAAGCTTCCTATACCTTCCATTATATTTACACAATTCTAATTTTTTACATTCTAGGCTTACTAGTCAGCTTGTATCACGTGCTTCCTTACTTTTATTGTTCATAATTCCAGTTGGTCACTCTCCCACGGGCTGGCGAGACTATGCCACATAAATTTTCATCATTATATCTTCATATATAATTTGGCATAACTGAGATAAAGTGGAGAAATTATTTGATACCCTGCAGATTTTGTAAGTTTGCCCATTTACAAAGAAATGAAGGGTCTATAATTGTTATCTTAGGTACAGTGGGTACGGAAAGTATTCAGACCCCCTTAAATTTTTCACTCTTGTTGTATTGCAGCCATTTGCTAAAATCATTTAGGTTCATTCTTCTTCCTCATGAATGTACACATAGCACCCCATACTGACAGAAAAACACAGAATTGTTGACATTGTTGCAGATTTATTAAAAAAGAAAACCCGAAATATCACATGGTCCTAAGTATTCAGACCCTTTGCTGTGACACTCATATATTTAACTCAGGTGCTTTCCATTTCTTCTGATCATCCTTGAGATGGTTCTACACCTTCATTTGAGTCCAGCTGTGTTTGATTATACTGATTGGACTTGATTAGGAAAGCCACACACCTGTCTATATAAGACCTTCCAGATCACAATGCATGTCAGAGCAAATGAGAATCATGAGGTCAAAGGAACTGCCTGAAGAGCTCAGAGACAGAATTGTGGCAAGGCACAGATCTGGCCAAGGTTACAAAAAGATTTCTGCTGCACTTAAGGTTCCTAAGAGCACAGTGGCCTCCATAATCCTCAAATGGAAGACGTTTGGGACGACCAGAACTCTTACTAGAGCTGGCCGTCCGGCCAAACTGAGCTATCGGGGGAGAAGAGCCTTGGTGAGAGAGGTAAAGAAGAACCCAAAGATCACTGTGGCTGAGCTCCAGAGATGCAGTCAGGAGATGGGAGAAAGTTGTAGAAAGTCAACCATCACTGCAGCCCTCCACCAGTCTGGGCTTTATGGCAGAGTGGCCCGACGGAAGCCTCTCCTCAGTGTAAGACACATGAAAGTCCGCATGGAGTTTGCTAAAAAAACACCTGAAGGACTCCAAGATGGTGAGAAATAAGATTCTCTGGTCTGATGACACCAAAATAGAACTTTTTGGCCTTAATTCTAAGCGGTATGTGTGGAGAAAACCAGGCACTGCTCATCACCTGTCCAATACAGTCCCAACAGTGAAGCATGGTGGTGGCAGCATCATGCTGTGGGGGTGTTTTTCAGCTGCAGGGACAGGACGACTGGTTGCAATCGAGGGAAAGATGAATGCGGCCAAGTACAGGGATATCCTGGACAAAAACCTTCTCCAGAGTGCTCTGGACCTCAGACTGGGCCGAAGGTTTACCTTCCAACAAGACAATGACCCTAAGCACACAGCTAAAATAACGAAGGAGTGGCTTCACAACAACTCCGTGACTGTTCTTGGATGGCCCAGCCAGAGCCCTGACTTAAACCCAATTGAGCATCTCTGGAGAGACCTAAAAATGGCTGTCCACCAACGTTTACCATCCAACCTAACAGAATTGGAGAGGATCTGCAAGGAGGAATGGCAGAGGATCCCCAAATCCAGGTGTGAAAGACTTGTTGCATCTTTCCCAAAAAGACTCCTGGCTGTATTAGATCAAAAAGGGGCTTCTACTAAATACTGAGCAAAGGGTCTGAATACTTAGGACCATGTGATATTTCAGTTTTTCTTTTTTAATAAATCTGCAACAATGTCAACAATTCTGTGTTTTTCTGTCAGTATGGGGTGCTATGTGTACATTCATGAGGAAGAAGAATGAACCTAAATGATTTTAGCAAATGGCTGCAATATAACAAAGAGTGAAAAATTTAAGGGGGTCTGAATACTTTCCGTACACACTGTACATTACAAACAACACATTGCACAAATGTTATAAATTGAGTTGCAGTTCAGTGAGTAAAATAAGAGAGACTGCAGTCTGTAGAAGTCAGTATACATTCAGGCCCATGCACTGCTCCTGCACGCCTGTCAAATTTTGACATGTGGCTGCTGCATGTGCATCCACTTCTGGGGGCTGCCTGCATACAGCTCAGGGAGGATACAGGTGCACAAAAAAATGTCTCACGCATGCAGGACATGTGCCAACGCCCATCTGAATGAGCCATAATAGAGGTTGTACCCTTTTCATTCACTTTTACAAAAATGTTTTGCAAACACATATGCTATTGAGCAGTGGTCTCCAAATGGAGGCCCTTTGCTAGCCTTTATACGGCCCATGGGGCAATTTTGTCTCCCAATGATATGAGGTCTATTCCCCACACGGACACCGAAAGTGGGGCATAATTCCTGCCACTGACGCTAATGATAGGGCACTATTCCTCCCACGAGTATCAATGATGGTGCACTATTCCTTCTACTAGTATCAATGATGGGGTACTACTCTGTTACGGAACCATGAACCAGACGTACAACAACAGATAAGTGAAAATAAGAAGGCTTTATTGAAAATCAAGCTGTAAAGCAAAAGTCCAAACGGATGGCGAAACCGAGGCAGAGTCCTTGCGAAGCCAGAGGTCAGGAACCAGGAGGGTAGTCAGACGAAGCCAGGATCAGGAACCAGCAGGGTAGTCAGACGAAGCCAGGATCAGGAACCAGCAGGGTAGTCAGACGAAGCCAGGATCAGGGACCAGAAGCAGCAGCAGTCTTAGAAGCATGTGAACACAGGAGGACCAAGCAAGGAACTGAAGCCACAGACCTCCTATATATATGAGCTAGGCATCCAGCTCCTCCCAGTGGGAAGGAGGAGCCGCAGGGTGGGAGGCTACAAGAAACCCAGAAACCAAGATGGCCACCAGCACATGTCAAACGAAGGAGAACAGCAAGAAGGTAAGACCATGACAGTACCTCCCCCTCAAGGGCCCCTCCTCCGCGGAGTAAAGAACGGTTTCTGAGGGAAGCGTGCGTGGAAGGCTCGGAGCAAGGCAGGAGCATGGACATCTGCGGAGGGAACCCAGGAACGCTCCTCTGGACCATAACCACGCCAATGAACCAAAAACTGCACCCGACCGCGGACCAGGCGTGAGTCCAGGATATTGCTCACCTCATACTCCTCACGATTGCCCACTTGGACCGGACGGGGCCGAGGAACCGAGGAAGTGAAACGGTTACACACCAGTGGCTTCAACAGGGAGACATGAAACACGTTGGAGATCCGCATGCCAGGAGGAAGCGCAAGGGCATAGGCTACCGGGTTTACCCTGCGGAGCACTCAGAAGGGACCAACAAAGCGAGGCGCCAGCTTGGGAGTGGGCACTCGAAGGTTGAGGTTGCGGGTGGACAACCATACACGGTCTCCGGCCTGGTAGGAAGGAGCAGGCGCTCGTCTGCGATCAGCCTGGAGTCTCTGGCGCTGCGCAGAGACCTCAAGGGACTTCTGGATCTGTACCCAAGAAGCACGTAGGACGGAAAGGTGATCCTCCACAGCCGGAATATCCTGGGGAGAGAATACCTCCGGTAACACGGCAGGTTGGAACCCATAATTGGCCATGAAGGGAGACGTCCCAGAGGAAGAGTTCACCGCCGTGTTCCTGGCAAACTCAGCCCAAGGCAGGTGGTCAACCCAATTGTCTTGGTGATCGGAGACATAGCAACGAAGGAATTGCTCCAAGGCCTGATTGGATCGTTCTGCGGCCCCATTGGACTGAGGGTGGTAGGCCGAGGAGAAGGAGAGATGAATCCCCAACTGGGAGCAAAAGGCGCGCCAGAACCTGGACACAAACTGACTCCCCCGATCCGACACAATCTCCTTGGGCAGACGGTGCAACCGGAAGACCTCCCTGGCAAAAATCGTGGCCAACTCCTGTGCAGAGGGTAACCTCTTGAGAGGAACACAGTGGCACATTTTGGAAAATCGATCCACAATCATGAGAATGACGGTATGGCCTCGGGATGCAGGGAGGTCCACAATGAAATCCATCCCCAGGTGTGACCATGGGCGCTCCCCGGTGGCTATGGGTTGCAGAAGGCCCAACGGAAGGTGCCGAGGGGACTTACTCTGGGCACAAACGGAGCATGCAGCTACATATGCGGCGATGTCGGAACGTAGGGAAGGCCACCAGAACAGACGTGAAACAGCCCAGGACAGCTGATTCTTTCCAGGATGCCCCGCGGTCTTGGAGTTATGGTAGGTTCACAACAACCGAGTGCGCAACTCCTCAGGCACAAAACATCTGCCGTTGGGTCTCCCAGAGGGAGCACCAGATTGAGCCGCCAAAATCTGCTCAGCCAGGGGAGAGGTCAGGCTGGTGCGAATGGCGGCCAGGATCTGATTCGGAGGTATGACCGAAGTCGGAATCGACTCCTCCCTGGACAGGTCGGAGTACTGCCGTGATAAGGCATCTGCCCTGATGTTCTTGGAACCGGGTAGGTAGGAGACCACGTAATTAAAACGTGACAAGAACAGAGCCCATCTGGCCTGACGTGGTGTCAATCTCTTGGCCTCAGAAAGGTAGGTCAGATTCTTGTGGTCCGTCAGGATGAGGACCGGAACCACCGAACCCTCGAGCAAGTGCCTCCATTCTTTAAGGGCCTGCACGATGGCCAATAACTCCCTGTCACCAATCTGATAGTTGCACTCCGCGGAAGACAGTTTCCGGGAGTAAAACCCACAAGGAAGCAGAGGACCCTCTGGTGTTCTACGCTGAGACAGAAGGGCGCCTACTCCCGTCTCAGACGCGTCCACCTCGAGGACAAAGGGCAACCCAGGGTTGGGATGCGACAGAATCGGAGCCGACACAAAGGCGGACTTTAGAGCCTCAAAAGCTCGGATGGCCTCGAGCGGCCAGACCTGGGAATTACTGCCCTTCCTGGTCAGATCCGTGAGAGGCTTGGCTAGCATGGAAAAGTCCCTGATGAACTTCCGATAATAATTGGCGAAGCCCAAAAAGCGCTGCAGGGAGCGAAGACCACTGGGCTGGGGCCACTGTAAGACAGCCGAAACCTTCTCAGGATCCATGGAGAACCCCTCAGCGGAAATGATGTAACCTAAGAAGGTTACCTGGGATCGGTGAAATTCGCATTTCTCAAGCTTACCGAACAGCTTGTTCTCTCGTAACCGTTGCAACACTTGTCTGACATCCAGAATGTGGGTCTCCATGGATTCAGAATATACCAAGATGTCATCCAAATAGACCACCACACACTGCTGCAACAGGTCACGGAAAACATCGTTAATGAATTCCTGAAAGACTGCGGGCGCATTGCACAACCCAAAGGGCATAACCAAGGATTCATAATGACCGGTCCTGGTGTTAAACGCGGTCTTCCACTCATCGCCCGCCTTGATCCTTACGAGGTTATATGCCGCCCTCAGGTCGAGTTTGGTAAAGACCGTGGCCCCTTTAAGGCGATCGAACAGCTCGGAAATCAAGGGTATCGGGTAAGCGTTCTTGATCGTGATGCGATTGAGACCCCTGTAATCGATGCAAGGCCTCAACTCACCGCCCTTCTTTTTCACAAAGAAAAATCCAGCCCCTGCCGGGGACGAGGATTTGCGAATGTGTCCGCGTGAAAGCGCCTCCTTCACGTACTCCTCCATGGCCTCATTCTCCGCTACCGACAGTGGATAGACCTTGCCACGAGGAGGAACGGCACCAGGTTGTAACTCGATGGCACAATCGTATGGGCGGTGCGGAGGTAGGGCAACCGCGCGCACCTTATCGAATACATCCCGGTACTCCTCGTATTCAGGAGGCAACAGAGAGTCCGAGGAAGTACACAGCAACTTGACAGGCCCATGGATGCAACTAGCCCCACACTGCGGTGACCACGAGAGGATCTCGGCCGATCTCCAATCGAAAGTCGGATTATGCTTCTGGAGCCAGGGGTACCCCAAGACCACCGAGTAGTGTGGAGACGAAATAACCTGGAAGCAGACCGACTCTCTGTGAACGGCACCAATGGCTATCCCCACCGGAAGGATCTCATGAGTCACGTGTGGCGGCAGAAGGGGTCTGCCGTCTATCGCCTCAAGAGCCAGTGGAGAACCTCGGGCCTGCAGAGGAATGGAATTGGCGGCAGCGAACACACTATCAATGAACAAACCACCAGCACCAGAGTCCACCAACGCCTGGGTCGTCACTGAGCCCCCGACCCAGGAGAGGACAACAGTGATCAGTGGTTTGTCAACACGGGAAACCGGGGACGAGGAGACTCCACCCAAGATCTGCCCCCGACAGGATCTCAGGTGCGAGCGTTTCCCGGACGGTTCGGACATGCCAACCGAAAATGCCCACCGAGACCACAGTACATGCATCGACCCTCGCGTCTTCGGAGTACCCTCTCCCCCTCGGACAGGCGAGCAAAGCCCAGCTGCATGGGTTCACCCCCAGCCAAGTCATCCCCAGGAGGCGTGGGAGGAGAGGGAGGCACGGGTGGGACAGCAAAGGTAGGCGCCAATCTGTTAGGAGGCCTCCGCAGACTCTCCTTAAAGGAAGGTCTCTCCCTGAGTCTGGTGTCAATCAAAATCAAGAAAGAAATAAGAGACTCGAGCTCCACTGGTAGGTCCTTAGCTGCAACCTCATCCTTCAAGGCATCCGAGAGACCATGAGAGAAAGCAGCGACCAGAGCCTCATTATTCCAGCCCACCTCTGCTGCCAGGGTACGAAACTCAATGGCGTATTCAGCTACGGATCGTGAACCCTGTCTGATGGACATAAGGAGCTTCGCAGCAGAGGCAGCACGAGCCGGCACATCGAATACCCTCCGAAGAGAAGCAACAAAACCGGAAAACTCGGCAACCACCGGATTGTTGTTCTCCCATAAAGGGCTGGCCCAGGCCAAGGCCTTGTCCGAGAGCAGCGAAATTAAGAAGCCCACCTTTGATCTCTCAGTAGGAAAGGCATGTGGCAGCAACTCGAAATAAATGCCCACCTGGTTAAGGAAACCTCGGCACTGAGTTGGCTCTCCCCCAAAGCGCTGTGGAAGGGGGGCAGAACCGGTCATACCCCGAAACACCGCAGGCGCAACAACAGGTGTCGGGGTAGACTCTGGCGCAACAACCGGAGCGGCAGTAGGAGCGGGCCCAGGAGCGACAACCGACCCATCGGCAACGGGAGCGAAATGAGCCGTGCGTTCAAGCAGGGTTTGCAACGCCACGGCGAACCGACCCAACAGGTGATCCTGCTGATCAAGTCTGGCAACCAGCGTGGGTAGCGAGGATGGCCCTGTACCGTCAGAATTCATGGCTTGGTCCTAATGTTACGGAACCATGAACCAGACGTACAACAACAGATAAGTGAAAATAAGAAGGCTTTATTGAAAATCAAGCTGTAAAGCAAAAGTCCAAACGGATGGCGAAACCGAGGCAGAGTCCTTGCGAAGCCAGAGGTCAGGAACCAGGAGGGTAGTCAGACGAAGCCAGGATCAGGAACCAGCAGGGTAGTCAGACGAAGGCAGGATCAGGAACCAGCAGGGTAGTCAGACGAAGCCAGGATAAGGGACCAGAAGCAGCAGCAGTCTTAGAAGCATGTGAACACAGGAGGACCAAGCAAGGAACTGAAGCCACAGACCTCCTATATATATGAGCTAGGCATCCAGCTCCTCCCAGTGGGAAGGAGGAGCCGCAGGGTGGGAGGCTACAAGAAACCCAGAAACCAAGATGGCCGCCAGCACATGTCAAACGAAGGAGAACAGCAAGAAGGTAAGACCATGACATACTCCTCCTACTAGTACCAATGACGGGGCACTATTCCTCCAACTAGTATCAATGATGGGGCACTATGTCTCCCACTAGTATCAATGGTGGGGCACTATTCCTTCTACTGACATCAATGGGGCACTATTTCTTCTACTGGTACCAATGATGGGGCACTATTCCTCCCACTAATACCAATGATGGTGCACTATTCATTCCACTGACACCAATGATGGGGCACTACTCCTCCTACTGACCACCATTCCTGAGACCATGTTTATTCACACTGATGCTGGGCCCAGAATATTTTCTACCCCCACTGGCCACAATCTGACCCCCTAAAGCCTGTAAGACAGTAGATTGGCTATTTGTTTGAAAGGTTTGAAGACCACTGCTATAGAGCAACATAGCATTTTCTTGGCAGTCACCTCACTTGGAGTGCTTGAATAGTAGTGTAAAATGAATGATAGGAGGGTATATGTCTCAGAAGCAGAAGTGTTAAAATCATCCACGCAATGTAGCCTTTCAGATAAAGGAACTTGTTAACGTAGTGTTCGATGATGGACGACACCAGGCAAACTAAGAGCGACAACAGCACAGCATCACAGAAAAGGCCAAATTGGCGCTTTGACATTTAGGAAGCGATTGGTGCGTTGCCAAGTTCAACATTGGCCTAGGATAACGTGGGTATACTGATAAAATCTTTCTGCATTAGAGTCATGTAACTAATATTAGAGCAAGAGATAATAAGCCTGCTAGGCAACAGTCCACAAAATTAATAGTCTAAGCACATTTGTTTTAATGAATTCATTATTTTTTAGCTTTGCCATGATAAGAGGACGAAAGATGAATTCTCATTACATCCTGTGTGTTTGTGTACAGTAATGTCTTCTACTAATATGAAGCAAAACATTTATTACCAGTTATTGTTACATTGCAAAAAAAAAAAAAAGAGACTTATTTACCATACAAGACCAAGGTCAGCCAAAGGCTGGGCAAAGCTCAAAGCACTTCAAAGAGTACCTCAGATATCATTTTATACCACTTTGAGACTTCCTTAATTATTCCTATTAGTATATTGGACTCCCTTAAAGTGATATTAAACTCTATTTAAGCACTTTCAGCAGCTGACCTTATCACTGAGTATGCAGCTTCAGTATCTTAAAATCCTTGTCTATGTTCCAGTTCAAGCAATTCCTGTTTCAGAGAGGCTCCTTTCTCTTGAAGCATCCTTTGAAACCACCCTTGCATCCAGGGAGTAAAACTGTATCTCCCTACACTGGGAGCATCAACAGAAACACACAGTTCCATAGCCTCAGTGGTGTATTTCAGATTTGTGCTGCCCTAGGCAAGAACAAAATCAATTGCCCGCGCCCCCCCCCCCAAAACTTGTCCCATCCCAGCCGCGGTATACCTTTCTTGTCTTAGGGTCTGATGGGGAAGCTGCAGCCGTTCACAGAGAACAGCTGCACCTTCCTCATCAGACCATAATACATGATTAGTCCAAGTGCTATATTTAAAATTACTTCCCACGATCTGGCGTTTACCGCAATACCTCTTGTGTGTGTGACAATCGCTGTTTGCGTGCGTGAGGGACGAACTCGTGCGTTCGTCTTTGTGCGTGAGCACAAGAGCACTTTAAAAAAAATATATATATATTTTTTTTTTTTTTTGATTTTACACTGTTGCTTTCATTTATTTATTTTTTGATCACTTTTATTGCTGTCACAAGGAATGTAAACATCCTTGTGACCGCACTAGGCATGTGACAGATCCTCTTTATGGAAAGATCTGGGGTCTAAAGGACCCTAAATGCCTCCTCCGCATATAAAAGCATTCAAAAACACCAAGATCTGTGTTTTTGAATGCTTTAGATTTTTATAAACTGACGCCGATGGTTTCCAAGTAAACCGGAAGTGATGTCGTGTCAGCGCTTCTGGTTTACTGTTACAAACAGCTGATCAAAGCCGGTCCCGACTTTGCTTGGATGTACGGCCATGCCAGCAGGTCGCTCGGGTTTACCGGTCGGACAGGAGAGCCCAAGAGAGCCACGGAAGCTGCCCTGATTTCTATTACAGGAGAGCTGACTAAAAGAGAGAGGGTTCTGAAAAATGATACTGGGGGGATGCTTACAGCTGCAGGCATCATCCCAATACAACCACCGAAAGGATGGGAAGTGATTAAAGAGCCTCCTTTGCCCTTCTGGCTGGGGGTCGGCACCGTCCCAAGGCAAACGCCTTGTTTGCCTCATGGTAGATACGCCTCTGCATAGCCTAGGATGGCAGGGTACTCCCCTGCTATCCTCCCAACTAACCAGCCTACTGCAGACTCAACTGTCCACTGTTAACGCTTTCCTGCGAAGACCATAAGTTCGTGGAAGCAGCGGTGAGAGAGCAAGAGCCAGCAGCCCTTAAAGCGGAGTTCCGGCCACAAAATCGACATAATCGATTTTGTGGCCATCCGCTTGCTTTTAGTCACCTGAAAAGGAAATGGATAGTTACGATTTTTTTTTTTTACTTACCTTGTTATCGTAGAAAAATATACTCATGTTTCTTCCACTTCCTCCCTCGGCGGCCGCAGCCCGCGCCATCACTTCCGGTTTGCAATGATTCCTGAGAGCTGAACGTCATCGCTCCCAGGAATCAATGCGACGGCACCGGCCCTGCTCGTCACTTCCGGCGCAATGCCGCATTCCCTGCTAAACAGCTTCTGCGCATGCCCAGAAGCTGTGGAGGAATGCGGCGCCGCGCAGGAAGTGACGAGCGGGGCCGGTGCAGTGCATCGTGGGACCGAAGAGGTCAGAAAAGGACGCAGAAGAGGATCGTACTGGCTTCAGCTGCCCACATCCGAGATAGCAACGCTGGAGAAGAAATTTTAAAGGTGAGTATTTCTTCTTGCAGGTAAGTGCGACCCGGGACAGTACAGAGGCTATCCATTATGGAATGTACTAGCCCTGACTGTCCCGGGGGTATTTTTATTGAAAATTTTTTTTCATGGCCGGAACTCCGCTTTAAAATTAGAAAGTGCAAGTAGCGGGGTAAGAATTTTAACAAATAGTTTACTGTGAAATGCTCATTTAATCGCTCAGTGTTTTAAGATAAAAAGTGCTAAAGGTTCAATACTACATTAAGAATATACCCTTTTCCCCCGCACAGAGGTTCCCTGATCCCTAGGTGCACCTCAAAACAGGGAAAACGTATTCACATATTTTGCAGATGCCAGAAACTGGTATGATACTGGCAAGATGGGTTTGCTAACGTTAATCGAGCATTCCACCTCTTTTAAACCAAAGATGGGTATCCTGGGATGTTTGGATCTTTCCTGTGACGGACCTGGTATTAGCAAAAACTAAAAACCCGCTTTTGGCCAGGAAAACAATAGCACTCCATCATCATTGAGGTTACCAGATTTTTAAAGTAAAATTCGGGGACACACTACTTACCACACCCACTTTTACCCACACCCAGAAACCACATCCGCATTCATAGCCACACCAACAAAACCACGCCCACATTTTTAACACCCCCGAAACAACTAGTCAGACTTTTGGAACAAGAAACAGATATTTAAGGTATAAATATACAATACATTGGGCACTAGGAGAAGGGGAATGATATGATGCATAGTGCACCACAATTAATTGTGGGTGTGGCGCAATTGCAGATGCTCTCTGTGCCCCCGTTAGGCAGATTCCCCCTCTATTAGTTCTGTTTATGGTTCACTGTTAAGATCCCTTTGTGTCACAAGAGAAAACACAGGGGAGGAAATTAAGGAATGGGAAGCCTATGGTCTTTGAAACAGAACCTCCAGGGCCCAGATTTGTCCCTTGAATGCAAGAGGCTGGTCTGCACCAGACTGGAAAAAAGACAGGATGCATCCTACTGAGTACATCCATGGATGGAACTTCCTAGTCATGCAGCATGCAAAGTAGGCCTTCCAGTTGCAATGCTAGATTTTGCGAGAAGATGGCTTCCTAGCCTTTAGGAGCATAGCAATGATCTAATTCAATAGGCCCCTGTCCTCAGCACCAGGACCTTAACAGCCATGCTGTTAAAGTCAGTGACTGAAAGGTAGGATGTTGGAGCCGCCCCTGGGACAGAAGGTCCAGACAATTCGGAAGGCCCATAGAGAGAGTATGTCAGTAGTCTGAGTATATCTGAGTGTCAGATACTCCTGGGCTGATTTGGTGTAATGAAGATCACTAGAATGCCCTCTATTTTAATCCTGGGGAGCAGACAATGGGAGGAGGTGTAAAGAAATAAAGGCATAGTTCAGTATGAACAGATCCCATGGAGTCGCCAGAGTATCCACTAAAAAAGGACTGATGATCCCTGGTGACAATCATTCTGGTTTGTTGTTGAATCTGGACGCCAGAGAATCACTGTCCAAAAAAAAAAATTGGTGTCCAGCATCTTTTTCCCCGGATCAGATGCTGACTGAGGAAGTCCACTTGCCAATTTCCTGTGCCTAGGATGTAAATGGTGGACAGGGCCAGAATGTGCTGTTCTTCCTAAGTGAGAATCAGGTCCACTTCTCACTGAGCATCACGACTTCTGGGGCCTCCCTGATGGTTGATGTAGGCCACTGCCATAGCATTGTCCAACTGGATTCTGGTTAGGTGACCTTGCAGCTGAGAAGTCCAGGGTTGAGGGGACAACTAAATTGCCCTGAGCTTCACAATGCTGATGGGATGTCAAGCTTCATCTGACAATCATATCCCCTGCACTGAGAAGGCATCCAGGACTCCTCCACCAGCCGAAAAGTCTGAGGGCCTCCTTTGTGAGAACATTCTACATCTATGGAGAAAAGGGTTTTCCTGACTATAGTGCTGGGTTGGAAATCCACCACATTAGGGAGGATCTGGTCTTGCAGGTACAACACACAGTCAGAATGTTTAGTTGTAAGGGTTTAAAGTGAAATTGGGCATACGGTGCATCCAAAAAGGAGACCATTATCAGACCCAGAATACTCAGGTACGAATTGAGAGATGGCTTGGAGTTTGAAGGATCCAAGCATGTGAGCAGCGGGACAGGAGTTTGTCGCAGGGCAGGAGGATCCCAGACGGGACTCTATCCAAGATCAGGCCCAGGTACTCCAATCAATCAGCTGGGTCCAGTGATGACTTTTGGAGGATAAAGATCCATCTGAATCTCTGCAGAGTAGGCACTGTCCATTTATAATAAAAAATAGTGCAGCACTACCTTCATTTACTTATAAATCCCATTTGTGTAGTGATATATTTCTCACAATAAACCTAAATCTCAATCAAATATATTTTGTGCAAAGTGCATTAGTAAACCGGTCTCACATGCAAAAACAATCTCTCTGCATCCTTCTTAATATTATTTTTCATAAGACGGTGCATCCATGATCACATACTGTATAGTATTTAGTCTACTCTTCTACCTTCTGTGTACCACAGACACCAGTTGTGCTCCACCTTATGTTTATGACCCTCATACAATCTAAGGTCATAAAAAGTCCCCTTTAATTGGGATCCTCTGTTACCTAGTGATTTCCACCTATTATCCTCTGGGCAAAGCATCAAAAACAAAAACACATATTTCATAGTGCTTTACCGTTTGAAAAACTTTTATTTAAATCCACAAGTTGAAATGACACTTACATTCTCTAGTGCAGTTTAGCGCACCCACATGTATAAGCGCAATTCACAACTCCAATGGTTCACAGCTTCGGCTGGTTATACATACACAGCATTTCCTGGTTAATATTGTGCATAATGCTGTCATCCAAAGCTCTGCCCAACGTATTTCATCACTTGGATACGTGACTTCCTCAGTGGGATCCCTGTGGGTCATAAACATAAGGAGAAAAACTAGTGTCTATGATGCACAAGAGGGAACAGGAAGAGCGGATTGAACACTATATATAAATTATGAATGCACACTCTTGTGAAGAGTAATTTGAAGAAGGAGGTATGACTAGGGGATTAAAGATGATTTGTCTCCATTCTGCTCTGACCATCACTCTCCTCCTCCATTATAAATAACCACATGACCACAGGTTGGAGTTAAATGACCATAGCAGCCTTTTATTAACAAACTGTATACATAACAGGTAAATAACACGTTAAACTCAGTTTTTTACTGGAGCCTCAAGGTCCCGGTAGGCATCAAAGAAGAAGGTACCTGCGTCCGACTTAATAAGGCCTCTAGCCGCCACAGCACCGGCTCGGAGACAACCAGTCGCAGGTACCAACATACCAACTACTGGGAGCCGTACCTCAGACGGGTCCCTACCAAGTATAAGTTTGCACCATCAGGGAGCCGTACCTCAGACGGGGCCCTACCAAGTATAAGTTTGCACCATCTGGGAGCCGTACCTCAGACGGGGCCCTACCAAGTATAAGTTTACACCATCAGTGAGCCGTACCTCAGACGGGTCCCTACTAGGGTTGAGCGAACACCTAGATGTCCGTGTTCGACGGGTTCGGCCGAACTTTAAAAAAAAGTCCGGGTCCGTGTCCCGGACTTTTACCGAACTTTTCCCGGACACCGAACCCCATTGAAGTCAATGGGGACCCGAACTTTAAGGCACTAAAATGGCTCTAAAACACCAAAGGAAAGGGCTAGAGTGCTGCAAATGGCAGCAAAACGTAATTAAGAGCATGGCAAGTGCTCTGCAAACAAATGTGGATAGGGAAATAACTTAAAACAACAAAAAAAAACAGAAAAATAAAACAATGTTCTTCTTCATCTCTGAAGGACGAGGCCCATATGGAGTAGGAGGGAGGTTGAGGTGGTGGTGGATGTGGCGGTGACTAGACATATGCCGGTTTTCGGTAATTCGATATATCGCGGTATTGCATAGCCACGGTATTGTTATTGTGGCATTTTTAAAATACCGAGTTTCTCTGTCAAGTCTGCCTGACTTGTGAATTGATACATTTCAGTGAGCTGGATGACTCATTCACTCACTCAGCTAACACCTTTCAGCATTAAGTCTCCTAACTATAAACAAAAATGATTACATTTGTATCTTTTCCTTCCCTCTGCCAGGGAGAAAGGAAGTTTAACCTCTTAAAGACTGGATCTTTTTCTGACACTTGCTGTTTGCAAGTTAAAATCAGTTTTTTTTTTGCTAGAAAAGTACTTAGAACCCCCAAACATTTTATATATTTTTTTAGCAGAGACCCTACAGAATAAAATGGCGATTGTTGTAATATTTTATGTCACACTGTATTTGCGCAGCAGTCTTTCAAACGCAATGATTAGACTTTAATGAATAAAAAAAAAAAAAAAAACGTAACAGTAAAGTTATCCCAATTTTTTTTTTTTTTGTTACACAGAGAATCGTGAGAGAATCGTGATCTTTATTCCAAGCTAAAAAATCGTGATTCTCATTTTGGCCAGAATCGTGCAGCTCTAATAAATATATATATACACACACACACGCCTAGCAGCCCACATTACATTATTATATAGCCATCAAGCAGTGTCTGGCCTACCTGGTGATGACTGGTCCTGGCGCTCTGATCCGATGGCCTGGTCTTTAAAGGGGCAAATCCTTGCGATCCAGAAGTGGTTAAACCTGCAGGAGGACCGGTGTTTTTATCTATTAATGACTTTACTATTGCTTTAGGCCTGGTTCACATGTATGCGGGTTGGTGGTTCACATGTATGCGGGTTGGCGGTTCACATGTATGCGGGTTGGCGGCCCACATTTGCACAGGCATAGCAGCCCATTGATTTGAACGGGCTGCTATGCCCTCATTTTCCGCAGAAAAAAGGTGCATGCAGCATTTTTTTTAAATTCAGTGGCCTTGAAATCCATCCTGCTTTTGCACCATGCGACTAACCTGCAGTTCCTGCTCTGGCAAGCTTTCTGCATTTTTTGTATACGTGGGCACGGCATTTAAAAATAAACAGTTTGCGTGTGCAGCAACGGCAGGTAAGTCGCATGGTGCAAAAGAAGGATGGATTTCATGGCGACTGCATTTTTTTAAATTCTGCATGCACCTTTTTTCAGCTGAAAACGCAGGCATAGCAGCTCAAGCCCATTCACATCAATGGGCTGCTATGCCTGTGCAAATGTGGGCCCCCAACCCGCATACATGTGAACCAGGCCTAAAGCAATAGTAAAGTCATTAATAGATAAAAACACCGGTCCTCCTGCAGGTTTAACCAATTAATGACTTTACTATTGCTTTAGGCCTGGTTCACATGTATGCGGGTTGGGGGCCCACATTTGCACAGGCATAGCAGCCCATTGATGTGAATGGGCTTGAGCTGCTATGCCTGCGTTTTCAGCTGAAAAAAGGTGCATGCAGAATTTAAAAAAATGCAGTGGCCATGAAATCCATCCTTCTTTTGCACCATGCGACTTACCTGCCGTTGCTGCACACGCAAACTGTTTATTTTTAAATGCCGTGCCCACGTATACAAAAAATGCAGAAAGCTTGCCAGAGCAGGAACTGCAGGTTAGTCGCATGGTGCAAAAGCAGGATGGATTTCAAGGCCACTGAATTTTAAAAAAATGCTGCATGCACCTTTTTTCTGCGGAAAATGAGGGCATAGCAGCCCATTCAAATCAATGGGCTGCTATGCCTGTGCAAATGTGAACCACCAACCCGCATACATGTGAACCAGGCCTAAAGCAATAGTAAAGTAATTTATAAACAACACCTCCTTCAGGTTTAACCACTTCTTGACCACAAGGATTTGCCCTCTTAATGACCAGGCCATCGGATCGGAGCCGAGCGCCAGAACCAGTTATCACCAGTTAGGCCAGACACTGCTTGATGACCTATTTTAGGCCTGGTTCACAGAGTCTGTACTGACTGACTATATAATAATGTGCATAAGTGAACCAAAGCCCCTAAATTCAGCAATGAAATTGAAGTGAGGTGGAAATTTAATAATTTAAATTTAATAATAGAATACCGTGATAATACCGTATACCGTGGCAAAACCTTAATCAATTAATCGCAGCATGAAAATCTGATACCGTCACAAGCCTAGCGGTGACATAGGCGTGCGCACAGGGTGTGCTGGGTGTGCCTGGGCACACCCTAATCACCTAGGGCACATAGCATTGCCAGTGAGGAGATGGGAAAGATCTCCCTGGGACCTGCTCTGCTCTATTTCTCCTTGCCTACAGGTACATGGCCCCGATACATTACTCTCCCTGCTGGCAAACACATGCATGTGTATTTCAACTTTGGGGTGCACACCTTAATGCAATAGGCTGCGCACACCTATGGGCGGTGTAGGTGGAAGTGGCGGTGGAGGAGGACCAGGGCCGGATTAACAGCATCATGGGCTTGGTGCTGAGGATTTTGAAGGGCCTTAAGGGCCGTGCCTTGCCATGCACCCAGAGGAGGAAGGGTGCAGCCATGCATGCCTAATTCAACATGGGATGCTGTCTCTGAAGCCCATAAACACATCCATGCATCGCCAACTGTCCCTCCTTGTCCGGCCTTCACGCTGTGTGGGGAGGTTCTGAGGGTGCTGCCTGGGGAAGCGAGCATAGAAGCCAGACTTCTGTGTTTACAAGTGACAGAAGAGCGGTAACAGTGAATATGGCCAACCCAGGGCCTATATAAAAGGTAGGGGCCTGGAGCTGCAGCTCCAATAGCCCCTACATTAATCTGGCCCTGAGGAGGAGGACGAGGTAGCCAACACTGCTTCTTTTCAAAAATTTTAAATGAGGGTACACCCCAAAAGAGTGAGAAAGAGCAAAAATGGAACAATGGGTGGGTAAGGTCGGTATCCATTGCTATTCTGCATAAGGTACGGAAAAGTCCCGTGGGATCCATGCCTGGTTCATTTTAATGAACGTGAGCTTGTCCACATTGTCTCTGGACAGGCGGCTGCGCTTGTCTGTTATAACGCCCCCAGCCGTGCTAAATACCCGTTCAGATAATACACTGGCTGCAGGGCACGCCAGCACCTCCAAGGCGTAAAGGGCAAGCTCAAGCCATGTGCCCAATTTGGAGACCCAGAAGTTGAAGGGGGCAGACCCGTCATTCACTACATGTAGGCGTGTGCACACATACTGCTCCACCATGTTGGTAAAATGCTGCCTCCTGCTAAGACGTTCCATCTGAGCTGCTGGTGCTGCTGTTTGTTGTGGCGTGCTGACAAAGCTTTTCCACATTTCGGCCATGCTAACCCTGCCTTCTGAGGTGCTGGCGGTGCCCTGGTTGCGTTGGCGACCTCCTCCTCCTCCTCCTCTGCCTTGTGCTTCCACTGTGGCCCCGCTGTCAGATGGGAATGCCAGCAGCATGGCGTCTACCAGCGTGCGCTTGTACTCGCGCATCTTGCGATCGCGCTCCAGTGAGTGAATTAAGGACGGTACGTTGTCCTTGTAACGGGGATCCAGCAGCGTGGCCACCCAGTAATCAGCACAAGTTAGAATGTGGGCAACTCGGCGGTCGTTGTGGAGACACTGCAGCATGTAATCGCTCATGTGTGCCAGGCTGCCCAGAGGCAACGAAAGGCTGTCCTCTGTGGGAGGTGTATCGTCCGTGTCCTCTGTATCCCCCCAGCCACGCACCAGTGATGGCCATGAGCTGGCCTGGGTGCCACCCTGCTGTGAACATGGTTCCATCTCCTCCTCCAGCTCCTCCTCCTCCTCATCCTCCTCATCCTCCAGAACTGTGCCCCTGCTGGACAATTGCGTCCCTGGCGTTTGCGTGTGCAGGAACCCACCCTCGGAGCCCCTTGCGAATGACTGCCCTGAAAGCCTTGGAAATGTTACCTCTTCATCCTCCTCCTCCTCCTCATCCTGTGCCACATCCTCTTCCATCATCGCCCGAATTGTTTTTTCAAGGAGGCATAGAAGTGGGATAGTTAAGCTGAGAACGGCGTCATTGCCACTGGCCATGTTGGTGGAGTACTCAAAACAGCGCAACAAGGCACACAGGTCTCGCATGGAGGCCCAGTTAAATTAAATAGCGGAATAGAAAATATGATCCAAAAAAAGTGTATGTATATCACACGTACACAACCACACTGGGCCCCAATTACTATTGTTTGTACCCCTAAAAGGCTAGATGAGGAGTAGGGGGAGTATGGAACAGGCAGCACCCTCAAACCTTCAGAAGTATGAGATGAACCCCAACAACTTGGAAAGGTGGATCTCTCTCACACGTACCGACACAGACTATCCCGCAATTCAATTGATCCTCAAAGGTTTTTATTGAATAGCGGAATAGGAAATATGATCAAAAAAAGTGTATGTATCTCGCACGTACACAACCACACTAGGCCCCAATTACTATTGTTTGTACCCCTAAAAGGCTAGATGAGGAGTAGGGGGGGTATGGAACAGGCAGCACCCTCAAACCTTCAGAAGTATGAGATGAACCCCAACAACTTGGAAAGGTGGATCTCTCTCACACGTACCGACACAGACTATCCCCCAATTTAACTGATCCCCAAAGGTTTTTGATTAAATAGCGGAATAGAAAATATGATCCAAAAAAAGTGTATGTATATCACACGTACACAACCACACTAGGCCCCAATTACTATTGTTTGTACCCCTAAAAGGCTAGGAGTAGGGGGAGTATGGAACAGGCAGCACCCTCAAACCTTCAGAAGTATGAGATGAACCCCAACAACTTGGAAAGGTGGATCTCTCTCACACGTACCGACACAGACTATCCCGCAATTCAATTGATCCTCAAAGGTTTTTATTGAATAGCGGAATAGGAAATATGATCAAAAAAAGTGTATGTATCTCGCACGTACACAACCACACTAGGCCCCAATTACTATTGTTTGTACCCCTAAAAGGCTAGATGAGGAGTAGGGGGGGTATGGAACAGGCAGCACCCTCAAACCTTCAGAAGTATGAGATGAACCCCAACAACTTGGAAAGGTGGATCTCTCTCACACGTACCAACACAGACTATCCCCCAATTTAACTGATCCCCAAAGGTTTTTGATTAAATAGCGGAATATAAAATATGATCCCAAAAAAGTGTATGTATATCACACGTACACAACCACACTAGGCCCCAATTACTATTGTTTGTACCCCTAAAAGGCTAGGAGTAGGGGGAGTATGGAACAGGCAGCACCCTCAAACCTTCAGAAGTATGAGATGAACCCCAACAACTTGGAAAGGTGGATCTCTCTCACACGTACCAACACAGACTATCCCCCAATTTAACTGATCCCCAAAGGTTTTTGATTAAATAGCGGAATAGAAAATATGATCCCAAAAAAGTGTATGTATATCACACGTACACAACCACACTAGGTCCCAATTACTATTGTTTGTACCCCTAAAAGGCTAGGAGTAGGGGGGAGTATGGAACAGGCAGCACCCTCAAACCTTCAGAAGTATGAGA
This sequence comes from Pelophylax lessonae, assembly GCF_965119305.1. NCBI lineage: Eukaryota > Metazoa > Chordata > Amphibia > Anura > Ranidae > Pelophylax > Pelophylax lessonae. Next base: position 174,943,529 of record NC_138780.1, read on the forward strand.
TGAACCCCAACAACTTGGAAAGGTGGATCTCTCTCACACGTACCAACACAGACTATCCCCCAATTTAACTGATCCCCAAAGGTTTTTGATTAAATAGCGGAATAGAAAATATGATCCCAAAAAAGTGTATGTATATCACACGTACACAACCACACTAGGCCCCAATTACTATTGTTTGTACCCCTAAAAGGCTAGGAGTAGGGGGAGTATGGAACAGGCAGCACCCTCAAACCTTCAGAAGTATGAGATGAACCCCAACAACTTGGAAAGGTGGATCTCTCTCACACGTACCAACACAGACTATCCCCCAATTTAACTGATCCCCAAAGGTTTTTGATTAAATAGCGGAATAGAAAATATGATCCCAAAAAAGTGTATGTATATCACACGTACACAACCACACTAGGCCCCAATTACTATTGTTTGTACCCCTAAAAGGCTAGGAGTAGGGGGAGTATGGAACAGGCAGCACCCTCAAACCTTCAGAAGTATGAGATGAACCCCAACAACTTGGAAAGGTGGATCTCTCTCACACGTACCAACACAGACTATCCCCCAATTTAACTGATCCCCAAAGGTTTTTGATTAAATAGCGGAATAGAAAATATGATCCCAAAAAAGTGTATGTATATCACACGTACACAACCACACTAGGCCCCAATTACTATTGTTTGTACCCCTAAAAGGCTAGGAGTAGGGGGAGTATGGAACAGGCAGCACCCTCAAACCTTCAGAAGTATGAGATGAACCCCAACAACTTGGAAAGGTGGATCTCTCTCACACGTACCAACACAGACTATCCCCCAATTTAACTGATCCCCAAAGGTTTTTGATTAAATAGCGGAATAGAAAATATGATCCCAAAAAAGTGTATGTATATCACACGTACACAACCACACTAGGCCCCAATTACTATTGTTTGTACCCCTAAAAGGCTAGGAGTAGGGGGAGTATGGAACAGGCAGCACCCTCAAACCTTCAGAAGTATGAGATGAACCCCAACAACTTGGAAAGGTGGATCTCTCTCACACGTACCAACACAGACTATCCCCCAATTTAACTGATCCCCAAAGGTTTTTGATTAAATAGCGGAATAGAAAATATGATCCCAAAAAAGTGTATGTATATCACACGTACACAACCACACTAGGCCCCAATTACTATTGTTTGTACCCCTAAAAGGCTAGGAGTAGGGGGAGTATGGAACAGGCAGCACCCTCAAACCTTCAGAAGTATGAGATGAACCCCAACAACTTGGAAAGGTGGATCTCTCTCACACGTACCAACACAGACTATCCCCCAATTTAACTGATCCCCAAAGGTTTTTGATTAAATAGCGGAATAGAAAATATGATCCCAAAAAAGTGTATGTATATCACACGTACACAACCACACTAGGCCCCAATTACTATTGTTTGTACCCCTAAAAGGCTAGGAGTAGGGGGAGTATGGAACAGGCAGCACCCTCAAACCTTCAGAAGTATGAGATGAACCCCAACAACTTGGAAAGGTGGATCTCTCTCACACGTACCAACACAGACTATCCCCCAATTTAACTGATCCCCAGAGGTTTTTGATTAAATAGCGGAATAGAAAATATGATCCCAAAAAAGTGTATGTATATCACACGTACACAACCACACTAGGCCCCAATTACTATTGTTTGTACCCCTAAAAGGCTAGGAGTAGGGGGAGTATGGAACAGGCAGCACCCTCAAACCTTCAGAAGTATGAGATGAACCCCAACAACTTGGAAAGGTGGATCTCTCTCACACGTACCAACACAGACTATCCCCCAATTTAACTGATCCCCAAAGGTTTTTGATTAAATAGCGGAATAGAAAATATGATCCCAAAAAAGTGTATGTATATCACACGTACACAACCACACTAGGCCCCAATTACTATTGTTTGTACCCCTAAAAGGCTAGGAGTAGGGGGAGTATGGAACAGGCAGCACCCTCAAACCTTCAGAAGTATGAGATGAACCCCAACAACTTGGAAAGGTGGATCTCTCTCACACGTACCAACACAGACTATCCCCCAATTTAACTGATCCCCAGAGGTTTTTGATTAAATAGCGGAATAGAAAATATGATCCCAAAAAAGTGTATGTATATCACACGTACACAACCACACTAGGCCCCAATTACTATTGTTTGTACCCCTAAAAGGCTAGGAGTAGGGGGAGTATGGAACAGGCAGCACCCTCAAACCTTCAGAAGTATGAGATGAACCCCAACAACTTGGAAAGGTGGATCTCTCTCACACGTACCAACACAGACTATCCCCCAATTTAACTGATCCCCAAAGGTTTTTGATTAAATAGCGGAATAGAAAATATGATCCCAAAAAAGTGTATGTATATCACACGTACACAACCACACTAGGCCCCAATTACTATTGTTTGTACCCCTAAAAGGCTAGGAGTAGGGGGAGTATGGAACAGGCAGCACCCTCAAACCTTCAGAAGTATGAGATGAACCCCAACAACTTGGAAAGGTGGATCTCTCTCACACGTACCAACACAGACTATCCCCCAATTTAACTGATCCCCAAAGGTTTTTGATTAAATAGCGGAATAGAAAATATGATCCCAAAAAAGTGTATGTATATCACACGTACACAACCACACTAGGCCCCAATTACTATTGTTTGTACCCCTAAAAGGCTAGGAGTAGGGGGAGTATGGAACAGGCAGCACCCTCAAACCTTCAGAAGTATGAGATGAACCCCAACAACTTGGAAAGGTGGATCTCTCTCACACGTACCAACACAGACTATCCCCCAATTTAACTGATCCCCAGAGGTTTTTGATTAAATAGCGGAATAGAAAATATGATCCCAAAAAAGTGTATGTATATCACACGTACACAACCACACTAGGCCCCAATTACTATTGTTTGTACCCCTAAAAGGCTAGGAGTAGGGGGGAGTATGGAACAGGCAGCACCCTCAAACCTTCAGAAGTATGAGATGAACCCCAACAACTTGGAAAGGTGGATCTCTCTCACACGTACCAACACAGACTATCCCCCAATTTAACTGATCCCCAAAGGTTTTTGATTAAATAGCGGAATAGAAAATATGATCCCAAAAAAGTGTATGTATATCACACGTACACAACCACACTAGGCCCCAATTACTATTGTTTGTACCCCTAAAAGGCTAGGAGTAGGGGGAGTATGGAACAGGCAGCACCCTCAAACCTTCAGAAGTATGAGATGAACCCCAACAACTTCGAAAGGTGGATCTCTCTCACACGTACCAACACAGACTATCCCCCAATTTAACTGATCCCCAAAGGTTTTTGATTAAATAGCGGAATAGAAAATATGATCCCAAAAAAGTGTATGTATATCACACGTACACAACCACACTAGGCCCCAATTACTATTGTTTGTACCCCTAAAAGGCTAGGAGTAGGGGGAGTATGGAACAGGCAGCACCCTCAAACCTTCAGAAGTATGAGATGAACCCCAACAACTTGGAAAGGTGGATCTCTCTCACACGTACCAACACAGACTATCCCCCAATTTAACTGATCCCCAAAGGTTTTTGATTAAATAGCGGAATAGAAAATATGATCCCAAAAAAGTGTATGTATATCACACGTACACAACCACACTAGGCCCCAATTACTATTGTTTGTACCCCTAAAAGGCTAGGAGTAGGGGGAGTATGGAACAGGCAGCACCCTCAAACCTTCAGAAGTATGAGATGAACCCCAACAACTTGGAAAGGTGGATCTCTCTCACACGTACCAACACAGACTATCCCCCAATTTAACTGATCCCCAAAGGTTTTTGATTAAATAGCGGAATAGAAAATATGATCCCAAAAAAGTGTATGTATATCACACGTACACAACCACACTAGGCCCCAATTACTATTGTTTGTACCCCTAAAAGGCTAGGAGTAGGGGGAGTATGGAACAGGCAGCACCCTCAAACCTTCAGAAGTATGAGATGAACCCCAACAACTTGGAAAGGTGGATCTCTCTCACACGTACCAACACAGACTATCCCCCAATTTAACTGATCCCCAGAGGTTTTTGATTAAATAGCGGAATAGAAAATATGATCCCAAAAAAGTGTATGTATATCACACGTACACAACCACACTAGGCCCCAATTACTATTGTTTGTACCCCTAAAAGGCTAGGAGTAGGGGGAGTATGGAACAGGCAGCACCCTCAAACCTTCAGAAGTATGAGATGAACCCCAACAACTTGGAAAGGTGGATCTCTCTCACACGTACCAACACAGACTATCCCCCAATTTAACTGATCCCCAAAGGTTTTTGATTAAATAGCGGAATAGAAAATATGATCCCAAAAAAGTGTATGTATATCACACGTACACAACCACACTAGGCCCCAATTACTATTGTTTGTACCCCTAAAAGGCTAGGAGTAGGGGGAGTATGGAACAGGCAGCACCCTCAAACCTTCAGAAGTATGAGATGAACCCCAACAACTTGGAAAGGTGGATCTCTCTCACACGTACCAACACAGACTATCCCCCAATTTAACTGATCCCCAGAGGTTTTTGATTAAATAGCGGAATAGAAAATATGATCCCAAAAAAGTGTATGTATATCACACGTACACAACCACACTAGGCCCCAATTACTATTGTTTGTACCCCTAAAAGGCTAGGAGTAGGGGGAGTATGGAACAGGCAGCACCCTCAAACCTTCAAAAGTATGAGATGAACCCCAACAACTTGGAAAGGTGGATCTCTCTCACACGTACCAACACAGACTATCCCCCAATTTAACTGATCCCCAAAGGTTTTTGATTAAATAGCGGAATAGAAAATATGATCCCAAAAAAGTGTATGTATATCACACGTACACAACCACACTAGGCCCCAATTACTATTGTTTGTACCCCTAAAAGGCTAGATGAGGAGTAGGGGGAGTATGGAACAGGCAGCACCCTCAAACCTTCAGTATGAGATTGTGTTCACTGTACCCCACAAAGATTGAGTTCACTGCACCCCACAATGATTGTGTTCACTGCACCCCACAAAGATTGTGTTCACTGCACCTCACAAAGATTGTGTTCACTGTACCCCCCAAAGATTGTGTTCACTGCACCCCACAAAGATTCTGTTCACTGTACCCCACAAAGATTGTGTTCACTGCACCCCAAAAAGATTGTGTTCACTGCACCCCAAAAAGGATGTTGTTCACTGCACCCCAAAAAGGATGTTGTTCACTCCACCCCAAAAAGATTGTGTTCACTGCACCCCACAAAGATTGTGTTCACTGCACCCCAAAAAGATTGTGTTCACTGCACCCCAAAAATGATTTTGTTCACTGCACCCCAAAAAGGATTTTGTTCACTGCACCCCAAAAAGGATGTTGTTCACTCCACCCCAAAAAGATTGTGTTCACTGCACCCCAAAAAGATTGTGTTCACTGCACCCCACAAAGGATTTTGTTCACTGCACCCCAAAAAGATTGTGTTCACTGCACCCCAAAAAGGATGTTGTTCACTGCACCCCAAAAAGGATTTTGTTCACTGCACCCCAAAAAGATTGTGTTCACTGCACCCCACAAAGGATTTTGTTCACTGCACCCCACAAAGATTGTGTTCACTGCACACCAAAAAGGATTGTGTTCACTGCACCCCAAAAAGATTTTGTTCACTGCACCCCAAAAAGATTGTGTTCACTGCAGCCCAAAAAGATTGTGTTCACTGCAGCCCAAAAAGATTGTGTTCACTGCAGCCCAAAAAGATTGTGTTCACTGCAGCTCACACACAGAAAAATGGATGTGGATCACTGACACCTGCCTATCTCCAATCCCACACCACACAGCAATATCGATTGTAGTTTGTAGAACACAGTTTCCCTAAAATTCAGCAGACTCTGTCCCTAACAGGATTGAGAAGAGATCGTAGATCAGGATTGAGTGCAGACCCCACCCCCCACACAGCAATATCGATTGTAGTTTGTAGAAGACACTGACCCTATATAATTCAGCAGACTCTATCCCTAAAATGCCTACAACTCGCCCTGCCTAAACACTCCGACCTGTCCCTCAATTCTATCCGGACACAAATGGTTTTTTCCTGCCTATCTTTCCCTAATCAGCAGCCAGCACGTTGATGTGTGCTCTGTCCCTGAATCTAAGCAGCATAATGACGCCGCTGCGGCTGCCTCGAACTTATAAAGACTTGGTCACATGCTTCAGACGGCCAATCACAGCTACTGAGACATTTGCAGGCATGGCTGGGATGGCTTAAGGCACACCAGTTAAACGATTGTTGATTGGCTGTTGAAAGCCCGCCATGAAAAGAGCGCCAAAGCATGCAAAACCCGGAAATAAAACGACCGAACACGGATTTTTACCCGAACATACAGTAAAGTGTCCGTGTCCGTGTTCGGGTACAAAAAATCCAATTATTCGGTACGAACACGAATAATACAGTCCGTGTTCGCTCAACACTAGTCCCTACCAAGTATAAGTTTGCACCATCAGGGAGCCGTACCTCAGAAGGGTCCCTACCAAGTATAAGTTTGCACCATCATGGAGCGGTACCTCAGACGGGGCTCTACCAAGTATAAGTTTGCACCATCTGGGAGCCGTACCTCAGAAGGGTCCCTACCAAGTATAAGTTTGCACCATCAGGGAGCCGTACCTCAGACGGGTCCCTACCAAGTATAAGTTTGCACCATACTAACCTACCAGGACCTTGTACCCCGCTTGCTGCCATGACAAAGAAACACCCCAAAAGAAGAAAGCCTCTGTTAAAACAAAAACAAGGCCAGCGGACCACAAAACCAAAAGTCAGAAAAAACAAGAAAATGGGAGGGAGGGTGGGAAATATTCTCCAATGCAGCTTTCCTCCGACTGAAGACTTTCTGAGGCCCCTAGCTTGACCTCTCCCTGTAGCTCCACCCCTTCCTTGCCAAAACACCAATTAAAAGTCCCAAAACTTATATTTACTATAGTACTGGGCTAAAAACTCCTCCTTGTCCCAAACCCCTTTAACCCCTGTCATGCCGGCCCTCCGTCCATGTCTCTTCTCTCCTTTACTCCGGGCCTCTCTGAGAGACTATTTTTGCATGTGGGACAATTTTTATGAATGCATTTTGCACAAAATATACAGTATTTGATTGAGATTAAGGTTTTTTTGTACATTAGAAATAAGTCACTACACAAATGGGATTTATAAGTAAATGAAAGTAGCGCTTCACTATTTTTATTACAATTAGTTTGTTTATGTACACATATAAGCACCTTGGTGAAGATCCAGGGGGCCATGGACAGGCCAAAGGAAAGGAAAGCAAACTGGTTATGATATGTGGATACAGAAAAATGCAGATAACAGTGATGAGGTGGAAAGATGGAGATGAGAAAGTAAACCTTAATGTCAAGAAAAGGAAGTTGTTTGCTGACCTGACAGATTCCATGTGGAACTTTTGGATCTGCAGAAACAAGTTGAGAGTCTATAGATCCAGAATTGACAGCGTGCTTCCATTTGTTTTGGGAACAGTGAACAAGTCCAAGTAGAAACCCCAAAAGAATTCAGAATTGGGGTTAATAGCCTCCTGTGAAAGAAGCTGTTAATAAGTAGCTTGTACAGCAACCTGTTTTTGCTGTGAAGATGGCAAATTTGAAAGCATTAAGAGGGAAACCCCTGAATAAAACACTCTCTCCAAAAACATCAGCGATTTCCTAAAGAGAAGGGAAATATTACATAAGAAGTAAGCTTCTCAAGAGAGAATACATAAAGTACAGGTGAGAAAAAAGCTGAACCTTGCTAGGAGTGGAAGGCTTTTTTTAGAGAATAACCCAGCTTTTTTTTTTTTCCAGTGTCCAATCACCTGAAGGTAGCTGCATATAACCGATGGTTAAAGCGTAACTCCACTTTTGTTGAGAAAAAAACATTCCTCTCTGGGTGATCTCTGTACATTGCAAGGATTTTAACAACTTTGTTGCAGATTCCTACCTTTTGTTATTCTGAAGAAATCATTGTTTAATCCTCTGTGCCTCTGTGCTGAGTGGGTCTAATGGGAGAGGTTTGATAATTATCTATCAGCTGTGGCAGCTGAAGGGCTCTAATGAGGAAAGCTGCTGGGCCTGCATCCCCTTAGATGTGTTCCTATTGGGAGTATCTCACCAAAAATGACATTTTTGTTGCAGGGGATGCCAGAAATCTGACTTGTATCTTAAGCAGACTTTTGGGAAAATTGGTGAGCCAATCACACAAGCAGGAAATGATGTTTCTGGGGTGTGGTCAGTATACATTCTGTGTACAGAACACCTCCAGGTAGCCATATTGCATTGCATTTTCAGAAAATTACAACAGCTGAAGAGTGAAAAGGAAAGGTCATTTTTAATAACATTCAATTACAATATGATTTGTGTTGCAATTGTATAAGCTATATTGTTTTTTCTTTATTTGCTATTTTTTTCCCCACTAAAGTGGAGTCACCCTTTAACTACTTAAGCCCCAGGCCTATTTCTGACACTTTTTGTTTACAAGTTAAAATCAGTATTTTTTCCTAGAAAACTACTTAGAACCCCCAAACATTATATATATTTTTTTAGCAAAGACTCTGGAGAATAAAATTTCGGTCATTGCAATATTTTTTGTCACGCGGTATTTGCGCAGCGGTCTTTAAAACGCCATTTTTTTGGAAAAATTACGAAAAATCACATTTCACTGCATTTAAAAAAACTAAACAGTAAAGTTAGCCCATTTTTTTTGTATATTGTGAAAGATGATGTCACGCCAAGTAAATAGATACCCAACATGTTACGGTTTAAACCACCCGTGGAATGGCGACAAACTACGGTCAATAGAAATCTCAATAGGCGACGCTTTAAATTTTTTTATGGTTACCAGTTTACAGTTAGAGTGTAGCTCTTTTTTTTAAACTATTGCTCACACTCTGGCAATCGCGGTGATACCTCACATGTGTGGTTTGAACAGCGATTTAATTCGCGGCTCGACTTCCGTATACGGTTTCTTTCGTGCGCGAGCTAACGGTGACGGGGGCGGCTAATATATATATATATATATATATATTTTTTTCCTATTTATTTATTTATTTTTTTACTTCATCACAGGTTTTTAAAAAAAAAAAAAATCTGATCACTTTTATTGCTGTCACAAGCAATGTAAACATCCCTTGTGACACCAATATGCAGTGACAGGTACTCTTTATGGAGGGATCGAGGGTCTAAAAGACCCCTCCACTACACTTCCATGTATTCAAAACGCCATAAAACTGCATTTTTGAATACACTCGTTTTTTAAATCTGCCGCCTTTTGCAGCAGAGTAACCCGGACGTGACGTCATGGGTTACGGCATCGGAGACCCGATCGAAGCCGCTTCCGGCTTTGATCGGGACTCCATCCAGCCGGCGGACGCGCCGGCTGGTTGCTCGGGTCACCCGGTGGGACGGAAGACCCGGGCAAAGCCACGGAAGGCGGCGGGAGGCATCACCCCAGTATAACACCGCAAAGTCTGCCGACTTACCCATACGTCACTTTGCGGTAAGTGGTTAAGACTACATATCCTGTGTCCTGTATTGTACAATATGGAAAATATTAAGACCATGGCTCATTTAGAAGCTCACAATTTTTTTTTCTTACAGTTGCAACACTTTTCTCATGTAATTACTGTGTATACAGACAAGCTGTACTTTATTGCTATAATTGAGGGTTATCACGCGCTATGCTTGTAATCAGCGGATCAAAGGCCGCGCCACAAATTCTTCAGAAACTCGAAATCAAATTGTTTTGTTCTGCTTTGAATTTGTTTTTGTTTTTTTGGGCAACCGCTAAACAGTTGAAGATTGTTTTTCTCAAATAAATAAATAAAAATTTATAGAAAAAAAAAAAACATATTTTATATACAGCAGATAAAAGTACCCGAATCTGTATGGGGGAGTAGAGGGCAACACTATAAGCTCATTATGGACTGATACATTACACGGTGTTGGCTATTAATGGGCAAGTTCACCTTTACAGAAAATCTGCAAGGTGAACTTACTCTGAACTCCCTCCCCACCCCCCCCCCCTCGGTCCCGCTCTACTAGTGTCCTGCGATCCCCCGCTGTCAGGTATCGGGACGCCACTTCACCAGTCTGGGGATTTGAAATCCTCCTGGCTTTATCTCCTCTGCTTGCAGCACTGACAGGACAAGCTAGACGGATTCTGATTGGTCAGCCCATGTGCTGGTGCTGACCAATTAGAATGCCGCTTGTCTACATGCTGAGAGGTACAGATAGATGAATAAGATTTCAAATCCCGGATTGGTGAAGCGGCGTCCCAATGCCTGACAGCGGGGGATCATGGGACACTGGTACAGCGGGACTGGGGGAGATGGGGAGGGGGTCCATTCCATTCTATGTTCACCTTCACAGATTTTCTGTAAGGCCCCTTTCACACATGGGAGTCCGTCGATGGTCTCCGTTTTTCTCAGCGGGGGATCGATCCGCTGATCCCCTGCTGAGCAGGCGGATGGCAGCTCTGTCTCCACGCTGTGTGTGGAGACAGAGCTGTCAGGTCCCTGCTGTTCTCTATGGGGGAATCGGATGAGAACGGACCGCCTGTCTGTTCTCATCCGATCCGATCCGATCCGCTGGATGGATGGAAAACAGGGTTTCCATCCGTCCAGATTTGACGGACCGGATCGGATGTCAGCGGACATGTCTCCACTGAAATCCAATGCCCCATAGAAATGCATAGGGCATCCGTTCAGATCCGCCAAAAAAACTGACAGGCGGATCTGAACGGTCCGCTAGTGTGAAAGGGGCCTAAAGGTGAACTTACACTTTAAACCATACCTGAAGCTAGAGTAATGATTTCATCAGGGTGCTGCTGCTCTTTTACTGTCCAGTCACAGGCTGTGAGGCAGACTAGAAGACAGAAGGCCAGCAGTAGCCAATCAGGCCCTGCTGGGGTGTTAATGTGCTGCGTTAAAGTGCATTCTCTGCATTAAGATAAAAAACCTTTTGTGACCAGGATCCCCCCCAGACCCCACCTTAAATACTTACCGGAGCATGATCTCGATCTAGCACTGTGCCCAAGAGCAGCGTCTCTCCCTGGTTTCTCTCTCCCTGATCTCCCTCCCCACAGGATAGCGAGGCAGCAGCAGGAGCCATTGGCTTCTGTTGCTGTCAATCAAATCATGTGACGAGGGGGTGGGGCTGGGCAGCATTGTCTTCGTCTATGGATGCAGGTAGCGTGGCTCAGGATCTGACACAGGAATGTGAGGATTTACTCTACTATAGGCTGTGCGTACAGATCAACAAATTGCACCATAAAAATACATGATCAATGCAAATCTTATGCAGGTAAAAAGCCCTAGTGAAGAGAGACTCTGACTGCCATAGTGGAGGATGATTGTGGCTGGCATTGTGCATGGGGACTCTGGCTGGCTGTCAAATCTTGCAAGTAAAAGATAAGAACTAATACTGTACAATATATGTGCACAACTTTACTTTCAGATCTAGCATCAAGTATGGTTTTATATGCAAAAGTGTAACACTTCCAGGTATTTATTACATGTTACAGATATGTCAGTAATCCTCCTGACAGTGTCTTTTCTTTGTTGCGCTTTGAAGGTACAGAACCAGCTTTGTTCAGCCATCATCCAAGATCGCCATCTACTTTTTAGACTTACATATTGACCCAGTGATGACGCAGTTCTTGGCTGTGTTCACATATGTATGGCACAGACCAGTCCCTGATGAAGCCTCTAACCATGTGAGTTTCTGCAGTTACACTGTTGCAGTCCAAGGACTGTGGAGAGAAGATTGGCAAATGCTTCCTTCTGCCTGCAGCAGACTGATATAATCTTGGCCTAGGCAAAGTCACTAGACTGAAAATGCTAAAGTTTTTTTTTTTTTTTTATAACTAATACTCTTGCTGTATATTATGACATATCAGGAACTTATTAATGCAGGCTTGTAAAATTATTGAAAGATGCACTTAAAGTGTCTGTATTCCAGTGTCAGCTACAGATTAAAAAACAGTTCTAATCTTGCTTCTAGAAGATAATGTTGCTCAAGGACCAAGTAGAGTGTGTGGTTAAAGTCATGGGAGAAGACAGCAAAGTAGGTGGCCCATGTGTTTCCCATCTGTGCTTGTTCACAATCCACTACAGAAACCCTGGATATTAAGAGGATTTTAAACATTCCCCATCCCATACACTAGACCGTGAAAGGATCATTACTGCTGCATTCTCCAGTAAAGTCTTATTACCAAGATACACTATATTGTTAAAAGTATTGGGACGCCTGCCTTTACACACACATGAACTTTAATGGCATCCCAGGATTAGTCCGTAGGGTTAATATTGAGTTGGCCCACGCTTTGCAGCTATAACAGCTTCAACTCTTCCGGGAAGGCTGTCCACAAGGTTTAGGAGTGTGTCTATGGGAATGTTTGACCATTCTTCCAGAAGTGCATTTGTGAGGTCAGGCACTGATGTTAGACAAGAAGGCCTGTCACCCAGTCTATGCTCTATAATAAAAAAGTGGTTGCAAACTTTAGGCAAAGCAAACACTCGTCCAATGTTGAGAGTAGTAAAAAAAAAAATACAAAATAAAATCAATTGGAAGCAGCCGCTGTGAACTTGCAAATACTAAAATGAAAAGCGTGACTGTCTTCGCATATAAATTATATATAAGCTCAATCCCACTCAGCAGCACTGAAGCACTATTCAGTGCGTATTAAAACATAATTTACCTACAGTGATCATATGCAAGATGGTGTGAACCAATTAATCACCTAAAATGTACACACATGCCAGGTTTATAAATACACTGTCCACTCAATGCAGTCTCTGACAGCATTGTCAGAGATGCTTCACGGTGGACGCCCTCCACTGAAGTCCATTGACGAAACGTACATCAGGGTGTATAAGTCCCAATGAGTAGTAGATGCTTCACATGGTGCAGAGGAGGAGGAGTGGTTAATACCAGGCGCAGTCTTATATGATTTCTGGTGAGTGCCCATTACCAATGGGGGAGCACAATTGGTGAGGTGGCACAATTGGTGAGGTGGCGGATATCCCATGACCAATTATCACTGGAATACCGTGGATTAATAGTTATTTACCACCTGTAATAATAAGGACACTTGCACTTTGTCAGAGACTGCATTGAGTGGACAGTGTATTTATAAACCTGGCATGTGTGTACATTTTAGGTGATTAATTGGTTCACACCATCTTGCATATGATCACTGTAGGTGAATAATATTTTAATATGCACTGAATAGTGCTTCAGCGCTGCTGGGTGGGATTGAGTTTATATATCATTTATATGCGAAGACAGTCACACTTTTCGTTTCAGTCTATGCTCTAATTCATTCCAAAAGTGTTCGATCGAGTTGAGGTCAGCACTTTGTGCAGGCCAGTCAAGTTTCTCCACCCCAAACTCACTAATCCATGTCTTTATGGACCTTGCACTGGTCCAAATCATTTGATGGAGAGGGGATTATGGTGTGGGGTTGTTTTTCAGGGGTTGGGCTTCCAGTGAAGGAAACTTAAGGTGTCAGCATACCAAGACATTTTGGACAATTTCATGCTCCCAACTTTGCGGGAACAGTTTGAGGATGTTCCAACATGACTGCGCACCAGGTCCATAAAGACATAGATGAGCAAGTTTGGGGTGGAGGAACTTGACTGGCCTGCACAAAGTCCTTACCTCAACCTGATAGACCACCTTTGGGATGAATTAGAGCGGAGACTGTGAGCCAGGCCTTCTTGTCCAACATCAGTGTCTGACCTTACAAATGCACTTCCGGAAGAATGGTCAAACATTTCCATAGACACACTCCTAAACCTTGAGGACAGCCTTTCCAGAAGAGTTGAAGTGGTTATAGCTTTGAAGGTGTGGGCCAACTTAATATTGAACCCTACAGACTAAGCCCCGGTTCACATTTATGCGATGCGGGAAGGCTGCGAATTCGCAGCCTGTTCCCGCATTGCTAACGCACCCCTGGCAGTTCACACTGCCATATGCGATACGCTGGGGGTGTCAATGTAATCTTAACGACACCCCCAGTTTGATCGCATATCGCAGTGCGATCTTGCAGTTCGCACAGGATCAGATCGCACAAGTGTGAACCGTTGTGCGTTCCGATCCTGATGCGGCTGCAAAAAAGGGTCCTGTGCGTCTTTGCTGCGGGTGCGGTGCGAATTTAGCCATACAAAGTGTATGGCTAAACTCGCACCGCACAGCCGATTGCATGTAATGAAGGAGCAGTGCGCTCCGACATTACATGCGATCGCCGCAGCCGCATCAGTGTGAACCGGCTCTAAGACTGGGATGCCATTAAAGTTCATATGTGTGAAAGGGCAGACGTCCCAATACTTTTATATACAATATAGTGTAGATTCCAGCAGGGTATTAACTAAACGGATATTAAATGTTACATCCACCCATGCTGTAATATGTTTCTATTTCAGGCTAAAGACTCTAAGTCCGCATTCACACTGAAGTGGCACGGCTTCGGGGACGACCGGTGAAGTCGCATGCAGCGCGACTTCGGCACGACTTGCACGGACTTCGTAAAATAAATGTCTATGCAAGTCACTCCGAGGTCGCCCTGAAGTAGTACAGGATCCTTTTTCTAAGTCGGAGCGACTTGTGTCGCTCCTATTAGAACCCTTCCTGTGCTACACAATGGACCGCGACAGTGCACGACTTGTCAAAAATATAAATGGAAGAATTATATTCTGCAGATCTCTAGAGAAGTAATTTGATGGGTAATCTGCAGAACAGAGATATAGATTGGTCTGAGCAATGTTCTGCAGATTTAAAAAATGGGTCAGTTATGGTATAGGCTGCAGAACATATATTTAGATGGGACAGAGCAATGCTCATGCAGGGGTCATTTATGAAGAAATAATCAGATTCTGATTTCCTCTGGTTCCAGATCAATGACTCGGAACATATTGAAGCAGAGAGTCAGATTGAGAGCCTTGGCATGGTGTCACTGTGGACTCAACTTCAAACACACACACATCATATGGCTGCAGCATTGGTAGTTTTCAGCGATGGATGGGAGGAGCAGAATAATGGCCAACCCTTCTATATGTGGGAGAGCTCATTTTTTTTATAGTGGCGA
Source organism: Pelophylax lessonae (assembly GCF_965119305.1). Taxonomy (NCBI): domain Eukaryota; kingdom Metazoa; phylum Chordata; class Amphibia; order Anura; family Ranidae; genus Pelophylax; species Pelophylax lessonae. The sequence continues at coordinate 174,958,638 of NC_138780.1, forward strand.
CCGGCGGCAGAGGAGACAGTCACACGAGGCTTCACTTACCTGCTCCTGGCTCAGATACGTCTCGACTCGCCCACGCTGCTCCTAGCTCTGACGGCGGACGGGAACAGGGAAGGTGACTGACGCATGCACCGGCGCACCGCCCCCACGAGTCACGATGTCAGACGTCCTGAATGTGATTGGTCCAGGCTGGAGTCTGAACCAATCACAGGACTTCACGTGTAGCATCGGGGAGTGTCAGGGCGCATTGCTCTGTGCCCCGATGACACCCAGAAGGCGGCCAATCGTCGCCACTGCTCTGAGCACGTGGGATGCCAAACCCCACCCCCCCACCCCCCCATAGCCAGCAATAAGTCCGGCGTCCCTAGCAGGCTTTAAAAGGTAATTTTTTATTTTTTTTGGAAGATGCTGATTGGGAAGATGCTGATTGGGGGGCGGTGCCCCTGCACCCCCTATTGACCGGCCGCCACTGTTTGAAAGATAAAAAGTGCATTTTACATACAACTATATAGATCAGACCAAAATGAGGGACAAATGAGGGGGAAAGAGGGACAGAGGGAATTTGTTCCAAATCAGGGAAAGTTCCTCAAAATCAGGGACATTTGGGAGCCAGCTATGCATACTGTAAACATCCAATCTGGGACATATAGTATATATCAATAAATACACAGAGCAGGTATAGCCAGAAGCAAAAACATAACCAGCCATCAAAAGTAAAAAAGAAAACAAAATGTGCATTCAGCTGCTTTCAGGGAAAACCGGATGCCTTAATGGTATGTATACTATGTGTTCACACTGCATTCCAGTTTTAATTTGTTTGGATGGATACAAATTGATGTCATACAACAGAACAGAACATGTTGCACTTTCAAAAATGCAACAGGATCCATGGCAAAATAATCCATATACTGTACTCTACTCAATACTTTTCCATAAAGCTTGATTTAACATCCTAACATTGTGCTGCAGATCTATTAGGAGGGCCCTGCGTTCGATGCGAAAGTACTTCACATTGAACGCAGTGGTATGCAGTTGGCTGCATTTTGAACTGCACTCCAGCTTCATAGACAGCCCAAAATCAAGGTAAATCTATGGACATAGTTCACATTATTGCAGTGCATTTAAAAAAAAAAGTAGAGCATGCTACATTTTTCCACATATGCAGGAAACGCACTACAAGCGCGTTTAAATGCACCGCACCTCGTCACTTTAAGCCAAGAAGCCAAACGTATAGAAAATGCACTGCAGCTCAAAACGTGTGCAAAACGCATTCAAGCGGTAGTCAAATGCATATAAATATGAAGTCAAAACGCAGTTATATGCAGTTTTTGGTGTGACTGGGCCCTTACAGATACTGTACAAATGTAGATCAACAGAAAAACACAGACATAAACAACTCTTGTTATGGCCAAAGGCAAAAAAACAATTTGTGGTGGGGACACCGTCAGGAGTTGAGGAAGCAATCTACAACAGGACTAATGTGCCGAACCACAAGCCAAAGGTTAGGCTTGTGGTTCTTTGACTCTAATGGATGAGTTTGACAGGCAGTGCTGCCTGTCAACTTGGCATGGTGCGTTAAATTTGCTGCAGCTGCGACACCAAGCATGCCCCCCCCCCAAGGCTGTTTTTTAAGCTTTAGGTGAGATTTTGGAGACGATTCACTAAAGGCACATAGATTGTTCCCTTTGTATTGGGTTGCGAGGGGAAGCCCTGTTGACTTCAATCTTGTGCAAGCAAAACAGCAGCTTTTTTTTAATTTTTTATTTCCTTGCTAGTGATTGGGTACTCTTTGCAAAGTGAAACTTCACCACATTTACTAAGCTATGGGGATAATTATTTTGCAAAGTGAGCAGCCTATTTGCCTTCAGTAAATTAACTCCTATTTGTTTGTTAGTTTTCAGCCCAAGACTTTTTGGAGGTAATTTACTGAACTTTGTTAACTTTGCAAGGGAAGTTGTACTTTGCGAAGGAATTTTACCCAGAGCTACATGCATGAGGTGAAATGTTGCTGGCTTCATTCAATTAAAGCGGTAGTATACTCCGCCATTAAACTTTTACCTACAGGTAAGCCTATACTGTAATAAGGCTTACCTGTAGGTAAAATGAATATCTCCTAAACTTGCACGGTTTAGGAGATATTCGCCCTGCATGCAGCTGCTGACACCAGCGGCGCATGCGCTCTGAAGGTCAGGCGGAGCTCTTTGCTGGCTGGCGGAGCTCTTTGCCGGTTTCTTGATGGAAAGTAAACTCCCGCGCGCATGTGTGGGAGTGACATCATCGCAGCTCCGGCCACTCACAGTGCCGGAGCCACGAACCCAGGAGAGACGCAGAGGGAACATGACAGCTTCCTCAGTGCTGTCCGGGCGACCGTGTCGGGGCTTCGTTTTAAGGTAAGTATTTCATAATGAGCTAGCATGCAATGCATACTAGCTCATTATGCCTTTCTCCTGCAGGGTTTGCTATTTATTTATTTTTTTATGTGAGGATACAACCGCTTTAAGTGCAATAAAAAATTATACTCTTTTTTTTTTTTTTTTTTTTTATTGTTTTCCTGCACATGATTGGGTATTTTAATAAATCCCAATGCCCTCCAAAGAAACTAACCGAGCCCAGATCTTCTGGATTAAATGCTCCCCTGTCTGTATACCGGCTCAAGAATGGAAACCAGAAGTCACAAAATCATCCTTGCTTCCAGTTTTGTTCAGTGCAGAGGAAATCAGTGAATGGATGTTCCCACTCTTCATCCTGATGTGGCTGGATGTGGCCCTGGGCTCACGGTAAGAGTGGGAGAGCCTAGAAACCATGTGGGGACGGGACACCGCATCACAGTGAAAGTGATCACGGCTATACACTTGCTAGAACACTTTCACTTTATAGCCAGGAGCCGGTTGAGAAAATCCAGTACAGCTTAAGACTGATAGTACAGCCATTAGAAATGCAAAGGCTATATGCTGCTCACTATTAAAGTCAAGATATCAATGAGAAACAAGTAGATACATTGGAGGATGGTGAATAAACAAATAAAACATGCTTTCATATAAATCATGAAGTAACATTTATTGTGTGGCCATAGATAAAGCGCACAGTCTTGATACAAAAAAAAAACAGTCATGTGTGAACGACATAGTCTAATTTAAAAGGTAAAAGCCCCAGTCTTATCCAACCTCAAACAATAAATGGGGGGCCCAGCACTTGTGATGAAAATAGGCTCAAAGTTCACATACCAGTCGGAATAAGCTGTTGGTGTCCCACATTAAAGGTACACATCAGTGTGGTGTGTAGTAAAGCTGGAGCCCACCAAGAAGATGGCCACTCACAGGATGGAGACAATAATGCGACAGGGCAAGGGAGATGGTGTGGCCACTCCAGGCGGCCTGTGTCAGAGGAAGGGGAGGGACCAGGGGGGCTCTCTCCACAATCAGATAATGTGTTTCAAAGCTCCTGGCTTCTTTGTCAAATCATTGTCACATTCTCTGATTGGAGAGAGAGCCCCCCTGGTCTCCCCCCCCTTTCTCTGACACGGGCCTCCGGAGTGGCCATGCCCTCTCCCCTGGCCATCTTCTTCGTGGGCTGCAGCCTTACTACACACCACACTGATGTGTGCCTTTCCTGAGAGACACCAACAGCTGATTCTAGCGAGCCTCCTGGCTGCTATGTGAACCTTGAGCCTGTTTCCAACAGTGCTGGGCCCTCCATTTAGTGTAACTGAGAGGTTTCTGGATGATAGGTGTGGAGCTATGCAGATAGAAGCATGAATATTGATACAGCCCCGGCCTATCCCAGAGAGGCTCTATAGGCGGGCTGGGAGACTGTATTTATTCTTAGAGCACAGAGAGCTCTGGGTCTTGCCCCCAAAAGGAAAAGTCCAGCCTGAGGGGGGCACGCTGCCCTCTTAGGCACAGGCTGCCATGTGGAGGCCTCAGGTGGGCGATCTGAGGGAGGAATGCAGAGATCTGGATGCTTAGAAGAAGCTGACTGAGGGAAGCTATCTGCCACAGATCTGTCTCATATCACTGGGAGGCATCGCTTGGAAGATTGGAAAGAGGAATCTATCTGTCCTTGGGCCTTGTGAGTACAGACATTGGAAACATCTTGAGGACCTTGTGCTCTAGCTGCCCCTACCTAGATATAATCAGCTGTGGACAGGGGCTGACTGGCAACTTTCAGCCCAGGGGGCAAGTACAAACCAGAGGCCCATGGTGCAGCGACTCAGCCCCCCCTCCCACTCTCTCTCTTCCTGGCCTTCTCCTGACCCCCATTCCAGGCTGAAGCTCCACTGCAGGTACTCACTGGCCGAATCTGGTTTCCAGACCTGGCCAGCAGGGGTGGTTGGGGGGAGCTGGGACAGTTTGGTCAGGGCTGGCTGGAGGAAGAGAGTCTCCAGTGGGACATGGAACCGGCCTCTGCTCAGACACAGTTTACACCATCCATGCTGGGGGGGCTCTCTGTCCTTGTCTTTATCCCGCGCTCAGTAGGTAAGCAGTGGGGACTTTTTACTTCTCTTAACCAGGAATCCTTTAAGCATGTCTGTGACAGAAGCAGTGAAGGCTTTTTATGTAGCACCAGAATGGCCCGAGGGGGGCAATTGCCCCCTGACCCTTACCCAGTCCTCCCCTGGCTGTGGGTCTGTTAAAGGGGACACTTGCTGGTCCAGATACTTGTCCTACTGGCTCTACTACTACTTAAGCAGAAAGGAAGATTGAGTCCTCAGTTTTACATAGTTCTTATCTTGGAGTATCCCACCTCTTCCCTCATCCTTATCCAAGTTCTCCAAAAATAAAAACAACAAAAACAACATCCCCTAGACTGGTTTTTAGAGAAAGCCTGAATGAGCCTGTTGTGTGCCTAGCTGCAGGGCTGGATTTGGGAAGACCTGGACAAGTAATTCCTGCTTTGCCTACAGGAGTAGGGCTACATTTATACCATCAACACTGTAATACAATACAAGCAATACAAACAATAGTTATTTTTGAAATTCCAATATAAGCTTACTTGGAAAATCTCCTGGGTTGTTCTGAGTGATGCCTGCCTGCTGCCTGTCTCTTTCTACAACTTTCTGGATTCCCTGCATGCTTTGCAGCTTCTTCTCCATTTCCAAGGACTATATACCCCATGGTACCTTGCTACCTGCAAGGAGCGATTCCTCAAATTACTCAGACTCCTGAAACTCCTCTTCTCAGCACCTCTTTAGTTCAGAAGGCAGGCTCTGTGAGATGTGTGACACAGCGGTGCCTATTCACAGGACATAGTGTTTACATATCAAAGAATGCAAGGAAGTAATTGTGTAGGGATCTTCAAAAAGGTATAAGCTTTAAGATTATTCATATTAGGTGTAGGACAAAAAACATTTAAATACAATGTGAATATATGATTTTACATTTTGACCATAGATACACTTAGAATGATGGTTACGTTGGATGGAATATTTGTTTGATTTTCCAATAGTTGACAGGGTCAAATTAATGATTGTGTTGGACCATAAGAACAAAAAAAAATGAGCAGGAACATTTTTCTTGAAGGAACTAAAAATTCTAACTGTGAATGTGATTTTTATTTGTAAAATCCCATTAATTCTGAAATCAAATGTTGAAAGCAAACAAAATTTTGACGTACTTTCAAACAACATTTCTTAAGTCTCTGATGGCACTATCGAATGTACTGATGAGATTTTTGTACGAACATTTGATACAAAAATGTACCCATGTATGGCCATCTTTAGCATGACAGCCAGGAAAATTAAATTTTCAAGAGGATAATTCAATAACGAAACCCTCCTTGTGTTATCACTTACAGCAAAAACATCCTTCTTGGTCTGATGACTGCTTGGAATCTATGAATTTTATAGCCGACATCGAGCACCTCAATGTCACAACCTTCCCACAGTAAAAGGCTGAAGGGAAAGACTGTCACTTAATGTTGCATAACATTATGGAGGAAACTTCTGTGTTCCCTTTTTCACAGCTGTGTTCCAGCTGCTTGCTTGTCCTGAATAACAGCATCACAGCTGCTGCTAGCCCTAAATTCATATGGAAAATATCTTCCAGAGTTTACAAACACGATTAGCGGGTCTGGATTTGTGGAAAGGCCATTCAGACCCATAACTAGCGTCTGGTCTTTATGGGGGGGGGGGGCAGCAGGTCCAGGGGTGTTGGTCTCAGGCAGCTTATTTTAGTAAAAAGTATATGGACTTGTCTATAGAGAAGAGCACACTGCCTTGTATGCTGTGTAACACCTAGTCCATGGTGTATAGTAAACCACATATTGCCACATCCCTGGTAATCAGTAAAGTATACTGCCGTAACCTTGAGTAGCACTCCTCTTTTTCGGGGGTGTGGAATGACCTCCTAAGTGGTATTGCATGGGTGTAGAGGCGCACTAAGTTCATCACACATGAAGGTACACTTCCAGGTCTAATCCTATCACATCTTTACAGGGTTCATACACATTTTCACCAATAAAATTCTATGACTTTTCCATGATTTTTCCATGACTTCACGTAAATATTAATGACCTAATGTTTCATGAAATGTCTATGTATACATGTTAAATAAGAAGAAAATCCATGTCACACCCAGCATATTTTTACTAAAATAAATGACAAGCTTTGTAGTGTACACTACCTCTGCAGTTAGGGTTTCGTTTCTAGATACAGCGTGACTCAAAATGGTCCCTTGTTTTACATTGGATGAGATGGAAGCACCGCTGCCACAGCTGGGAGCCGGTGTCACTTCAGGCGCACGGGTGAAAAAGCCAGCGATCGGATTGGAAACTGTCGAGCACGCAGCTGCAGACTGGTGCTTTGCACCTTTAGCGTGGCTAGACAGCGCTGCCTCTCCCATGTTTGAAATGTCAAACGTTTTACGACACGTTGTACATTTAGCACGTCCCAGGTCCTGATCTTTCTCCAGTCACCTCTCATACTTTTCGTCATGAAGCCATACATTTTTAAAGCTGAATTTCCCTGAAATTGCTGTAACACTGTGAACACACTAACTTTAGCTGAAACTGTGTTACCCCAGTTGTAATTTGACCAATATACTGTAACTGGAGAAAGATTAATGGCTGCTCCTGCTTGGGGATAAAGCATCAGTTCAGGCAGTCATGATGGAGGTGCATAAAACCTAAATATATCTTAAAGGTAATTCCAAGGTCCTTCTGAGAAATTAGAAATGGCTGTAATGGTTAATCGCACAGCGTGGGTACACGTACAGCAGACATCTAGGCTCAATCATTGTATGGCGGGGTCCAAAAAGAGGCAGGTGGCAGTCACTTTAGTCTTTTTACCTTTTATTGCTGAGAATAATTCTAGAAGTAGCGGACCCTTTAGTCATGAGACCCTTTAAGATCAACCTCTAGGTAAGCCCTGGCCCTGTGAGGACAACTAGATAGATCTATGAACCTGTAAGAGCAGTCAAAGCCTTGCATTTAAATAGCAGTGGATCTCTATCTTATAACTCTGGCTCTTGACCCTCTGATACCTTGATTTGTGGGTGATGAATCCTTACAAAGTCCTCTGTGATGCTCTTGAGAAGATTCTTTTCCAGGCCAACTACCTCCAGATATCCACTCCAGCAGGTAGCTTAAGTCCTTGGGCCCTGGTACATGCCTCAAGTTCAGGCAAGGCCCAAGTAGAGAGACACTTAGACCCACATCAACTTCAGACAGAAGCCAAGGAGGGGCAGAACACCCAAATATTTATCATCCCCTAAACCACACTTCTTTAGATTATGTTCACATAATGTTATTTAACTGTAAATCTTTTTTTCTAAACAATCACATGACCACCAGAGCCCCACCCACCTATTCACATAGACTGCAGTGATAACCAGCGACGCAATGAGGGGGAATGCTCCACTGTCAATTAAGATCCCCAAGCCACCCCCGCATGTGACGTGAAGGTGTGTCCCAGAAAGTTCACAGCTTCCTTTAGAAAGAATCTGGAGCATGTGCAGAGCGAGTGGCAAGACAGAAGCAAGCCGATCGCCTGCAATAGCGTTGCCACTCTGAATAGGGAACTCGCAGGATCACAGTTATTTACAGCCACAGTACCACGTGGTTAAAGTGCCTAAGGGTAAAACAAATCTAAATGCCTAAGCACATGTTTGCAACTGACATGTCTTAGAAAAACTGTACAAATCATCACAACTACCTTGTGCATCCAGGTGAATTATACCGCATTATTTTTTTTTTCAGGACAAATTTGGGCTTTCATTTGGTGGTAAATGGTAATGGATATCTCCTTTGTTTTTTTTTTTTTTGTTTTTTTAATATCAAAGAAAAACTAGCCCAAAATAGTAAAAAATATAATTTTTTTACATTTAGCAGTATATTTCTTGGTACTACCATAACCTTCCACCAAAGAACAAGCCAAATTAAATTCTTCTGCTCCTGACAATCGCAGCAATACCACATATGTGTATGTTGATGTAGCACCCTCCTAGGTAGGTGCTAGAGAGGGAGTATAGTTTTGGATCTTTTCTGCTTACCAGAAAGATTGCCAGGTAAATCTATATTGTTCTCTGCCTACCAGGGAGCAGGATCTAATAATGAGGTCTGCTTATGGTGCACTGCTCAGGTGCAGCTCAGTTTGTCTGAAATGTTTCACACTGGTCCAATAGAGAGGCATATTGGACAGTAGGAGGAAACCTGACAAATTATTGCACAGGCATTTAGTACAGCCCTGGTGATTGGCAGAGGAAAATACCTCAGTACATGATGGGATACTGTATAAAGGCCAATGGCACATGTGCTCTGAGTCTTACAGCTGGAGAGTGGGATCCCGCAAGGAGGGGGCGGCTGCCCCTCCTCTGTAGAAGCTACCATGCGGCCTTAGGTGGTTGACCTGAGAGCCTAAAGAGTTAGGGAGAGAAAGGAGACACTGGAAAGGATCTGATTCTGCAAACAGTGAGTACAGATCTGTGTCATGGAGCCTGTCCTGAGAGAACCATCCCTTCAGCTAGAAGAGTCAGTGGACGGGTGTGATTCTAAGAATCATTAATCACTACTCTCTGAATTCTATATTTTAGCCAATTTTCTATCCATTTACAAACTGATCTTTCCAAGCCTGTAGACTTTACCTTACACATTAGCCGTGTGTGGGGAACTGTGTCAAACGCTTTTGCAAAATCCAAGTATTCCATGTCCACAGTCACCCCTCTGTCCAAGGTTTTACTTACCTCCTCATAAAAAGAAATCAGGTTTGTTTGACAACTTCTAACTTTCATGAATTCATGCTGTCTGTTGCTTAAAATATTTTTTCCCAGCAAGAACTCATCTATGTGGTCTTTTATTAAACTCTCCAGTATCTTCCCGACTATAGAAGTTAAACTAGTAGGTCTATGGTTACTTGGTAAAGACTTTGATCCATTTTTAAATATAGGCACCACATTGGCCCTACGCCAATCCAGTGGTACTATTCTAGTCCTTAACGAGTCCCTAAAATTAGAAACAAAGACTTTGAAATGAGAGAGCTCAATTATTTTAGAATGCGTGGGTGGATGTCATCTTGTCCAGATGCTTTATTCACCTTTATTCTGTCTAAATATTTCTGGACCATATCACTTTTGAGCCATTGTGGATCATTTGGGGCTGTGTCGATACTGTCCTCATTATGGTCATGAGCTCCCCCATGCTCCTTTGTATACACAGAGCTGAAGAAAGTATTTAACAAATTTGCCTTCTCTTTGTCCCCAGTCACCCACTCTAGATTATTTTGTAAAGGGCTTACATGCTCAGACCTGACCTTTTTACTATTATTATATTTGAAGAATTTTTTGGCTTTGTCCTACTATCTTTTGCAATCTGTTATTCATTTTGAATTTTTACGGCTTTGATTTCCTTTTTACATATTCTGTTATATTCTTTGTAACAATTAAACAATGATAGTGTTCCTTCATTTTAATATATTTTTTTCTTATTATTTATAGTTTTTTTTTTAACTTTGGCTGTGAGCCACATAGGTTTTATTTTTAGCCATTAAACTTATTGCCCATGGGAATATACTTGCAGCGAGTTTGCGTAAAGTCTTTTTTAAAGAATTCCCATTTCTGTTCTGTGTACATCGATGCCAATATTCCCTCCCAGTCTAAGTCTTATGCCCCATACACACGTGCAGATTATCTGAAGACTTTTGTCTGCAGATTTACCTTTTCTATGTAGTGCAAGGGCCTGCCGGATTGCATACAAATTGAAAGTGTTTAGGTTTGACCTCATATTATATGGTTTTGGTAAATCTGCAGACAAAAGTCTTCAGATAATCTGCACGTGTGTATGGGGCATTAGAGCGCAGCCCTCATCTTTGGAAAATTTGCTTGCTTAACCTCCCTGGCGGTATGATTATGTCTGGAATTACATACCAAAAGCGGTACAATTCTTTTCATGGAAATTTGGCGTTATGTATTATAGGCCTACAATTCTTAGTAATTACTGACTTAAACCTGACCAAAACAAGACTCTAGTAGACATCCCAGATGTGATAAATTTGAAACACAAACGCATGAATTATAATCAAATCAATAATATTATTTTATTATTTAATATATAATATATATAATAAAATTATATTATTGATTAGATTATAATTCATGCATTATATATTATATACAGATATGTGTGTGTGTATATATATATATATATATATATATATATATATATATATACACACACATATATATATATATAATATATAACGCATGAATTATAATTGAATCAATAATATAATTTTATATATATATATATATATATATATATATATATATATATATATGTGTGTGTGTGTGTGTGCATATTATATATATATATATATATATATATATATATATGCATGCATGCATATATATATATATATATATATATATATATATATATATATAAATATATATATATATATGCATATATATATATATATATATATATATATATATATATATATATATATATATATATATATATATATATATATATATATATATATGCATATATATATATAATATAATATAAAGTGTGTTTTGTGTAACGTTTTTTTTTTTTTTTTTGAATTTCCCTCCCTAGTTCCGCTCCCATGCAGCATTGCTGCTGCAGGGAACGGAACTAGGAAGTGATCGTACCGACGGAGGGACGGAGGAGCGGCGGGACTCTCGGCTGGCGGTCGCAGCAATGAGAGATCATCGCTGGATCGCCAGGATAAGGTAAGAGAAGCTCCGCTGCGCTCTCTGCAATCCACCCCGAGCGTGACTCGGGGTTACCGTTCCTGCAATGAAAAATCAACCCCGAGTCACGCTCGGGATTACCGCTAAGGCGGTTAAAGTTTTTGTATTTCCTGTATGTGTTTGTTGCTTACAGCTAACATTAAATATCATTGTATGTACTCGTAGTACAGCCCAAAACCAATAGTGCACATATTGTTTTTTTAAACCTACCTAAAACTCACTGTCACTAATACTAATTAAAAAAAAAATCCTTTTAAAAAAAATACTGACCCTGACCCTGACCTAAACACTAACCTTGGCACTGACCTAGATAAAACCTTGACCTAGGTAATGTTTTTTTTTCTTTTTTTCTACACACACTTTTTCTTTCTGCAAGGAGAGAATGTCGGTTTACACTATAGCGTGTGCAGCGATTGCATGTAATATCGGAGCGCACTGCTCCTTCATTACATGTGATCGGATGTGCAGTGCGAATTCAGCCATATACTTTGTATGGCTAAATTCGCACTGCACCCGCACAAAAGTCGCACATGAACCTTTTTTTCAGCCGCATCAGGATCGGATCGCACAGTAGTTCACACTTGTGTGATCTGATCCTGTGCGAACTGTCAGATCGCACTGCGATATGCGATCAAACTGGGGGTGTCGTTAACATTTAATTGACACCCCCTGCGTATCGCATATGGCAGTGTGAACTGCCAGATGCGCGTTTGCAATGCGGGAACAGGCTGCGAATTCGCAGCCTTCCCGCATCGCACAAGTGTGACCCGGCACAGAGAGAGTTATGATATCTCTCTCTCTTCCATTTACTGAGAAAGAAAACACAGGGGCGGAAGACTGATCAATGTGATAGCCAATCAGAAGCTATCACAGCGATCTCTGTGCTCTGTGCTGTGCTATGGGGAGTGCTTCTAGCACAAAGAGAGATAAGCAAAAATGTGACCTAAAGGCCCGCACACACGATATGAAAATCGGAAGGGAAATTTCGTCCGATGAACGATCTGCCAATTTTCGGCTTGTTAGCATAGTGCTTTTGACAGCCGATTATGGATTTTCGGACGACAAAAACTGGATGTGCAGGCTATAAAGTCTTTATCGTACGTCAACACAACGTCTGATTTTCGTTTAATTAGTACAGTTTTCGTCTGAAAAAAATCTTAAGAGCAAGACTAGGCATGCTCAGAGATGAAAGAACACATACAAAACAATCCAACACATGACATCACTTCTGAAGTAGAATTCTGTCGTACGGGAAAATTCGTATGAAAATAACCTCTTCACTTTCGACATGAGACTAGCATGCAACAAAAACGGACGACAGATCGTTCGATAATCTGATCGTGTGTACGGGGGCTTTACAGAAAAAAGCCCAGTTTGTGGGGCCACATATTTGTGTTAGGTCGGCGTTATGGGGTTAAAAAAGAAAAACAAAAGCACATATGATCCAATTTCATGCCGGCCTCCTACGTGTTTACATATAATTTACAGTTTAAACTTTATTGTCACTTTAACACAAATTAAAATTTTAATAAATGAATCCCATATACAAGACAAACTATTTATCTCTAAATGTCTGTGGATTGAAGTCTGAAAGATGGAGTTATATAAACTGCACAAGGTTATGATTACAGAAACTAAAAATATTTTCACCTCCTCTGATTTTTGGCATTACAACTGCAAAGTGTAACTAGAAGAACAATTTTCCTTTTACATGTCTATTTTTACTTTTACAAAAATTTTATTCCAAACAGACTTTCTTCTTTACCAGTCATATTTTCTATTCTCCAGTGCAGCATTGGAGAATGAAGAACATAACAAGATCTGTTTTTAACTTTGAGACTGTAACCCTTTAATGACCTCAATACAACTTTATAAATTCAAATGTAACATGCCCCTTGCCCTGAGAGTATTATTTAAATATGCAGCAGAGCAATAGGAATGTGCAACTGCGTGTGTTCCTAGTTCTCATACCTACTGTCAATCAGAAAGATAAGTCCCAAAGTTATTGTCTAAAAAAAATGGCCCATGCATTTAATGCAGACCATAGATGATTCGAAAAAACGAAAGTTCTATCAATTGAAAAATAGAAATAGCTCTTCCAATAATTGTTTAAATTTTCTAAAAACCAGCATGTTGGATTAGGCAGTTTCGATTGTGGCACGAAAATTGTGTGTCGCAGCTGGCACACTAATGATGCAAAAAAAACAACGATTCGACGATCAATGCAAATTTTGTTTGATTTTCTCGATTTACTCCTTTATGGCCAGCCTAAGCTTAAAAAAAAACCTCTGATCGCAAAATGTAACTCAAGGCATCATGTGACAATCAATAAAATGTTATCCAAAAACCACTGACGGCCCATCAAACAATGCCTGATCTAGTTTACTTTTAGTCAATTCACATTGTTTCCAGGTCCTGATAAAAAGGGCATCTTTGGACCCCTGAAACGCACTGGATACTTTTTGGATTGTCCCCCTGACTTTTATTGAAATAATGTTGTATCTAAACCTCTTAGCAGTGGTGTGGCTCTTCAATTTACATTTCTGTTACATAGGAGGAGAGTGTAGAGAGGGTCTCTTCAATATGCTGATTCTTCCCCATCATCCAAAAAAAAAAAAAAAAAAGCCAGAGTGGCTCGCAGACCATTGGTCTAATGAGGGGGCTAGGCTGTCGGGCAGGGGTACCTTGATCACAAAATAAACAGCATAACAAATCAGTTGTCAGCTAAGATATTCACACTGATATATTTGATCCTTTGATGTGCAACCTTCCACACCTAAAAAAACAAAAACCGTAGAGACCTGTGCTTTATGTACAGTATATGGATGTTCACTGATGCTGAAAATATAACATCCCCTGCCAACTTCCGAAACACATTCCTCCAGCCTCTATCTCCAGCCAATACAATTACTGGGTTCAGTTCTAGAGGAACTCTCACCTTGTCACCCCTATACATGTTCCAGGTCTGTGACTCAACGTATAGGAACCAGGGAGGGTCATTATCCAGGCAAGGTGCATTTTCAGGTGGTCAACTATGACATCTTTTTCTATCAACTAAATTTTGAAAAACTATCACAAGTACAATGTTAAACTAATAATAAAAATATATATTTTGGTACATGTCTTAGAAATTTTATAGCTAGGCGACTCATTACCTAATATTGATTAGTGATTCCAAATTAGTAATAACTATTGCAGTAGGGAAAAGACGCAAAAAGATAAATCCAGCATCTTTCTAAATAACTGTTCTGTTAGTTCAGTGCTTGGATGTTTTTATAATCATGTTTAGATCCATTTACATTAAAGTGGTTGTAAACCAGTGGCGGCTGGTGCTCGGTAATTCAAGGGGGGGAGGGGGGGTCGTCAAACCAATGCACCCCCCCTCCTCGGTTGGTCGGTCAGTCAGTCAGTCGGCAGGCAACACATTCCCCCCCGAACGGTCTGCTTCCCTACCTCCTCCTTCCTCCTGCTGGATGGCTGAGCCGCTGTGCTTCTCCTCCAGCCGTGTGTCTTCTGTCTCTTCCTGGCCTCTAGATCGCTTCTCCTTATGGCCAATCGGGAAAGGGGTCTCACAACCCTCTTCCTGATTGGCTGGGAGGAGAGTCAGTGTGACAATAGTGAATATTCATTCGCTATTGCCATACAACTGGGTGGGCTCAGGAAGCAGTGCTTTGCGCCCCGAGCCCACCCTTTTTTGAAGCCTATTAGAGCCTCTGGCTCTAATCACGTGCTTAAAAAAAAAAAATCCACTATTGGAATCTATTAGTCCGGCGCCCTGCACAAAGATTAGGGGGCCGGACGCATGGATGGGGGGCGGTGCCCCTGCGCCCCAATGGACGGGCCGCCAATGTTGTAAACCCACTTTTATAACTTTTACCTATAGGTAAGCCTTTAATAAGGCTCACCTATAGGTAGTGTAAATATCACCTAAACTTGCACCGTTTAGGAGATATTTACATTTCATGCAGCCAATGACGTTTCTTCAGAGCCCTGTGCTGTGACCGGCGGTGGGAGCGACGTCACATGGCTCCTGGCTAGTAGCATAGCCGTAGTCCACAGACCAGGAAGGAAGATGGCTGAAGATGAATGCGGCCTCCAGCGGGGACGACAAGGGCTTCGTTTGCAGGTAAGTGTCACATAATGTGCTAGTATGAGATGCATTCTAGCACATTATGCATTTACTTTGCAGGGAAGCAAAAGACAAAAAAAAAAGGAAGAGTTTATTTCTTCTTTAATATTTCAATTGTAGGCAGTACATAGTCAGGCTAGTTTCTTATCAGCGTGTTAGGCTGGCCATACATGGAGCAAAACTGTTTCCTGCAACCACGGGATTCCTCCACCTCCATCAACACAGACAGTGGTGATGTGGGAATCCCTCCTGTCTGCCATTGGCGAGACAGCCGCTAGCCATAATCATAGGTAAAACCCGGCATGCTGGTTGTTCCCAAGTTGTTCGATCGATCAACTTGGTACATTCAGCCTGCCCAATCATGGCCGGTACCTGCTGAACCAGCCGAGATTCAAGCTGTCTGTGGCTTGCCTTAGGTCAGTGTTAATGGGGTTATCCCTCCCGCAGAGCTATTGTGTTCTGCTGGTGGGGAGCCATCCCTGGCAGCAGAACACAATGATTACTGTTGCGAGCTATAGCCGACGGCACTAATCGTTCAGGAAAAACCTGGCAGGCTGGTTGTACACAAGTAGATTAATGCCAGGGTGGCCATACATGGATTGAAGTTCGGCTGGTCCCTGGTGAACTGGCCAAATTTCAACCCACGCATGGCCGGCTTTAGATATGTGAGTGTGTTGCAAAAGATTTAAAGTGACTGTAAAGTCTCCTTTTTTTTTTGCCTATTATAAGGAACAGGTTATACTTACCTGCCCTGTGCAAAATGGTTTTGCACAGGGCAGCCTGGATTCTCCTCTTCTAGGGTCCCTGGCCGGAGCTCCTGGTCCTGTTGAGTGCAGCTTGTTGCAGCTTGCTTTAGGGACACCCAAGCCGAGCTGCAGCTCTGTGTATCCATTCAGACACGGAACTGCCATTCGGCCCCGCCTTCTCTCTCTCCTGATTGGCTGAGTTTGATTGACAGATGAAGAAGCAAATGGTGCCGCTGCTGTGCCTCAGCCAATTAAGAGAGGAAGTCCCAGACGGCCAAGGCACTTGTGGACATCGCTGGATAGAGATGGGGCTCAGGTAAGTATTAGGATGGCTGAGGGAGGCTGCTGCACATGCATTCTATGCATTAGGACAAAAAAACCTGCTGACTTTACAACCCCTTTAATATAATGCCAAGGACATTGGAAGTAATGGATAAAGTATAAAATGTTCAAAATTTCTTTTTAAAAATGTATAATACTTTTTTATAAACATTTTATATTGTTATCAGCTGTCCAGGCTGCAGGGGTTGCAAATACAAAACTGTTACAAATCCATTGTTAAATGGGGACAACCTGAACTGGGGTAAAAAGTCTGTTAGGAAACATATCTATGTCAGTTATTCTCTTCCATTTATGGTTTAATCTTCTCTAAGTGGATGTAATTAATCCCTGTGCACACGGTGTAATTCTGTCTATACAGCGGAATCATTTTCACCCCACGGCACAATAGTTATGTGCTGACTAATAATATCCCACGCCGTTATCCTCTCTTTATACAATATTAGAGAAGATTAGCACCATCAGCACGTTCATGTACAGTAACAGAGAGCTGCCCATCCCACAGCTGCTGACTGTTTACCCTTATTTCTATAGAACCTTTGTCTGGGAGTAAATGGAAATATGTTGGTAGATATCACCTTTGGTACTGCTGAAGCTTGCCAAAAGCTAATCTGAAGTGGTTGTAAACCTCAGACATGAAATATGAACAAAGCATATCTCTCTATATTGTAGTGGTGTCTTCTGTCTGCTGCTTTTGTCCTTTGCTATCGGCATAAATCACTTCTGAGAATTTTTCCTGACACCGAGAGAAAAATGGTGACAGGGGAGGGATCACCAGCTTACTGACAGCCTCAGCTCTGTTCCTGTGTGCTGTTTGAAGAGGGGTGTGTCCCTTCCCTCCAATCAGCTCTCAGACCTCTCCTCACTGAGCTTTGCAGAGTGTAACTTCAGCTCTCCGCCTCCTTTTTTCTGAACCCTCAGACAAGCTTTATAATTCAACAGATGTAGAGGAGAGAGGGCTGCAGGGAGACAGGTTCACATTTTGTAGGACGATTTGTTTAATCACTGTGTATTACCTAGAGGCCAGTCACTTCACTGGATATATGTAAGGGTTTACAACCACTTTAATGGCTTTTTACAACCACCTGCATTGGGCAGTATTTCCCAATGCAGTCCCAAAGCAAGAACAAGACAATCTGAGTTTTACTCTATGGTTTCATTTCACACCAATGCACTACAGGTTGTATTTTTGTACGTTGTGACACACTAATGCAGGGATCCTCAAACTACGGCCCTCCGGCTGTTGCGGAACTACACATCCCATGAGGCATTATAAAACTCTTGACATTCACAGACATGACTAGGCATGATGGGAATTGTAGTTCCTGAACAACTGGAGGGCCAAAGTTTGAAGACCCCTGCACTAATGCATAACAATTACATATGGCTATGAAAACATTTTAACAATGCATCACAGCACATGGAAATGTTCATGCACGCCATTGCATGTTATGCATTCCTTAAAATTAGACTAAAGCTCAAACTTTTTTTTTTTTTTTGCCATATGTGTCTAGCCCATTGGGAAGATTCCCCTTCAATTCTCATAGCTACAACAGGAATTTTCTCCAAAGTGAGGAAAATCCCCTCTTAGAAAACTGTCACCAGTTTAGTGTGTCCATTGGAATATTTCATAGATTTCCCCACTATACCTGTTCTGGGGACAACTCAAAATTTGGGATTCTCTTTCACACCCGGTGTAATAATGGTCACCAGGACAAATGAAGAGGGTGAAAGTCTCTAACAGGAACAAAACCAGGTTTTCAGTTGCGCTGTAATGCACACCCACTGGTGTGAATGAGCCATGTAGACACATACAGCATTGCCATTAAGAAGCATGTATTCAGCCTACCTGGACTAGAGCTGAGGGGTGCTTTATATGGAATGTATAGTGGCTTATGTACATCATTTTTTACTTATTTTGGTCAGAACCAAATAACATTTACAAGATATATATTTTCTTATTCTTTTTTTTTCCAGATAAAACCTAAAATATACTTTTTCAATTTTAATAGTTTGCCTTTTTTTGGAGCTTTAGCCTATCTTTCATGCTTTCCATGCTCTCATTTTGATGACAAGCTGCTTACAAAGTTCACTAGTTTAAAGCAGAACTTAACCACTTAAGCCCCGGAAGATTTTACCCCCATTCCGACCAGGGGGTATTTTGCAATTCGGCACTGCGTGACTTTAACGGACAATTGCGCGGTCGTGCGACGCTGTACCTAAACTAATTTGGCGTCCTTTTTTTCCCACAAACAGAGCTTTCTTTTGGTGGTATTTGATCACCTGTGCGATTTTTTGATCACGCGCTATAAACAAAAAAAGAGCGTCAATTTTGCAAAAATAGCAATATTTTTCAAATTTTTTTATATGAAATTCCCCCCAAAAAAAATGTAAAAATCAAAATTTTTTAACATTTTCGGCCAATTTGTTTTATGCTACCTATGTTTGGTAAAAAAAATCGCAAAAAGCGTATTTTGATTGGTTTGCGCAAAAGTTATCGCGTTTACTAACAAATGGAAAGATTTGTGTCATTTTTGTTGTTTTTTTTTTTAACGCGTAATGGCGGCGATCAGCGATTTTTTTTGCGGTACTGCGACATTGCGGCGGACAGATCGGACCCTTGACTGACATTTTGACACTTTTGGGGTTACCAGTGACATTTCTACAGTAATCAGTGCTATATATATGCACTGTTACTGTAAAAATACACTGGTAGTGAAGGGGTTAACTTTATTTGGGAGGGAGGGAGGGGCTGTGTGTGTCCCTAGGGGCGTGCTTTCTACTGTGATTGGCTGTGGCTTGAGCTGTAAGGACACTGATCGACGGATCTACATAGTAGATCCATGTGATCAGTGTCTTTGCAGCGAGGAGAATGACAGGCAGCTTGTTTACACAAGCTGCCTGACATTCTCCCTCTCCCCCGCCGATCGCCGAGTGGCCGGCGGACATCGGGTCCACTGGTCACACGCGCGGGGGGGTCCGTGACCACGCAGGAGCGGGAGCGCGCCTCCGGGGGCGCGCGCTCGCTCCCTAGACCCTCACAAGCAAGCGACGTAGCCCTACGTTAGTTTGCCTGTGAGGGGCTGACCGCCGACGTAGATAGTCGTGCGGCAGTCGGCAAGTGGTTAAATGTATCTGACAAGCCAAAACCACAAACCAAAAAGGATATGTAATTCATTTTATAATATTTAAAGCAAACTCCCCCAACTATCCATGTCTCCATGCTATATTTTGCTGAGAAATCACTTTGAAAAACACCCCCTTGCAGCCATCTTGAGTAAGGGCATGTGATACATGTAGCATTTTACTTTCTGGAATCCAGCTGCTCTTAGGCCAGGCATGCAGGCAGGAGTGTGTGCAGAAACCAGAAAGTAACTGTAGAAATGTTATAAAGAAATTAAAACAAGTATTACATAGAAAGTTCACTATCTATTTACTAAGGCTAGAAGCATAAGGACTGAAATAGTTAATGTTGATTGAGAACGTAAAGTTCCACTTTAACCACTTGCCGACTGGCAGCAGTACATATACTGTGGCAGGTCGACTCTGTCCCGTGAAATGACGTAACTGTACGTTGCTTCGCAGGACCGCGAGTGGGGGCGTTCGCCACAGGGGAAGCTGCTGGGCACCCGTGATCGCTCCCCGTGGAGACAGAACGGCGGTCTGCCATTGTAAACACAACAAACCGCTGTTCTGTCAGCAATGAACACAGAGCTCCTGTGTTCCTCCTATTTAGGAACACAGGTTCCTGTGTTCATTCCATAAGTCCATCCCCGCACAGTTAGAAAGCATCCTCTAGGCACACATTTAACCCTTTGATCGCCCCTGGTATTAACCCCTTCCCTGCCAGTGTCATTATTACAGTGACAGTGCATATTTTTAGCACTGATTACTGTAGTAATGTCACTGGTCCCCCAAAAGTGTAAAAAATGTCAGTTAGGGGTCTGATCTGTCCGCCACAATGTCGCAGTCCCGCTAAAAATCGCAGATCACCGCCATTACTAGTAAAAAATAAATAAATAAAAAAAATTACATTAATCTTTCCCCTTGTTTGTAGATGCGATAACTTTTGTGCAAACCAACCAACATACACTCATTGGGATTGTGTTTACCAAAAATATGTAGCAGAATACAAATTGGCCTAAAATGATGAAAATATTTGATTTTATTTATTTTTTTTTTATATATTGGGAATGTTATATAGCAGAAAGTAAAAAATATTGGGTTTTTTTTGTCGTTCTTTTTTTGTTTATAGTGCAAAAAATAAAAAATCGCACAGGTGATAAAATACCACCAAAAGAAAGCTCTATTTGTGGGAGAAAAAGGACATTGATTTTATTTGGGTACAACGTCGCATGACAGCGCAATTGTCAGTCAAAATAACACAGTGCCAAATCGCAAAAAATGGTCTTTTCATTAAGGGGGGGAAAACTTCCGGTCCAGAAGTGGTTAAGTTCAAATTTACTTCTTCAAGTGAAGGTCTCATCTTATTGACCCATCCTCATTGGGTGGCTCAATTTCAATAAGCTTCAAAGCAAATGGGATCTTCCAGACTGTGTCTACAGTTAACCCACAATGATCTGAGAATTTCTTGAATCAAATAACTTTTAAAAACAAATTTCAATTGTTTCAAATATTATAAACTAAAAAAGAGCTAAGAAGACGAGCTCTGAGCTTATCAAATGCTATACAAATGTTTTATCCTAATTTGTAAATTCTGAACTAAAGAGTATCAGTTTTATCTGCCAATGTTGGTACATTTGGGGTCTCCATAATCACTTCTTTTAGCTGAATAATAGCAATCCTGTGCTATTTATATAGGCATACAATTCCATACATAACAGTTCAGTAACTACCCCCAACTTTTTCTTATACTTGAGTTAAAAAAAAAAAAATCTCCCAATGGGAGACTTCCCCTCCCTTACTGTCTTAGGCAGGCCATACACAATGCGAATTTCGAACGGAAATCCAAATCGCCAGTGAATTCGAGCGATTTTCGTATTGTTAGAGTGGTATGTGCGACATGCGATTTTCGTACGACAGCAGAAATCCACATAGCCAACATGTTGGGTTTTTCTGAGAAAATTGGACAAATTTCGTATCATTAGTGGTTGAGTAGTGCGATTCCACAGAACAACACACAACTGCGCATGATTCCTGAAAAGGTCGACCCGGAAGGAAAATACAACAGAAACACGAACGAGTGTTCGTCTGCAACATAACGGAATACATCAAATACTATAGGTTACAGCAAACTCTGCTGAGAGGCCAATATGTCTGCATGAAAAGTGGACTAAACAGAAAAGTATGTGTATTGCTAAATGACTTTTCACACCTTTCACACCTGAGAGTTTTTACAGTAGGGGAAGTGCCCAGTGGAGGTGTGGTTAAAAGGTCAAGACAACATTGCATCACTTCCTATACTTGCACAAGAAAATAGTGTTTGGTAGTAAGAATTTCGGATAACATTGATGGTATACTCGCATGATGTACACGAGTGCCCCTTGCGTTTATCGCACGATAAATCGATCTACATTCGCATCATGTGTGGCCTGCCTTAGTAATGATGGCCAACAGAATGACAAGTACCGGTAAGTGGAATTATTCCCAAAACTGACCCAGAAGGCAGCACCATATGACAAAGGTTTTAGCCCTTCCCAACTCTGTACAAAACTAAAAAAAAAAATCAAATATTAAAAAAAAAAAAAAAAAAAATGGAAAAATAATAAACAGAAGTGTAAGCAGAAATCTTTTTTTAGTAAGGAACAAAATTAGTAATTTCCTGTAGAAACTAGTAGTGGTGAAAGATCTGGAAAGAAGTGATAAGAGTCCTGTGGTAAGGGGGGGTTTACATGGCTACATAAATTATACAGAATATAGATGCTGATAATCAGATATTAGATGTTTGGTGCTGAAGATTTTCATGGCCCAGGGTCAATTCAATCTGCTGGGAGAATCTACATAAAGAAGGTACAGAAAACTTTGCAATTTGTATGGGTTTCTGAATTATTATTGTGTTATTGTCTAGCAGAAGTCGTGTAATCAGTCATACATTTGCTTCCTTAAACCTAATGTATAAAAAAACGAAATTTGCCATTTTAATTACCATCTTGGTCTGCTTCCCTACATGAAATAATTACTGTCAGTAATGACAAAAAAGGTCTAACTGCCGCTTCATGCCTAGGGACTAATACATTTTCTTTCTGAGTTATGAAGAGTGGACACCCTCAAAGCGCGTCAGTATTTTTAGAGGTCTTAATTTCAGGACTGCTTTTAACCATAAGACCATGCTGAATGGAGAACTTGGTGGACTTGGACTTTTTACTTTGCTTGTATTTCTTCTTGGTTTGTAAGTTTGCAAAGGATAATGCGCAAGGCTGGAGTGCCCTCTATTTTCAGTTTGTTTTTTTTTTACTGTGGGGATGTGTTTACACTTATAATAATGTGTATTGTACTTCATATGCTCGATGATGGCAAGTCTGCTAGTTAATTAGCTCAAGTTATTGAATCACTGTCATCTATCAGTTGCTAGTGGCAAAGTAGAATACTGTTTGTGTTGGTTGTTCTTTAGATATGGTAATTATATTTCTGTACACAATTTTATTTGCATATGATAATGTAATCAGGCACCTGACATGATGGGGTACTTATTCGGTGTGAGTTTGTTCAATAAATGTTCCAGATCTTATACAAGCTATTCTCGGCTAGTTTTGTATGGGGGCGGGTAGAATATCTGATATGTTCAAGACTGAAGGAAGCGGTATTCTGACGGAAGCACACAATCACATTGTGGGGTTGCAGTTCTGTTACTTTAACACAACATCTAGTTTGAGATGTTGATATGGCCTCTAAATTCTCCAGATCTCAATCCAATCAAGCATCTGTGGGATGTGCTGGAAAAACAAGCTTGATCCATGGAAGCCCCACCTCACAACATACAGAACATAACAGATCTGCTACTGACGGTTTGGTGTCAGATACCACAGCATACCTTAAACATACCTTTACCTGGAAAAATAAAGGTGACAGTGCTGTGTATGTACTTTTAATAATAATTCATCAATGACAACTGCTATATTCTTATCTGTCAGGTTGAGAGGGAGGTGATGCTGTACCACTTTTTTGGCCTATACATCCGATACCCAATGGTTATGCAACTTAGATCCATGCTATTTAATCAGTGGTCACTACTACGTTTTGGACTAACATCGATCTACTGTGGCAGTTCAGTAACCTGCCATTTTAATAACCTGTTACAGAGGAAGTAAACCCTCCTCTACAACCTTTACCTATAGGTAAGCCTATGATAAGGCTTACCTATAGGTACTGTAAATATCTCCTAAACATGTACCGTTTAGGAGATATTTACCTTACATGCAGCCAGTGACATCACTGGCGCATGCGCTCTGAAGGAACGGCCGCTGGTGCGCGGGAGTTACGTCACCGCGGCTCCGGCCAATCAGATGGCCGGATGCCGCGATCCCGGAAGACGGGCGACTGGACATGTCGCCCATCATAGAGGTGAGCGGATGGCACGGCGGGGGCTCGTTCTAAGGTAAATATTGCATAATGAGCTAGTATGCGATGCACACTAGCTCATTATGTGTTTCTCTTTCAGCTTGTAAAAAAAAAAATTGAACTGAGTTTACAACTTCTTTAAAGATAATATTTAGTGAAAATCCATTGTTATTAATATTGGGCCTTTCAGTTTCTCATATTCCCCTGTAGCCTCCATTCCCTGCATAAGGGATGGTGTTGGATTAGGTGCCTGACTGGTCGAGTGTTCAAACAAAATTATCTGACTATGTTTATCTCCCAAGGAAGCAGATTTATTATCTGAGAAATGCGTTAAGAAATGGCTTCATTCCTCTGCAAATATTGGCATGAAAATGTGAAGATAGTTAAACTTTAAAAACAATAGATCTAAAACATATGAGCTGAGCAGTAGGTTTTGGGACTATAGGAGGATATTGGGCTTGTAGTTATCTTTTTTAATGTTTTAATGTTAATGAGGATAAAAATCATTTTTTTTGCATACTTTGCGAGTGTGTTTTTGAATATTGGTACCTTTAAAGTCCTATTTTTTTTAGAAGCAAGTAGTGATGCTGCATTATCTTTTGCACACAATATGACAGCTCTATATGAATTAGGAAAGAGTATGATCAGAAGGAGGAGAGGTAGAATGACAACAGGAAGGAAAAGAATATCTGCAAAACACAATGACCTTATGTTTCCCATGCCCAGCATTGGGGCTACTGGAAAGGTGGCCTCATGTGCTAAAGGGCATGTCAAACCAAACTTTTTTCTGTAGTTTTGGATGGAGTGGCTTAGACCCCCTTACTATGTCATGAGATTCACTTCTCCAGATTTGTCCTGATGACCATTGTGGTGAAAGGAAGTGAGAGCAAATCAAAAATGTTACAGTTGCCACTGAAATAGGAGATGAGAGATAAGCTTCCAATGGGGACAACTGTGTAAGGGGAGATTTCCCACTTGCTCTGGGAAAGGTTCCTTGTACTCCTTTTTGTTCGAGACAGGACATGATGGAAGTATCCCCAATTAGACAACAAAGAAAAACCCAGACAGGCATTATAACTATTTAGTATTCCAGCTAAGGCTAAAAAAAGCAAGATTTGGCTTTAGATACATTTCAATAACACTATGAGGAATCATGTATTACCCTACTTATCCGAAAGTAAAGTTTCGGTTTTAGATTCTATGCCCCTCCCATCAGAGTTAGTTTCCTGCTTGATTGGCATGCGGGATCTTTAAAACTGGCCATAAAGGGTTCGATTTTTGTTTGAACGTTCGAAGGAAATTCTGAACAATCACTCATAATGGAGTCAATGAGTACTCTAAAATGAAAAAATACAGAGAGCGCACCAGCCTAGCGCATTACCTTTGTAACCATTTATTTTGATAAAAACATATACATCATACTCACAAAGGAGATGAAATGACAGGCAAAATAAAAATTGTAAATCCACCAGAAATCTCCACTGAGCATAATCCGCTGATGCAAACAGTAGTGGGATGTGTACCTCCAAATGTAGCTTACGTGTTTTGGGGGTGTCCCCCCCTTCCTCAGAGCTCTCCTTCCACCACTCAGATGCACTCACCAGAAGCCATATAGTAATATGCCTTGTATCCAATCCAACCGAGAGCTGGAAACCTGGTCTGTAGAACCAATCCCTCAGTCACCATGCGCTGGATACACTGCATAAAATGCTAACCAAACAGAGCCAAGAGTCTAGTATTTAATGGAATGCTTAAAAAGTACATGTATATAGATCAAACATGGCCATAAACTCACATTCAGTGAGTACTTGACGCCAGTGATAGGCGGATCCCTGTGAAAACATGTTTGTACAGGAAATGCGTTGGGAGGGGCCTACATGCTGGCGTCTTGACTGCCGTATCCCTGCTTCAGGATCGGCCGTCTCTCTATGTGAGTTTATTGCCATTTTTTGATCTACGTACATGTACTTTTTAAGCATTTTAATAAATATTACACTATAATAGGTGCTCTTTGCTCTGTTTGGTGAGCGTTTTATGCAGTGTATCCAGCGCATGGTGACTGAGGGATTGGTTCGATAGACCGGTTTTTCAGCTCTCGGTTGGATTGGGTACAAGGCATATTACTATATGGCTTCTGGTGAGTGCATCTGAGTGGTGGAAGGAGAGCTCACCCCAAGCAACTGCTTATTTCACGCGTGGTGTACCATTGTTTACTGCAATTTTTTTGCATAAGTCTGGTGAGTGTTCAGACACTGCACATATCATGCAAGTCTTACTCTGCTTTTAGGATTATGGACTATTATTTATATTTGGACTATTGATTTGGATCACAGATGTAGCACATTGTGTTTATCAATTCACTATTGTATATATATCAATAGTATTAGTGCTGCACATATTGTATACATTTATAAAGAGGTTATATATTCATCTTTCTTTGTGGCACTTGTTACAGATTCATAGCGCTCACTTTGCACGTGTTTTAGATTTTCTATTTTGGGTATATTTTAAGTTGAGCAGCTGTGATATTGTTATTATTATCTTACCATGGATATATTTGATGTTAGATCCCAACGACCAAAAATTTCAGAGGAAGTTTTTTCTATGGATTCAGATAAGGACAGTATACAGGGTCTATTTATTCAATTACGTAATTTGATTACCACAGAAATCAAGACTCACTGGGACATTTCCTTCCTTAATAAATATATTGAGGAAAATCCAGTTCCCAGGTCCCTGAGATGGGAATTCCCTTCTGCAATATATGCGGAAATGGGTGGTAATGATACTCAGTGGTTTAAGTATTTTAAACAATGCTGGAATTGATCTATTAAAGTTTCTAATTATAAGGAAAAAGAAAAAACTAGCACGCCTACACACTGACATTAAAGATAAGAGAGGCTTAAAAAGATAATGAAGAACACTGAAGTAGAACAGAAGTTTAAAAAACGAAATAAATATGTGAGAGATATCAGTGATTACAACAATGTTTTCAAATGGCAATCTTTTGCTTAGGATGTTTCCAATAACACAATGGTGTGTGATCAGGAATCTCAACAGGATGCAGCCACCAACAATACAATGACTAACCATCAAGGGTCGGATATAACCAGGGGAGGACTGGGCCAGGGGGCAGGGGGGCAATTGCCCCCCCGGGCCACTCTAATGCCCTGTAAAAAGACTGCACATGCCTTAAGGATTCCTGGTGAAGAGAATTAAAAATACCCCACCGCTAACCTACTGAGTGCGGGATGAAGACAAGGACAGAGCGCAGGCCTCCCCTCCAGCATGGATGGTGTAAACTGTGTCTGAGCAGAGGCCAGTTCCATGCACCACTGGAGAATCCCCCCCCCCCCCCGGCCAGCCCCGAGTTTGGTCAGTGAGTAGAGAGTACCTGGAGTGGAGCTTCAGCCTGGAATGGAGGTCAAGAGGAGGCCAGGAAGAGAGAGAGTAGGAGGGGGGGCCAAGTCGCTGCACCATGGGCCTCTGGTTTGTACTTGCCCCCCAGGCAGAAAGTTGCCAGTCTGCCCCTGGATATAACTCAACGACATAAAGAAAGGTTTATTAAGCCGAAGAGATTTAATAAGAAATCTAAGAAGGGGATTCCCCCCGAGGGACCATCATTATATGGGTGATAGGAACTTTCAGATAGGAATCGATTACTCTATTCCCATCTATAATAGATATAATGTCCTTGGCAAAGGTTATGACCAACCGTATAACGGTAGACATAACGGTCGAGTAACCCATAACAACGGAGGCCCTCACAATGGATGTCCTAACCATAATTTTAACACCCAGAATCTAGCTATCTACCATCCCCCATATAGTAATTCCCCCAGGGGCCCGAATAGATTGAATGGCAATAATCGTTACAATAATTATACACATTCGCCTTATAGACAACCATCTCATAACCCCCCTGGGAGGTGGAAATAGGGGAAACCAAAGGATGAAGAATCAGTATAACAATTATGTGTACTCTCCACATAGACCACCAACAAAGGGACTTCAGGTTATAGTCATCATCCCCAACAATCTTTTTACCGGGGTCCTCCCAGATATGATTACTACTCCCAACCACCCCATACCCTGTACCCTCTAGACAAGATGTGAATGTTGATAATTTTTTAGAGGAGAGCCGATCCCGCAAAAGAAGTATATATATATATATATACAGTGGGTACGGAAAGTATTCAGACCCCCTTAAATTTTTCACTCTTTGTTATATTGCAGCCATTTGCTAAAATCATTTAAGTTCATTCTTCTTCCTCATGAATGTACACATAGCACCCCATACTGACAGAAAAACACAGAATTGTTGACATTGTTGCAGATTTATTAAAAAAGAAAAACTGAAATATCACATGGTCCTAAGTATTCAGACCCTTTGCTGTGACACTCATATATTTAACTCAGGTGCTTTCCATTTCTTCTGATCATCCTTGAGATGGTTCTACACCTTCATTTGAGTCCAGCTGTGTTTGATTATACTGATTGGACTTGATTAGGAAAGCCACACACCTGTCTATATAAGACCTTCCAGATCACAATGCATGTCAGAGCAAATGAGAATCATGAGGTCAAAGGAACTGCCTGAAGAGCTCAGAGACAGAATTGTGGCAAGGCACAGATCTGGCCAAGGTTACAAAAAGATTTCTGCTGCACTTAAGGTTCCTAAGAGCACAGTGGCCTCCATAATCCTCAAATGGAAGACGTTTGGGACGACCAGAACCCTTCCTAGAGCTGGCCGCCCGGCCAAACTGAGCTATCGGGGGAGAAGAGCCTTGGTGAGAGAGGTAAAGAAGAACCCAAAGATCACTGTGGCTGAGCTCCAGAGATGCAGTCAGGAGATGGGAGAAAGTTGTAGAAAGTCAACCATCACTGCAGCCCTCCACCAGTCGGGGCTTTATGGCAGAGTGGCCCGACGGAAGCCTCTCCTCAGTGTAAGACACATGAAAGCCTGCATAGAGTTTGCTAAAAAAACACCTGAAGGACTCCAAGATGGTGAGAAATAAGATTCTCTGGTCTGATGAGACCAAAATAGAACTTTTTGGCCTTAATTCTAAGCGGTATGTGTGGAGAAAACCAGGCACTGCTCATCACCTGTCCAATACAGTCCCAACAGTGAAGCATGGTGGTGGCAGCATCATGCTGTGGGGGTGTTTTTCAGCTGCAGGGACAGGACGACTGGTTGCAATCGAGGGAAAGATGAATGCGGCCAAGTACAGGGATATCCTGGACAAAAACCTTCTCCAGAGTGCTCTGGACCTCAAACTGGGCCGAAGGTTTACCTTCCAACAAGACAATGACCCTAAGCACACAGCTAAAATAACGAAGGAGTGGCTTCACAACAACTCCGTGACTGTTCTTGAATGGCCCAGCCAGAGCCCTCACTTAAACCCAATTGAGCATCTCTGGAGAGACCTAAAAATGGCTGTCCACCAACGTTTACCATCCAACCTGACAGAACTGGAGAGGATCTGCAAGGAGGAATGGCAGAGGATCCCCAAATCCAGGTGTGAAAGACTTGTTGCATCTTTCCCAAAAAGACTCCTGGCTGTATTAGATCAAAAGGGGGCTTCTACTAAATACTGAGCAAAGGGTCTGAATACTTAGGACCATGTGATATTTCAGTTTTTCTTTTTTAATAAATCTGCAACAATGTCAACAATTCTGTGTTTTTCTGTCAGTATGGGGTGCTATGTGTACATTCATGAGGAAGAAGAATGAACTTAAATGATTTTAGCAAATGGCTGCAATATAACAAAGAGTGAAAAATTTAAGGGGGTCTGACTACTTTCCGTACCCACTGTATATATATAGGAGTAAAAGGATACAGAGACCACAAAAAAGGAAAGATGTAGCAGACAGTGGGGTGTTTAACCTTGGTAAGGCTACACTCTCGGCAGAGGAAACTCTGTTAAACAAGGGTTTGAAGTTTGCCCCTCAGGCCAAGCTTAACAAATCTCAATCCTACAGTATATAGATATACTTTGTACATAAGTTTGTCAGAAAGGTATCCCTTAACCACTTGCCGACCGCCGCACGACTATATACTGCCGCGGTCAGCCCCTCACAGGCAGAGTGACGTATCGGTACGTCACTAGCCTGGGAGGGTCTGGGGAGCGAGCGCGCGCCGCCGGCGGTGCGCTCCCGCTCCCGCGTGGTCACGCACCCCCCCGCGCGTGTGACCAGCGGACCCGATGTCCGCCGGTCACTCTGCGATCGGCGGGGGAGAGGGAGAAAGGCAGGCAGCTTGTGTAAACAAGCTGCCTGTCAGTTCTCCCTGTGTAGAGACACTGATCACACGGATTTACTATGTAGAACCGTTGATCAGTGTAACTACACCTCAAGCCACAGCCAATCACAGTTAGAATCACGCCCCTAGGGACACACACAGCCCCTCCCTCTCAAATAAAGTTAACCCCTTCACTGCCAGTGTATTTTTACAGTAACAGTGCATATATATAGCACTGATTACTGTAGAAATGTCACTGGTAACCCCAAAAGTGTCAAAAATATCAGTCAAGGGTCCGATCTGTCCGCCGCAATGTCGCAGTACCGCAAAAAAATCGCAGATCGCCGCCATTACGCGTTAAAAAAAAAACAACAAAAATGACAAAA
Source organism: Pelophylax lessonae (assembly GCF_965119305.1). Taxonomy (NCBI): domain Eukaryota; kingdom Metazoa; phylum Chordata; class Amphibia; order Anura; family Ranidae; genus Pelophylax; species Pelophylax lessonae. The sequence continues at coordinate 174,989,201 of NC_138780.1, forward strand.
ATCTTTCCCTTTGTTAGTAAATGCGATAACTTTTGCGCAAACCAATCAAAATACGCTTTTTGCGATTTTTTTTACCAAACATATGTAGCATAAAACAAATTGGCCGAAAATGTTAAAAAATTTTGATTTTTACTTTTTTTTTTTTTGGGAGTTTCATATAAAAAAATGTGAAAAATATTGTTGTTTTTGCAAAATTGACGCTCTTTTTTTGTTTATAGCGCGTGATCAAAAAATCGCACAGGTGATCAAATACCACCAAAAGAAAGCTCTGTTTGTGGGAAAAGAAGGATGTCAAATTTGTTTAGGTACAGCGTCGCACGACCGCGCAATTGTCCGTTAAAGTCACGCAGTGCCGAATCCAAAATACCCCCTGGTCAGGAAGGGGGTAAAATCTTCCGGGGCTTAAGTGGTTAAGAAATATTGTGCGCAGAACCCTATTGTAAGAAATACATCTTCAACGTTTAAGAGCTCTGGTTTAGGAAATGCCTCACTTTTTATGTCAAGTAGCCCCCATATTAATATTTTTAAGGACATGGTCATCAAGGACCTGGGAAAATTGAAGGTAAAAACACTAAGGAATAATAGAAATGTTGAAAATAGCATTAAGTCCTTACTCGATAAAAAGAATCTTGTCATCAGGCCTGCTGATAAGGGAGGTGGTGTAGTAGTCCTGGATAAAACAGAGTATATTATCGAATGCTGTCAGCTACTCAACAATCAAGATATATATATTGAGCTCCCCCATGATCCTATCAGAAGATACAAACTTAATTTAAAACAACTGATTAGTGCAGGGTATGAAAGAGGGATCCGTAATAAAAAAGAAACAGATTTTCTTTGCCCATCAGCACCCAGATTACCGGTGTTTTATGGGCCATACACACTATAAGATTTTCTGAAGACTTTTTCCTTTAGATTTACCAAAACCATGTAATATGAGGTCAAACCTAAACACTTTCAATTTGTATGCAATCTGGCAGGCCCTTGCACTACATAGAAAAGGTAAATCTGAAGGAAAAATTCTTCAGAAAATCTTATAGTGTGTATGGCCCTTTATTGTCTGCCCAAGATTCATATACTGTAAGTCTAACACAACCTCCTGGCAGACCTATAGTGAGTTGTATTAATTCTTTACTCTTGGCGAATATTTGGATTTCTTTTTTCAACCTTTGGTATTGTCCACTTCTTCTTTTCTTAAGGACACAAAACAAGTCCTAAAATGATTTGAGGCATCCACCTTTATGGTCACAGCAGACATGGCTGCTTTTAAATAGTAACATTGCTCACCATGATGGTTTGGAAGTGATCAGGTTTTTAATAAGACATGGTAGAGGATATTCTAGTAGAGCAATGATTGTCCCTTATTGAACTGTTGAATTTTGCGATGTCACATAAATACTTCAATAGTACATTTTTCCTCCAAATCAAAGGAGTAGCTATGGAGGCCAAGTTTGCCCCCAGCTTGGCCAATCTTTTTATGGCCAGATGGGAAGAGGACATCATCTATGCCAGGGACTGGCGGGAACTCATGTTCTACCGTAGGTACATTGATGATGTCCTCTGCCTATGGAAGGGGGATACGTTTTCATTGAACAACTTTATGAGTACCTTAAACAATAACACACTCAACATAAAATTGACTCACACCTGTAGTCAGGTGGAAATACATTTTTTGGATCTTACCTTAATGAACAAGGGTTAATCCATTAGCACCAAGTCCTTTTTCAAACCCACAGACAGAAATTAGTATATCCCACTAAAAATTTGTCACCATCCAAACATGTTAAAGAACAATCCTGAGGGCCATTTTAATAGAATGAGACGCAACTGTTCTAATGAAGCAGATTTTTGAGATATTGATGTCTAGGTTCGTCGAAAAAGGACCGTATTTTGGAGGACTCACTACAGACAGGGGCAGGCATAGAAAAGGAGGATTTAGTTGGGGCCAGGGACCCTCCCAAGAATGGTTTTTGCCCTTTTATTACCATATATTCTACACAATATTTTCAAATAAAGAAGACACTTAAAAAGCATTGGGGAGTTTAGAGAAATTATTCTGTTCTCAATTCCATTCCACCCGCTCAACCCCAGGTGGTGTTCAGGAAGATCCCAAACTTAAGGGATAAGTTGGCAACAAATATAGTTAAGTGGCGGCTGGTGCTCCCCGAACCACACCAGGCCGCACACCATACCACCCCCCCCCCTTTCGCCGGCTCACTCACCCTGCCTGAATATGTGGAGGGAGGGCAGGCAGCAGCACTTGGTGGCAGCAGCTTCAGCTTCGGCTTCTTCCCCCTGTCTTCTGCGTCTCCTCCCTCCTCCTCCAGACTCGCTCCAGACCCGCTTCCTGATTGGCCAGGAGGAGGACCCCTGTGACAACAGAGAATATTCATTCGCTATTGTGACACAACTGGGTGGGCGCAGGGCACAGTGCTCTGTGCCCCGAGCCCACCCTTTTTTTTAGCCTATTAGAGCCTCTGGCTCTAATAACATGCTAAAAAAAAAAAAAAAATCCCCATTGAACTTCATGCGTCCAGCGCCCCGCAAGTAGATTAGGGGGCCGGATGCATGGATGGGGGGGTGGCGCCCCTGCACCCCCAATGCACCAGCCGCCACTGATATAGTTGATCCCCCCACTAGAACTTCATTCTTCATGGACATGAACGTTTTTTTCTCCTGCAGAAAGTGTGTTATCTGCAGAGAAACTAGAACTACCACACGTAAATATATGTCAATACCACACATAAAATCTACCCAGTAAACGCCTTCATCACCTGTAATACTAGATATGTTGTATACATGTTGGAATGTCCCTGCCGGAAGCCATATATAGGGAGAACTATCTCCGTGACCGTCTAAGGGAACATGTATACAACAAAAAAAAGAGGTTTCAGGGACCATCCTTTGTCTGCCCATTTCAGGAGATTTCATAGAAGGGATGCAAGCATGCTTAAGTTTGTTGCTATTGATATAGTGGAACATCATTGGACAGGCGGTCTCTCTATGTGAGTTTATGGCCATTTTTTGATCTATGTACATGTATTTTTTAAGCATCAATTCAGGTACTACACTATATAAGTATTCTTGGCTCCGTTTGGTGAGCGTTTTATGCAGTGTATCCAGTGCATGGTGACTGAGGGATTGGTTCTACAGATCAGGCCAGGTTTCCAACTCTCAGCTGGATTGGATACAAGGCACATTACTATATGGCTTCTGGTGAGTGTATCTGAATGGTAGAGGGAGAGCACACTGCAAGCGACTGCTTTATTCACTCGTGGTGTACCATTGTTTACTGCAATTTTTTTGCATAAGTCTGGTGTGTGTTCAGACACTTTGCATATATCACGGGAGTTTTACTCTGCTTTTAGGATTATAGACTATTATTTATATTTGGACTACTGATTTGGATCGTGGATATAGCACATCGTGTTTATCACTTCACTATTGTATATATATCAATAGTATTAGCGCTGCATGTATTATTGTATACATATGATTGAACAGGATTGTCAATTTGTCCCCATTAACCATTAGAAAATCGAATGAACCTTTCAAAAATACATTTTTTTCTAAGGCCTCTTGCACACTGCAGTTTGAAAAAGCTCAGTACAGAGTTTTTTTTTTTTTTACTGAACTAAAATGTAGCCCATTACTTAAAATATGCCTGTGCACACAGGCAGATAAAGAAGCGCCGACTATTCCTCAGTAAAAAAAAAAAAAACAAATCTGCACCTTTCGTAGTTGACAATCAACATTCAGACCCAGATGGCAGGTACCTGTTCCTCTCTGGTACATTGTACGGACGTCCAACCACATTAGCGAATGTATATTTCCCAAATAAGGCACATGTGTCCTTTTGCTCAAGAATTATTGATGAGTTGAAAAGTTTTGCCAGAGGTTGTATCATTTTAGGTGGAGACTTTAATGTCCCCCTAAACCCCCTCCAGGACACATCCTCAGGACATTCATGTATTAAATACCAATCACTAAAAAAAATCAAAAATGCACTAAGATCACTGAATCTGGTGGATTTATGGAGATCGCTACACCCGGACGACAGGGATTTCACCTTCTACTCGGCGCCACACAATAGATACACAAGAATAGACCACTTGTTCATTACTCAGAGGGACCTTCCCAATCTTCTGGATGCTAATATAGGGGTCATCTCTTCATCTGACCACGCTCCGATATCGCTCTCTCTCTCCTCAACCACACATTGCAAACCAGTATTCAATTGGAGATTAAACCCCTCTCTCTTGATAGACCCTAAAATACAAAATGAAATTCAAACAACAATCACAAATTACTTCAATGAAAACAAATCCCCTGATATATCTCCCATGACCTTGTGGGAAGCCCACAAATGTGTGGTGAGAGGTGAATTTATTAAATATGGGGCCAGGAGAAAGAGAGAGAAGGAGCAACAGATGCATGACCTGATCACAAAAATCTCGACCCTTGAGGCTCAACACAAAATGTCATTAACCAAAGAACACCACCAAGAACTATTATCTCTTAGGAAATCCTTATCCGAAATCTTAAATAACAAAATAAAAAGATCCCTTTTTTTTAAAAAGGCAATATACTACGAATTTGGGGATAAAGGAAGCAAATACCTAGCAAGGGCGTTAAAAGACACACAAGCCTCCACACATATCATGTCACTAAAGGACAACTCTAATAAACTAACACACGACTCGAGAAAAATAGCGGATTCCTTCCGATCTTTCTATGAGAAGCTTTACAATCTGCCCCCTCAGAACAGACCCAGCGACCTCATAGGTTCCAGACTTTCAATTATGAAACAATATATTGTTGACAGTGGCCTTCCCCAGATTTCAGACGGGGACGTAGAGGCATTAGAAAAAGAAATTTCCCCAGAAGAAACCAAATTGGCAATCCTAGACCTTAAAAATGGGAAGAGCCCTGGTCCAGATGGACTAACGTCTCAATATTACAAGATGTTTGAAGCATCTTTGACCGCCCCCTTGACAAACGCACTGAACATACTAACCAAACAGCATAAGCCATCACATGATTTTTTGACTGCTCACATCACAGTGATCCCGAAAGCGGATAAAGATCCGACTACCTGCGCCAGCTATAGACCGATATCCTTACTAAATCTGGATGTAAAGCTGTTAGCGAAAATCTTGGCAAACAGGTTGAGACCACTATTACAACAGGTTATGGGCCCTGAACAGGTAGGCTTTATGCCAGGACGTGAGGCTAGGGATAATACTATCAGATCCCTGAATTTAATACACGGAGCCCATAAATTAGGAATCGAAGGTCTGCTAATTTCAACCGACGCAGAAAAGGCTTTCGATAGAGTGGCTTGGGACTATCTGTTGATGATATGCGAACACGTAGGACTGAGAGGCCATATGTTATCTTGGATAAGATCCCTTTACTCTAACCCCACAGCCAAAGTAAAGGTGAATAACATCCTTTCCGCCCCTATTCATCTAAAGAATGGAACTAGACAAGGCTGTCCTCTGTCGCCCATCCTCTTTATATTGGCACTAGAACCATTAATTAGGCATATTAATAGAGATACGGATGTACATGGTTTCACCATTAAAGACAGAGAATTCAAAATTTCTGCTTATGCAGACGATCTCCTCTTCTATATATCACAGCCACATATCTCCATTCCAAAATTGAACTTACATTTCCGCACCTTCAGATACTTATCGAACTTTAAAATCAATCACTCCAAATCAGAAGCCATGGACATTTCACTCCCCGACAAAATAAAACAATTAACTAAATCTAATTGCCCCTACAAATGGGATTCGACCTCACTTAAATATTTAGGTATCAAACTTACTCCAACTCTAGATGCCCTCTATGAGACTAATTTTATTCCAATCCTAAAAAATATCACCAACGACCTGAGTAAATGGGATATCAAACACTTCTCGTGGTTCGGCAGAGTAGCCATCTTAAAGATGGTCATCCTGCCTAGACTACTTTATCTTTTTCATGCTTTACCCATCACAATACCTTCCTCCTTTTTCAGGAAACTGACGACTATTCAAAGGAAATTTATATGGGCCAACAAAAGGCCTAGGATACAACTGAAGTACTTGCAACTACCCAAGTTCAATGGGGGTATGGGGGTACCGGATTATTATAAATATTACCAAGCCACTCACCTCACTAGAGCGATCGACTGGCACTGCCATTCAAGTCAAAAGGATTGGGTGGCCTTGGAGAGGCATTGCTCTCGGTACCTTACTCAATTCCTGCTATGGACGGACCCACACAACTTCCCTCCTGAAGTGAGACACCATCCCCTAATTAACACCACCCTCACCATTTATCACAAGCTGGCGAAGTCACACAATATATCCACTAACCCGAGCCCTCTAACCCCGGTTTCCCACAATCCAGACTTTGTTCCGGGTCTCAATATAACATGCTCTGCTGACCATCCCTTGCTCATTAAACACTGCATTCGTGATCAAAAAATCCTATCTCTTCATGACCTAAACAACCTAAAACCCCAAAACATCTTTATGAACCAATGGAATTATATCCAGCTGCATAGCTTTGTTCAAAATATTAAAAAGAAAACTCCGTGGGCTAGACAACTAACTGCTTTTGAGAGGATATGTGAGAGACAGACCCCAATATCGAAAACGACATCGATGACCTATCAGTGGCTTATAGCCCCGTCGTCTAATTTTGTCGATAAATATAAGAAATTATGGGAACACGAGTTATCACGCAAAATCTCTGACGGGGAATGGGAGAAAGCCTGTGTATTTACACACAAATGCTCTTTGAGCACAAAAACTCAAGAAACATCATATAAAATCCGCACGCAATTGTACATAACCCCTGCGAAGATGAAGGCATGGTCTCCACAGTATTCTGGAAGTTGTTGGAGGTGTCTAGCTCACACAGGCACTTTTCTACATATTTGGTGGAACTGTGACCTAATCAAAACTTTTTGGAATAAAATTGTGCTTTTGATCAAACTTGTCACTGGTTCCACCCTAGAATTTAATGCAGCAAGTTGTCTATTACACATCAACAAACTCTCATATAGGTCATACAAAAAATCCCTAACGAGACATTTACTCAACGCGGCCAAATCTCTCATACCTGTATATTGGAACTCCAAATCCGTTCCCACGACTAAGAACTGGGTAGACAAGGTAACTTCCACATATGAGATGGAGGAAACTCTGGCCATCAAAAAAGAAAATAGTGGACCTTTCCATAACATGTGGAGACCATGGTTGATATTCACTCTTTCCCCGGATTTCAAAAAACTGATTGAGGATTAGTAATCTCATAACCAACTTTCATACCCCACCAGGACCTTCTGTTTACATTTCTAAAATGAGCTATCTGATCAAGTACCACCTGTCAATAATACTCCATCACCTCCCCCTCCCCCTCTCCCCTCTCTTGTTTCCATTTCCTTTTTCTTTCCCTTTATTCTTCTTCTTCTATAATTCTTATCTTCGCTTCCTTCACGGCCCCCTAGTGGCCCTCATTGAGGCAGGCACTTATCTTTCGGTCCTGCCTCTTTTGAGAGAGGGTATCGTGTTCGAATACCCTCATTGTACCTCTTGAGCTGATGTAGATATTTAATGTTGTTGCACTAATTTTTGATTCAACATTACTTGATGTCATAATTTATGTACATGTTGTACAGTTATACCATTTGTCTTATTGCTATTGTTAATGCTGTACATGTTTATTACAGTTGTTCAATAAAGCTTTTATTGAAAAAAAAAAAAAAAAAAAAAGGAAAATTTATGGTCCCGATCAGTTTTTTTGTGCCAGTAAGTGCAAATGCTTACAAATATGCGCATGTGAGCAGAAATATTAATGAATTTTCCCTAGGAAGGTATGGTGTGCACAAATGTGCAAATACGCATATACGTGCAAATACGCACATAAATACACACAAATTCACGCAAAACAAATACCTAAAATTATATCCAAAAAAGCAAAAGCTGAAACATCAGTACAGTGTGCAAGAGGCCTAAATAAGATTGTGTATAGCCAGCTTACTTTGTTTGGGGTTTAATTATAAAGCAGAGAATGTGACTTTTACAAACAATCTCTGATGGAGAACAATTCAGGTCCATGCATTTTAAACAAGGTTGACCAATTCTCCACCAGTGAACGTTTGTGAAAGTCACATTCCATCTATGCCTATAAAAAAACAAAAAAGACAATTGTCTTATGCAGGAAATTTTCAATAAATAGCTCTATCATAACTTTCACTCTGCTTAAAGACAACACAGATGTATGATCTGAATCATTGGAAACACAGCCCATGCCAACAACGCCTCCTCTTTCGTCATAGCTGGCTGCACTCCAATGCATCATTGCGTATTTCACCTTGTTAGCAACAAACAAGAGTTTGTATATGTTTCTACCGGATGAAGTCCCTCAGATAGTTACAGTCAGAATCAAATATTAAATCTTTGTATATACTGTATTTACCAGATGATATTTAAAATGTGAGCGAATGGTTCCTCTTTTTGGTCAGTGGCTCCTATTTTGGGTCAGTGATGCTCTTCTTTGGCAAGTTTTGTATGTCTTAGTAAAAGAGATCTGAAGGATTGACCAATGTTATCTACTTCAGCTCTGAAAGATTTTACCTCCTTCATGGCCAGGTAATTTTTTTCTATTCTGCACTGCGCTACTTTAACTAGCAATTGCGGGGTTATGCAGTGATATTCGCAAACAAAATTTATAACATTTTTTTTTTTAACCACAGATTGAGCTTTCTTTTGGTGGTATTTGATCACCTCTGTGTTTTTTATTTTTTTGCGCTATAAACGAAAAAATGCATACAATTTGAATAAATAAATACATTTATTACGGTTATAAGACCTATCCAATAAAAAATAAAAAAATAAAAATTCTTATTTCTTCATACATTTAGGCAAAAATGTACTCTGAAACATGTCTTTGGTAAAAAAAAAAAATATATAAAACTCGATTCGTGTATATTGATTTTTTTATTTTTAATATTTACTTTATTTTTATATAAAATATTTAAAAAAACAAATACTTAATTGGGGTACATTCCACCCTGTACTGCAACACAGCGGTATGATGCTTAACATGATGTGCGGAAGTTCCTCGAAACACCACATCATGCAAGATGCCCCTTACCCCAAAATGCATACAATTTGATATAAATAAATAAATAAATAAATAAATACATTTTTTACGGTTAGAAGACCTATCCAATTAAAAAAAAAAAAAAAATCTTATTTCTTCATACATTTAGGCAAAAATGTACTCTGAAACATGTCTTTGGTAAAACAATAAAAAATCTTGATTCGTGTATATTGATTTTTTTTTTAAATATTTACTTTATTTTTATATAAAATATATAAAAAAACAAATACTTAATTGGGGTACATTCCACCCTGTACTGCAACACAGCGGTATGATGCTTAACGTGATGTGCGGAAGTTCCTCGAAACACCACATCATGCTAGATGCCACTTACCCCAAAATGCATACAATTTGAAATAAATAAATACATTTTTTACGGTTAGAAGACCTATTCAATAAAAAAAAAAAAAAAAATCTTATTTCTTCATACATTTAGGCAAAAATGTACTCTGAAACATGTCTTTGCTAAAAAAAAAAAAAAAAAAATCTTGATTCGTGTATATTGATTTTTTTTTTAAATATTTACTTTATTTTTATATAAAATATATAAAAAACAAATACTTAATCGGGGTACATTCCACCCAGTACTGCGACACAGCGGTATGATGCCTAACGTAATGTGTGGAAGTTCCTCGAAACACCACATCATGCAAGACGCCACTTACCCCAAAAGCATTACCCATACTGAAATCAAAGCATGCAAAACATGGTACTATACAATTCAATAGGCAGCGGGTGTGATGGGAAGGAAGTGGTAAAGAGGGATAGGGGAGGAGAAAAGAGTTGACAGGCTCAAAGCTTTAAGGAAAGGATGAAGTAAGTGTATATTGATTGGTTTGATTGAAAGTTATACCATCTACAAACTATGGGATATATACTGGAATTTTTATTTTTTCATACTAGTAATGGCAGCCATCAGCGACTTCTAGCGGGATGGCGGGCAATCTGACACTAAGTGGAAACTGTCTAGCTGCTTTTACTAAGGAATGTGCCGGTTTTTATTCCCTGCTTTGTAGGGAAACAGAAACTGGTACTTTGCTGCTGTCAGAAGAGTACTTTGTCCTGTTTACATACACAAAGCTCTCCCTGGCACTCCGGCAATCGCCGGGTCCCGGCCATAAACCATTGGCCGAGAACCAGTGATCGGCATGTGCTGGAGCTCAGTGACAGCACAGCCGCACAGGCGCTACCTGAAAATGCAGAATCAGGTATATATACCTGATTCTGCGCAGCTGGCCCACACTGTAGCAGTAAAACTATAGTGCGCAGTCAGCAGGTGCTTATAGACTGGTCAGCCATAACGTCATGAGCACCCACCATACCCTGTCAAGGCATTGACTCCACTAGACCTCTGAAGGTATGCTGCGGTGTCTGGCGCAAAGCTGTCAGTAGCAGATCCTATAAGTCCTCTAAGTTGCAAGGCAGGAGGTCCATATAGATTGGCCTTGTTTTTCCAGTACATCCCACAGATGCTCGATTGGATTGAGATCTGGATATTTTGGAGGCTCCAAAATTTGAATTTATTGTTGTGTTCCTCAAACCATTCTTGCTCTGTGGTCCAGTTCTGATGCTCATGTGCTCATTGTAGGTGGACATGAGTCAAGTATGGGCACCCTGACCAGTATGCGGCTATGCAGCCCCATACCCAACAAACTGTGATGCACTCAGGGGCTGACTGGCAACTTTCGGCCCAGGGGGCAAGTAGAAACCAGAGGCCCATGGTGCAGCGACTCGGCCCCCTTCCCACTCTCCCTATTCCCATACTCCTCCTGACCCCCATTCCAAGCTGAAGCCCTGCGCCAGGTACTCTCTACTTACCGGCTGAATCCAGGTCCCCTACTTGGCCAGCAGAGGGCAGTAAGGGAGAGCTGGGACAGCTCGGTCGGGGCTGGCCAGGTGAGAAGAGTCTCCAGTGGGGCATGGAACTGGCCTCTGCTCAGACACAGTTTACACCATCCATGCTGGGGGGGGAGTCCTGCGCTCAGTCCTTGTCTTCATCCCACATTCAATAGGTCAGTGCCAGGGACATGCTGAACCCGTATCTACAAAGCACAAGTCAGGTCTTCCATAATCAGATCTCTATTGAATTACAGTTGAAACAGCCAAAGCTGAAGGAATAATGGAAAATCCACTTTTACCAGTAATTCGGCAGAGTGGACCTTCGTTATTCTCCCTGCTAGGTGATGAGGAGGGACAGACTGGCAACTTTTGGCCCAGGGGGCAAGTAGAAACCAGAGGCCCATGGTGCAGCAACTCGGCCCCCCTCTCACTCTCCCTATTCCCATCCTCCTCCTGACCCCCATTCCAAGCTGAAGACCTGCTCCAGATACTCTCTACTTACCGGCTGAATCTGGGTTAGGGGGAGCTGGGACAGCTCAGTCAGGCCTGGCCGGGGGAGGAGAGTCTCATGGAACTGGCCTCTGCTCGGACACAGTTTACACTATCCATGCGGGGGGGGGGGGGCTGTGCTCTGTCCTTGTCTTCATCCCGCACTCAATATGTCAGTGGTGGGGACTTTTTACTTCTCTTCACCAGGAATCCTTTAGGTATGTCTGTGGCAGAAGCAGTGCAGTCTTTTTATGGGGCATAAGAGCGGCTCAGGGGGCATTTGCCCCCCTGGCCCAGTCCTCCCCTGAATGCACTGTGTGTTACCTTTCTATCAAAAGCTGCATTAACTTTTTCAGCAACTGAGCTACACCTATTTGATTGGACTACATGGTCAGCCTTCACTTTCCACGTGCATCATTGAGCCTTGGCTGCTCATGACCCTGTGGATGGTTCATCAGTTTTCCTTCCTTAGACCACTTCTGGTATCTCCTGACCACTCCAGTCTGGGAACATTCCACAAGAGCTGCAGTTTTGGAGATGCTCTAACCCAGTCGTCCAGCCTTTACAATTCGACTCTTGTCAAAGTCAATCAAATCTTTACGCCTGCCCATTTTTTCAGCTTTCAGCACCCCAGCTTCATGTTCACTTGCTGCCTCATAAATCTCATCCACTTGCAGATGCCATTGTAACAAGATAATCAATGTTATTCATTTTACATGTCAGTGATCATAATGTTGTGGCTGATCAGTGTATAGCCCCAGTGAGTATTGCACAAGAGTTTGCAAACAGTGGGGGGGCTTTTACTGATCAATCTGGGCGATAGGACAATTGAAAGTAAAACCTGTGGAATGACAACGGGACAGTAAACCTACAGGACAAGAATTGACATCAGTGGCCCATTTACACCATTCAAATGCAGTGCCTTGTGGGAGTGCATACATTATAACACAGTTAAATGGAACACATGGTAATGTGCTAAAAGGTGAGTTTTACAAAAAGGAGTGGGTTTGGTACTGTTCTATTCATGTTCCACCCTCCAAGTACTGCAATAGGGGCAGTAACTGGGGATGTTGCAGCAGGAGAGAGTTTCTCAAAGGCATGCAAAGTGCCCGATGTCTCCACACGTGCCCCCCTCTTGTTGCCTCACTCACAAGAGATATCTCCCCTCAAAGGGGGTATCTAGCATCCGCAGCTCCACCTGGCTATATATATATATCCAGGGCCACCCCTAGGGTATTCCTCCTTGGTGTTACTCGTTCTCCCCAACAGTTTTAGACGTGCATGCAAATGTCAAAGACATGCTCCATAGCGTAATGCCGTAGATTACATTTTATTTAAATAAGCAATATTGCACTTAGATTTGGTGTAAAAACATTCAGCTTAGTGAAAACCAGGAAGTCCGGGACGTGATGCGCTCCACGCACCCGTAAACTGGAAGTGATGCAATGACGCTGTTGCTCCGCCCTATGCCTTTCGTCACACTGGCGTCATCAGGAGCAGTGCCATCTTGTTGCACCCTCCGGTTTATATTGTGTATGGTATCCTAGCAGCCCGAGGCACGTGACCCGCAGCCATCTTAAATCTCATGATTGTAATTGTGGACCGCAGCCTGTGTATGCTGTAACTTAGCACCTGGGAGAGCAGGTGTATATGCCTAGCCCCGCTCTCAGTACCCATTTGAGAAAAGTATATACAGTATCTCACAAAAGTGAGTATACCCTTCACATTTTTGTAAATATTTTATTATATCTTTTCATGTGACAATACTGAAGAAATTACACTTTGCTACAATGTAAAGTAGTGAGTGTACAGCTTGTATAACAGTGCAAATTTGCTGTCCCCTCAAAATAACTGAACACGCAGCCATTAATGTCTAAACCTCTGGTAACAAAAGTGAGTACACCCCTAAGTCAAAATGTCCAAATTAGGCCCAATTAGCCATTTTCCCTCCCTGGTGTTATTTGACTTATTACTGTTATAAGGTCTCGGATGTGAATGGGGAGCAGGTGTGTTAAATTTGGTGTTATCGCTCTCACTCTCTCATCATGGTCACTGGAAGTTCAACATGGCACCTCATAGCAAAGAACTCTGAGGATCTGAAAAAAATAATTGTTGCTCTACATAAAGATGGCCTAGGCTATAAGAAGATTGCCAAGACCCTGAAACTGAACTGCAGCACAATGGCTAAGACCATACAGCGGAATAACAGGACAGGTTCGCTAAGAATAGGCCTCGCCATGGTCGACCAAAGAAGTTGAGTGCATGTGCTCAGCATCATATCCAGAGGTTGCCTTTGGGAAATAGACGTATGAGTGCTGCCAGCATTGCTGCAGAGGTTAAAGGGGTGGGGGGGGATGGGGTCAGCCTGTCAGAGCTCAGACCATACACCGCACACTGCATCAAATTGGTCTGCATGGCGTCCCAGAGGAGAGCCTCTTCTAAAGATGATGCACAAGAAAGGCCGCAAACAGTTTGCTGAAGACAAGCAGACTAAGGACATGGATTACTGGAACAATGTCCTGTGGCCTGATAAGACCAAGACAAACTTATTTGGTTCAGATGGTGTCAAGCGTGTGTGGCGGCAACCAGATGAGGGGTACAAAGACAAGTCTGTCTTGCCTATAGTCAAGCATGGTGGTAGGAGTGTCATGGTTTGGGGCTGCATGAGTGCTGCCGGCACTGGTGAGCTAAAGTTCATTGAGGGAACCATGAATGCCAACATGTACTGTGACATACTGAAGCAGAGCATGATCCCCTCCCTTCAGAGACTGGGCAGTATTCCAGTGTGATAACGAACCCAAACACACCTCCAAGACGACCACTGCCTTGCTAAAGAAGCTGAGGGTAATGGTGATGGACTGGCCATAGTCTCTAGACCTAAACCCTATTGAGCATCTGTGGGAATTAAAAAAGCCCATTGACTCAGACGTACAGTATAATAACCGTTAGAATTCAGACTTCTCAAAGTTGATATCTAATGCCTGGGGAAATAACGGTGACTCATTGTATGCTTTGTATATTTTATTTTGTGATCCGAGCAAGCTGCATATACATTTTCAAACAACTTGATACATGTCAGTTTAACTGTATTTTATTGCTATGGTGATCATGTTGAGCATTTTGTTGAAATTGTTACTGTAACGCACAATTCTTTGTAGTGTAGCACCCTACAAGGTAGGTGCTAGGTAAAGTATAGTGGGCCTTGGCTGCCTAACAGCAGGGCCATGATTTTCAGCTGGGCTGTCATGTCATGGTGTGGCTGTTGAGACTGGGGAGTCTCCCCACTGTGCTCTATGAGAGGGTTCTCATTGGGCAGTGGAGGAAACCCAGCCAATGGCACACCCGGGCTTGTATCTATCCCAGGAGGGCAGATACTGCCGCACAGCATTCTGGGAGAGGGTATAAGTCTGAGGGGAGCACATGATGCAGCGTCTTTGGCGGGAAGCAGAGTCCCAGGAGGGAGGTGACGGCTGTCTCTCCTCCTGTCAGGAAGAATCAGGTGTCCCAGGGGGCTGGCATGAGTGGACACAGGGCTGAGCTGCAGTGAGGATCCAGGTGTGCTGAGGACCAGCTGAGGGTTGGGGTTGAGTTTCAGAAAAGCATTCTGCGTCGTGAGTACTGCAAACTGCTTCTGGGGGTCTGCCTAGCAGAGGGGACCACTCCGGAGAAGGTCAGAGGGATCCAGAAGCTAGCTAGCCGGTGCAGGATTATAGTAAAGGGAGTGCCAGTGATAACCCTGAAGAGTAAAGGGGGTGCCAGCAGGTGGGCCCTGAAGTGTAAATTGTTAAGTGTTGCAGCAGCATTGCAAGTAGCTACTGTACCTCAGTCAATGAAGACTACAGGGAGTAGTGTAAGGGACTTTTGAGCTGTGAGGAAATATCAGAAGTCAAGTTTCAATTCACAGACAGCAAATTAGATTCACAAGCGTCAGTAAGCGTTGGTTGGCATTCAACCGGCACCGAGACAGCGCTAGACGGCGTTTTTTTTCTCAAGTGTCCCATTCTTGTATCTAGTTGAGCCAGAGGAGTGTCCCACTCATTCCCTTCTCCCATCCCTATATAAAATAAAACTAAAAATGAAAGAAAGGGAATGGGGGGGGAGGGTACAGATGTAGAATTAGCCAGTTGAAAGCAAGTTTCAGAAAGCAGAAATGGGGGCATTAGCGGTAGGGTGTTCAGAGCTCCTAAACCCAGGGTGGGTACGGGGAAAAATCAAGAGAGCAGCCTAAAAACATCAAATGAGGATAAATGTAACCGATCAAAATTATGAGGCTTGTATACCAATGCCAGAAGCTTGGCCAACAAGATGGGAGAGCTGGAGCTGCTGATGTTTGAGGAGGACTTAGATTTTGTGGGGATAACTGAGACTTGGTTTGACAGCTCTCATGACTGGATGGCGACCATTCAGGGGTATTCCCTTTATCACAGGGATAGAGAGGGTAAAAAGGGGGAGGGGTATGTCTGTATATTAAGAACAGTATACAGGTAAATATGAGGGATGATATTAATAATGGCGCTATGGACGAGGCAGAATCCCTATGGGTAGAGCTTCAAAGGGAAGGCACGGTGGGGAAGGTAATATTGGGCGTATGCTATAGGCCCCCCAACCAGAGGGAGGAGGGTGAGGCGGACCTCATGTTACAGATAGGATTGGCAGCAAGGATGGAAAATGTCATTATAATGGGGGACTTTAATTATCCGGATATAGACTGGGCAGAAGGAACCGCGCACTCAGCCAAGGCTCGGCAGTTCCTAAATGTTTTGCAGGACAATTTCATGGGTCAGATGGTGAATGCACCGACAAGAAACAATGCGGTACTTGACCTACTGATTACCAACAATACAGACCTGCTCACGGATATAGAAATACGGGACAACTTAGGGAACAGTGACCATAGGTCAATTGGTTTCAGTATTAATTACAGTAATAGGAAACACAAGGGTAATATAAGGACACTGAATTTCAAAAGAGCCAATTTCCCTAAACTGCGCTCTTTGCTAGAAAATATCAAATGGGATAGAACCCTGGGAACAAAGAACACGGAGGAAAAATGGGAGTGCTTCAAGAGCATACTTAACAAGGGGGTGGGCCAGTGCATTCCACAGGGAAATAAATTTAAAAGAGCAAAACTAAACCCTGGGTGGCTAAACTCCAACATAAAAATGTATATTAGAGCTAAAGAAAAGGCCTTCAAAAAATACAAGACTGAGGGGTCATTGGCAGCATTTAAGCACTACAAAGAGTGTAATAAGAAATGTAAAGACGAAATCAGGGCGGCTAAAATAGAACACGAGAGACATATAGCGGAGGAGAGTAAAAAGAACCCCAAGAAGTTCTTTAAGTATATAAACAGTAGGAAAGCGAGGCCAGAGCACATTGGCCCCATAAAAGATGATAAAGGAAAAATGGCCACAGAGGACAGAGAAAAGGCGGAAGTGTTAAATAATTTATTTTCTTCAGTCTTCACAAAGGAATCGGGGGGCTACACGAACCTAGCTTGTAAGGCCGAACTAAATAATACACCTCAGGAAGTGCCGCCATGGCTAACAGAGGATAGACTTAGAGCTAAACTAGAGAAACTTAACATAAATAAATCCCCGGGACCGGATGGCTTGTACCCGAGGGTTCTTAAAGAGCTCAGCCAGGTGATTGCCAGACCATTATTCTTGATCTTTAAGGATAGTTTACAGACCGGTATGGTGCCAGCTGATTGGAAAAAGGCCAACGTGGTACCAATATTTAAAAAGGGGCCGAGATATATCCCGGGTAACTATAGGCCGGTCAGCCTAACATCAGTAGTCTGCAAAATTTTGGAGGGGATGATAAGGGACCACATACAAGACTTTAGTAATGAAAACGGTATTATAAGTAATAATCAGCATGGATTCATGAAAAATCGTTCGTGCCAAACCAATCTATTAACCTTCTACGATGAAGTGAGCTGCCACCTAGATAAAGGTAAGCCTGTGGATGTGGTGTATCTGGACTTTGCAAAGGCCTTTGACACCGTTCCCCACAAACGCTTACTGTACAAACTAAGGAAGGTAGGTATGGACCATAAGGTGAGTACCTGGATAGAGAACTGGCTCCAGGGGAGAGTACAGAGGGTGGTGATTAATGGGGAGTACTCGGATTGGGCGGGTGTGGAAAGTGGGGTCCCCCAGGGTTCTGTCCTGGGACCAATCCTGTTTAATTTAGTCATAAATGATCTAGAGGAGGGGATATCGAGTACAATCTCAGTATTTGCAGATGATACTAAATTAGGCTTGCCAATATCTTCTATGCAGGATGTGGAAACCTTGCAAGCGGACCTGAACAAAATAACGGGGTGGGCAACTACATGGCAGATGAGATTTAATGTTGAAAAATGTAAAGTAATGCACTTGGGGGCCAGAAACCAGAAAGCAAGCTACTCACGAGGGGGGGGGGAACCTCTGGGTGAGTCTAGGATGGAAAAGGACTTGGGGGTACTGGTAGACAACAGGCTTGGCAGTGGCATGC
Organism: Pelophylax lessonae; assembly: GCF_965119305.1. Taxonomy (NCBI): domain Eukaryota; kingdom Metazoa; phylum Chordata; class Amphibia; order Anura; family Ranidae; genus Pelophylax; species Pelophylax lessonae. Next base: position 175,007,195 of record NC_138780.1, read on the forward strand.
AATGCCAAACCGCCGCAAGCAAAGCCAACAGAATACTGGGTTGTATAAAAAAGGGGATTCACTCCAGAAATAAAGAGATTATTCTCCCACTCTACAAGACTCTGGTCCGGCCACATCTGGAGTATGCTGTCCAGTTCTGGGCACCGTTCCTCAGGAAGGATGTGCTGGAACTGGAGAAAGTCCAGAGAAGGGCAACAAAAATAATTAGGGGAATGGAGGACATCAGCTATGAGGAAAGACTACAAGCACTGAACCTATTCTCTCTGGAGAAGAGACGATTGAGGGGGGATATGATATCAATGTAAAAAAACTGTTCTGGCGACCCGAGCATAAGGAACAAACTATTCAGAGTAAGGAGATACAATAAGACACGTGGCCACTCACTAAAACTTGAGGAAAGGCGGTTTAACCTTAAAGTGCGTAAGGGGTTCTTCACTGTAAGAGCGGTAAGGATGTGGAATTCTCTTCCACAAGCAGTCGTATCAGCAGGGAGCATTGATAGTTTCAAAAAACTATTAGATGGACACCTTAAAGACCACAACATACAGGGGTATACAATGTACGGTTAAAAGCAAACACACACACACATCAAAGGTTGAACTGGATGGACTGATGTCTTTTTTCAACCTCACTAACTATGTAACTATATGTAACTATGTAACTATGTTCATTGTCTCAGATCTCACACTTGGGCAACAAGCTTAAATGCGCTGTTGGTGTTAACGGTAACCATGGCATACCCACATCAGGCCCAATGCCTGGAAATATTGCTACAAATATAAAATTTAGAAAATCTTATATACTGTATACTGTTTTCTTCTTCCACAACTTACCACCAGACCGGTCCACCAAACACCCACTGTCTGTCCTCAGTCCTCCTGTCACCTGTGTCTGCTGCAGTCACTGCCCCAGCCTGCCCTATGTGAGATGGAGCGCACACCACAATCATGTGAGGGACGTTCCCTGGAGGAGACGCTCCGCCTTCTCATACTCATCAGTTTGCACTACGGGCAGCAGTATGAGATGGGGAAATTCCGTCTGTAACACCCCACAAACTGATAACACAAAACTGCTGGAAAAAACATCTTGGGCGTCAATTTGCTGCCCCTCTCAAAGTTCCACTTGGGACCAATGGACCCAGCGGGACCAATGGTAGGGCCAGCCCTGACCACCCGAATGCCTTTTTTTTTTCTTTAAACGAACAGTTATTTTGCATAGAACTAACGTGCCACAAACGTAACCCAAGCATCTGGCTCACAGTTGTGGCCCAGCCCCGTTGTCTTGATGGATGAGTTTGCCAGGTGGTGCCACCAGTCAAACTCAATGAGTGGAGTTAAATTTGCTGCTCCGGCTGCCTTGTTAAGCTTTTAGTGGGCCTGTGTACACAAGGTCATAGAGAACAATTGTTTTATTTCACAATATTTTGCAAACTCACAAAACAGTGAATAGTCACAGAGTAGTTCTGGTCCCCATGCACACAGGGTGTTTTTACAGCTGCTTTTAGGAGCGTCAGGCCTTTTTTCTTTTTGCAGCTTAAAAATGCCTCTCTATGTTATTCTATGGCCTCATGTACACACAGGCTTTTAGGAGCTGTGAGTGGCATAGACGTTTTCAAGCTACAAAAAAAAAACAGGTTTTAAAGAAGTGTTGTCAAGGTGTGAGCTGTGGGGTCACCAGTGAATGCATTGTCGGCAGAGCGACCGGGACAGGTCATCCATTCCACGGTGCCCAGTACACCTCCAGTTCCTTCTTCAGTCTTCAGGGTGCTCCCAATTTTAGGTGAATCTGTCTGCCTGTGAAGGGGTAAGTACGGCTGCAACCAGGGGTCGAGCAAAAACAAGCAGAAACGGATAAGGCGGTGGTGCGCCTGTCCGATGCGGCGAAGTGTGAGGTTTATGTCTGCTTTGAGGGCCCTCTGGGGGCGCACCGAAGACCGGAAGTCAGAAAGAAAATATGTCAAGTATATTGAGCTTTTCTCGTTATTGCCATTAGAGATTTGGATAGAGTTAAACCAGATGAGACGAAGAAGGAAGAGGAGGAGAAGCGGCGCTATTAGTAGCGGACGTTTGCTAATTGGTTGCAGGCGTTCAGTATTTTGGCTAGTGTGATCAGGGAGAAATCACCAGGGTCTTGGAAGGCTTTGATGGTTTAAAAAGTTTGGAGAAGGAGGGGTGGAGCCCATCTTAGGTATGGGTGTACCTACCCTGGTAAAAAAACTGAAGTAATGGTTATTAGTCATTTGGCTGTATCGAGAGTGTCGTTGGGGCTGAGGGCCTGGAAGTCTATTTTGATGGTAGATACAGCCAGTTGGTTAATACAAGTTGCCTTCCAAGACCCTAGACGTTGACGAGGTTAGTTACTGTACTGAGTTTGGGGTATTACTGTTCAGATAAGTTAAGAGAAGAATATTATGTATTTTCATAATAAAGTTGTATTTTTCGTTTAATGAAATGGCTGCTATAGCCTTTCAAATCCAAAAGAATTACTGTTGTCCTTTGTTTATGGGTTTGCAAGGCGCAGGCTGGGTTTTAAAGGTAAAGCAGCCAAAATATCTGCAAAACCTCAGTCATGTCAGAAAACCCAGGAAATTCCTGTCTGTACGTTATCCAAGAGAGCTTTGCTCAGCTTTGTGGATATGTGAGGAGAAGAAGAGTACAGGGAAGATGGCTGCTAAGGGCTCACAGTAAACAAATATCATATATACTTCCCTTTGTGCATTGAGCTCTCGGTAGGGAGTCAACGCTGAACTGATGTTCATCCATAACTGCGCTTTGGGTAACTTTTCATTATACAGGACATTAGAAACATCCCATAGCTCTGCATGGGCCTCCACCACTGATGGTAGTTCTGTTTGAAAAACCTCGGCAGCCATCGTTTATCTGCTAAAAATATGTTTATTCCCTGTTTTTCTGAAGCCTTTTTAAATTTTTATTAATAAGCTTTGAGGCAGGGATATTGCTTAACTATTTTTTTTATAGCTTAATCTTATATTTTATTCTCTTCAGAACAACATTCAACATTGTGGATGAAAAGGAGAATTTGAAGGAGGCAGTGGAAGAGCCGCTATTAGAAGATCTACCAACCAGTGCGACAAACAGCACTGGCCTTGCATCCCCCCCTCAAGCAAGCCTGGCAATTGTGACAACGGATGATTTCACATATCAGGTAACTGTCTGTTCGTTATATCTATCTCTTTGTCTGTCTGCATGTCTATAAGATGTGGCATCAAGCAGCCAAGGATGTGGCACTGTACGTGCCCGTGGCTGCAGTCATTATGGGGAGGGGGTTGCAGTATTGGAACTCGAGGACAGGATACTCGCACTGCTGCAGAAGTGCAGCAGGAGAGGTGCAGTGTGGATGCCCTCTTGGACCCAGGCAACCCACGCGACTGCTTCTGCCGCACCTTATACCATATCCTGGAGGACTTTGAGGGAGACCAGGAAAAGCAATGCATGGATTGCATGTATGCGAATGCTATGCAATATTCACATGCAATATTAAGTGGTGGGCCACCAAGCAATCCATACAATGTTTTTCAGGATCCTTCAATGGCCCCAGACCTCCCTTTACACCCCCTTTTCAGGGGTGAAGAAGCCACGTGATGCGGAAGTGGCGTAATGCGTAGGGACGCTCGGACCGGAAGTGACGCATATTGCGGAAGTGAGGACTGCGATCCCACTCCGATGCTACTATATGCGCTTATTTTATTCAACAAATGTGAGTGTTTTTAACCTTATTTAAATAAAGCACCCTGTTTTTCCATGACATACTTGCACTATTTCGAGCCTTTGTTTTGAGATCCACTGAGACCGCTGGGAGCCTGGAGAGGGAGTAGGGAGCCAACCCACCCGCAGCAGCCCAGATATCTGGCCCTAGTGGAGCACGGTACAGGATTGGAGAGGAGTCCCCTGGATTAACTATAAGGCCTTTACCTTTAGACCTTGAGGTGAGCTGCTAGAACACTTAGAGGGGCTAAGGAGAAGCACCCCATCACCCCAAGCACGGTGTTAGGTGAAGGAGCAGCACCTGTGGATAATTTCCCCCACTTGAACACTTACCCTAATCATTTGGACTATATTTTCACCCAGACTGTTGTATTTTTGTGGAGCACAGAGGACACTTTATTTTTCCTAATATATTTATTTATATGCACTTGAGCACTTTATCTGTCACTATTACATTATTAGCACTATAAGTGGTGTTTTATTCCTTTATTTATTTATTACTTTTTGAGTGCCGTGTCAATATTGCAGTACTGTGTAATTATTTATTCAAGTACGGATGCACTTTGCAGTTTTTATACATAGCACCTTATTTATTTATTTAATCACCCATACATGCTATAGTTCCCTCCTTTCATTGTAATAGGTAGTATTACTTAGCACAGTTCATATATTTATCTACCCAGAAGCGCAGTACCCCCCACCTGTTTATGAGTTTGACACTGTATGGTTATCAGTTTTGGTACTAGCAGCTTCAGGGATCTACACCAACCCTTGTAAATCGTTCTCCCTAGAAAGCGCAGGACTCACCATACTACTCTCGAAACACAATTAGTGTTAGCAGACAGACACTGTTATTGTGTCACTATTACTTTTTACACTAATTATTGCGCTGATAAGTCCTAACCCTAACCGCAACCCTAACCCCAACCCTATGTCCTATTCATAACTCCTAACCCTAGCCCCTATTCTAGCCATATATATATATATATATATATATATATATATATATATATATATATATGTACATTTTTCTGATAAAAAAAAAATGTCACTTACCTGAGTTTCACAAGCAGTGACACACTGCTTGCCATCAAAGTGTCCATCCTTCTCGACCTTGGCCTTGGCCTGCGCCTCTGCAGTATGTCATCAAAGACAGGCACAGACATCCACATGAAGATATGGAATTTGGCTGGATGCTTGCGAAGTTGGGAACAAAAGATGTTAAAATTCCCCAAAGAGAGACGCTGTGATACTATAGGATGCGTCCAGGACCGGCAGGGATTGCTGCTTCTCTCTTCCTCCACTTGTCTTCTCCTCTGCAGCCTCCATAAGACAATCAACAGGACTGCCTCATTAATTTGCTGGATGACGGGATCCATAATCAAAAACTCCAAAAAACTACAAGAAACTCCAAAATACCCACAGCTACTCTCAAATGCTCTCTCCTCTCTCTCTTCAACCAAAATGGCACCGACAAATGCTATTTACATATTTAATTTTGGCATTGTAGGAAATTTTGGAGTGGAAAACAGAAGAGGGATGTGTTATTTAAAAACACTGCTAAGCCCTATCATTGCTAAACGCACATTTGACGCCAATGCTAAACGCTGCTAAAAGAGCATTTTTTACTTTTTTTCCTGGCGTCGGTACTAACTTTGCAGCTCTTTTTTTCAAACTCTCTGTGTGCATGAAAACATGTACACCACATACTAATATGCCTCTCACATGGTATATGCATTAACAACAAAAAGAGACAAAAAATAACCAGATAAGGATACCTCAAAATTGTTATAATCTAATAGAGTAATAGCGAATCATGCGCCACTCAATAGTTAAAGCCTAAAGACTGCGCTAAGCAAACAGTATTTCAGAAATCATCCTGTAAAATACCATGCAGTACCTGAAATTGACCAATGTCTGGCCTTCTCATGTACAAAAGGGCCTTACCCCACTAAAAGGTCAAAATAGGCTATAACATCAAAAGGGAAAGGAAAAATTTGACCTCAAAAGTATACCAAGAGAGCAGTTAACAGACTCAACGAACTGGCATCTGGTAGGAAATAACTGAAAATAAAAGGAAAGAAAATGAAAGAAAAGAAAACAGAAAGAACAAGAGGGTAAGTAAAAAGAAGCTGAAAGAGAAGAAAGTAACGAGAAGGTAAGCCCCGGCCCAGGGAATCCAAGACCATCTCCAGTAGGCTCGACCTAATTTCTTATAGGTCCAGGAAGCGGGAACACAGGCTCATCGCTGGAAACTGGTCCAACCAAGGCCACCAAGTTTTTAGAAATTGGTCCTCTAGTGCCTGCGAGTATCGCCGTAAGCTTAGCATTTGTCAACTTACCATGCACCCGTTGCTTCACCTCCTCAAAAGAGAAGAGAGGTGTTTCCATGCCTTCACAATGGTTTGTTTAGTGGACATTAAAATGTGGCGAACAATTGTTTTCTATGTGCCCTTGCACTGAGCCTGCATTGATGAATACACAATTTTGCCAAAATCCTTAACATGTTTGATAAATATAACTGGCAACAAACCTAGGAAAGTCTCATGTCAGAGTGATGTTTTGCACAATGTTACTTGACTATGTCAGTGTAGCACGAAACCACAAAATGGTTGCATGTGTGCTTTTATTGTGTGTAAGTTGACCGTGAAACACCCTTTAGTATGCGGAAATACAAATTTGACAGTTTCTTTGGGAAAAGCTCAAAGCTTTAAAATGGAGGTAAAAGTCAGAAACATGATTGTGTTTATAGTAAAGGACATGCAGTACTTAAAATATGTCACACCTTGGCTTCACGGCATTCCTGAACTGACTTTATTTGCTTTGGTGTGTATTGTCATTTCATGTTATACGTTCAGTTGTTGGATGGCAGTAAATTCTCTTTTTTCATGCTTACTTTTTGATGCCTATCTTCACCAAGACAAAACTCTAGCCACGCATATGGAACACCTTTCTGTTATACTGTATCCATTTTAAGTTAAAGCAGAGTCCGAGTGTTCTTATTTTTCTTTTTAAAACAGCCCTGTGTTGTTTGCATATAGTCCAATATCAATTGGCATTATTATTTAACGTAGCTTTTGTAAATGTTATGTATTTAAAAAAAATTTACTTAGCGGTCTTCTTCCAGCACGCTCCCATTTTCAGTGTGGGCAGCTGAAGCCCACTGGTACCTTATTCCAGGATACGGCGCTGCTGGCTACCCAGCATGCACCTCCCAAACTCGCGCATGCGCTTAAACAAAGCGCGGCGCAATGCTACAAATGGCGGCAGTGGCCGAGGTGCCTTGACTCCTGGAATTACACTCTTATACCAGGAGCCAATAAGTGGGTGGACATGACGTACAGTTACGGCGAGGTACTGCAGAAGTGGGGGATTAAAACCCCCCCAAAAAAAAGGTATTTGTACTGGTTCAAAAAAATACAAATTTCAATGATGAGAATACAGGAAGTGACCCCCAGGCAGGTAGGTTTATAAAATGCCTGGAACTCTACTTTATCCTAGTATAATTACATTGATTACAGCTGAAATCAGTCTTGCATTGGGCATGTAAGTAGATACATATGCAAGGAACTGACTTAGGGTCCTTTCACGCGGTGCACCGCCCGATGAGGTCCATTCTCTGCTCAGCGGGGGATCGATCCGCCGATCCCCGCTGAGCAGGTGGATGACAGCTCTGTCTCTGCTCTGTGCGCGGAGACGGAGCTGTCAGATCCCCGCTGTCCTCTATGGGGAGATTGGATGAGAACGGACCGCCTGTCCGTTCTCATCCGATCCTATCCGATCCCATCCGCCAGACGGATGGAAAATAGGGTTTCTATCCATCCGGATTTCATGGACAGGATCGGAATCGGATAGAAGCGGGTGTCAGCAGAGATGTCTCCGCTGACATCCGCTGCCCCATAGGGATGCATGGAGCATCCGATCCGGTCCCCCCGAAAAACTGACAGGTGGATCGGATCCCCCATGTTGAAGGGGCCTTAGGATGCCCTTCAGCAGCCTGAGAGCTCATGATGGGCTTTACCAGTGTGCTAACCTTCAGTAATTGTCTAAGAAAGCCTTTCTCAACCAGGGTGCCCAGGCATTGTTCAGGGGTTCCTTGGCAAAATGACTAAAAATTGATCAAAAATTGTATGCAAGGCAGCAGGTGGATAAAGCTTGCCTTTTTAGTTACACAGAGTCATGGGTTTTTATTATGTACCATTACGACTTTCTAGACACTGGCATCCTAACAACCAATGGACACCCTGGCATAGACAGAACTAGGGCTTCTTCACACTTGAATATATTTCTATGCAATACAAACGCTCCTTTAGCATTAGTATGGCATTAGTATTGGTGTTAGACTGGCATCAATGAGCTTTAGTATGGGGCGTTTTACAAGCGTTAAAAACACTCGCAAGAGCCGGTTCACACATATGCGATGACAGACATCGCATGTGATTCGGAGCGCACTGCTCTGCAAATCACATGCGATGTCTGTGCAATGCGAATTCAGCCATACAGATTGTATGGCTGAATTTGTATCGCATTCAGACCAAACTCGCACCAGAATCAGATCGCATGGGTGTTCACATCTATGCGATCCGATTCGTTTCCAAACTGATAGTTCGCACAGCAATATAGGAACTGATCTGGAGGTGTCGTTAACTTTGTATTGACACCCCCAGCAATTTGCATATGGCAGTGTGAACTGCCTACATGTCACGTGCGATGTGGAAACACACAGTGGATTCGCAGGATTCCCGCATCGAATATGTGTGAACAGGGACTAAATGTCTTATGCGTGGTTTTAAAGCATTTGATGAGCGTTAAGGGGTGTTAAAACTGCTCCATAATGGAAAGTGATGGAAATAAACTCATTTTAACGCCCCACAACCGCACTGCAACCATGCTGCAAATGCCTGTCAGAGCATTTGCTGAGTGTTACTGTAGCACCCTCCTAGGTAGGTGCTAGTGAGAGAGTACAGTTTTTGGCTCTGTCTGCCTATCAGAGGAGCAGCAGGTGAATTCTATATTTCTCTCTGCTTAACAGGGAGCAGGATCTGTGAGTTAGGTCTGCTCAATGTTCTCAGTGTGTGATTCATGTGGTCTGAGGGAGTGTCCCCACTTTTCCAATGGGGAGGCACATTGGACAGTGGAGGAAACCTAGCCAATGAGTACACAGGCTTTGATACAGCCCCAGTGATTGTCACAGACTGGTTGTCTTGGTGCACTGTGGGATGTGGTATAAAAGCCAGGAGCACATGTGCTCGGGGTCTTTGGCTGGTGTGCAGAGTCTCAAAAGGAGGGTGGCGGCTGCCTCCTCTTTTGCAGGAGTTTGTGAATGGTCACAGGCAGTTATCCTGGTGAGCCAGAAGTGAGGAGCTGAACCCAGAGGTCCAGAAGAGCTGACTAGGAAGAGTTGAGACACTGGAGAATCTGAAAAGCAGTATCGTGAGTACAGAGGATCGTGTCTAAGGGCCTGACCAGGAAGGGGGCCACTCCGGAGTAGAGTAGTCAGAGGACAGGTGTCAGCTGGTGGATAGAAAGGGGGTACTAGGCGAATGCCCCAAAGATAAGTGCTTAAAGAACATTACCTCAGATTCATCTAGTGGCAGGATGAAGCTGCGGCCTTGCCGCATTCTCATATAGAAGTCCTCAGGATTGTGAATAGTTCAAGTTTGGAGTATCCCACTCATCCCTTCTCCCATCCCCATATAAAATAAAACAACAAAACCAACAACCCCTAGACTGATCATTGACTGAGCCGGAAAGTAAAGTTAAGAAAAGTTAACATTCTGCATGCAGTTGTTATCGGTAACCCAGGGGGACCTGAAAGATGAAAAATCCAGCAGCCCCCAAGGGGGCAGTGCTACATTACCATAGACTTCAATGGGAGGCATTGAAGGGCTTCAAACTAGAGATCAACCGATTATTGGCAAAGCCAATATATCGAGGGCCGATCTGCACTTTCCCCGATATATCGGAATCGGGCACCAAGGTTACAGATATTGGAGATATTTCAGAAAAGTGCTTGTGCCGGAGTGATATCTGCAGCTAGAGGCATCACCCCGGTACCGGGGTCCATAGCCGATGGTCGGCTGTCTTGTAATGACAACCGATGCGGCGGAGAAGCCACTCGGCTGTCGTTACAAGGAGTGGGAGGGGACGTTTCCTCCCCTCCCGCCGTATTACGCGGCTCGCTCGGGTCTCCCGTCCCACCAGGAGACCCGGGCAACCATCCTGCACGGTCGCCGAAGAGGATCGGCTCTGATCGGGTCTCTGTGAAAAAACCCGTTATGACATCACTTCCAGGTACTCGGCGCCAAATTAAAAAAAATTACAGCATTCAAAACAGCCAAGCTTGGTGTTTTGAATGCTTTAAGTACAGAGGAGGGGTTTGATGTCTTTAGACCCCCAGATCCCTCCACAAGAGTACTGATATGCGATGACCAAAATAACGGTATCGGTAATAAAAAAACGATATTGGTCGATCACTACTTCAAACGCCTCCTGACTCGACATGAGGCTTTAATTTTGAAGTGAAGTGACACAACACTAACTCTTTATGTTTTTATAATGTTAACAGTGTAGTGGTGTGCCCCTTTATCCAGATGCAGGTGCAAGTCCCTTTAACTCAATTCCCCACAATCCTCTGGGCTCCCAGCATCCCCTGAGTTCCAGGACACGCCCAGGGAGTATAAATGCCAGCTCTGCCCAGCTTCCTGTGCTCAGAGAGATCCTGCCTGATGGGACAGCAGTGTCTGGGCAAGTGAGCTGTCCCCAGGTGCTGGGTCCTCATCTGATCAGTCTGGTGTGTGGGCCACCAGCAGTGAGCACAAGAGCATGCATCATCTATCCAAGCCCCAGTCACTGGAGAGGACTCTGTTACAGTCCATGTGGAGAAGCTGTCCAAGCAGTAGGTTGGTCCTATCTATGGCCCCCAGAGCCTCCTGACCGAAGTCAGCATCAGCAGTACCAGTATGAAGTTTGTGCCAGCAGGAAATCCCCTCAGCTCACAGTCTGCTGAATGAACGATTAATCTCTTGGAACATGTGAGAATCTTCAGCTCTTTATCCTATCAGTAAACTGAACTCAGATCACTCTGCTGCCATCTAGTGGCCATTAGTAGAACTGCAATAGAATTGTTTTCATATGTTTTATGCCTGTTTCTCCCTTCCTCATATTGCTGTTTTGTACTGCAAACCCCTGTCCACATGATCTCCAGTGTAATCTACGTTCTACATTGTTAAGTAAAGTAGAAATTGCACATCACCACTGGTCTGATCATTTGGCTGATACCGTTACATAACAACAGCACTATGTGCTGTCCATTGAATCATTTGCATAGGCGTTGGAGGGACATTTTTACCGTCCCTCCAACGCCTGCTTTTCATGCCATTTAGTGAGTGAACTCAGCCTAACAAACCCTATTGGCAGCTAAAACCTTTCTCTTATATAGATTTCATCTGTATATTTAGTGTGTTGTCTGGAATTCAGCCTTAAAGTGAGCTGTAGGGAAAAGGTGAGGCTTAGTACGAACCCCAACAGTCAGAGTATGACAATGATTGCAGGAAGGAGTCTCGCCCACACAGTGAATGTGACTCAGATGTTTTATGAAATGTGTGATTTGTTACGATAAGGGAAAGCCCTCTTGCAGCTCTGACACCCACTTACCAGTTTTTGAGCTTCTGTAAAATGAATGAGATTGCAATCCTTATTCTAGTCAGTATAGACTAATAACCGGTAACATCATTAACACAGCTTCTGTATTATAGCTTATCTTTGTACAGATACGAAAGGCACACATTAATGCATAATTCATTCATAATTTAATAATTCATAATGTAATCATTCATACATCATTCTTTTTTTTTTTTTTTAAAGCAAGCAGTGTAAGCACCTGCATGTGACCTGGTATCAGCCTATTTTAGTCCTTGTACAGCAGAGCTCTAATGTGAGAGGAAGAAGCAGCACAAGCTGCCATCAGTATAGCCAACAAAGATACCGATAGAAGGAGAAAGCATTGTGACAGAGATGAATTACAATCACATACATAAGAATTTCCCTCAAAGGGAAATTAACGTATGATTATCATTTTGTGGGAGTTCAGATTCTATCAAAGTTGACATATAAATGTTTACAGTTATAAGAGATACCAGCACATCTTCCCCTCCTGTTTCTAAATAGTGGGGTGAGGATAACCTGGGCTCAAGTGGGTTAAATGATGCAGGATGTCAGATTGAGGACATCTAGTGGCAGAGAAAACATATTGCAGGGGAAATCTCTGGATTACAATTGAATATTACAGAAACAAAACAGTTTTTTTTTTTTTTAATTTCATTGTTTAATGTGCTAATAATTTTTATCTCGTTTTTTTTGGCTACATTTCTGCTTTAGCCACTAGGTTATAATTGCTGGAACAAACCCAATCAGGAATTCTGAACTTTGATCGCCCACACCTTCACATTATTTGATATGAAAATAACTCTGCTGTAACTGAACACGAAACACTTGCCAAAGCTTTTCTTCTGGTTTTGGATGCAGTGTGGAAGGGTAAGGTTCCGTTCCCAAATTGGCATCTCAGGTCACGATCCTTAATCATTGCTAATCGCGGGACGCCCGTGCGATTTACGTGGCTTGTAATGGCACCCCAAATGCGGCACGATTTTGCCACGATTGTAGCCTGACGAATCGCCGTAAAAGCCCACAAATGGTTATCGCCCAAAATAAGTTCTGGTACACAGTGAATGTGCTGTGTTTTGGGTGCCATTGCAAGTCAAGGAATCACACGGGCGTCCCACAATTTGCAATGATTCAGGATCGCAGGCAGAATCGCGGGATCCGAGACACCAATATGTCAACAGAGCCTTAGAGAATCTGCAAAGTTTTACAGATTTTACGGTGCGCCCTCTGTGTGTTTTGTATGGTTGCAAAGTTTTACTGCTGTCTGTGTCCCTGCTGGAGAAATGTTAACATTACTTTTCGATCCCCTAATTGCTGTAGCCAGGACAGATAGTGATGGGTAATCTAATTTAACAGAATGAGAGTGGATGTCTCATTTAGGACGATACGTACTACAATGACAACTGTCAAGGGTGGGAATGCCATGGTTGTCCCACACATGTCTTGTCTGCATATGAGCATCCCCTTTGCCCTCACATAAGGCAGAGCTGCATATAGAGAGGTGATATCCAAAGATCCTCCACATTGATGGATCCTGTTGTTCTGGAAGATGAGAAGTTCCAAGACACAACAAAGTCACGCCTTCATCATCATCATCATCCCTGTGCCGTTATTCCAGGGACATTCTTCTGTAAGTGAATTTTCACTCAATCTAATGGAAAATTTACTGTAAAGCATAAATTTAGGGGTGGTCGATAAAAGAGGGTGGGGTTAGTAAATAGGGTTTAGCACGGTGAAACCCAGGTCCAAACTTCACACCAGGGGTCTCAAACTGGCGGCCCTCCAGCTGTTGCGGAACTACAAGTCTCATCATGCCTCTGCCTATGGGAGTCATGCATGTAACTGTCAGCCTTGCAATGCCTCATGGGAATTGTAGTTCTGCGACAACTGGAGGGCCACCAGTCTGAGATCCCTATATTATATAGTCCACAGAGCAGAGCGAATTCAGGAGCCATTGAAAGATAAACTCCTGCCCACCACCACCCAACACAAAGATCCATTTTGGGAGGATCTGCTTTTTAAATGCAATAATTAGCATTAAAGCGGAGTTCCACCTAAAACAAAAAAAAAATACATAAAAATACCCCCGGGACAGTCAGGGCTAGTGCATTACACAATGCATAGCCTCTGAACTGTCCCAGGTTTCACTTACCTTTTAGAAGAAATAATTACCTTGAAAATGTATTGTCCAGCGCTGCCATCTCAGGTGTGGGCAGCTGAAGCCAGCGCGATCCTCTTCTGCGTCCTCTTCCGTGTCCTCTTCGGTCCCACGATGCACTGCACCGGCCCCGCCATTACTTCCGGGGCTGCAGCATCATCCCTGCACAGCTTCTGGGCATGCCTAGAAGCTGTTTAGCAAGGTATGATGGCGCCTGCACCGGAACTGACGTCAGGGCCGGTGCAGGCGCATTGATTCCTGGGAGCAATGACGTTCAGCTCCCAGGAATCATTGCAAGCCAGGAAGTGACGACGGGCCGAGGCCGCAGGGGGAGGAAGAGGAAGTAAGGTAAGTATATTTTCTTTTAAAACAAGGTAAGTAAAAAAAAAAAAAATTGCGATTATCCATTTGTTTTTCAGGTGACCCTGAGCAAGAAGATGGACCGATGTTAAATTTTAGGGTGGAACTCCACTTTAACTTTCCTTTTCAATCTGCAGCTGTTGTAATTTTCTGAAAATGCAATGCAATATGGCCACCTGGAGCTGTTCTGTACAGAGAATGTATACTGACCACACCCCCAGAAACATAATTTCCTGCTTCTGTGATTGGCTCACAAATTTTCCCAGAAGTCTGCCTATGATACAAGTACGATTTCTGGCATCCCCTGCAACACAAATGTCATTTTTGGTGAGATACTCCCAATAGGAACACGTCTAAAAGGATGCAGGCCCAGCAGCTTTACTCATTAGAGCCCTGCAGCTGCCACAGCTGATAGATAATTATGTAACCACTCCCATTTGACCCACTCAACACAGAGGAACAAACAATAATTTCTTCATAATGACAAAAGGTAGGAATCTGCAACAAAGTTTGTTAAAATCCTTGCAATGTACAGAGATCACCCTGAGGGGAATGTTTTTTTTCTCAACAAAAGTGGAGTTACGCTTTAAAGTTTGAAAACGTATTTCTTGAAGAATCCCACACATTTACTTCCTTGAATTCTGTGACATGTAGTCACTATGTCCTGTGTGTAGGCACCGCTGTGTCAGTGTCACACATTTCACTGAGTCTAAAACAGGAGTTTTAGGAGGCGGAGTCAGTACAGGAATCACTGCTAGCAGATAGTAAGGTGCCATCGGATATTTTGTCCCTAGAAATCAAAAGTAAACCAAAGGAAATAAGAGAAGCTGCCAAGCATGCAAGGAGTCAAAGACTTGGTGGAAAAGATGGCCAGCAGACAGGCAGAACTCACATCATGAAAATTTTTTTTTCAAGTAAGCTTTTATTAGATTGTCAATAACAAGTATCAATGTATTACTATTACAATGCTGATGTTATAAAATGAATGTGTATGCTGTGACAATAGATCTCCTGTAATAATAGGTTCAAGCCAATAGCTTAGAAAAGATCAATTGATTTCGAAAGTAAGCTGAGTCCAATGTCCATTGCTATTCTCGTTTATCTGCAACACCGTTGGGAATTGAACTCTTTGAATTATGTTCATTATTCATACTACGCCCTTAAAGTAGGGGCATTCCCTTTGGTGCAAATTTAACTGCTTGCCGACCACATAACATACCTATACAGCAGCACGTACCTATACAGCGGCGCGTACCTAGTACATGATCCAGCACATAAGGGTAGGGGGCACGTGCCGCGGCTGTCTTGTGATTAGACACAGACCATGCCAAACAGTGGGTGCTGGCCAATAGATGTCGAGGAGTGAGGCTGGGTGGAGCTCTGCCTATGTAAACAAAGCAGAGCTTTGTCCTAACAGGGGGGAAGTGATGGATTTTCTTTCCCTGAAAAGCAAGGAATAAAATCCATTACTACCCTTAGTAAAAGCACCACACAAAATACACAAAAACACTGGCTAGGCACACACTTAACCCCTTGATCGCCCTAGATGTTTAACCCCTTTCCAGACAGTGTCATTAGTACAGTGACAGTGCATATATATAGCACTGATCACTGTATTAGTGTCACTGGTTCCCACAAAGTGTTGAAAGTGTCAGTTAGTGTCAGAATGTCCACCGCAACATGGTAGTCCCACTATAAGTTGCTGATCGCCTCCATTACTAGTATAAAAATAATAAATAAATAAAAATTCCAGTATATATCCCATAGTTTGTAGACACTATACCTTTTGTGAAAAGAAATCAATATACGCTTAGGGCTCATGCACACTGTGTCTGAAAGAAGCTGCTTCTACAGGCTTTTTTTTTCTGTCTGGAAACTTCCCTCCATGTTAGCCAATGTGTCCATGCACACTATGGATTTTTCAGGAGTTTACAGGCATATGAGCTGACCGGTAGGGAAAAAAAATCTCGCCAAACTCACATTTTTGAGAAGACCTTTTGAGCAGAAAAAGCACCCAAAGACGCACAAAAAAGAAGAAAAATTAGCTTGGGGGGGGGGGGGGGGGAGGTTGTGAAAAAAAAAAAAACATGTGAAAAAGCACAAGCTTCTTCCAGCTTCTATAAAAGCTCAAATGCCTGTAAAATAAGATTTTTTTTTAGCTGCAGTGGGCATGAGCCCTTATTTGGATTTTTTTTTTACCAAAAACATGTAGCAGAATGCAGATTGGCCTAAATTTATGAAAAAATTTATGTTTTATAGCAGATTTCACAATTGTCAGTCTTTTTTTTGTTTATAGCGCAGCGCAAAAAAAATATAAACCGCAGTGTTGATCAAATACCACCGAAAGAAAGCTCTATTTGTGGGGAAAAAAGATTACATAAATTTAATTTGGGTACATCATTGCATGACCGCGCAATTGTCAGTTAAGAAAAAGCAGTGCTGTATCACAAAAAATGTGGTCATGAAGAGGGAGTAAATCTTTCGGAGGTCAAGTGGTTAATCACTACTATGTAATATTTCACAGATTTTATTAGTTCAGCTGCAATAAACACATACAAATATTTTAAAAAAATTGTCTTTATGCTCCTAGCATGTATAAATGCATATATCTATATTAACATTTTTACAAAAATACATATATTTGTATCATATATATATATATATATATATATTTGTTCTTATGTGTTCATACTTTTAAAAAAAATTGTCAATTTACATTATTTGTATAATTGCAGTCTTTGTACAGTATATGGTCTCATCTCTATGGACAACTGTAGATCAGAACATCAGAACAGATATATATAAAAGTGCAAAACAGAATAAAAAAAGTTATTAAAATCTCTCCAAATCACATTTCTTTAGGTAAGCAGAAGCTCTTGGGTTGTTTAACCAAATTTGCCATTTCTTTTTAAATTTATTAGTAGATGCATTTTTGTATGCTAAAAGTATAAGAGCCCATTCACATTGAGGCGACACGACTTTGGGGGGCGACCTGTGAAGTCGCGTGCACCGTGACTTCGGCGCGACTTGCAGAGACTTCACATAATGGAAGTCTATCCAAGTCGCTCCGAGGTCGCCCCAAAGTAGTACAGGACCCTTTTTCTAAGTCGGAGCGACTTGTGTCGCTCCTATTAGAACCGGTCCTGTACTACTCAATGGTCCGCGACATACCGCGACTTGTCAGGCTGACAAGTCGCCTGACAAGTCGCGCTAATGTGAATGGGCTCTAAATCTCTATTATAGTTAAGATCAATCGGTTACAATGTACCATCCCTAATAAACATTAGTACACGGTAACCAAATCCGCTTACAAATACTTCCCATTGGGGGTAGGCGGATTGGGCACTCTGTGTTTTATTTTATTTATTTTTTTCCCTTAATTGTTACCTTGTACTCCTGTCATGTTCTTCATTTTCCTAACTGTTGTTACATGTACCAAGCAATAAGACAGAAGTAACAGATAACTGTGAATGTTATTGTTGAAATTGTTAAATTAAAATTCCAATAAAAATTTTGAAGTTGAAAAAAAAATCTCTCCAAATCAAAGTTCCGTAACTTGTCTGGAAAGTCAAATCCTGCAAACGACTCTTTTAGCTGCCCCCCAGCTACAGACTTTCCCAGGTCACATAGTCATAAAAAAACTGCTACCATTCACTGCTTGCTCTGAATAAAGACCAGGCTGATGTTGCTCACTCTATAGGCAGGAAACTTGCTATGGGTAAGGATCTGGGAGGGACTAGATGCAGCATGGATTTGTTTCGCATGCAGCTGCTGGAGTACTTTTCATATGTCACAAAGGGATACAGAGAAGTAGCACCTTGGCTTTACAGAGGCTTGCTGACCCAGGAAATCTGGCCATGAGCAGTGTAAGTGTCCTTGGTTAAGACTTTTTCAATTTTTCCGTCTTGTAGAGTCCTAGGATATTGACGCATACACAGATCAAGTGGTTCATCTAATATTGTGTCTCTTTGTGTTTCCTTTCCTCCCTCCCTGTGTGCTCTGGGGAGGAGTGAGAATTTGTATGATGTCACAGGCTTCCCTCTTTGCCGGGCTCAGTGAAGTCTCACTCTGCTGAATTCCAAGTCTGCATTTGCTGCCATGTGTCGATCAAGGAAGACCAAATGATCTAGCAGTGTCTTACCCTGAGGGCTGAATTTTCAGTCCTGCATCTCTTTGGACTATGACTGAGGAATCGGACTGCAGAAACCTTACCCACCTAAGCCCTACCGATAGCCCAGCCATCTCCGCCGTGATGTTCTCTGCTGGCGTGGTGGGAAATGTGATTGCCCTGGTGCTGCTGGAGACTCGACGCAGGGAATTCCGAGGGAATATTTCCTTATTCTTTATTCTGGTCTCCGGACTGGTGGTCACAGACTTACTTGGCACCTGTATGATCAGCCCTGTAGTCATGGCCTCTTATGCGAAGAGGCTTTCATTAGTGGAAATGGGACTTTGTAAATATTTTGCATTTGCCATGACTTTTTTCAGCTTGGCCACCATGATGATCCTATTTGCTACGGCTTTAGAGCGAGCCCTGGCCATTGGGCACCCCTATTTCTATGAGAAGTACATCAAGAAGCGGTGCGGGGTCATCACCTTCCCGGTAATCTATGGCTTCTCCATCTTCTTTTGTCTCTTCCCAGTAATGAACTTTGGGGAGTTTATCCAATACTGTCCCGGCACTTGGTGCTTCATTGACATGAAGAGTCGAGATACCAATTCCAATCTCAGCAATGTCTACTCCATGCTTTATGCCACCCTTCTTCTCATCCTCATCATCGCGGTGTTGACCTGTAACCTTGTGGTCATTGTCAGTCTGGTCAGGATGCACAAGAGGCAGAAGACCCGAAGGATTGGTTCCATTACTGCCAATAAGCGGGACAGGATTTCCATGTCTGAGGAGATTGACCACCTTATCCTGCTGTCCATCATGACCATTACCTTCATTATCTGTTCGCTACCTTTTACGGTAAGTTGCAAGGTTATTTACTAAGGGATATCCATTATAGTTAGAGTTGTGTGTTTTTCCTTTTCTCCATTTTACTTGTTCACACAGCTCTACACACCTGTACATTAGGGTTATACTCTGTTAGCCATTTCGCCAACAATGATATTTTGCAAAAGAATTACAGATGGTCCCCGGGTTGCAAACAAGATAGGGTCTGTAGGTTTGTTCTAAAGTCGAATCTGTTTGTAAGTCAGAGCAGGTAAATTTTTCAAGTGTAGCTCCAGCCTAAAGTATAATTTTTACGTTTTTTGGATATCACAGGGAAGGGGCAACACCCTTGTAACATTTGTTTTGCTGTCTGTACCCTTGTTAAGAAGATGTCCCCTCACTTTTTGTCCCTATGACAACTGGATTTTGAAAATTTTGGGTTGTTGTAGAAACAAGGATTGGTGATAAAGCTTCAGTGGAGACACCTTTTTCCCGTGATACCTCTTACAGGAGTGAATTTCCTTTCCTAGGGGGAGATTTCCTCTAACTTCTTGTTGTCTCCCTCCATTTGTAAGTAGGAGTCTTTGTAAGATGGATGTTTGTAACCCGGGCAGAGTTGTATAAAGTACTCGAAACCCATACTTGAGTAAAAGTACAAGTGCTCGATCAAAAAGTGACTTGAGTAGAAGTGGAAGTGCTCGTTAAAAAAGCGACTTGAGTAGAAGTACTAAAGTATTCAACATTTTTTGTACTTAAGTATTGCATGTCGTTTTTTTTTTAAATTTTGCTACTCAAGTACTGAAAGTAAAAGTACAAGTACTGTGTTATGTAGTTATTAAAGAAAGAAGTCAAAAGTTTGAACATCATATTGTTTTTTATTATTTCAAATGCAGCTTTTATTTATACATACAGTAGCATTTATTTTCGTATGCGCTGATAATACACATGTTTTGAGTTTCATGAAACCGGCCATCTACTGTTCTGGCAGTGGTAATTTTTATAATAGTAACGAGTATCTATGCAGCACAAAAAACAAATATCGGAGTAGAAGTATTGAAATCATCGAAAAAATGTAGTGAAGTAAAAGTGGAAGTAGTAGAGAAAAAAATTCTACTCCAGGAAAGTACAGATACCGCCTTTTGGTACTTAAGTACAGTAGTGAAGTAGTTCTATTTAGTTACTATACATCTCTGAACCCGGGGATCACCTGTATAGGGAGGAAAGCAAGAGGCTTCAGCACTGCACAGCAATGAGAAACACAAGGCTCCGTTTACTACGACGGTTTTCTTAACTCTCCTCTACTTTATCTCACAATCATTTTCTCCTACAAATGTCCCATACACAAACATCAATTTGGTCATTGTTGTTGTTAGTTTTCTGACTGAAACAGGCATTTATCCAACTTTTTTCCCTCATAAAGTATTGTTTTATGATATTTTATGACTAAACACCTCATTTTCTTGTTTAATAGACACTTAATAAAACACACATTTATTCCCATCCCGAATCTAATACCATTTCACACAGTGATAATGTGCAGTAAACTTTGAGAATTTTCTTATTTCAATGTAGCAACAGTTAAAACCTCTCTCTGTTAAAATAGAACTAATAGTACTATAACACTACAAGGTAAGATCCTTTCAGATAGCGGTCCTCCATTCCCTTCAGCAGAGGATCCATGAACAGATTCCCTGCTGAATTTGAGGCGAATGGAACGGATGTCACCCTTGTGTCACAAAAGTGACATCCATCTACATTCTTCTCCACCAGCTTGCGATCGGAGACAAATGCACCCAGGTTAGGTCTATGGGCAGGCTCAGTAAACAGATGAACATCTAATCCATCACTTATGTTAAGAAAAAACTGAATCGGACCCAAACTTTTTTTTTTTTTTTAAACCTAGAAGGACTCGAAGGTAATTGGATGTAAATGGACGCATATTCATTTGTATCCCACTGCCTTTAGATTAAGATTGAGCTTCCAAACAGGTCTGCCTGTTTGATAGGCTGATAGGTGGATCGGATTAGATCACTTGTGGAAAAGGACCCTTGCCGAACACGATATATAAAGCATGTTAAGCACTTTTATGAGTTGAGGTCATAGAGAGGAACAAGGGAGATGCTTTTGGTCAATACATTTAACCTTCATTCTGTGCATGAATTTGGATCAAAGCATTACAGCAAAAATACCTTATATAACACATTAGGAGCCAGCTGAAAAAGTGTAGCCACCAGGGTTTCTATAGGCTCTTTTCCCTCCAGGGATCATAACCATAGTTGCCAACATTTGAAAAAATTTTCCAGGGACACTTTGCAGCACAGCTATCAATTACTTACCACACCCACTTCCCTGAAGCCCCGCCCACTCCACATAATTAATCCGCCTACTTATTATCAGATTATAGGGTCTACTCAATAAAGAGAGAATTACAGGAAATTGAAAAGGGAATTTTAAACTTAAGGCCAAAGTAACAGAGTTGGAATAATTCTCCCATTCAGCTGCACTACTTCTGCCTAAAGTTTAAAATTATCATCACAATTCCCTGCAATTCTAAAGTATCAAATGTGCTCAGGTGTGACCATACAAAAAATGTAATATGTAAATATAAATAAAGTGCAAAGTGTAAATAAGTACATTGCCGGGACAATGTAAATTACCTGGGACAGGCTCCTATTTACCGGGACTGTCCTGGCAAAAACGGGACGGTTGGCAAGTATGTCATAACGACACTTGGATAATTTTTCAAGTTTAAACTTCCTTTCCTTGCTTATTATAAACCTTTTAAATATTGAGAAATTGTTCTAAAATTCAACCAACCATATAGATATCAAATCTAAAAGGAGTAACTTAATCTTTTTTTTTTTTTAGTGTAGATTTGTGTGGAGAGGGTTAATAGATAATTGGCTGAACTGATAAAATGGTAAATAGCATCAAAGCTGGGCGCAGACATTAAAGGGAGCCTGATATAAGGGAAAGATTAGATTGCCAGCAGTCTGTTTATTAGAGGCGGTAACAAACATGAACGCACATGCTGCCAAACACCTCTAATGCCAGCTTATCTAAGCATAGACAGTAGTGAAAGCGACCCATTGTGGGCCCTAATTCTGGCCATATACAGTATATATCAGTTTTCAGGCAATACTGTTGATTGATAATATTATTGAAGGTTATGGGGGCAACTTACCGGCACCAGCAAATTAAAACGGTATAGTCCAAACATTTCTAGTTTTAAATAGAGTAGGGTAGAATTAAAGCCCAGTCCAGCTTGTTTGTTGCTGTCTGCGTACCATTAGGGACATTTCCCTTTACTTCCTGTCCAAGTAAACACAACAGGAAGTTAGTAAAAGTCTCCCAAAAGTATAGGAAAACTACACTCTTAGATGGTTTTCCACGGAACAGATGGGTTTTGCAGAGAACTCTAAGGCTCCATGCACATTAGACTTTTTTTAAGTTCCTAGAAGCTTTTATTAGCATTTTTTTTCCTGCTCCTAGAAGCTAAATAGTGTTATCTTATGTGTCCATGCGCACTACTTTAGGTTATAAGTGTTTTTGCAACTTCAGCGTTTAGGAGCAGAAAAATAAATGTTTTTGTAGAGTTTCTTGGAGCATTTCTCCAGCAGAAACGCTACTAATAGCTTTATTTTTCCCTTTTAGTGTCGGTTCACACTATGGCGATCCGACTTCGGGGGCGACCTGTGAAGTCGCGTGCACCGTGACTTCGGCGCAACTTGCACGGACTTCACATAATGGAAGTCAATGCAAGTCGCTCCGATGTCTCCCCGAAGTAGTACAGGAACTATTTTCTAAGTCGGAGCGACTTGAGTCGCTCCTATTAGAACGGTTCCCAAAGCACAGAATGGACCGCGACTTGTCAGGCTGACCAGTCGCCTGATAAGTCGCGGTAGTGTGAACCGGGACTTACTGCAAAAACGCTACTTAAACGCTAACACTTCTAAATGCTTTTAAAACGCTACTACAATAAGCTATTACCAGCGTTTTTCGTCCAGCGTTTTTTCCAGTTTTTTTTTAGCCGAATGTGCATGGAGCCTCAAATATGTGATTTTGCATTATTTTCTCTCTTGTTGACAATGGTCACCAATACAAAGAGAGGGGTCAATCGCCCCAATGAGGACATATACAGCATCAAAGACTTGACAAAGGGTCTAACCCTTCCAAAAACCAAAAAAAAAGGTTTGTCCCCAGAGATACAATTTAACTCAAGTTTTGTGGCTTGAAAAAGGAATAATACAAAATTAATACAAAATTGCAATCAAAAATAAATTCACTGAAAATAAAAAGCATATGAAGCAATGTGATAGAAAGTGATCGGCCTTTAACCACTTAAGGACCGGAAAGGTTTTACCCCCTAATGACCGGGCCATTTTTTGCGATACGGCACTGCGTTATTTTAACTGACAATTGCACGGTTGTGCGATGCTGTACTGAAATAAAGTTGATGTCCTTTTTTTTCTCACAAATAGAGCTTATTTGCTCACCTTTTGCGGTTTTAATTTTTTTGGCTGTAAACAAAAAAAGAGCGACAATTCTGGAAAAAAAAAAAACAATATTCTTTACTTTATGCTATAAAATATTCCCAATAAAAACATTTTAAAAATCGAATTTCTTCATCAATTTAGGTTAATATGTATTCTGCCCCATATTTTTGGTAAAAATAAAAATCCCAATAAGTGTATATTGATTTGTTTGCGCAAAAGTTATCACATCTACAAACTAGGGGATAGATTTATGTAATTTTTATTTATTTTTTACTAGTAATGGTGGCAATCAGCGATTTTTAGTGGGACTGCGACATTGCAGCAGAAAGTTTGGACACCTAACTGACACTTTTGGGGTGACCAGTGACACTAATACAGTGATCAGTGCTAAAAATGCGCACTGTTACTGTACTTATGACACTGGCAGGGAAGGGGTTAACACCAGGGGGGCGATTAAAGAGTTAAGTGTGCTCCTAGGTAGTGCTTTCTAACTGTGTGGGGGTTGTACTCACTGGATGAACACAGAGACCTGTGTTCCTAAATAGGAGGAATACAGAATCCCTGTGTTCATCTCTGACAGAACATGGGTCTGCCTTGTTTACAGTGGCAGACCTCCGTTCTGTCTCCATGGGGAGCGATTGCAGATGACCGGTAGACATCTCATCCGCTGGACCCGCTGATTGGCTCCCCCTCGCGGCAATCAGCGTGCTTGCGCGCGCGCCCTACTATCTGTTATATGAAGCGACGTTCAGGTGCGTCGTTTCGCGTAAAAGAGCCGGCCTGCTGCAGTAAAACTACGGCCGCTGGTTGGCAAGTAGTTAAATCATGTTTGGTTCTTTTATAAAAGTTTGATGATACATTGTTTGAATTGGATTTCCAAATATATGGCCAAATTTTTGTATAGCTTGCGGTGCCCACGTGAGAAATAAAATATTTATTCACTATAGGTATTTCTATAGCAGCACCAACAATTTATTCAGCACTTTAGATAATGTACATATACATCAGTCTCTGTCCTCAAGGAGCTTACAATCTAAGGACTTGTACCAGCATACATACACACACTAGGGACAATTTTAAGACAGCAAACATTTAACCCATCAGTATGGAGTGTGGGAGAAAACCAGAGTACCTGGAGGAAACCCAGGCAAGCTCAGGGGGAACATAGGAGTTTATTTACAAAAAGGCAAATAGACTGTGCACTCTGCAAGTGCAGCTGCTCCAAAGCTTAGTAAATGAGGTAAAGCTTCACTTTGTAAATAATACCCAATCACATGCAAGGAAGATAAAAAAGAAAAAAAACAGCATTTTTGCTTGCACATGATTTACTAATCTCTGGAGCAACTGCACTTTGCAAAGTGCAGAGTTCACTTTCCTTTAGTAAACCAACCCCATATTGTCCTGACTGGGATTCCAACAAAGGGCTCTAGCACTGAAAGGCAGAAGTGCTAACCACTAAGGCGCATTTCAATACAGCCAGTTGATTAAACCGTGACTTAAAGTGGTTGTAAACCCACTTTAAAGACTTTTACCTATAGGTAAGCCTTTAAGCCATTAAGGCTTACCTATAAGTGCTATAAATATCTCCTAAACTTGCACCGTTTAGGAGATATTTACAGTGCATGCAGCCGATGACGTCATCGGCGCATGCTCTCTGAAGAAATGGCCGCTCGTGACGTTTCTTCAGAGCCCTGTTCTGTGACTGGCGGCTCCCGCGCGCATGTGCGGGAGTTACGTCACGCAGCTCTGCCCAGTAATACAGCCGGAGTCCGCAGACCCGGAAGAAGACAGGTAAAGATGGATGCGCCCGGCAGCAGGGACAACGCGGGCTTCATTGCAGGTCAGTGTCACATAATGTGCTAATATACGATGCATACTAGCACAATATGCATTTAATTTGCAGGGGGAAAAAAAAGAAAAAAGTTTTTACAAGAGTTTACTTCCTCTTTAAAGAGGAAGTAAACCCTCCTCTGCAAGTTGTACCTATATGTAAGCCTATGATAAGGCTTACCTATAGGTACTGTAAATATCTCCTAAACATGCACAGTATAGGAGATATTTACCTTACATGCAGCCAGTGACATCACTGGCGCATGCGCTCTGAAGGAACGGCCGCTGGTGCCGTTCCTTCAGAGCCCCGTGCCGTGACTGTCGGCTCCCACGCGCATGTGCGAGAGTGACGTAATCGCGGCTCCTGCCAATCAGATGGCCGGATGCCGCAAACCCGGAAGATGAGTGACAGAACATGTCACCCATGAGAGAGGTGAGCGGTCGGCACTTTGGGGCTTCGTTCTAAGGTAAGTATTTCATAATGAGCTAGTATGCGATGCTATGCTAGTAGTAGTAGTAGTATGCTACTCATTATGTGTTTGTCTTTCAGGTGTTTTTTAATTTGGAGGTTTACAACCTTTTTAAAGAGTAAAACCAGACCTTTTTCTTCTTTTTATAAGACTGCTTGTGCCATTTCTGTCTTGTTCTATACATCTACAACCTTCAACAACACTTTCAATAGAAACCTATTTAACAAAGCATTCAAAGTGCAATAATGTACCTATCCCACAACAAGCAGGTAATTTTATCTTTCATTAGCCTAGCTTCAGATCAGTAAAAGAGGACTGGTGATTGTTGTTTAGGGTCAGTGCACTTTGCACTTGCAGCACACTATGGGACAGACACGTTTTACTGTAAATTGTGCAAAGTTTACGAGAACTGCTCTCATCATTTCCTCTTTCATCCTGCACTCTCTAAGTATTCTTGTTTTGCACGTCTCCCTCGTGTCAGTGCAACTACTTTCAAAAGAAGAAAGTAAATGTGCATATTTTTATATGTTTTTATTATGTTTGACGTGAATAAAAAACACTGCATGAAATGAAAATTCAACACCACTCATTTAGAGTCCATTCACAGTAGCGTGACTTGTCAGGCGACCAAGTCGCCTGACAAGTCGCGGTTCGTCGCTCGCCATTGAGTAGTACAGGACCCGTTCTAATAGGAGCGACACAAGTCGCTCCGACTTGGGAAAAGGGTCCTGTACTACTTTGGGGCGACCTGGAGGCGACTTGCATTGACTTCAATTATATGAAGTCTCTGCAAGTCGCGCCGAAGTCGCCCCCCAAAGTCGGATCGCGCCAGTCTGAATGGGCTCTTAAAAGATATGCCCACTTAAAGTGTTACTAAGCCCACAACAGTTAAATCAGTCTGTATATGCAGTAAAGCATGATTTATATTCTCACTACGGAAACCTAAGGGGTTAACCATCTGCATTGCATATAAAAGCAGTATGATCATATCTTCTCTGATCCTCCCCTTTTTCCACAGTCCCCAAACCATCTCCTGATAGAACAGGGCTTTGGGGACAAGCTGCACATGCTCAGTTTGGTGTGTATTGCTAGAGAGTTTTTTTTTTTTTTTTCGGGAGGGTGCATGTGATCAGTACAGGGCCAATCAGCACTGTCCAGACAGAGGGTCAGGGGTCCTGCAGCCTCATAGGACAATCAGGGTGAAGGAAAACTCCTCCTACAAGCTTTAATCAGATACTTATAGAAGTCACAAGACTGCTATATACTGCTGATGAGAAAAAGGTATTTAGCAGTTTATATTTACTAAAAAAAATTGCATTTCCATGTTCTGTGTACTGTGGGAGACCAGATATAGTGACTGCAGGCTCCTGGGTTTACTTACATTTGCATTTACTTATTTTTTTACTTAGAACCCTGCAGAACATTGCACCCCATGATCCGCAGATCGTGGGTGCAATGTCAGGCTCCTGCAGACCAGTGTTAATTTTGGCAGCAAATTTCAATTTAGTTTTAGTCTTAGGACTAAAATGGCATTTTAGTTTTAGTCCCATTTTAGTCTTCTGCAAGTGTTTTAGTCGTATTTAGTCGACTAAAACTGCAGTACATTTTAGTCGACTAAAACTCATTTTAGTCATCTATAATCGAATGGGTGTATTTCAATTGTAATTTGTAATGCATTATTTAAGCATTTCTCTACAATTTACAAATTCATTATATACTACTGCTGGTCCTGGAGTGAAAAATTGAATATGTTATTATTTATGGTATTAGGCTTTGAGCATGCACCAGCACAGCACTACACCAGTGTTAATTTTGGCAGCAAATTTCAATTTAGTTTTAGTTATAGTCTTATGACTAAAATGCCATTTTATTTTTAGTCGTATTTTAGTCATCTGAATTGTTTTCGTTTTAGTCGTATTTTAGTCTACTAAAATTGTGTTCATTTAGTCGACGAAAATGTTTTAGTCGGTTTTAGTCGACGAAATTAACACTGCTGCAGACACTCAGTACAGCTGTCTGCCCATACCTCCCATACCGGCAGGCAGTTACTGAAGTACAGGAGGATCAATGAACTATGAGAGCGTTCACCAGCATCCTCGCAGTTCAGTGGGAACTATAAGCCATCTGCCGCAGTGTAAGACAAGACTTGTAGTCTATTTATTCACAGAACCTTGTAAATGAATGATGCAGCTGTGTGGGCGGAGCCCAGTACCCAAGTTATATTTAATCTGTGACAGCAGGTCCAGGGGGAGGATCCTGCATCTGCTGTCACAGTGGAGGATCGGGTCAGGGTGTGTCCAGGTGCTTTAGTAACATGTTACATTATACATGTTACACACTGAATATGAAAGTGTTATGTTGCTAAAAGTGAACTCATCCTTTAATCATTTCTGGGAGAATTCTCCCCAACTTTAGTAATCCTGCAAGCTCCTCTATTAATTGTAAACATGTAAATTGGCAATGAAAGGCAAAGCAGCAGATTCATGCGTTCATCTCTCTGTCATTCTGCTCTCTCCACCTATCAGCATGTTCCTAGTTAGCACATGAGCACTACAGGGCTGCTATTGTCCCTTCTCCCTGTTTGAGCTCTGCTGTACACAGACTGCAAGAGGCTGATACCATTCAAATGTAGATATTTACACTGCTTGTGCTTCAATTCCCAAACATGTGACTGAACAATGAAAGGAGAAGCAGCAGATTGAAGAGTTCATCTCTGTAACTCTGCTGTCTCCTCCTATCAGCATGCATACTGCTAACACAAGAGCAATGCATCACAACTGATTGGCTCCTTATGCTGCTTCTCCCTCTTTAGTTCTGAGCACTTACGGCAAGAGGCTGATACCAAGTAGAATTTGGGTACTTACACTACTTGGTGTATTATACCTGTTGGGGTCGCGCCACTGGATAGGCCTATATATAGTATATATCTTTTATGCAGCAGCTAGGGGGTATATAGTATTGAAGGGGGAAAAAAGGGGCTTCCAGTAGGGGAACCTCACCTTAGCGCTTGCTGTATGTGAGCAATATGCAGTGCTCAAAGTGAGGTATGTGCAATAATTGACAATAAATATATGAACCATATATGTGCAAATTCTGCTTATATGTACCTACAGTACTTTGCTGAATTTGAACACATGCATTTGTAATATTTACAAAATTGCACGTGTTGTACAGCATATACCGTAAGCAGAATTTGCACATATATGGTTTATATATTTATTGTTAATTATTGCACATACCTCACATTGAGCACTGCATATTGCTCACATACAGCAAGCGCTAAGGTGAGGTTCCCCTACTGGAAGCCTCTTTTTTTCCACTTACACTACTTGCATTTAAAAATAATAAATGCATACTTGCCAACATTTAAAAAGAATTTCCAGGGACACTTTGCAGAACAGCTATCAATTACCAAACCCACTTCCCTGAAGCTCCGCCCACTCTGCATAATTAATCACGCCAATTTATCAGATTATAGAGCCTACTCAATATAGAGAGAATTACAGGAAATTAAAAAGGGAATTTTAAACTAAGGGCCACAGTAGCAGAGGTGGAAGAATTCTCCCTTTCAGCTGCACTACTTCTGCATAACATTTATGGGCAGCCCAATTAACAGGCGCTTCCAGGGACAATATAAATTACCTGGGGCAGGCTCCTATTTGCAGGGACTGTCCCAGGAAAAAAGGGACAGTTGGCATGTATGTAAATGTCATTTTTTTTATTGGGCGTAGAGCTGCAATCATTGTGTTTTTGATATATTGTCTGGGGTTCAGAGTTACAAAGTCAGCTGCATATTTTCCTTATACAAAGGCAGCAGGGAAGGGCATGTGCCTGCCTGTATTGGGTTCCTTCACACGTACCAAGTTAAAATTCTTGGATAAAAGAAACAAACGTCACACTGAACACGGCAAAGGGTTGTATAAACTTGCTAATTACACAAACCTACATACTGCAGTCCGGTCAATCACAACCCGTCAGGCTTGCTTGCAGCCATCTGGCAATATGACAAACCGGATGTCATATAGATGATAAAACACTTGACCTGTCAAATGTTATTTCCTCTTACAAGAGAATTACAGTCTATAGGAAAAGATAGATGTTCCCAAAATATGTTATAAATACTACACAAAAGAAGGTATTACTGTTCTTAGAATGAATGTGAGGATAGAATTTCTATTGTCTGACACC
The DNA here is from genome assembly GCF_965119305.1 of Pelophylax lessonae. Taxonomy (NCBI): domain Eukaryota; kingdom Metazoa; phylum Chordata; class Amphibia; order Anura; family Ranidae; genus Pelophylax; species Pelophylax lessonae. The sequence continues at coordinate 175,037,023 of NC_138780.1, forward strand.
TGGAAGTTTGTGCCTGTCCCCGTCACACCTGCTACTTTATGTTGATGGATAAGGGAGAGTTTTTTTTGTTTTTTTTTAACCTGGTTTAGATATGCTTGGCTGATTTTAACCTTTTGTAAAGTACCTGATAGCTAGAGGCATGGGAACTCTGTAGACCAATGTGTTTCATTTTCACCATTTAAAAAAAATATCTATCTATCTATCTATCTATCTATCTATCTATCTATCTATCTATCTATCTATCTATCTATCTATCTATCTATCTATCTATCTATCTATCTATCTATCTATCTATCTATCTATCTATCTATCTATCTCTATCTATCTCTATCTATCTCCCTATATCTATATCTATACTTATATATATATATATATATATATATATATATATATATATATATATATATATATACAGTGCATTGCGAAAGTATTCTGCCCCCTTGAACGTTGCGATCTTTTGCCACATTTCAGGCTTCAAACATAAAGATATAAAAAACTGTAATTTTTTTGTGAAGAATCAACAACAAGTGGGACACAATCATGAAGTAGAACAAAATTTATTGGATATTTCAAACTTTTTTAACGAATAAAAAACTGAAAAATTGGGCGTGCAAAATTATTCAGCCCCCTTAAGTTAATAATTTGTAGCGCCACCTTTTGCTGCAATTACAGCTGTAAGTCGCTTGGGGTATGTCTCTATCAGTTTTGCACATCGAGAGACTGAAAGCTTTGCCCATTCCTCCTTGCAAAACAGCTCGAGCTCAGTGAGGTTGGATGGAGAGCGTTTGTGAACAGCAGTTTTCAGTTCTTTCCACAGATTCTTGATTGGATTCAGGTCTGGACTTTGACTTGGCCATTCTAACACCTGGATATGTTTATTTGTGAACCATTCCATTGTAGATTTTGCTTTATGTTTTGGATCATTGTCTTGTTGGAAGACAAATCTCCGTCCCAGTCTCAGGTCTTTTGGAGACTCCATCAGGTTTTCTTCCAGAATGGTCCTGTATTTGGCTCCATCCATCTTCCCATCAATTTTAACCATCTTCCCTGTCCCTGCTGAAGAAAAGCAGGCCCAAACCATGATGCTGTCACCACCATGTTTGACAGTGGGGATGGTGTGTTCAGGGTGATGAGCTGTGTTGCTTTTACGCCAAACATAATGCTTTGCATTGTTGCCAAAAAGTTCGATTTTGGTTTCATCTGACCAGAGCACCTTCTTCCACATGTTTGGTGTGTCTCCCAGGTGGCTTGTGGCAAACTTTAAACGACACTTTTTATGGATATCTTTAAGAAATGGCTTTCTTCTTGCCACTCTTCCATAAAGGCCAGATTTGTGCAGTATACGACTGATTGTTGTCCTATGGACAGAGTCTCCCACCTCAGCTGTAGATCTCTGCAGTTCATCCAGAGTGATCATGGGCCTCTTGGCTGCATCTCTGATCAGTCTTCTCCTTGTATGAGCTGAAAGTTTAGAGGGACGGCCAGGTCTTCGTAGATTTGCAGTGGTCTGATACTCCTTCCATTTCAATATTATTGCTTGCACAGTGCTCCTTGGGATGTTTAAAGCTTGGGAAATCTTTTTGTATCCAAATCCGGCTTTAAACTTCTCCACAACAGTATCTCGGACCTGCCTGGTGTGTTCCTTGTTCTTCATGATGCTCTCTGCGCTTTAAACGGACCTCTGAGACTATCACAGTGCAGGTGCATTTATACGGAGACTTGATTACACACAGGTGGATTCTATTTATCATCATTAGTCATTTAGGTCAACATTGGATCATTCAGAGATCCTCACTGAACTTCTGGAGAGAGTTTGCTGCACTGAAAGTAAAGGGGCTGAATAATTTTGCACGCCCAATTTTTAAGTTTTTTATTTGTTAACAAAGTTTGAAATATCCAATAAATTTCGTTCCACTTCATGATTGTGTCCCACTTGTTGTTGATTCACAAAAAATTACAGTTTTATATCTTTATGTTTGAAGCCTGAAATGTGGCAAAAGGTTGAAAAGTTCAAGGGGGCCGAATACTTTCACAATGCACTGTATACCTATATATATAGATATATATATCTATATATATTGGGACACCGGCCTTTACACACATATGAATGTTAATGGCATCCCAGTCTTAGTCCGTAGGGTTCGATATTGAGTTGGCCCACCCTTTGCAGCTATAACAGCTTCAACTCTTCTGGGAAGGCTGTCCACAAGGCTTAGGAGTGTGTCTATGGGAATGTTTGACCATTCTTCCAGAAGCGCATTTGTGAGGTCTGGCACTGATGTTGGACGAGAAGGCCTGGCTCGCAGTCTCTGCTCTAATTCATCCCAAAGGTTTTCTATCGGGTTGAGGTGAGGACTCTGTGCAGGTAAGTCAAGTTGCTCCACCCCAAACTCGCTCATCTATGTCTTTTTTGACCTTGCTTTGTGCACTGGTTAAAACCATTTGGTGGAGGGGGGATTATGGTGTGGGGTTGTTTTTCAGGGGTTTGGCCCCTTAGTTCCAGTGAATGAAACTCTTAAAGCGTCAGCATACCAAGACATTTTGGACAATTTCATGCTCCCAACTTTGTGGGAACAGTTTGGGGATGGGTCATGGCCCCTTCCTGTTTCAACATGACTGCTAACCAGGGCAAAAACAAGGTCCAAAAAAGGCATGGATGAGCGAGTTTGGGGTGGAGGAATATGACTGGGCAGAGACTGCAAGCCAGGCCTTCTCTTCCACATCAGTGCCTGACCTCACAAATGCGCTTCTAGAAGAATGGTCAAACATTCCTATAGACACACTCCTAAACCTTGTGGACAGCCTTCCCAGATTAGTTAAAGCTGTTATAGGTGCAAAGGGCGGGCCAACTCAATATTGAACCCTATGGACTAAGACTGGGATGCCATTAAAGCTTGTGTGTGTGTAAAGGCAGGCGTCCCAATACTTTTGGTAATATAGTATATATATGTTTTTTGTTCTGCCTAGTCCCACTCCTGGAGGAAGCAATATAACCCAGTAGTTATGATTTTTTTTGGAGCTCTGTGTATTTCGATGAACGATAGAGAAATATAGATTAACAGATTACAATTCAGAGGGAGCTCTGTTGCGATAAGGTGGGCCATAAAGGGAGTGCATTGTTTTCAGCGTGTTGGCTGACTCATAGATTTAAATTGTATGAAGAGGCAGTAAAGCACAACCACTGGGTTGCACTGCAAGGCAGGAAGCAGAGTATGTAATGAGCAGATACATCTACTCCCATGTACAAATGTAAACACGAACTACAGAGGTAAAAAGATCAAAACATCAACCACTTGACCTCTGAAAGCTTTTACCCTCTTCACGACCAGGCCATTTTTTGCTATTCAGCACTGAGCTAGTTTAACTGGCAATGGGGTGATCATGAAACACTGTACACAAATGAAATTTATATAGTTTTTTTTCACACAAATGGATCTTTCTTTTGGTGGCATTTTGTCACCACTTGGTTTTTTATCTTTTGCTATATAGGCGAAAAAAGACTGAAAATTTCTAAAAAAAATTTTTTTCTACTTTCTGTTATAAAATACATCCAGTAAAATCAAATGCCTTCATTAATTTCGTCAAAATGTATTCTTCTACATGTCTTTTGTGAAGAAAAAAAAAAAAAAGTCCCAATAAGTAAATTAATTAGTTTGTGTGAAAGGTATAGTGTCTACAAACTATGGTTTATATATTTGAAAATAGGTCAATCCTAATGTACTGATGGCCTGTCTCATTTCTTGAGGCCTTTAACCACTTTACCACCGGAGGATTTTGCTGTCTTACGTCTGGGCCACTTTTTGCGATTCGGCACTGTGTGATTTTAACTGACAATTGCGCGGTCATGCAATGCCGTACCCAAACGAAATTGACGTCCTTTTTTTCCCACAAACAGAGCTTTCTTTTGATGGTATTTGATCACCTGTGCGATTTTTACTTTTTGCGCTATAAACAAAAAAAGAGCGTTTATTTTGAAAAAATAACAATATTTTTTTTATATGAAACTCCCCCCAATAAAATGTAAAAATCAATTTTTTTTAAATAATTGGCCAATTTGTTTTTTGCTACCTATGTTTGGTAAAAAAATCACAATAAGCGTATTTTGATTGGTTTGCGCAAAAGTTATTGCGTTTACTAACTAAGGGAAAGATTTCTGTCACTTTTGGTGTTTTTTTTTTTAACGAGTAATGGTGGCGATCTGCGATTTTTTTTGCGGGACTGCGACATTGCGACAGACAGATCGGACTCTTGACTGACATTTTTTACACTTTTGGGGGTACCAGTGACATTACTGCAGTAATCAGTGCTATATATATATATATGCACTGTTACTGTAAAAATGACACTGGCAGGGAAGGGGTTAATTTTATTGGAGAGGGAGGGGTTAATGTATGCCTGGTGCTTACTAACGTGTGTGGGGGGAGGTGACTGAGTGAGTCAGGGACAGATCGCATGTTCAGCTATGCTGAACCATGCTATTTGTCCCTGCCTGTCACTTAGGAGATCCGCCCGCTCTGTTTACACAAGCGGGCGGATCTCCACACTCGATTCCCCGACGATCGGGGAAGAACAGCGGCGATCGCCACTGCTCCTCCCCTGGCCTGACTCCCGCTGTGACTGAAAACAGAGGGAGCGCGCCTCCGGCGGCGCGCGAGCGCCGCCTACAGGGGGAGGAGTCCAGCGACGTAGGTCTACGTCGCTGGACGATAACGAGCCACATTGCTGCAGTAGCAGCAATGTGAGCAGACGTCAAGTGGTTAAAAAGACAGGACAGTGCAAATTCCCCCCAAATTACGCTTTTTTTGGAATTTAGACAGTCTGAGATATTTAGTAAGAGACAAGGCAAGTTTTTTGAAGTTATATTTTTTGACACTAATTTACACATAATACATGAAATGGAAATGTTTTTGGGTTCTATTTGAATCCGATGGCAATATACATGTATTGGCTCTATGACAGGATATATGTCAGTGAACGAAGCCAGAGTTGAGGGGTTATCACTGAGCGGGGAAAACGCATACCAGCAGAGTCTGGGAAATATCACCAACACAAAACAGGCCTGTTGACTTATAAACAGGAAATAATATCTTACTAACTGCTTTTCCATCATTCTACTAATATTAAGTCTGTAATGCCAGATGTAGTCAGCTTAATTTTAAAGGTAATTTTGTTTAAATAAAAAAATAAAATAAATTGTGGCATCCAAGTAGACCCACCCTACCTACCTTAACAAGAATTAAAGCTGAACTCCGAGAAGTAACAAAGTTAGTAAATATTCCCGCCTTTCCTAAGTATATCCTCCAACGATCCATTCCTCATTTTGTCTAGGGCAGGTTTACTGTCCTTCAGACTTTAGGGGGACCAAACTGTGGACAGTTGGAGTAAACAATGCCCCATCTTTGATATTAGGGGGAGAAATAGTTGATGTCTGTGGGAGTGCATGGGGGGAGGGGCAGCGGCGTTATCCCACGGTACATAGTCTACAATGTAACTCAGCCAGGCTTGATGGAAAACCTTGAAAAGTTTATTTATAAAAAATATATAGTGACGATTAAAACATTATAGAATGTGTTCCAAACCAGATCTGTGGCGTTGCTAGGGGTCACAGGATGACCGAGCCGCTGGGTGAGCCGGAACTGTGTAGATGATCACAACAGGGAACCAGGCAGGAGGGAGAAGGATCTTATGTGCCAAAAGCAGACCGGACCAGCTGGCAGGGTGGCGTGGCTTCCTCCCACCCGATAGTGTGGCTGCTCGCACCGGAGCAGTGTAGACGTGCCGCGGAGCCGCCACTCGGAGGTATCCACAGCGGAGGCCGCTACTCGGAAGTGACGTCAGCAAGCACCGGGACCCGGCCTGGAAAGCATCAGGGTTGCCGTGACAACATGTTTCGCACTGCTGTGCTTTGTCAAAGTCAAAGATCTGGTTTGGAACACATTCTATTATGTTTTAATCATCACTATATATTTTTTATAAATAAACTTTTCAAGGTTTTCCATCAAGCCTGCCGGAGTTACATTGTAGACTATGTACCGTGGGATAGCGCTGCTGCCCCTCCCACCATGCACTGACTTATGCTGAATCAGCATTAATTAGCAGCAGCACCACACAGTAATTTGACTTTATTCATTCCTGAGAGTGAGAGATATCACAGTTAGCACTGGAACTCCCTTTGTTGTTCGATGTCTGTGGGAGTAATAGTGCCCAATTGATAATGTCATTGGGAGGAATAGTGCCCCCATTGTTGATGTCAGTGGGAGGAATAGTGCCCCATCGTTGATGTCAGTGGGAGGAATAGTGCCCTCATTGTTGATGTCAGTGGGAGGAATAGTGCCCCATCATTGGTGTCAGTGGAAGGAATAGTGCCCCATTGTTGATATAAGTGGGAGGAATAGTGCCCCATCATTGGTGTCAGTGGGAGGAATAGTGCCCCATCATTGGTGTCAGTGGGAGGAATAGTGCCCCATCATTGGTGTCAGTGGGAGGAATAGTGCCCCATTGTTGATGTCAGTGGGAGGAATAGTGCCCCATGATGGAGTCAGTGGGAGGAATAGTGCCCCGTGTTTGGTATCAGTGGGAGGAATAGTGCCCCATTGTTGATGTCAGTGGGAGGAATAGTGCCCCATCATTGATGTCAGTGGGAGGAATAGTGTCCCATCATTGGTGTCAGTGGGAGGAATAGTGCCCCATCATGGAGTCAGTGGAAGGAATAGTGCCCCATTGTTGGGGTCAGTGGCAGGAAGAATACCTCAAGAACCGTATAAAGTTTAGCAAAAGGCCGAAGTTTGTAGACCACTGGTCTAGGGCATAAGATAGCAGAGCAGTACTTCCCTTAACCCATGGTGGTGCTCCGGTCCCTTTCTCTTCAGTGCTGGAGCATCAGTGGGCCCTCTACCTCATCATTTACAATGCAGGATCAGATATGGTTTCTGGTCTTCCTTTTTACATGATGTAGGCGAGGGAGTGAGGACAAAAATCAGACAGAGACTGGTAAATGTCTTGATGGGACTACCCATTACAACCAGAATCGATGAGGAGGAAGACCACAGGACCCTTAATTAAGGGAGGCAATGCTCTATTTTTAACTCATCCCCTAAACAAAAGAAGCATTAGACTCTGTATCACCTGAGAAAGGCAGAGGCAGGCATATTTATTATTTTTGGTACTTTCCAGAGTTTAGCTTTAGCCGGTTCACACTGAGGCGATCCGACTTTGGGGGGCGACCTGTGAAGTTGCGTGCACCGCTTTGCACCGCGACTTCGGCGCGACTTGCAGAGACTTGACATAATGGAAGTCTATGCAAGTCGCTCCCAGGTCGCCCCAAAGTAGTACAGGACCCTTTTTCTAAGTCGGAGCGACTTGTGTCGCTCCTATTAGAACGGGTCCTGTACTACTCAATGGACCGCGACCTACCGCGACTTGTCAGGCTGACAAGTCGCCTGACAAGTCGCGCTAGTCTGAATGAGCTCTTAAAGGGAGACCTTTAATTCGATTGCTACAATTAGCGGTATTTACCCTCATCACGTTTAGAGCCCTTTCACACCTGTGCATTGCGTCAACATAAAGTCTGTCTTCTAATGCACATTAACACTACACATGGTAAATGTGTGTTGCCATTTATTTTAAAATGGCACACCAATGCACATATAAAACAAAGGGAGATATGCCATAATGCACCACATTGCACACATGTGAACGCTGTGTGTGTTGTGGTGACAAAAATTAGGTCAGGTAAATCTTTGTGTGTTGAGGCTTTGTTATTGCCCATTTCAAGTCGATGGGATGCCTTAAAGAGGAAGTAAACCCTCCTCAGGAAGTTGTACCTATAGGTAAGCCTATGATAAGGCTTACCTATAGGTACTGTAAATATCTCCTAAACATGTACGGTTTAGGAGATATTTACCTTTAATGCAGCCAGTGACGTCACTGGCGCATGCGCTCTGAAGGAACGGCTGATCGTGCCGTTCCTTCAGAGCCCCGTGCCGTGACCGTCGGCTCCCGCGCGCGTGCGCAGGAGTGACGTCACCGCGGCTCCGGCCAATCAGATGGCCAGATGCCGCGATCCCGGAAGACGGGCGACTGAACATGTCGCCCATCATACAGGTAAGAGAGCGGCACGGCGGGGGCTCGTTCTAAGGTAAGTATTTCATAATGAGCTAGTATGCGATGCATCCTAGCTCATTATGTCTTTCTCTTGCAGGTTGTAAAAAAAAAAAAATTTTTCTGAACGAGTTTACAACCTCTTTAATGAAAAGTACATAAAAGTATTAAAAAACACACATTATTGTGTGCTTTTACACACATGAAAGGGTGTGAACATACCCATAATGTGTCTCAAAAACAGCCAGGAGGGAGCTAGGATGAACACTGTGCATGATCTAAACCAGGATGGTGGTCTTCCTGGTACAGACTCCATACCCTGTCAATGCATAGATGCTTTCCTATTACTGGATTCTATATATGCATAGATGCTTTCCTATTACTGGATTCCATAGGTGCTTTCCTATTACTGGATTCTATAGATGCATAGATGCTTTCCAATTACTGGATTCCATAGGTGCTTTCCTATTACTGGATTCTATAGATGCATAGATGCTTTCCTATTACTGGATTCTATAGATGCATAGATGCTTTCCTATTACTGGATTCCATAGATGCATAGATGCTTTCCTATTACTGGATTCTATAGATGCATAGATGCTTTCCTATTACTGGATTCCATAGATGCATACATGCTTTCCTATTACTGGATTCCATAGATGCATAGAGGCTTTCCTATTACTGGATTCTATAGATGCATAGATGCTTTCCTATTACTGGATTCCATAGATGCATTGATGCTTTCCTATTACTAGATTCCATATATGCATACATGCTTTCCTATTACTGGATTCCATAGATGCATAGATGCTTTCCTATTACTGGATTCCATAGATGCATAGATGCTTTCCTATTACTGGATTCCATAGAGTGAGAACGGAGAAAGCTGTGCTGGCTCTGACAGGCTGGGCAGTGTGAATGGGAAATTGTGGTGATTTTCAGCAGGGCAGGCAGATCTATTTAAGTACTGGAGTTATTTTATTCTATAACTTTCTATAAAACTGCAATCATCCTTTAAAATTTCACAATTTGTTGGAAAATGGAATTTATAATGGAGGTACTTGCTTTCCTATTACTGGATTCTATAGGTGCTTTCCTATTACTGGATTCTATAGATGCATAGATGCTTTCCTATTACTGGATTCCATAGATGCATAGATGCTTTCCTATTACTGGATTCCATAGATGCATAGATGCTTTCCTATTACTGGATTCCATAGATGCATAGATGCTTTCCTATTACTGGATTCTATAGATGCATAGATGCTTTCCTGTTACTGGATTCCATAGATGCATAGATGCTTTCCTATTACTGGATTCCATAGATGCATAGATGCTTTCCTATTACTGGATTCTATAGATGCATAGATGCTTTCCTATTACTGGATTCCATAGATGCTTTCCTATTACTGGATTCCATAGATGCATAGATGCTTTCCTATTACTAGATTCCATATATGCATAGATGCTTTCCTATTACTGGATTCTATAGATGTATAGATGCTTTCCTATTACTGGATTCCATAGATGTATAGATGCTTTCCTATTACTGGATTCCATAGAGTGAGAACGGAGAAAGCTGTGCTGGCTCTGACAGGCTGGGCAGTGTGAATGGGAAATCGTGGTGATTTTCAGCAGGGCAGGCAGATCTATTTAAGTACTGGAGTTATTTTATTCTATAACTTTCTATAAAACTGCAATCATCCTTTAAAATTTCACAATTTGTTGGAAAATGGAATTTATAATGGAGGTACTTGGAAACCTGCCATTCTTCTGTAATTATGTGTACCAGCGAACCACCCAAAAATTGTGAAGAAGCCAGTAATCTGGTTACATAATCCGATTTAGTCATATGCAACAAAAAATATGTATATATATGTTTTTTCTTTTCATTTCTTACACATGTGGGATTCATTTTAAAAACAGAACCTGTCAGGCTAAAACTATGCAAGCTGCCATACTGGACTTGTTTTTAGAGGTGAATCATCTTCACCCCTGTGTGCCTGCCTAAAACGAGCATGCACATACAAGGTGCACAGATCAGCAATATCATCTACCACATTTCTATTAGGACAGGCTCTTTGTAAAGTGGATCTTTCACCTGTGAGTTAAGGTAATAATGTTTTAGAGCAAACTGAGAAAACATGGAAACCATTATCGTTGCACAGTAATAGTTAGTAAGAGTAAGTCATTTTTTTGCTTTAAGACATACTGTCACCTTGTCCATGCAGAGCAAAGTGACAATGTCACTATAGGTGACCAAACCTAATCTCCATATACTCACCTTACTTCTCACTGCTGCTTCCTTCTCCGAAGTCAGCCACACCACCGGAACTTCAGCATATTGAGGAGCATCAGGTCTTTTTACCTTTGAAAGTGCTTGAGTCTAGGACTTTATAATACACAGAGCGCTGGGCACAGGACTACATAATACACAGAGCGCTGGGCACAGGACTACATAATACACAGACCGCTGGGCACAGGACTGCATAATACACAGAGCGCTGGGCACAGGACTGCATAATACACAGAGCGCTGGGCACAGGACTGCATAATACACAGACCGCTGGGCACAGGACTGCATAATACACAGAGCGCTGGGCACAGGACTGCATAATACACAGAGCGCTGGGTACAGGACTGCATAATACACAGAGCGCTGGGTACAGGACTTTATAATACACAGAGTGCTGGGCACAGGATTGCATAATACACAGAGCGCTGGGTTCAGGACTGCATAATACACAGAGCGCTGGGTTCAGGACTGCATAATACACAGAGCGCTGGGTACAGGACTACATAATACACAGAGCGCTGGGTACAGGACTACATAATATACAGAGCATTGGGTAAGGAAGGAAGGAAGTGCAGGTACAGTAATGATCCAGGGGGTCAGAGGGGGCCCTTTGCAGTCATTTTGTCTTGCATGGTCAAGGAGAAAGGGTCTCTTTAAAATATATATCTGGCTTTATTTGAAAACACTTTTAGGGATGAGAAAGTTGAACATTTTTGTGTGAACATTTGGGTGAAGTTCACCATTATGACATAATGCATTGCTGCCATTGAAAATATAGGGAGGGAATCTGAGGGCTAGGGAGATTCCTTGTATTTTATCTACAAACTTTTTTTTTTTTTTTTAAGTATTTGTTAATTATATATACTGGCAGCTTATGTCCATGAAACTCCTTTGTTACACAAAGCCATGTCAAGCAGCAAACATTTCTGTTTTTGCCAATTCTGTCTAACAGTGTTAAATGGCAAAACTAGATGGCAAGCTCAACAAAATTTTGGCAAAAATTAAACCGGTAATTCACTATTAAAAGTTCAGCCAAAACAGTCATTTACCCCTTAAGGTCATTGTGACAGACCCAACTAGGACAGAGGCTTTTGGAGGGGATTAGGGGCAAGCCTCCTACCCACTGATTACGGCCCATGGAGGAGACTGGGGATTTTGTCTGCTTCTCCCACTCAGAGCATGGTAAAGAGCTCAGTTCAGCCTCTGATCCCATGGTGAGACCAGATCATTCTCTAATGAGTGACAACAACATGATGAACGCTGAGAGCGAGGCTTGGATTAATTCTCTGAATAAGGACAATAAATGTCCCTTCTGGAGTGGATGGAAAGGTGTATTATTAATCTTCGTGGCCCTCCTGCAGGCGGAGTTGGAGAAGTTCCTCCACTTGGGACAGAAATATTTAGCAACAATATCCCTCAAGAAATCTATGAATTGTCATATAATGACTTGTCTAGTGGACAGATTACACAAGTGAAAGTTGGTTAATGAGATTTGGATAGCGCTGGGTCTTCTTTCTGGGGAACTGGTGCCGAACTGTCTGGGTGGGCATTGACCTGATTCACCTAGGCTTGTCTAGGTGACTTATTAATTAGGTGTAAAGTCAGAAGGTTTTTTTAACTTAATGGGGACATTCTCTGTCCAGTGATGTCCACGAGTCTCTCGGCTGTCTGGGACTCCCGCTTCTGATTGGCTGAGACACAGCTGCAGCGCTATTGGCTCCCATGGCTGTCTATCAAAGTCAGTTAGCCAATCAGGAGAGAGAGGGTGCAGGGTGGCAGCTCCGTGTCTAAATGGACACACGCACGCCGTAAACAGCAGGAGTGCAGAAAACATACAGGTATGTATTTCGCCTGTAGGAGCCACCGCCCCGCAGTACATATATGTGGGGCAACTGACAAGTACAAATTTAGTTACTGTTTATGTTAGCTGTTCATTAGATGTATTGTTAGATGTACTCATGATATTACTGTCTACAGTTTGCATTGTTTAGGATAATGTGATCAAGCTCTTACCTGATTTTGTGCGGTATATATTCAGTGTGAATTTACAATCAAGTAAAGTAAGTCAGTTCCAGTTTGCACCTAAGCTAGTGTCGTCTAGTTCTTGGTTCAATGCTCAGCTATAATACCTGGTTCCTGGTTCCAGAGTAGAGAAAGCTGTATCTTGGCAGAGGCACCCGAACGGAGTGCCAGGCGGTCCGTCACAGTCATGTTAAAGTAAATTAGGGCTCATTCACACAACACTCTTTGCTCATTGGCCACGTAAATTCTACAGAGGTGCTGAGGATCCTGGAATGCGTAAGGATGTTTTATGAGGAAACGTGCAGGAAAGTTGAAATGAGATAACAGAAACTGTTATATTGCCAACTCCCCTACCCCAATTACCCTATACTTAGACTATACACACTACCTTATCAGTGCTCCAATGCTGTATCTGCCACTATAGCTGTCTCCAGTTTGTAGATGTTAAATACCACTAATCCTAAAATATATAACTAAAGGCAAAACATTTTTTAGTTTTGGACAGAGTGAAGATAAATAAGAATACCTGTTGGGTTTTATTTCTCTCTGTGTTCCTGCTAGCGAGATTCACTTTATTTGTCCTGTTTACTATTATCATTGAAAGTGAAAGTAAAAGAAAACCCCACATTTTGGGTTGTCCCCAAAGCAATAATAGAGGGGAAATCTTCCAATGGTAAAACTAGTTCTGGTGACCAGGGGAGAGATTCTCTTGATTTGCAGGGATTCCTCTCATTTCCTGCTTTGGACAGGGTTATAGCCCTCCCTTACTCTATCCAACATGAAAAAAAAAGAGTTTTGCCTATAGTACTACTTTAATAGGAGTGCTGAATGTCACTATAAGCAAGCTTCTAGCTGGATTCTGTACGCTTCATTACTACTTGAAACAAAATTAAAGTCTGCTAAAACATGCAGTAGCCTTGTTAGCCACTTATTTAAACTGACAGTCAGCACTCTCAATAATACAGTATCTTACTTTAACCAGTTCCGGACCGCCTGCTGCAGTTTTACGTCGGTATTTTGACGTTAAATACCTGTATCTGCTGCCATAACACCAGTATTTTCTTACAGGGCCGGTGGTCCTCTTTTACATAAAAGTGGTCCCAGCGGCAGATTCGCTGCAGGATCACTTTTATGGGCGGAGGGAGAGGTGCTCTCCCCTCCTCCCACCGCTTCCCGGTTATTTTTCCCACTTACCGGAGCCTTCGGTAGCGGGAAAATGATCCCGTCCTCTCGGGTGCTGTGCAGGAAGTTGAGTGAGGGCAAGATGAACTCTACGTCTATGTCGCTTTCTCCCAACGACCTTAAAGCCTCCATTTTACATTTTTTTTTTTAAGTGTTGATGTGAGATCTGAGGTCTTTTTGACCCCGGATCTCACATTAAAGAGGACCTGCCCTGCTAATTTCCATTACAAGGGATGTTTACATTCCTTGTAAAAGGAATAAAAGTGATACGTTTTTTTTTGTTTTTAAAGGAACAGT